>NC_138907.1:6201203-6801203 GCF_965231255.1 Vanellus vanellus
AACAGAGCTTCAGCCACACAAAATCTGCCAAAACCAGGATTCTACAGGAAGGAGATCATACTTGAAGAGCTTTTCTGAGCATGAGTGGGTGACCTGCACACAATTGCATGACTACATGCTTACATTTTTTTAAACAGACAGCAAAGGTCAGACGCGTAAATATTAGAAACTTAGAAGATAGGTAAAACATCGCTTAACCCAAACCTTGCTGTGGGCAATTTCTGGAGAAGACTCTAACTACCTGTTTGCACATCTGTAAGAAATGCGCGAGTTTACCTTGGAACCACAATCCTCTGTTCATAAGCCCGGTACTACAATGTACTGAAACAGCTTGTTGTCTTTGTAGGACTCCAGCTAACATTTAATCCTGTCAGGCTTCTGCAGACCTGGAAATGGTTGGACCTGTTTCTGTCACAGCCAGAAAGGATTACTGCAATTCTTTCTCCTGAGCTTTATTATTTTTACAGAAATTTCAGTTCACCTAAAATAAAGTTGAAGACCTTACTGTGAGCTGAATATCTGGCACTTTAGAGAACAAGGCAGACTTACCCACTGCAAAATCAAAATACTGATACCAGACTTCAGCCAGATGCTGTTCTGAAATGTCTTATCAACAGGGAAAGAAATTCTCGTAATCACTCTCCCTCATTACTCTGTACCCTCAGATGAATTTAAGAGACAGGTCTAACACCAATACCCAAGTTACAAATTACTGAAATTTCCTATACTTGGCACAGCAGCTCCTTCTGTGACTTTTCTCTACCCGATACACATTTCTCCTCCACCATCACCATCCACATCATGACAAATCTTGCTGCTTCCATCTACTGTCCGGGTTTCTTATCTACTGAAGATCCTGATTTACCAGACTGTGGCCAAACCCATACCAGCTTATGTATTATGTGATCAAACTGGTGCAAATCAGCATTGCTCAGAGGAGCCAGAGGGCAATTGTACCTGTTGAAGTCGAAGCCACCTGTTTGCAAAAGGGTCTTGCTGGCAAGACAGGGCCAGGCTTTGAGTTTCAAGTTTTAGAAAGTGTTAACTTTTCAAAAATTAGTGTAACTTAATCTCCCCCTCAGATGATCTGTGATCTCATTAGCAAGCAAATCTGTTCAATACGGTGAGGTTAAGGACAAGTGATTTTTCCTTCACCTGGTGTTATGCCTCACCACAAAGGTACAGATGTCCCCATCATTCTCAAAGTCTGCAGTACAAAAATCAAAGAAGAGGGGAAGTTAAAGCTCTGTTTATGAGGAGTTTAAATTTGTTATAAAAGTTGGTTCTGTCCACCTGGCATCATTTAAGCAAACAGGTGAATATCACTCATTGAAAAATAATGGGCTTGTGTCTCCACTCAGCTATAATGGATTTACACTGTTATAACTCTGAACAGACCTACGGGATGTTTATGCCCTACAAATAAACAGAAGTAGCTTTTCTTTCAGCAAAATACAATCTGTTTCACCCTAATGATCGATGTTTCCACTACTGAAAGAAATCTTAGTCCTACTTGGCTAACCTCAGTATTAGTCAATAATGACTTTTAGAGTATTCAGCCAATCTTCTGGGAAAAACAATATTATATATGTGTTTTGCCAAGGCAAAAATCATAAGCAAAAATATCAGACCAGCTGACATAAATTAGCGTACCTCCATTGACATCAGTTGCATAAACTAAAAGTTTTGCAATAGAAAAAAAGAAAACTATAGTACTAGTCACAGAAGACAATATTGAAGTTTCAATTAGCATATTATCCTAAATCATGGGCAAGAATAGTCAGGATGCTTTCAGTTCTTTCTGTATTTTTGTTTTAAGAGCATGTAAGTTCCCATGGCTACCCATAGCTAATTTGAAAAATACCCCCCACCCCTCCCCCTCAATAGGCATGCAAGAAAAAAATAAATCCATTTTTAAAAGTAACAGGCTATAATTCAGCTTTTTGTTATCAGAACAGGACTCTGAAGTGGTGTATGGGAAGTTCAACTTTTGATACATTTCCTAAAGATTATAACAGGTGATGCTGGAGAAGGCTTGGCCAAATCTTTACTCAAGTGCTGCAAACGCCTCTTCCAAAATGCCCAACGTTGCATGAAAGAAAGGACCACTCTGTTCAGATGTGTCCAAATGGTGTCCATGGACGAGATCTTTGGCTGATGTCACCCAGAAGAAACTTCGAATGAATTCACACAAGCCAAGAATCTCATTCAAAAGACTGGCCATCATTTCCCTCTTTTTTTTTATCCTCTTTACTTGTACCACTGTCTGACCCAAAATTTGCATTTTCTTCACAGATGAATCTCCTGTTATACCATGCTGCTGGACTGGGAGGAATTTTATAGCCTCCCCAAAAGGCACTGGTACCATCACCCTCTCCGCAGAGCTAAAACTTCAGTGACTGGGGGACAGCAAACATCTCAGCATTTGCCTCTTAATCCCAACATGAGACATGGTTGATTAGCTCTATTCCTGCTCAAACACGACCGATCTGCCTGCTGGACTGCAGATGTGAACTCATTAAGCTAAAAGGAAACATGACTTTGATTCTGATCAAGCCAACTGTAAATAAAATATTAATGTTTTATGATGACTTTTCCTTCCAATCTTCTAGGAGACAAGATCTGATTATGTAGTATTTGGCCACTAAACCCTGAAATAAGGCTGAGGCAGTCTGGCAAAGATGTGATGCTGAAAGCTAGGACAGGTTCTTAGCAAGGTACGAATGCAAAGCCTCCAGCCCTGTATTGGCTCCTTCCTCACTCTCCACAGACAGGGAAGAAGCTGATGACATGGTGGGCTGGACAGAGAGTCACAAAAGACACAGAGCATCGCAAGATCTATAAAAAGACCTGAATTTGATTAAGGAAAGCCAATACAGTCTAACCTCAGAGTTGATCCTTGGTGCCGAAGAGAGCTAATGTGGGAGAAACTATGACAGAAAAGCCAGTGTATCAAATCTGTCACAATTTCAACCAAAAATTGAATTTCTTGTCAAAGTCCCTTTTTACTGAGACATTTTCATTTTTCATGGTTTAAAAACTATTCTTGTTCTGTATTGGGACAAATCTACAGCAATGTCAAGCATGGGTAGAAAAGGAAGAGAAAGGTCCCCTACCTATTCTAACCCACTTATCTGGGTGCGTATTTAGGTGAGAGAAACTAAACACAAGTGAACGCAGAAGCCCTGTGTTAACAGACAGGGTTTGTTTCTGAACTTGCTGCACAGCTTGGAAGAGTGAACCTCAGAGTCCATAATCTGGCATAAGGAGGCAACACAACCAAATAGATTTGGTTCACCTCCAAAAGTGCTCAGCTGAGATTAGTCTATGAATTTATTTCACACTACTTTCATCAAACTTAATGAGTACAGCATAACTTAAAAAAAAAAAAACAACCCACACCAAAACCCAAAACCAACAACAAAACCCAAATTACTGAATAGGGACAAAAACACACAAAAACTTTAAAACATTGAAATGGACCAGAGACTGATAAACAAGGTTTCATATTTTCTGTGCAAAAAATAAACTGGAATTAGAGCTAATGTAAAAAAATCAAAATGCCTTAAGTGACAGGCTTTTAAAAATTACTTTTTCTTTAAGTGTGATCAGTACTCTTTTGGCATTTTAATTCAGTCTTTTGATTTCACCCCCTCTTCAAAATGTTTTTCTGTTTTCCTTTCTATCTTTTCTTTTTTTTTTTTTTCCCCCAGTAATCTATTTCAATTTAGGTAGTTTAAAAAATCCAGGAAGACCAACCTGTGGGCAGGGGGAGAAGAAAAAAAAAAAGTAGTACAGTGATACAACTGGAGGAATAAAAAAAAAAACCAACACTCACTTTTCATATGTCAATTAAAAAAGAAATTATCTTTTTCAAAAAGCAGTCTCCAATTTAGACAAAAAAGTGTCATTTTTCAAAACATAGCCAGCAGAAACCCAGCAGTGTCTGCTTATTTCTAAAAATGAGGTCATGGTTCAATGTGGTCACCTTTTAAAATCTTTCCATTACAGAAACACTCATTTGGGGTGACTGTAGGACCATACTCAGCTGAGATCACATCAAATTTTTGTGCTGATAGAAATTTGGCAGATATAAGGATAAAGCTTTTGGGGGCAAATCCCCACCTGGAATAAATGGTTTTATGTGCACTGCAGAGCTCTGCTGATCTCAACCAGCTGATGGTCCGGCCCTTTGTGATCCACACTATTGTTATAACTCAGCCCAGTCGGTTCACGCCCCAGCTTGCTCTGACACCCCATAAACTTGAGGATTTCAAAGGAGCAGTGCACAATGACCCTACCAGGTTGTCTACTGTCTCTGATTACCCTGTGCTAATCCACAGCTGTTCCTCGTCAAAAAAGCAAAGAAATAAGCTCTACTAATAGCAACCTGAAAATCCAACAGGAATTTTTCCTCTCTACTTTGCATATTTGAATGCCGATTTGCTTACCTCCCAACCAGTGCTAATAATAAAGTTATTAACCTCTCCATGAATGTCTTTCACATCATAACCTCCTTCCTTTATCTGCTGACATGCAAAGGCATGAGGAATACTCAATTTAAGAGGAGGAGTACTCAGCATAGGAAACATTATTACTGGGATACATTGTCCAACACCATTATCCACAATTTTTCATAAGCTGAAAAATCATATTGAATTCAGGAGATTTCTAAGTTTGTGTTCTAGCGGAACAGCTTAACTACTACGTTTATTTACAACTCTGCTTACCTACCTTACTGTAAATAAGATTAAATACATGAATTGATGCTATTCAGTCAGCAGAAAAGCCTGCACACCAATAATTTTGTCTCTTTAAAACCACATAAAACAGGGTTGGTTGGTGGTCCTCTTCTGACATGTGGCAGGGAAACCCCTACTTTCTATATACACGCAAAGATGTCAAAAAGCAAACACTGCAGATGAAACAAATTTAGCAGAACCTCTAAACTGGAGGATGGATCGGCCAGCAGACACTGTGTGCCTCTTGGAGAAGACAGAGTTCTGCATGAGAGCTATCACTGTTGCTGGCACCAGTGGCCTGTTTTATTTTTGGGAGGCAAGGAAAACAAATCAGTCTTTCTGAAGCACAAGTCTGACACAAATTGTATTGAAGATAACAGAAATGATTCCTGTTAATTTCTGTGAGCTTTGGATCAATTCCTGTGTTTGGCAACTGAAATGATGCTTGTGTACCGGAGACAGGAGTAACTCGAAATAAATCCAGCAACTGAGAAGCAGGGTCCTCTGCTAGTGCAGTGAAAAGTATTGTTGAGAGAAGGCATGTGTTCAGAAAGGGACATAAAACAGTTTTACATTTTTTCTCCTTATTTATAGCAATACTTTTAGTAATATGCTCTTAGTATACTAAAAAAAAAAATATAGCTGTTTTTAGTTTGCTCACCTAAAACCACAGATAGAGGGTACAACAGACAAATCCAAGCAACTAAATTACTAATAAATGCTAGTCTCCGTGGTACTTCTGGAGGGAAAGTGCGATCACAGAAGTTTGATTTTGTACAAGCATACGGTGCCTGATGGCTCAGAAGGTCCAAAGATCATGGGGAAGTAGCTGCAGGGTTAGGTCTTCCTATCCCCGTGTCTCCAACATACACAAGTGCAAAATTGGAACAGCTAAAGATGACACACAGCTCAAACTGAGTTTTGCCCATGATGAGGAAATAACTTGGCGTCAGACACCACAGCCTACTCTAGGGCTTTGCCAGAGCTACTGATTTGTGTGCAAAGTAGTCAAACGCTGCTATGACACAAAGCAATGTAAAAACCGAAAGAACTGCATCTTTGCTTGTACAATTCAACCACGTGGATTAACTCATATATATTACAGTATAGCCTTTCATACCAGTTCATAGACTCATAGAATGGTTTAGGTTGGAAGGGACCTTGAAGATCATTGAGTTCCAACCCCCCTGCCATAGGCAGGGACACCTCCCACCAGACCAGGTTGCCCAAGGCCATGTCCAGCCTGGCCTTGAACACCTTCAGGGATGGGGCCTCAGCAACCTCTCTGGACAACCTGTGCCAGTGCCTTACCACCCTCAAAGTGAAAAACTTCTTCCTAATGTTCAATCTGAACCTGCCCTCTTCCAGTTTAAAGCCATTCCCCCTCGTCCTATCGCTGCATGCCCTAGTAAAAAGTCCTTCCCCAGCTCTCCTGTAGGCCCCCTTTAGGTACTGGAAGGTCGCAATAAGATCTCCCCGGAGCCTTCTCTTCTCCAGGCTGAACAGCCCCAACTCTTTCAGCCTCTCCTCATAGGAGAGGTGCTCCAGCCCTTGGATCATCCTTGTGGCTCTCCTCTGGACACGCTCCAGCAGGTCCATGTCCTTCTTATGTTGGGGACCCCAGAGCTGGATGCAGTACTCCAGGTGGGGTCTCACGAGAGTGGAGTAGAGGGGCAGAATCACTTCCTTTGGCCTGCTGGCCACACTTCTTCTGATGCAGCCCAGGATACGGTTGGCCTTCTGGGCTGCGATCGCACACTGCTGGCTCATGTTGCACTTCTCGTCAGTCAGCACCCCCAGGTCCTTCTCCTCAGGGCTGCTCTCCAGCCATTCCCCACCAAGTCTGTATTTGTGCTCGGGATTGCCCCAACCCAGATGTAAGAGCTTGCACTTGGCCTTGTTGAACTGCATGAGGTTGGCTTGGGCCCACCTCTCCAGCCTGTCCAGGTCCCTCTGGATGGCATCCCTCCCCTCCAGCGTGTCTACCTCACCAAACAGCTTGGTATCATCGGCAAACTTGCTGAGGGTACACTCGACCCCACTGTCCATGTCACTGACAAAGATGTTGAACAGTACAGGTCCCAGTACTGACCCCTGAGGAACAACACTCATCATTTGTCTCCACTTGGACATCAAGCCATTGACCGCAACTCTTTGAGTGCAACCGTCCAGCCAGTTCTTTATCCACCGAGTGGTCCATTTGTCAAATCCATGTCTCTTCAACTTAGAGACCAGGATATCGTGTGGGACAGTGTCAAATGCTTTGCACAAATCCAAGTAGACGACATCAGTTGGTCTTCCCTTGTCCACTGCCGCTGTAACCTCTTCGTAGAAGGCCACCAAATTTGTCAGACTTGCCCTTGGTGAAGCCATGCTGGCTGTCACCAATCACCTTGTTTTCTATGTGCCTCAGCACAGTTTCCAGGAGGATCTGCTCCATCATCTTGCCAGGCACAGAGGTGAGACTGACTGGCCTGTAGTTCCCTGGGTCTTCCTTGTTTCCCTTTTTGAAAATAGGGGTTATGTTTCCCCTTTTTCAGTCGGCAGGAACCTCGCCAGACTTCTCAAATATGATGGCTAGTGGCTTAGCGACTTCATCTGCCAGTTCCCTCAGGACCCGCAGATGTATCTCATCAGGACCCATGGACTTGTGCACCTTCAGGTTCCTCAGGTGGTCTCACACTTGATCTTCACCTACAGTGGGTGGTTCTCCATTTTCCTAATCCTCACCTTTGCATTCTGTGTCATGGGCAGTGTGGCTGCAGTCCTTGCCAGTGAAGACTGAGACAAAAAAGTCATTGAGTACCTCAGCTCTGTCTCTGTCCCGGGTAACCAGTTCTTGCGTTCCCTTCCGGAGAGGGCTCACATTTTCCCTAGTCTTTCTTTTCTCACTGACATACTTAAAGAAGGATTTTTTGTTTGTCTTGATGTCCCTGGCCAGATTTAGTTCTATCTGGGCTTTAGCTTGTCTAACCCGATCCCTGGCTGCTCGAACTATTCCTCTGTGTACCTCCCAGGCTACCCGCCCCTGTTTCCACTCCCTATAGGCCTCTTTTTTCCTTTTGGTCATGTCCAGGAGCTCCTTGTTCATCCATGCAGGCCTCCTGGCTTTTCTGCCTGCCTTCCTCTTTGTAGGGATGCAATTCTATTTTCATATGGTACCTCAAAACCATACCTCAAACACCAGGATATCTTACTGCATTTCACCAAAGTAGAAAAACTATTCAAGCATAAATTTTCTTAGCATAACTCTGTCCACAGTGGAGGTGAGGAACAAGTGGGAAGAAATTGAGCATACCTCTGCTTTAATTGCAGAGCTACAGACAGATCTTGTTGCTCTCTTGCAGCACAACAGCGGGAGAAAAATTCAAACTCAGCAGCTAAGAGTTAGCGTACACTTTGCAATTAAGGACATCTAAGTTTCAAGAGAAGTAAACCAGATATAGACAACAGATATAGTAGTAAGCATCCTTCCCACTGTAACACACAATTAGGCAGAGGAGTAATGATAAGAATCTGCGGAATACAGACATTAGTACTTGGCCACAGAGACATGCAACTAAGTGAATCAGTTGCAGGCATGTGAATACAGTAGACAGGGCAACAACTGGATCCAGCTCCTAAGATTAATTCTTCATGCTTTTCTGGTGCAACTGTATTAGCCTACTGGAGTTATTCAAGTTTTTTAAAGAAGGATATTTCCTGCATGCATTAAAATAAAATAGTTTTCTACTTGTTTGAAAAAACACACTGTAAAAAATGAAATGCAACTTGCTAGAAGTAGTATGTCGATGTATTAGAAATACAGCAGGCAGCTACTGGGCATTACTGGCAAAGGTATTAGCTGACATCACTGACAACCAACGGGAGAGTTTTGCTGGTGTCCCAAATTCCTAAGCTATTTCATAATCAGGCAAAGTGCACTACACCTCCGTTCTTCCTCCCTTCGAGGCCTCCTCTGGAAAATCCTCACAAGTCGTCAAAGTCTGAAGGACACTCCATAGAGCACAGGGCATTGGGATGACTGTCCGCTTGGATGTGAACCTGGGATTTAAGTTAGCTATATTGTTTTGGAAAAGTCTGGTTAAAATAAACATGGCAATACCCTCACTCGTATAAATGGCCCCACTGCAAGCTCAGACATTCATTTCAGCTGTTTGAGTACTGCATGCATCTATTTTGTTGCATGGGGGGGAATCACAGGAAAGTAAAAGCTCTCTAATGGGGTTTTGCTGGATGGAATTGAAATGCAAAATTTTCTGTTTATTTTTTGTAAATGAATGAACAGAAAAAGTTTCACCAGCTAGCCTGAAACATGCTGAACTTTTCAAACCTTTGAAAAGAACACTGACAATTTCTATTTCAACTTTTGAGGGGCGGAGGCGGGAGAAAAGAGGTAGAGTTAATGATTTCTCCAAATCTTTTGCAAAAAGGTTTCTTTGTGGTTTTTTTTTTTTCCTTAGTTCTAAAATGTTTCTTTTCAATCCTCCTCTTTCACTTAAGGGGTGTTCCAAAATTTTTATTTATTTATTTTTAAACCTGATTTATCAAGAGCTGCTGATTGGCTGCTGAGCCTGGCAGATTAATAAGGCAATTCAGTAGTGAATTCAGATCTGTGTTCAGTATGCAAGCACATGCGTGCATGTAAAGCTTTCATATATAGGTACATTAGTTGACAATTTTTTAATGACTTATATTTATATCTTTTAAGTCCACAATCTTAGCCTGATGATGCAACTCCAGTTCCTATAAAACACTAGAAGACATACACAGAAGGTGGCAGAAATCAGAAGACCTATGAAATTCCCACCAAGTTGTAAATCTAAAATCCTCTGCTGTCGCTGCAGAGATTCCTATCCATCTTGGAGTGGCCTGTAGGAAACAGGTCATATTGTACAGGACATCTCATTCCTCAATGCACTGCACCGCCTCTCTGTCAACGGAGCCAAAATACAGAATGCAGTGTTTCTTCCACAACAGTTATAAGTCAAGCTGCTGAAATAGTGAACTCTTCCATTGAGTGTCCATGGAAAAAAAAAAAAAACAACAGCTTGGTTATGTCAAATGCAAACTTTGGGTTTCACAGACAACAAAAAAAAATCATTCCTGATCAGCCTAACATTTTAGATTCCAAATGATTTTTGCTTTAAACTATAAACCTTAAGTTTTTCATTTGACAAAACCAAGTTTTCCAAAAGAATTAGTCTGTAAGCTTTTGCACTTTTCTTCTGTTTAATTAGGTCCCTTTATATGTTCAAAATCTGATATAGAAATTAAAAAGCCAAAAGTTCTATGCAGGTAAAACCTAGATTAGACATTTCAAATTTCCAAAAATACAGAGCGATAAAGCACTGAAAGAAAGTTTCAGCATCTCTTCCATCCACAGTGCTTTTTGCCAGAATTATTTACCAGTTTGTTGCAACCTTACAACTTACTTAGAAGAGAATGCTTCTATTTCAGCAAGCCTGCTGTTCATTGAAGTAACTGTTTAGTTCAGCAAGCACTTCAACTGACATACTGAAGAATACGTTAAAGCTTGAACCCAGGATGGAAAAATAAACCTTCATTTTCCTAAAATGAGAAGCAGAGCTCTATAAAGAGGAATACCGCTGCTTGCCTACAAAGCATGCCATTTTCTTCCGAGACAGTCAGGTAGAGCACTACCCTGGGGTTAAAAACCAGGCTAAATTATCACAGCAGTGGGAGGATGGAAGAAAACAACCGGTGCTGTGTTTGCGAGACTCTCCAGCTGAGCTCTGACAGAGGCCAGCACACTTCTGCCAGGGATCTTACCTGCAAAGTACAGTTGTAGTGGTCACCTGTCCACTCTCTGGTAGTCATTTCCAGCACAAGAGGACTGGGTGCTCAGCCTCCCAAGGGGCTCTAGTGCCACCCTGATCAGCAGGCAGGGCCCAAGGTATGTGCAACAGAAGGTAATGAGTTAGAAGAAATGGTACAATTTCTCCCCATTCATTATTTTTACTTTTTAAGGAAAAGCAGAGCAGAGTGGGAGAACTCCAAAAAGAGAAACAGTAGCACTGAAACCTTCACACCTTGTCTTATGTTTAAAAGGAGCAACTCACTATGGATGAACTTCCCTCATTCACCTACTGACACAAAACTATGTTACTCACGGCACAAATAACTACTGAATTTAAATCACTGGTCACAATTATTCACCTGTCTGTGCTGATCTGGGTTGTTTTTTTTTTTTTCATTTGTTCATTTTTTGCCAGTGTCTTGCCCAAATAGCAGAATGAGTGGGGGAGACCAGCCCTAGAGATGTACAGACAGGGAGCTCATCTGGAGCCAACGCTGACAGCACACACCATACCTTCTGTTGCATGAAAATGTTTAGTGTCCTAGCACACTGGTCCCTGCTCTCCTGCAGTAAAGCTGCCATAAAGTCAGGAAGTCTAACCCACAGATAACAGTCAGGAAGAATTTGGAAGAAATGCATTTTGGAATGGGACTTGGGCTGGGCAAGCAAAGATAGAGAAACTTTGAATACCATGAAAGAGTCAGGAAGTGATGGCAGTGTTGAACATGGCTCAGCTTTTATCTTGTTTTAACTAAGACTTTGGGGTTTTGCACCACAGTTTTATGAACAAAAAAAAAAAAAAGGTGGCCATACAGCAGAGAACTGGCAAGTAGGATACATTCCTCAGCCCAAAATTAGGTATCTACAAGCCGTTTATCTCAATTGCCCCTATAATCACACCAGAGAATACACTTTTAAGTCCCCCAAGATAGAGGATTAAAACAAGCGCCTAAGTACTGCCTATAACTCCTACTGATGATAAAGAGGTCCCAGCGGACTGTATCAGCTGCAGATATCCGCACAGAAAATAGCTGAAGGTAGGCAAGTTGGATTCAGTGACACCAAAAAGCCAGCACTGTTTGCAGATACAAGAATTTATCCCTCATTGTTCGCATAGCTCAACCACTGTTTTTCTCCTCCTCCACAAAAGAGACACAATAATTCAATATGGCTTTCCAGGCATACTGAGCAGTCACAGCTCCCCTCACACTGCTCCATTCATGGTTCCTCAGCACACCAGTAAGACAGGTCCATGGCTACATCATGATATGCCACTTCATATCTGTGCTCTGGTTAAGCCTGTAGTAATTGCATAGTAAGTGCTGTAATATGCCCAAAGCAAATAGGTAAGAATATCTCTGCATACAAACTCAAGGTCTATCCTACAGAACGAGACCTCCGTGACCCCAGATTTGGGTCAGAATCTGGGCCTCACAGCAGCAATGTGCCAATAGCAGAGGAAGGTAAAAAAGTCACTGGACACAGTCAGAAGACTCCATTTTTTCCACTTAGCTGTAAATACCAAAGCAGGGTATACAATTTAAACAGTGCCTTCTCATTCCTAAAGGGTTTAGGCTGGGGATTTGTCGTGTCCATGGAAACACCAGGAAAAAGGATCTCAAGTGACATTTCCACTTTCTACCACTTGCTTTATTGAGTCTTTTCGCAATACATGGGTTGCTGTTGAGTTTGCCTGTGAACAAGGACCTGTGCTTAATCCCACCTGTCAGCCAAGCGCTGCAAACAGCCTCTCTTCGTTATCATGCTCCAAACCCACTTTGGCGTCTCACATGGAGGCAATAAATATTCCTGGATTAACATCCAAGAGAGAAGTGGGTTGAATAGAAGCATGAACACCTTACCCTGAGAATGGGCTGACACAGACCATGCCTGGGATGGCTTTGTTATAGCAGTCAGCAGGGCAGTTGGAAGACAAATAATTGAAGAAACAGCTTCTTTAATATAGTCCATTGGCAGCATGTGGTGCAACTTTCCCTGTTTCCCCCTCCCCAACAAGATTTCTTCATATCAAGCTGGTTTGGTGTTAAGTGCGCATATCTAGGAGGTATTTCTCTCCAAAATTTGGATCCAAACACACATCAAAAATAACAGTTCATCCGTCACGGTTGGGAAGCATGTATGACAAGAAAATATTTGCTTTGCTCTGGTTTTGTGTTTGGTTTGCTGACCGCTTATATCAAAAAGCTAGAACAGCTTTTTCATCTTGGTGTAGTTTAGAAACATTTATAGGACAGATGGTCTAAATTTGTGGGTTTTATAAACTTAATGAGAATGTTAAAAAAGCGCATATGGGCGCAATATTTTCTGGGGCTTCTTTGAGCTGGCCAAGAAGTAGCCCACTGCAGAGCAGAGTAACAATTCGCATTGGGAACTCATTCAAAGATTTACAAATGACTGAGAAGAGGGACTGCCACAGGCTTTCTTCACCTCAGTGGCAGTTTCACTTGCACTGTGTGGTATAGGGAAAACATACATTTATTCTTCCCAGCAAGCAACTGTTTCTTAAACTTTGACTTTACATAACTGTTAAATGAGCTGGCTGCAATAGCTCACCAAAAGGCAGAAGTACTGCTCCATCCTCTGTCTTGATAACTTGCTCTTGGGACTTCTTTCCGGGCCCAATAAAGATGTTTAGCCATCACTTCTTCTAAGATGATTATTATTTTAGTCCTACATGCAGCTCACTCTGTCCAGATGACACCATTTAAAGAGAACGATGACAATGCAATCTGTTCTCGAGGTCAGGCCACAGCACGGGGACTTGAGAGGTCCATATGGAGACCCTGGCCCTGCTCCAGACTCTGTCACACCTTTGGGCAGTTACACAGGAGTGAGTCCAAACAGAGCTTGAAGTGGGCCTCAAAACAGACCCACCATAAGCACAGCAGGAAGGGATGAGAGCCCTCTCCTCAAGGAAGCGCCATGAAGCCCAGTCTCTTTCTCCAGGCAGTTCGTCCAAGAGCCTACCTCAAAGTGAGTACATCAGCATACATTAGAGTAAAATTGATCTATAAGGTCCATCAAGAATCCTATTTCCTCACTACAAAACAATGAACAACAAGCACCCCCTTCTCAGGCTCTTTATACCAGTCAGTCTCTCCATCTAAAAAGTTAATCTCAATTGAAACACTAGCAAGTTGAAATAAAATAGGTTGAAGATGTTTTCACGAAACAGCATCCTTTGTGTAAGACAGATAGCAAGAATCTCCTGTTAGGTAAAAATCCTCCTCCATCCAGCTCCCCAGTCTGAAAAAAAATAAACTGCCACTCCTCTCTTATGTAAGCTATTAAAATATTCATGAACAAACCATAATTCATCAAAACAGGCTCCATTAACTTAAGACCTTAATTTTCACCCTGGACAGTCCTCTTCCAATGAAACACACTAGGAGGTACAAACATCAAATTATTATCAGCAAAATATTTCAGAGTGTTGGCATCTAAGCTGTCATATTTAGGTTTACACATAAACACAGCATTACAAAAACATAGGCAGCAATTAACACAAAATTGTTGTTTAAGCCCCTTTGAAATGTTAGGTCTGCACCATTTCATTTTAGACCCAGCTGCTGCTTCCAAAATTTGCTTCAGGATTCTGATTTTTGATTTTTTTTTTTTTTTTTTTTTTTTAAAATGTGACAGCTCAGACTATAGCCAGGTGTGAAATTCCCGGCATAGGAACTGTGCAATACTTTGATTATGAGGAAATCTTGAACAAATCCTTCAGCCCTCTACTTTCATCAGGAATTCAAATGAGCAAGGCACGCAGACTATTCAGGCCTTGCTTTACCCTAGCTAAATTTCAGGCTCTCTTTTGCCAACCGGCAGAGTTGGAACACGTTGAAATCTTATTAACAGACAAGAGCAAAAGCAGCACAGGGCAATATTATGCCCCAGTTTAACCCCCTCGGGATTCTTTTCCATGCTTTCAGTTACAGATGGAATTTCTACAAAGGTGGTTATTCCCGATAAGTCATCTCTAGGCACGATCCAACAAAAGCTAGCTATGCCAGGGGTAGAGAGGGAGGCTGGAATGACACAAATCACCTTTTGATGCAAGGCAGAAGCCAGCCTGCCCCCCCAGCTCCCTACCCACCTCCACCCCCAATAACTAAAGCGCTCAACAAATGTTCAGCAAATATTGGACAAACAGCCAAGGACTTCTCAGAACATCAAATGATTACTAAATCCTAAACTTTACTTTCCAAAAATAATTTTCTGCTGCTGCTGTTTGTTTGTTTGAAAGCAGGGTAGTAAAATCCACAGATGTGTACAGTCATAAACCTTTAGATGAGACTCAATTTCCTTGATGTCCAACGATAAAATCCACTAGTAAATGTGTACAGATGCAAAGGCCTATTTGTTGTCCTGTCAAGTCAGGCCATGTGGAACAAAAAACCTAAAAGCAACCAGGAGAGGAACTAATGATGTAGGCTCGCCTCTGCCAAGATGCACTTACTGCAGTTCCTGTGACATTTAAGGAACATAATGATGGGACATTCCTTTTTAACTTTATTGTTTTGTCAAAAGCGGGCTTTTACAGCTGAAGATCACGTTCCCAAAATAGTCAATTAGGTTATGCAGATTTACGCACACGCTGTGATCTCTTTTGTGCAGCATGACTAGTTTCTTTGCTAACAGTCACTCACATTTGATGACAGAGATGGGGCTGGTGGCAATATCTCCCATATAGGGCAGATTTTTTTTTATTATTTTAAATGCTTTCCATGAAAAGCTCTTTAGATCTCATGGTGCATCAAGACAGCATTTTTTTTTAATCTCCAGATAATTATTTCTGAATGTGCAAATATAGTTTTCAAGGGGAAAAAAACCCACTCTCTGGAGTAACCAAACACCAGATTTCCGCAGTATGAAAGCCATTTTAAGGCACTGTGGTGTGCTTCGTGGTTAGCCCTGCTTCTACTTAATTAGGGACCTAAGTTATAAGTCCACAGCTGCAGGAGAGCAGTAAATAGCTATTGCCGACTTCCTTATTGCCCATACGTACATCATGATTGTAGGGTGAAGAGCAGGGATCTTTTCATAAACACTGCCTTGTGCGGCAATGGTACTTTGATGTCACAAAAATGCTGTTACATATTTTAAAGTCTTAATTGTGCTCCACTGTGGTGCTGTCAGCTTCCCGGTGAAACACTAACCCTTTCCGTGATTTCTCGGGTATACAGAACACTTCTTTTATTTGCAGGTTTCATAATTAAGTCTACACGTGTCATATCCTCAGCTTTTGTACTGCAGCCTATCTTCACTGATTTCAAACCACCAAGCCCTCATGTAGCACATGATATACACGCTAGGGAGGGAGAAGAGAGAGGGAAAAGAAAGGAAAAAAGAAAAGCCCTGCAGTATGAAGTATACTTGCCTGCTCCATATTGTTCTGATTAACAGCATCCGCTTGCTTACCGTTATGAACACCCCCTCACTAAACACCCTGGTCAGAAACCCCTTAATTCAGTGCCTCTGAGACAGAGTCCCCACACCAGTGTTCCTAGATAACCCTCAGTCTTTGCCTGATCCTTGTTTCTATCTCCGGATAAACCCTCCCACCCCAGCACATTCTGGCTTTGTGCAGGAACTCCACAGCCTCTCTCTTCTAACTGCAGTCTCATGATTTCAGGCCACCCAAAATGGAATACCTTCACCTTTCTTACTTTTTTTTTTTTTTTTTTTTTTTAATACCTGATCTTGCTTCTGTGGCTGCTGTTGCCATCTCAAGGATATTTTTTCCGACCAGTTCTTAGTCTCTTTTGAGCCTCCTCATGGCAGGCAGCTTCTCACTGTTACCCCATAAATGGTGATAATTTGGCTGAAAACACCTCAAATCAAAACAAGCGAAGCTTACAAGACTAAAGTGTGTCAGACTCATCTGGTGCCAGCAAAAACATTTCTGCACACAGTCCAGTGGCAAGGCCTGCCCCTAGCTGAAGGGCCAACCCCTCAGTGGTAGCAGGACAGACATGACAGCACCCACCAGACCTTCTGAGCTCATAGGGCACTTGGCATTAGTTAGTTACTGGGTCTAGCGACATAGCTACCAGATCCTGAATGCTGCTTTCCCTGTCTGCAGGATCCAGTCCTATACTCTGCACTTTGCGGGTTGTCTAAATGACCCACAGAAGTTCCTCCTCACCTTCAGAGCACACATTCTTCTGGAGATACCAGTACATCAGCAGGTAAGAACTCAGCCTCAGAAGAAAACTTTAAGGAATGGACAGGACACTGAAAAGAACTTAGGTCCAGTCCCAGCTCTGCTATTACCCTGATAAACACATCTTTTCCCCTTTTCACATCTTTGTCCAAACATTTCCACAAAGGTTGTGAGATCCATAAAGATGGTCTTCTTTCGGTGTGAGGTATTCGGCAGGTGTGGTGGGCAGCATGTAGAGGATGTCACACGTAAGCTCACGTTCCACTTCGTGTTAGTAAATAAAGACCACCTATTCTCACTAAGGCTGAACAGGTTGTGAGGAAAAGGTCCCAGATTCTGTCCCCATTGTCAACAACCCACTCAGGGTTCAAAACTAAACATCACCTGAAAACAGGCTGCTGACCTCAGGTAGTCTTTCTAGACATCCTTGTAACAGAAATGAAGAGCAATGCTAAAAACTGCATTTAAACAGACAGGGCTTGTGCAGTGTCCCTGGTAAACACCAGCACTTTGGAACTTGTCTTGATGAATGGGTTTGTCTGTAGGCAACACAATGGGGGCCGATGGTGAAACAGTGACAAATGGATTTCCTTCCCGGCTGGAGACAGCTATTGTTTGCCATCTGCGCAGTATGTCTCATGGAGGCATATTTCGCAACAAGAACACTGAGTTCGTGCAAAAAAAGCCCTGTCTGACAAAAGCAGCTCCCAGAGCAAGAAACAACTGGGTTAAAGGCACAGAAGAAGACAACAGCTGTCTCTAAGACAGTCCTAGACCCCAAAGAATGTCTTGGGGAATGAAAAGAAGGCTACGAGTTTATACAGCTGAATTTACCAGGTAAGCAGAGCATCTGAAGTCATCCTCAATACTTCAGCCTTTGGATAAGGGGGTAGGTATACCACCAATACACCAGGAGCGCAGGAGAAAGCTGGCCAGGATAAAGGAGAAGAGTTAAGAGAAATTTAATTGACTTAGCAGTAGGAAGCAACAAGGGGAAAGGGATTTGGGAAGCCATTATAAATGTGCAAAGGCGGGGGGGAAGACAGCCAAATTAGTCACACTGGAGAAGTAAACGGCTTGCCACAACTCTCATTGCCAGCTCATTTCATAGTGACACCCAAACGCATTTGGGTATGTTTTGATTTAGAATGAGGAACTCAAGCTGGGTTTGTTGGGTGTCTGGGCCTGGAGGCAGCTCTTCTGAAAAGCTGCAGACAGACATCGCCACCAGAGCTGCCTCTGTGTGGGAAGCTCCCATCTGGGAGGAGCTCAAGACCGCTACAGGAACACACACTTCTCCTAGTCCAAATACAGAGTTTGAACTTCTGATCTCAAAGAGCACACCAAGAATGAGCTAAGAGAACACAGCAATCATACAAATCACTTTTTCCTTCACTCTTCACTGTCCTAAGGCGATTGACAAGGGCACGAACACATTGGGGTAAATTAGAGATTAGAGACAGATTTTAAAAACCCAGTTAGCCACTTGGCACACTGTTTAGAATCCAAAGCCATACATGACTCTCCTGAAGAGATCCCATAGGATAGCATTGATAATATAGGAGGTGCTCAAATGCTACACCAGTAAGCACAGCACAATGCAACAAGCCAGTAAATGAAACAAAGGTGCTAGGATCAGGTATATTGTGGGCTGTTGAGGGGGGGGAGGGAGGGGAGAAGAGAAAAAGGTTTCTGCTTCCTTGACTGGTTTTTATGTTTGCATATACAGCATGACTGGATACACTTGCCCCAAGGCTCTTGCTGGCATCCTATTTGTTGTTGGCCTATTAGAAGTTCACCTGAGAAGCTATGTTTTATCAATAATATAAGAATAGAATATAAATTGTCACAGGTTTTGTGCTTTAAGTAAAACACTGAATTTCCTCTCATTTCTAAAATCAGATAGTTCCTACTTCTACCACAGTTACTTTTTGTCACCTACTGGCCAGTCACTTTGTCTTGTAAGACTCCTGCGTATTTACAAAACGGGGCTAATAGTAAAAGCTCTGGAGTCCAGGAACCACTCTCAATTTTATAAATATAGCAGCAAGCATGAGAGGCCACCAATGAAACTGATTTAGCAGCCAGCAGTGGCAGGAGTGGCTTATCTTCATTCATAAAGCTGCACTGAAAGACGTGTCCCTTCCGCTTTCATTTCTTCTGGGAAAAAACCTTCAGAAACTTTTATGAAAGACCAGTGATTGTAGTCAGAACCAAACCAAGAGATACAAAAGCCAGGAACATCACGTGGGGCTACACTGCATGCCATTTTGATGAATTGTGTCAGAGATGGAACTTGAAATAACTGTAATATCATTACCATGATTCAGATTATAACACGGTAAATTAGTCAAGCTGTCTCCATCCACAGGCAAGAGTAATTGGGGGACAGTTTTTAGCATAACCAAAGACCCGTTGAGGCAACAATAACTCTTCAGCTCCTAAAGGAGCACTGCACAGTAGTTCATGCAAAAGTTATCCTGCCAGTGGTATTTACACTAAATGTGAGTGGGTACTTATATACCCACCTACAGGCACGGACTTGTGGATACCCCCAAATTACTGACTGACTCAGGAGGTAACATTTCTGGAAATAATGATTCAGTGCTGCGGGGTGACTGGATCAATCTGTTCCCTCCCACCAAACCCAACACAGACACCCGTAACCTCAGGTCTGTGGTATTTCTCTCTTTGGAAGCATGCAAAAATGTTGGGAGTGTTCAAATATCTTTAAACTGTGTAGCAGATCTTATCTGCTGTGCTGCATGGAGCACCCAATGCTGGCAGGCTACCTGGAAATACCATTCCCTTGGATTTAGCTTCCAGTATCTAAAGAAGCATTTGTTTCACATCCCCCTGCCCCCCCCCTCAAAAAAAAAAAAAAAAAAAAAAAAAATCAATAAGGTCTATAGATAGTTCTTCATTAACTTAAGTTTTAAAACATTGCAATAGCTTGGGTGCATCTTAAAACAGGACATGTTAATTTAATCTCTCAAAGGACACTGATTTCTAAAATGTATTTATGGTCCAAACGAATTCCTCCAAGCTCTTCCAATAAGTTTTCTTTCTTTTTTTTTTTTTTTTTTTTTTTCACAGTACAGGAACATTTGCAGGCTGAAATCCCATTTGTGACCTAGATTCCTGGCATGTCCACAGCACAACGTCTATTTTTCAAAGAATGTGAAGTTCTGATATATGGTTTTATGTGCTTACCATGATATTTATTCCTAAGCAAATGCAAATAGAAGGCACCAGAGTGATTGGAGGGGGAAGAAAAAAAAAAAAAAAAAAGAAAAGAAAAAAGCTCTACTCCTTGAAGCAAACACACATCAAAATCCATTATTTTAGGAAGAACAGAGTAACATCTGTCCAGTTCTAATAAATAAGATTTAGCATAAGAATCTGCAGTTTAGGAACCAAAAAAATTGTAGCAGTTACACCTGGGATGAATTTGGTATAGCAGCCCACTTATCTGTATGTATAAGTTAAATAATTCCCCTTAAACAGCAGGTTATCAAGCAGAAATCAGCAACACCTGTTGTATTTGTAAAATAACAATAACAAGCTGAGATGCCATTCATTTAGGATAAGAAGAATGCCAGCTTTGCCAAGATTTGTTTTGGCTGCTGGTAAATCTATGTCTAATAGGCAAGTGATGCATTTCATGGAAAATAAGCTGCACCTGGATTTGAGTCATACCTTGTCCCCTTGAAAACCTGTCATATCCTCCTACTTAAATGTCTCTGATACAATAAACACATGAGCATAAACAAGGCCCCGACTCTTTTGCCCTGTCTCTCTCTTCATTCCAGACAGGAAACATAAAACAGCTAACAGCCTAAGATGCATGAAACCATTTCTAAAGCTACTTTGGGCCATTTGTTTAATGTCATCCAGGATCTTTTGTGCACTGGACAACTTTCCTACCATGTGTTCACTTATTGTGTTACCTGCTGGTGCGTTTCTGCGCAGAAAGAGCCATAGAATAGCGTAGCGGTCATACTTCTTCAGAAGGTGCCTGGTCCTGCACCACTGAGATAAATAAGAGCTTTAAAAGGGACAGATGGTGCAGGTGGACTCATAAAATGTAGGTACGTTAATATTGTTATAGTAAGAACTATATAAAAAATGTGGGAAAAAATGGACTAGAATATGTATCATATGGGAGATACTATACTCTTCTTGCTAGCCATGACTTGCAAAGGTGTGAACTAAACTTCCTTCTAATGTTAAATGTGGTACCTATGACTGCTCCTTTTCAAAAAATTTGGGGAAGCCTTGATAGAAGTACATGTAACGTGTATATGCCTGGTTATCTTATATCTTCACTTTGGCAGCATCTAAAAGCGCCGGCAGGAATGGTGCCCATCTCAAACACAAAGGCACATGGGTGACAGTTGCAGCTTTAGGGAGACTGTTGAATTAGGCAGCGTGCAGGCAATTGTGAGCAATCCACAAGAGTGAAGCGAACCAGCCCCATAACCATCCTGGGCAGACACGGAACAGGAGGGTGGGGAATAGGGACAGGGCAGTGCCTTAGCTGATGTGAGGAACTCCTGACACCTACAAACACCTGCATACCTGATCTTGAACAAGTCACTTCACTTCTCCCCATTTCACGTTGCAACAGAGAAAGTAAGACACTGGCACTCCCATACCAAGATGCCTGCAGAGGAATGCAAACAACGCTATCACGAGTTTCTCTACTGGAGTAACAGAGGTCATGCACTTATTAGACATGTGGAAAACCCTTGGTTTCAAAAGGCCCCATTCCCCCGGCAGTTAGAAAACTCCTACGGTATGGGAATTGTTGATGCATAAAAATTCTCACTACTATTTTAGGTTTCAAGTGTTTTATTGGCATAATTTATTCAATTTTCCCCTCTTTGCCTGCCACATGTCACACTGCAAGGCAGGTGCAAGGCTTGCAGAACTTCAGACTTTCACATTTAACGTATTTTTCCCTTCATTTATACATTGACTTTTCCATACAGTATCTACACATGTCAACGCACCTGAAAATGGGTAGCTAGATCCCTTTTCTACATTTAATGAGTGCTTCCCTCATTATTCTCCTTCCTGTAGGGCCACACAGGTAGACATAAAAGGGAAAATTAAAATGACTCAAAGTCACTTTAGTAATCCCCAGACCACCCATGTCATTAGCGCTAGTCCTGTAGCAAATACTCCATTTGAAGGGGTTCTATGTCACTTGCAATAATTTAGGTGCAAGACAGACTATAAAACCTCCTTGACCTACTAGCAGACATACTCGACAGCGGTAATGGTACACTGCAGCACTCCAATAACTCAGGCTAAATACAGCAGCTCGCCTAACAAATCACAACCGCTGGTTAACACTGAACTACAGTTTCCCACCCACGCCAGTGACTTTTCTTCAGCTTGCTGGTTCATTCCTCAATTCTGTTTTCCTTCTGAGTCTCTTCAGTTTCTCCCAAAGCATATGGGTGGAAACAACCATCAGACAAAAAGCAGTTTACTCAGTAGTTCAGAGAAGAGGTTGCCTGGATTGGGGTTGTGCGTGTATGACTGACTGCTGAAGTAATGTCAGGGCAACCAGGGAGAACATGGTGACCTGGAAAAAAGCCTAACCCTCGAGAAGGGAGTGTGGGTAGTGATAACAGGGTTATACGAGGGACAGAAAGGGTCAATTTGCTGATGTCTGCACATTCAGAGTAGTAGCATGGGAAATGAAAAGGAGGAACTGAAAGCATCATTACATAATCAAAATTACAGGTTAGTTGGCATAACAGATATAACAGAATAACTCACATGACTGTAAAGTTAACATTGAACATACAGACTACTCAGGAACAGCAAGCAGGGGAAAAGAAAGTCTATTCAGAAACACAGACTAAAGTGCTGAAAGACTGGATAAAACAGCAGGAAAAATGGTAAGAACCACAGATGGGGTTTGCTAAATACTAAACTTTGAAGGTGATATTGAAGAGGCCTTTTTTCCCCCTAAAAATCTACTAGTTGTATAAGATTACCCAAAGGGGTATTTAAGACACCCTGATATCACTTGTAACATTTGTTGTACTGCTATCTTTCCAAGAATACAGTGTCCAGGGAAGGCAACAAGGGCAAGCGGAAGAAGCTTGATCTTGATCAGTAAGGAGGAAGCAAAAGACACTAAAAGCAAAAGGCACTTTTACTGATATTAAGTAGTAACAAGGCAATCGGAGCAAGAAGAGAGATCACAGATAGTATTAAAGCGACCAAAGTTTGCTCAGACTGCCGTGATTCACACCAGCACTGTTGTGTATCTACATGCAGATACAAACACAGCAATGCTCCAGTTAGTTTTGGAAGCACAGAGCAGTGTCCCAGAGGGGCCATGATCTGGGTAAAGATGTGGTATTATCCAGCTATTACCTACTCTAGATTTTGCTCATGTCCTAATGGGAAAAGAACAAAAAGTTACAAATGCATTACTATAATTAAATTTTCATCCACAAATTAATTCCAAGAGGTGAATGATGACTTCTGTCTAAATAATGTCTCACAGGCATCTGGAGCAGTGCTTGCACTTAGTAGTAGAGCTTTTTCAATAAAAACTCTCTACTCCGTAGCATTTTGTCACTCATAGTAGAAGTTCACTTGCAATGTCACATCACCATCAGTGATTATCATATGCTCCATCTTTTGAAAGCACAAGACTGATGTAGAAGCTCCTTTTGAAATTGTGTTTGATTGCTTATGTTGCTAACACTTGCATGTTCAATGCCGTTGAAACGATCAGAGGATAAGTCTGATGCAGTTACTCAAATTATCTCCAAGACCTTTCTCCTTTGCAAGAACTCTGCTACCAACTGCTATTATTTGTACCCAGTAAGTCACTTTTCTAAGACAAAAAGCACAAAACAATCAAAAAACCCAGTGTCCCCCTGTGGAACACACTTAAGCAAGTCCAGGCAGGAGTTTACAACCCATGAGTATGCTATCGTGGTATTCATAATATCGTTACTTAAATTCCTACAGCAGATCCCATAGCAGAGATTGTTAGGATATACCTGTCAATCCATTCACAGCAGTTACAAAAGAGATGATGCAAGATGTTTGACAGAGCAGACAGCAAACTGGGATCCTTTAGAGAGTAAATCACCGTAAATTATTTGATTTGAGTTGCCTTAGCTCTTCCACCTTCTGCGCTAAGACTAGCCAAATTTCTGCACGTTACTTGAAGATTTTCAGAACGTGCATCACGCAGATCTAAAAACACACATCTTGTAAGTGCTCTAGCATTATCTACATCAATTCCCAAGTCCCAAATAGCTTGTGCATATGTTTTTGTATGATGCATAACCTGAGCTTCTCTGGGTATGCTGGCTTTGATTACTATCAATCTTCAAGCTGTGCAACCAAGGATATCTTTAACTGTCTCCAGATCCACACACTTCCTTTTCTCCATCAGAGGCAGCACAAAAAGCAACGACCACCAGCTAGTCTATTTCTGTTTCAGTCTTGTGACAGTGACCACAGAATATTGCCCACCTCTAGTCACGCTACACCTGTGGCAAGCACCCCTATGCCTAGAATAACAAGGAAGAGCTGGTGATTTAGCTAGCTGCAGAGCATTTTCCCCTGTCAGCGCAGTTATAAGCTTTTTTTAACCCTTTAGTGGAATCTCAGGTCTTTTCTAGTAATTTGATGATGGTTCTACACCACAAAAAGGAAATATTTAAAACCAAAGGCAAGGGGCCTTCTGCCATATAAGAAAAGATCTAGTCTTTCTCATGGGGAGATGCCACAAGGCAGGCAGTGGTGCACCAAAACCATGCGAAATGTCTCAGATAACATTTGTGCTGTCATGAGCACATGTGGATGTATGCCATTTGATTTTGTTGTGCAGCAGTTCACTCAGGATGAACTGCTGTTGCTATGTTAGGTAAAAACCTATAATAACAACTGACCATCTTCAGAAAGTAGCATCATTGCAGCATTTGTGGTCAGGGTGTCTTAAGGATAGCTTCAACCTTGTCTCAGGACTTATGTAGACCATAATTATGAATGGCACAGCCACAATACATCATTAAAGCTTTGAAAAATTAGTGTTTTTCCTTGTATGCTGGTGACATGCCTTAAGCGGAAAAAGACGTATTTTGGAGTGAAGCTGTCCACACAGAGACTTGCATCTGCACAAGTTATATGACTATAGCTCCACTCAAATACCCCACGAAGATGAGCTCTTTCTAAACCTTTTCCCTCAAAGAACCCTCTCTTCAGTCACCTTTTCCCACATCTTCTACTCTTGACACAGCAAAACCTCTGCGCTTAGGGCGTACAAGCTGTCTGTTTGTGAAGTACATATAAAATCATATACCAAAGCAGTACATACACACACAGTTGCTGCTGTTTTGGCTCAAACCTGAGCATAGAGCAGTGAGAATCACTAGGCAAGTCAAAACATATTTAAGGGACACTGTACAATTTCTGTAGCCTGTATCAGGGCTTGGATGGGTCACCTGCTCTTAACATTGCTAAGTACCTTTCTGTTAAGTTAATGAATTGGCTCAAATAGCAAAGCCAATCTATTGTAATCAAGTAGTAAAGCTGATCTATTCTAACATGTATTTGCCTGGTACTCAAAGCTACAAAGAATGCGCACGCAGAGACAACAATAGCCATGCTGATCTGTTGGTATTGTAAATAGGTATGTTCTCATGATGATGTAAAAGTTACAAGTGTGCAAATTGCAAGTTTAAGCCTCTGATCTGTTCTTTTCCCTTAGTTGGTAATGCTAAGAGGAAAAAATGATCCTGGAAGTACTCTAGGTGAGACAGATCACGTTTTCATAAGCATTTTCAAAAACCAAGTCATACTGAAGTGTTGTATGTATCTTGACACAGACTACTTACAAACAGTAGCATATGCAAAACAGAAAAAGCAGAAAAGCCTTCATATCCTTTCATTGCATAATTTCCTATTTGGGGGGCACATTTGATGCTTTGCGCTAATATACACAATTCACGGACACAGCCGAAGCACTCTTCTACAAGTATTTGGCCCTCATTGTTTTTTGATGTGCTACTTTTTCTTTTTTTTTTTTCTTGCCTGTAACATCCATCTTAATCCTCTAACAGCTGCTTAAATGGACATAAAAAAAAAAAAAAAAAAGAGTGATTTTTGTGATCTTCAGTAGAGCTGGTTGGAAAGTGCTTTATTTTTCCTGGGCAAAACTTCAATGGAAATACAAAATAGTTTTCATCTCGATTTTTCAAAGGAAAAATTTCAATGTTTTGGCCGGATCTCAAATACCAAAATGTTTCAACCAAAACCCCAAATATTTCCATTAGGAAATGCTGCTGCACAGTGCCCTTGGAGATGGAATTCCAGGTCTCATACTCTCATTTCCCTCTATGCCCCACGGTACAGCTGATTTCCCTTTTTCCAGACGAGCGGTGCTGCATCACCAAAGTTGTATTTCCTAATTCCTGGTGGGATACACACACTAGAGAAATGAATGGGGATCTGAGGCTGCAGAATACCAACAAATTCCCACACCATCCCTTCAGCTTATCCAGATGGAAACATTTTGGATTTCAAGAAATAGTTTTCAAGAAAAAGGTTTCCCTGGAAAGCAAGCCTTTTTTCAAGGTAAGCTTAATTGAAAACCTGTGATTTCTGTCAACAGGCAGTTTCAAGACAGCTATTTTGTTTCGGCTGGTTGAAAAGATCCTGCTGTTGAGTATTATTCCAGATTCCCATACAGTTTGAGTACAGTTAGCTATAAGCAGTAAGACTTCCAAAGCTTTCTAGATCTGGGCACTCCACATCTGTGAGTTTTGAAATGAACGTCCTGATCCTGCAGGTGGCACTGACTATCTCGGTCTATGCATTTTTCCCCACTGCTGCTATTTTCTTCAGGCTTTGTCAGCAACTGATTCAGACAGGGTAATGCCAAACAATCTAGTCTGGTAATAAGCGTTTCATAAGGCTTTGAGTCCAATGACTTTGAGTATTAGTGCCTAAAATGCTTTTCGATGTAAGTAAATACCAGACTCGTTTACCTTGTGGCGCACAAAGTTGCTAGCAGAACCCAGAGCATCCCCTGGTTGCTAAGGAAGCTTTTGGATGTAGAGGAAGATGAACTTCTTTACACCTTTGATGGGACTCTTGCCTCTTCATGCCACTATATGACAAGCTAGGAGAGACTCATTCCCCAGAGGGGGAAGCGGAACAAAGCATTTATAGAGCAGCAGGAAAACCAGCCAGTATAACCTTGGGCACCCAAGAGCCCCATAGTTCTCAGGGGAAGCATGCCTTCTCTGTGAGCCATTAATTTTAGTGCTAGAAAGTTTGCCTGGGGACTCATAAGTGAAGCCCAGCGTAGATCCCTTCCTAGGGACAGAGAGGTGAGAGGGCTGGAAGACACCTTACTGAACTCATGCTTGGGTTGAATTTGAGCACATCCCCTTGAAGTCCTGCCTACAACTGAGACTTTCTGCCAGTGTGCTCAGCTATTTCCTTTAAGTTGCCACACCATGGGGCCTTCTCTGCTTTGCCCTTCCAACCAAAACGCCTTGTTATGCTTCTGGGCCTTACCAAGCAATACAGAAGACAAGTTCTTCCCAAATCTGGTAATCAAATCAGTTTGACCAGCCAGTCATCTGCAAAAAAGACTATTTTATGTACCACGTCCAAGCACTGGCCTACCTCCAGTGTCACGTCTCCAGCTGGGAAAAAATCTGGTGCCTCAGAAACAAACAATAAATCCTTCCCAAGTCCTGCAGGCTGAAGTCCTGAAACATGAGATTTGGTTACAGCTTTCCATTTCGAAAACGTTAGGAACACACTGAAACCAGTATAGATCTTGCTGTTCTCCTTAAGAAGGGAAGGAATACTACCACATACCAACTAATTTCTCTCTGTAGTTGGATTAAAACTCCGGTATCCTTCAGACAGACAGGTAGGGCTTGCTTCCATTGCATGGAGATATTTAGGGCTATTTTGGATGCCAGGGGGTGGGGGTGGGTGGGATATCATCTGCCCAGTCCTCCAGATGGGCATGAGTACCTGCAGTCCTATTTCAGACCAGGCTGAGCCAGATCTCTCAGACACTTTAGGTTTTATGTTCCTTGGAGATGTTCTAGCTGTAAGAAACTGAATCAAGTCCCTACTCTCACTCTGAGGACCTTAACAGCTGATAAAACAATTTTTGATTTTTTTCTTTTCTTAATTTGTTCCAGGGCTTAGTTGTGTCACTGTTATGAAATTTCACCTTCACTCTAGGCTGAAGCAGTCTTGACTTTGACCAGCCATTAGATCTCGTTCTGCATGTCAGCAAACTGGATCCATCCCAGCATCTTTTCACATCTAAACGTCTACACAATGCTCAAGGCACCTCAGTTTCAGCTGTGATAGCTAAATAAATTGAAAGCTAAAAGCTCCATGCTTAAGCTTTGACTCATTTTTGAGGTGTTCTGTAAATCATTACACTGAATCCTTCTTCATGAGGAACACAATGACTGAGCTCTCTTGCAAGTCTTAATGCAGTGTAGAGAGGCAAAAGCGCTGCTGATATACACCCTCATAGACATTCAAAGGTCACACTCACCACAGCACTGAACTGAGAGTGGGGACTGAAAGCATCATCAAATTTGTACCTTCACTATAGCGGAAACTGATCAGCTGACATAACATACTTTTAATTAGAAGTAGTAAAGAAATATTTTAGAAATATTTTTGGAGATTACACTCTTCCCATGTCCAACAGGTGGTTTCTACCAACCTTATACTATTTATTGAAAATTCAAATATTCTTTTTCAGTCAGACTGATTTGGGGTTGACCAGGGCTGGCACAAAGCGGGTAAAGACAAGGAAAGGAACCAAGTTCAGAAAACACTGCAACACTTCACACAGCCAGAATACGAAATAGCCCAGTGACTGTTCCAATTACCGTATAACTTTGAATGTCTACTCTATTTCTAACTGCTGCCCTTATTTACTCAGTCTACTTCTGATATTTTTCCCTCTATAGAGCAATAAACTTTTGTTAATTCACTACCAAAGTAGTTCCTTATGCACCAGTTTTGGATACTGTGGCAAACACTCAGTAGGAGCATGTACGTATCCAAATGATATTAATACACAACCTAGAAATTAAATTCATGTGCTAATATAATTTGTGATAAGATTATGCAGTTTACGGGTAGCTCAGATATCTTATGGATCTGCAGTTTATCACGCACCAGAGACTGCCTTGCCTGACTGTATTCCCTTGACCACCTCTCCCAAGAGACCATCTTCTTGAAGTACAATCTACTCTAATATGCCATTAAAAACAGGATAATATCCTATTACCTACTCCAGCTATGTTTCTGGAGAGCCAGTCAGGGTAAGTCTTGAGCCAGGAATACAAACTTTTTGAATGGATTTCCCTTACATAGAGAAGATTTCTGAAGCTCTATAGAGCTTGGGGCTAAGCCTCTTGACCCCTCCCCTTACCAAGGGGAAAAAAAAAATCCTCACCCAACTTGGACAGGGTGGAGGCTCTTGAGGGCCCCTGTTCAAGGAGCAATGCAAGCCTTTGCATAACAATAAACATGTGTATACCAATGAGACCATACACATGTTGAAACATTATGTGCACACTCAAATACCTTGCTGAATCAGGGCCACAGTAAATGCATTCTTTTCATAGAAACACTTTTCCATGGACCTAATCCAAAGCCCACTGAGGTCAGCAAGAGTCATTCACTTCAATAGGATTTGGATCAGACCCCATGAGCATTTCCAACTAAAACCAGCATTGGAATTTGTGCATGCCCCTGCACTGAAACAATTTGAGTCTAGTTCACTGTAAACCCTAGACTCAAATACTCCCCAGCTCTGGGAAAGTCAGGAAAGCAAGCTTGATCTTTACTTTGCCCAGGCCCTTCTTTCAAAGGCCGATTCATAAAAGATTCAGAATCCAATGAGCATAAGCCTTCAGAATACTCATACCTGAATCAGGGCCTAAACTTAAAACCAGCTGGAATATCTCTGAGGAGGAGAGTTTCATCAGATCTTACATATAGTAGTGCAGGTTAAGAGTGAAAATAATAATTAAAGAACAGCTGGAAAGACGCCTGCTGAGGTATACGTTTTAGGGTCTTCCTACAAAGATAAGCATTCTACGTCCTAGCAGCTATATAAATCCATAAAGACTTATCTATGATTTCACTGATAGATCACCACTGGAAAAAAGAGAGAGGGGGGAAGAGAAAAATCATAAAAGCATTCCACCTGTATTGCTGGCAGATGGCTTATAAATGTCGCACAGACTTAGACCTACTACTGGCTCATACAAGAGGTATTAAATAAACTGCTGAACATCTGCTGGTAAATACACAGCAAACAAGAATGCAACTTGGAGCCAAACATCTGGCGAGTGTGGGCCACATCTCTGCTCATAAACTAAGCAATGTTTTCTGCTAATCATTAACAGAGTTATTGATTTTAGAAGTGTATCACACAGCTATAATTTTGTCAGAGAGTAGACCACATAAGTTGTTCTTTTTCTGGTTGTTTCATTTTGTCTTATTCCAAAAGTCCGTAAATTGACGAGTGGGACAAAAATTATAATTGACATCATCTGTGGGAAATATTTCATAAAACAACAGGCCCAGATGTAGGATTAAAGCCATGTGGTAGTAAAATACCACACTGAAAAAAGTCCAGGTTCCATGATTTCTTACGAAAACAGATGTGCTATTACTCCACTCTACTTGTTTTTCAATGCTTTTTACTCCAAATAATTCTCTCTTTTTTCCTCTTCTTTTTTTCCACAATTGCACTAGGGAGAGATCATAAATTGATTGCAGATGGCAACTTGTACTTCACAATCCTAACTGTCACAATCTTTGAAATAAAAATAAATGAAACATTTTGTGAAATTATATTGAGCTGTGTTAAAAGTAATGAAGATTATACAAACATATGTCTGTTTGTCATTTATACAGCACCTTCAGGCATGACAACCAAATCTATTAGACAATACTTCCCTCCCTGGGAAGTAGTTATTTTCCAAGTCCAGGATGTACTGAACTATAGAAGGTAACCTATAGCCTAGCGTTCCTTTATCCCAGCCTCAAGATGGTCTGAACCTCCTGCAACACAGAACATCCTTGATTCTATCACATACAAAGAGGCAACATGGAAACAAGACAGAACAGTTCTGTGCATCCTGCTTTGCACATCATTTCATATTAGTACATTCTTGACAAACATATTGTAGAGATCCAAGAAAGACGGAGGCTTGTATGGTTTGAATCCTAATTGTCGGTGCTGTGCAGAATGGCAAACAACTGTATTTTTTCCTAAATGACTTACGAACATATGGACCCCATTATGGTGCCACTAATTACGATTCATTAAGTTCTGAATTTATGTAGTTTCACAACAGACTCAGAGATTCTCCATTTTCCAGTTATCAGAGATTTTGTAAGACCTAATAAAATAAAGATCTAAATAGGCTTCCATCCTGTCACTTTAATGCCTTCAGACAAAAGCCCTTTCCAATACAGCCAATGGTGGTTGATGTTGATTAAGAAGAGCTTGATCTAGGTGCATGTTATAGGGATTCCTGAAGATAGAAAGAAGGAGGAAAGCCACAGATAAACATCTCCTTTCCCAAATGACTATCTCCCAGCATACTTCGGGGGAAGCTGTGAAGGAAATGGGAATATGGCTCAGTTAAAGTGTAGCCCCTCTTTTGTCTCACATAAAGGAAGAATAAACCAACAGTAGTGGACAATGGGAAGAGCAAGAATGGAGGTTTTTTTGGAACCACAGAAATCATTCAAAAAACTAGAGCAGGAGCACAGTCAATGCTCGCAATAAGACATGGGAGCAGACTAAGAAATAGCGCTGTTTCTTCTATTAAATCTTTATATCCAAGAGAGTTAACAGGAATGCCTTCATTATTCCCTCTCCCAGGCAAACCCTGCAGAGATTAGCAATCTTTGCCGTCTGGCCCTGAAAACTTCTCATCCTTGCTCATGATGCAGCTCTCAGAGCATCCCTTCTTCAGTAGCAGCAAAACTTGGGCAACTATTCACATACCAGTCAAGAATCCCTTCGACCAGAAACGCCAGGAGTAGTGAGAGTCAGTTCAAGGTACCTAGTGTACACTGTATCTAATACAATACACAAGAGAGTTTTCAGAGACTGAAGCGGTGTTTGAGGGAGAAGGAGTGGGATTGAACTGTGGCGCAGTTGGCTAGAATAAAGGCTTTCGAGCAACAAGGGGGAGACTTGGAGGAAGTTCAAAGCAGGGTCATTTGCCTTTTGTAACAGATGAGTCTGAAATCCCATGAAGACTGGTACTCTGGAGCATAGAAATTCACAGCAGTATTAAAGCCCCTGCAGAGGGACAGCAGTTTCAACACTCAGTCTTCCTTCCTAAAGAGACATGGTTCAAATCCGTATTCAAGAAACTCCATTCTTTACACCTCCTGGTATTTTGGCCTGCAGGTTTAAGTCTTGTGTGCTGGATGTGAAGATTTAAGGCAAGCCAACAAAACTAGAAGCTCACGGAGAAAGACAGCAAGGGCTTTGCAGGCCAGGTAAATGCAAGAACTGGAGCAATAGTTTTGTATGCATACATACTGACATATATATCTTTCCATGCTTTCCGTGGCTCTATCCAACCTCTCTCTCACCTCCCAGTTTTCTGGGAAGTTACATTCTGCATTGCAAGGAGCATAGCTGAAAACTTCAAGTAAGAGGAGGATTGTTTTGAATGCTTCTGAACACTTTGCTCTAACCCATCATTGCCTTGGTGGGATCTTTCTGCATGCCACCTCCCCTCCCACTTTTCTCCAAGGAGATGTTGCTTAGCTCAACTCACTGTAAAAATGACCTTGACTAGAACATTTACTGATTGTGTTAAGTTTTGGGGTCTGCAAGGAATACTGAAAAAATTATTACTACTTTTCCTGTAAATAGTTTGCAATTCAAAATGGAAAACTCATTCTTTTTTAATTTGCAATTATTTCAAACTGAGGTTGGCATCTACCATCAATGTTCAGAGGGCACCTCCTCATTTGAAACCTATTTTTCCAAGGCAAAAAAAAGCATTAAGAAAGCACACATTTAATGCAATGCAGTGCCCAGATTAAACAAAATAAAGGGGGTACCTTTCTGAATATATTATTAAATCAAAGTTCGACTTAAAGCTGAGACCTGGCATGCTTACCTTTCAGCAGTTTCAAAGTTTGCAGAAATAGCCAAATGGTATTTCTTTTACCTAATTGTCAAAAATTTCCTCTCTCCATTAAGGAATACTTAAGTCCCATAAAATCTAAACCAGGGACATGATACTGTGAAAATGAGAAGATAAAGGGGTTCTTGTTTGGTTGTTTTTTTGTTGTTGGTTTTTTTTTTTTTTTTTTCCCAGTGTGCTTTGGGCATTGTAGTCTCAAGTTATTTGTGTTCAGTCTGTGATATCATCGGTATCACCTGAAAATCCACACATCCTGGCCAGCCAGCTTTGTCCAGCACAGCAGCCCAAGAAAGTAAATCAGACTATAAAATCAGATGGAATTTGGGAGGTGCAGACAAGAGTAGACAGAAAATGGTCCATATGAACATACAGCAGAGCAGAGGAAAAGCCTAAAGTAAGATCTTGGTCAGCTGAGTCCTGGCCCAATTTTCTATGGGACAACTCCGAGAACTCTCTCATGTTTTCCCATCGTGGCTCAGGGGCTGAAGATGTTGCCCAGAGGAAGGCCTTGTAGTGCTGCACACTGAGCCAGACCCAGCACAGAGGAATGTCACATTTACTGATTTAATTGGAGTATTTGGTGACTTGCAGGCTGTATTTGCCTTCTTTATCACAGGAGTTTTATTCTTTAAAACCTGCTGCGGTTCCTGAAAGGGCCAGCAACTTTCCCCATCCTTCCAGTCTTATTTTCACACACTTGAAAAAGAGAGCGTTTGTTTTAGAGATATTGAATAGGTCAGAGAAACAGATCAACAGTAAAAAAAGGATGAAAATGGAAGTTTGTTCCTAAATCAAGATGTGACCTTCCCTTGAAGAAGGCTGCACACCATTCATTTTCAGGGTTTTCCCTGTAGCAAATAAAATGCCCAGAAATACATTTATTTTTTTAAACAAAACTTTGCAATAAATTTCTGAGCTCACATCTGATGGGCCAACACAGCCTATAGCCTACTCCTGTATGTACAGTTTAAGACCTTGCTTCATAGCTGCTATCTCGTTCCACAGCTAGCAGTGAGGAAAGAGTGGGAATGGGGAATTCATGGGGTACTGCAATTAAGATTTTGTTTCATCATCAGCATGCCTGCCGCTAATTCTGACACAAGCCAAATCTGCCCCACTGAGCTGCCTGAAAAGGGGGTGGTCGGTGCTAGAAGAGGATTTCAAACATTTGAGATGGATGAAAGGAAGCCCATGGCCATTAGCACTGTTGGAGACACAATTGTTATTATTAACACCATCTGCAACATGGACATTTCAGTCTTTGATGAAGGAAGTATGGAGCTGGAGACCACCAGCAGCAGTCTGGAGTGGGTGGAGCGGGGAGGAAACATACCACAGTAGCAGCAGCCACAGGATTTGTGATCAATAGCAAGGAGGATGGATCCGAACAGGATGTTGTTCAGTTAGCAGCCATACGTGCTCTTGGGCATTTGAAGCTCTACACACTTTACTAGGAACAAGGGGAAACAACAATTCTTTGACATCTATTTCTGCTCTGAATTAAGTCCAGCCATTGTAACAAATCATACAGAGATTTGTGTCTATCAGCAGCTGGTCAGAAGTCTCAACAGCAATCAGCAAGGGAAAGTGACATTAGCAAAATCTGCTGCAAGACAAAGCTCTAGCACTGAAAAAAGTAACATTCGATTCTATTTAAACTTCCTGAACATCCTGGTACCAACCAATGAAGGAAGAAAACCAAAACAAGACATAACAACACACATGCAATTCACGCTAAGGTTACACTACACATAAAGGAGCATACAAATACCGTGGCTCGTGTTTCAGCCCTTGAGAGCTCTCTTGCAACACAGCAGCCTCTGAACTGCTTGTGGAAGCACGTATTTGCCCCAACTACATGAGCTAGTGTTGGCAGGACAGCCAGCACGATCATCAGCAACAGTGCTGCCAAACACTCCCCTCTTCTCCTCCTTCCAATGCTAGCATTGAAAGCATTACCTCCTGAAAAGGGCTAATTACGGTTGACCCCACCTTTTCCATGCTGATGTTGGCCTTAGCAACAGCCACAAGATGACGGTACTGCCAGCAACAGAGATATCAACCCCAACTTCCCACAAGTTGTATTTCAAGCCACAGCAAATATTAGCCCTTAAAGCTTGTGGGAAGGCATATGACCTGACTGATAGGGCAGCTGATAACACTCTGTGTCAGCATGATAGTGTATGTTTTGTTGTCAGCTTAAGGCCTGGAGAATCCTTCTCGCTTTCCACCAAACGAGTAGGATCTTGGGAACTTTGCTGCAAGGCCAAAGGGAATTAGGTGCAAGAGATGCTAAAAAAACTATATTAGTGTTATTTCTTCAGAACTGGCTCCTTAGGGAAGGAAAAAGATCTGTTCGGAATAGGCTGCAGGATAGCAGTCAGTAGCAGAGGACCTGTGATTTATAACTGACTTTATTTCGTCAGTCATTGTCAGGAGATCTTTCTGCAACTTTTTTCACTGACAGCTTTAGTTTTGACTGTCTGAGTAACTTTGCATCAGAGGTGATTTCTCTCACCTTGTTATTCATTCTTTTTAGATCATGGATGATAGGTTGAGCTGCACAAATCTTGGCACAAAACCTTCCTTGGACCATCATGATTTTCCAAAAACAGGCAAAGATAAACAAGAGGTTGATATAAATAAGGTCTTGTTTTAGCTGTCCAGTCCTAGGTGCATTCCATGTCGAAGCCCGGGGCTAGAAATGACCATGTAAGCAAAGAAAAATCGGGATTATTTTTTTTTTAACACATGAGGAAAAATGTATAAATGTCTCTGTTTTGACAGAGAACAAAGCTTTTGTCTTTGGCAGAGGACCCATGTCATTTGCCAAAGCAGCAATTTGTCTTCTTGTGTAACAACAGATGCTAATGGGGAGCACACTCATTGCTCCATCACTACTGGCCACCAGAAGTGGATTTGCATACAACCACCAGCATCCCCAAGTTCTGCCCAGAGCCAAATCACCTAGGCTGAGCCCTCAACGTCTCCTTACTCAACCAAACATCCTTTCTTACATGTGGACCCAGGATCAACACTTAACTTTATTTTCTGGCAAATCAAATCCAGTAAGTGACGGGGTCCTTGGGGCTGCTCCTAGGCTCATTTCTTTCATTAACTTTCAAAAATACAAAAGCCCATGAAGCCCTGTACTGGATGTCCTGCCAAGAGCCCCTCGGTTTTGAAGGCCTCAGACCTGTCTCAGAGGAAAATTCCCATCAGTCTCATTGCCCAAGGTGCCCGCTGAATCTAACAAGACACTTCATAATTTGGATACCATCAGCTAAGTTTAGTCAAAGTTAATTAGGGTTTTCCTGGTACAGAAAGAAACAGGGAGCCATGCAAAGTGTGTAGTTTCTTGGAAGTAACTTCAAGAAATAATTTTTCACCCACTCCGGTCTGACGCACAGTTAGCCTCAAGCAACGGTCCAGTAACCCAGCTGTCTAAATGCTTAGGAAAGGAGCCAGGGGTTTTCTGAAGTTCACTTTTCCCCCTATCATTTACTATTAAGCAGCACTGAGTCTATCTCCAGTAGCCTCATGTGATCTGCTGACCTACTGCAAATTCCTTTTTAAGCAGCAGCTTATATTTCACCACTAATAGGATATAAGGCGATAGGAAATGCTCACTTGTTGTTGGCATCCTATATCCTTTCCAAATGTTATCAATTCCATTAGTTTTCATTTCCTAGCAGAGCATGGTACAATTTAACATTTCACATGGTCAAAGCTAGTCAGCCTAACTCCACCTCAAGAACATTTTAAGTCAGCTTTAGCCAGTTGCCTAGAATACTTCCACATGGAGATTCAAGCATTTAACCTCCCTGTGTCCAGGGTTGACCAAACCACTGGCAAATAAATAGGTCAGTATTAGAAGACAGAAAAAGCCTAAGCCTTATAAATAAGTACTGCCTTCCAGGAGATGAAGGCCTCTTGAAAAAAACCTGCAAACAGTAGGATAATGACACTTCAACCATTCTTTGCCTATTTTTCTTATGAGATAAGGCTGAGGGACTTGGGCCTTTTTCAGCTGGAGAAAAGAAGACTGAGGGGGGATCTCATCAATGCTTATAAATACTTAAAGGGAGGGTACCAGGAGGATGGGAACAGTCTTTTTTCAGTGGTGCCCAGTTAATAGGACAAGAGGTAACGGGCACAACTTTGAACATAGGCAGTTCCATCTAAACATGAGGAGAAACTTCTTTACTTTGAGGGTGGCAGAGCACTGGAACAGACTGCCCAGGGAGGTGGTGGAGTCTCCAACTTCGGAGACATTCAAGACCTGCCTGGATGCCATCCTGTGCAACCTGCTCTAGGTGAACGTAGTCTGGCAGGGGGGGTTGGACTAGATGATCTCCAGAAGTCCCTTCCAACCCTTATCATTCAGTGATTCTGTGATTCCTGACCAGATCTTTGATTATCATTTTACAGACCTTTTTCTTTAGCACAGATCTGTTTACAAAGGATAAGTTGTATAAGCATCTATAGTATGCTGGCATGTATTAGAAATCCTTTTCCTTTGGTCTTACCACCCATGTCAAGATCTACAAAACAAAATATCATAATTGCTACCATTATAGTACACTAACTGTAGATCTAGACCACCTACAAAACTAAGAAAGAGCACAAATAGCTGAAGAGTTCACCAGCATTAGCCACTGCAACTCTACATTTGTATTAGGATTCTGTCAGTGTAACATTTCTCCTCTCTGGTAAGCAACTCATGGGACACTTCTTGAGTGCCTGCAGAAAGTATCAGTCTTAAATATTATTTGCAGTTTCTATGCACCATTGAAAGTCTGAACAGGCAGCTGGACAAGACTCTGGAGATGTTTCCCCTCTAGAGTTACGTCTTTTTCTAAAAGAGAGGTCAACCTGATCAGCTTGCTTATTTATTATCCATCTGATAAATCACAATGTTTTAATCAAAGCTGGATAATTTCAAAATGAGAAGGAATAATAGTACACTTGCATGATACCATACCCAAACTCACATTTCCATATCTGTCTTTTTACAATTTTGGACAAAAGTACTAAAAATTGCAGCATACAATCCAGCATTATATATAATAAGTTCCACAGGAGACGCATTGAGAAATCAATCATAAAAACAATTAATATTTCAATCAATACGCTCATTTGTAGAAAGCCTTGGTCTTCCATGACTTGCCAACTCAAAGCATTTGTAAATTGGTTTCTCCCACTTTGAGCTGTAAACAGCTGTATACCCAGAAGCATTTTGCAAACATTCAGCAGGGCAATTAGATCCTGGCAGCCCTGGGACTGCTGCATTTCCTTCTTGGAAGATTTTGTGTCTGGGTATTCAGGTGGAGGCCCAGTCAAGTCGGCTACTACGTTGGCTCCAAGACTTTATGTGCCTTGAGGTAGGTCAGATCTGCTAATGCAGTGAGACTGGGTACAAGTTATATGCTCAGTCAAAACCTCCCAATGCTGCTATAACACAAACCACAGAACTCAGGTATTTGCTGTCTAGCACAGATCACATTAATGAAACCTCTTCAACCCTCCTCACCATGAGGGATACTCTCGGCTGGATTCACTGCTCTCTTAAGTTGTCTTTGCATGGCGCAAGCAGCAGGGTACACCCTGTGCAGTAGAACTCTGCTATGGGAAATAGCAGAGGCACCTTCAGCTTTTCACCTGCTGGTTACTCCCTCAAGTCACTCAAAGGAGGGAATGCACTTAGGGTGACACGGGGGAGTTTATCCGCACTACATTCCTCAGCGGTATTACTTGGAGGCAATCCTTTAGTGTCTAGCTAAGAGCTGCTTGTCCCAAAATCATAAAGCTGCAGGTCCATCTGCCCTCCAGTGTCCAAGCAATACTTTGCTAAAACAGCAGCAGCATCCCCAGAACAACAGATGCTGCTCATCTGAAAGGAAGATTCCTTAAAGGATGCATTCAGCCAGAAAACCATGGCTTTACATACTGAGCTGCAAAACATGGAGCTCCCTCCCTCCTCTTAGCTGTCTAGAGCCCTTCGTAAGCATTGTATTTTTGCTATTGATTGTTTTGCAACTATTTTTATTCCATTTGAGGCAGGAAGGTTTTGTGGTTTTCCTTTTCTGTTTAAAATAAAAAACCACTGTTGATTACTTATTTTTATTACTTTCTTGCCAGGGTCCCCTTGAGCTGAGTTAACTCTCTAGAGCTTTATAGCCTATTCCACCACTGTGTCTTGAGTTACGCAACTCTGCAAACACCTTGGCAACAGGCAGTATGTCAAAGACATTGCAACTAGATTTTAACTATCAGTTCCTACTTTGAATTTATTTTACCTCTTTTAAAAGCATTTGAAAGAGAGCAACACTGAAGCACAGATGGCATCCTTAAAAGTAAACATTGGCCAGGATGCAGCACAAATACCATACTGTGGCATCCGTTCTAAATATAGGGCATACTGCAGTTAAGTCAATAGTATGATATGATATTGGTTTACCTTTTAATGACATCCACGATATTAGTGAAAAAGTTGCAGAACAACACATGATAGTCTTAGTTTGCAAGAGTAAGGCATTGCCTTTTGAATGCTAATTATCTGGCACAGGCTCAAAACTGACTTTTAGGCACAGTCTGGATGCATGATTCTCCAGACCACAGTCCTCCAAAGCCAAAAGGGAGACAGCATTAGTCAATTTATTAAGCTGATGACGGCTCCTGTGCACACTGATCTGCATTAGCAGACAGCAGCAGTTCTGTGTAGCCCATAGCATTTTGTGAGAGGAACACCAAGCCAGTGTTTAATGCCTACTTCCTCCTCCGTCCCAAGGTTTGATAGCTGTGGCAGCAGCATAAAGCACAGCAGTGTTTTAACCCCACATATACGCTGATGATGAGAATTTTAAGCACATTAGTGATTTGGGAATGCCAGTGCTGGGGGATGGGGGAAATAAATCACTAAATCTTATGTTTCTAATGTATTCCTGAAATGCAACCCATCCTGAAGTCCTGCCTCTGTTAATATCTTATGGTACATTGTAGATCTCAGCAGTTTTTGAAAGAAGGCCTCTATCTGCTGGTTAGGGTACAATTTTCAGAGCCACCTGGAAAACCAGATATGCCAATCCCCAAGGTATTCCTAGCAGGAACCATCTACCCCGTTGCCTTATGCAGATTTTTCCCCAGGTGCAATCTCAGCGCACTACAAGGGCCAGTGGTATCTGCATAGTTCCTTGTCAGGGAATTCAAAAGAAAAATACAAGAGATGTTCATGATCACTATAGTAATGATGCCCTTCCCTTCTGATAGGATGGCCTCAAGAGACACAGGTCTTCTGCTTCCATACACTAAGGCTGATCTTCTCAATGTAAACATTTTGTAGCTTACAAGTGCAGAGATAGAAAGCAACCCTTTTGTGTTTATGTCTATAACTAACCATCCGTTTCACTTCTGGCTGTATACAAAGCGTTGCTGCTTTAATGACCTACATCAATGCAAAATAAAAAGGCTACAAAGAAATTGCTATTCATAGCAAAACAGGAGTTGCCACTTAAGACTTTCTGTTGGACTAAACAGCCAGTCCATTATTTTCTTCTTCATAGCTATTCCTCGTGCATTTCGACTGCTCTGCTAGATGACTCTTCAGGGATTAAAGAGTAATGTTTCATTTTTCACTGATCCTTAACAAAATACAGCAAAAGTTTCTACAATATAACAGAAAGGGTGCTGACATTGTTCCAAGCATATTATATTTTAGACTAGCTGAATAACCTTTTGGGAACCAGAATGCTGACTCACACATAAAACGTTACATTCTCTTATCCAGTAAGTCACATTTATGCAGAAATGCATTCCCTGTTTTGGACTGGGGTTTGCTCATCTGTAGAGAAAGGGACTTTATTCTCAACTGGGGGATAAGATCAGCTAAGAATCTCATAATATTTTTCTTCCCATTACAGTTGGCCAGGCCACCAAGTATCTCAGTTACATATGACCCACAGCATTAGGTAAAGCTATACTGAGTATCACCTCCTCCTCCCTCCCAATTGTGTGGCATAATAGCATATGAGAACTCAAAACTGAATTATTTTTCTTCTTCCCTTCCCACGTGGGTTACAGTCCCATCTGGTTTCAGCAGCAAGATTTGTTAATAAAATGCTACTGCAGCAGAAGAGAGAAGGTGGGGAAGGGAATGAAAATTAGCCAGTAGTTCAGATCACCATCTTCCCTCCTTGATCTAGTTCAGCCAGGAAGACGCACCACCTTTTCTTTCCAGCTGCTCACAGCCAGGTTGCTGTTCCAGCTTGTGTCACTCACCTAGCAGAGGTCTGCTGCAACTACGCAAAGGTGGTCACTACATCAACTGTGTTTCAGGTACATGCTCTTCTTGCACTAAGTGCCAAAACATATTAAAAAAAATTGCAGGTGCTTTCTCATTATCTCTTATTAACTAGTCCATTTTTGCAAATTATTTAAATAGGAACAGTCATTCAATCATTAGGCCACTGGTCTTTTGAAGATCTGCCCTGAACTCCAGCAAGTCGCTCAGAATCTAATTATCAGCGGTGTTTAAATCATTATCAAGGGAACCAAAGATGTTTTCTGTAAAGATTCAAGTTCTGCCTCCAGATTTGTTTCATCACGAGCAAGCAGAGGATGTCAAGATCTCCACAAAAGCAGATCATGGAAAAAAAAAAAAAGCAAGTTGCATATGCATACTGAGCTGCAGAACATCAGAAGACACTTAAAGATTTTGAAGCTCAATTATCTAGCAAAAGTTTTTACATCATTTGTGTCGTAACACTTAAACAAATCTAAGAAATAGATAGGGCCTCAAATACTTGAGAGGCGTTTGTTAGAGTGTTGGAGCCCTGATAAAACTCACAGAGAAAAGAAGTTGCCCAGTCACCAAGACAAGGCAAGCCTCATGAGGGAAAAAAGTTGGAGTCATGTACTCAGGCTTTACTCCAAGTTAAAAATGAACAGAGCAGTATAGACACTGTCTCCTGTCCTGCCAGTGATCTTCCCATTCATTACAAAACTAATATGAATTCTTGGTCAGAACAGCAAATGGGAAACTTTAGCATTAGCCCTGCACTACAGTACAGATATTTGTATTGTACAGGAGTAATTTCCACTAATGCAGTCTTCACTGTATTCCATATCCTGAGGGGCTCCTGCAGATGTTGTAATGAAAGTGAACATGGGAGCTTTGCCATTGTTTTTGGCAGTGCAGGACCAAGTCAGTTGAACTACTGCAGGGTTTGAAGCTGTATGTGTCCTCAACTGCTTGGTAAGATGAAAGCCAACTGGGTCCAGCACTGCCATCTCTAATTATTGAGTAGTAACATTCAATAGGAATCATGCACCCTTAAGCAGCAGGGCCTACAGATCACTTCTGTCTCAACCCAGCCCTTCTAAGTAGCAAATCGGCTAAGCGCCCACCCCCTGCACGGGGAAGATTTCATCCTCCCATTGGGCTTGGGGCAGCTGGTAGCAAGACCTCCACTCTCTCAGAGACCTTTATGTGGCAGAGGGAACCAGTAAATCTTTCCCCGTGTCTGTGGCAGGCTTGGCATCTCCCCATCAAATCCCCATGTGTGCAAACTTCTCCATCCTTTCAATTTTAACATGGATAAGAGAAACAAAGACTAGCACATGTGTAAGAAAGGCTCCTCAAACCGTAGGTATGTGGGCTTCATTCTGGAGAAATGACTCTGAAATTCCATGGTTACTGTTGTGTAAATACTAAGTGTCGCCTCAAAAATGCTCTCAATTTAAAGAAAGAAAAAAAAAAAAGAATAGCAGCAATTTTACTCCAGCTGTGGTTACACAGGCACATTTTACTCCAAGGTCAGATTCAGCACTGATACAAGCTGGAACAACTGCCTCTGGCTACTGCAGTTATGAAAGCTGTGGGACAAAGGCCCACCTTCCTTTTGCAAGAATAGGTGTTCATTTTGTTTCCCAGAATTGAGGAAAAACTGCACCTGCTCAAATCCATTCAGAGTCAGTACTTCGGGGGATGTGCTCAAAATGGAAATCTTCATTATCTTCCCAGATTGCCAGGGTCTGACACAAAGCCTGACACATTAGGGACATAGCTCTTTAGGGAATGGGGCAACAGTTTGGTAAAAGAGTCCTTCTACTGTAAAGATAGCGGAGATGAACCTGTCCAGGCCACTGAATAATGCTCAGCTGCAGTTTTCTTGTAGTAATACCAGAGTTCCTACTCAAAGGCAAAAGCTACTTGCTTTATGCAGTTCTAATCAGCAGGAATGTGATCAGTTCTCTCCCCAGTGTGAACTGTCTCTCCCCACATCTGCTTCTTCCCCTCACCCCCAGCAAAACGGAGAAAAAAGGAAAAGTAGTTTATTAAAGAAAACAAACCCAAAGCTATGCAACTGCTGGTTTAGCCCCATTGGAGAAGCTTTTGTCTAGTTTTACAGGGCCTAACATATGTTCGATCAAGTTCAATTTCTGAGGAGATCTAGATGGAAAACAATCAGGTGTTATCAACAGTATCACTGGAGAGACATCAAAGCCCTGCCTTAGTGCATGAGCCTTGATGCTCCCCAGCTGCCGCATACAGAGTCCAAGGAAAAACTCCAGGATCTGACAGAGGTTGCAAGACACCTTGTAAAGATGGAGAAAATTAGCCAAGCAGGTGCCTAGCGTGGGATGTTTCTAGAAACTCCTGCCTCAGCACTATAAGATGTAAAAACAGAAAAAAGAAAACAAGGATACATTCTGTAACGAATACTTTTTTAAAAACCAAAATAGCCACAAACAAGTATTTTGGAGATGGCTTGTCCCACAGCTGTTCATTAGGAATACTATGCACAGACCGTCATACTAACCACTGCCGGACACAGGATTATGCCTATGGCTGTATTTGTTTTAGAAGAAACACGGACTTGCTGTAATGACTCAGAAGAAACTTGTATGTATTGTAACTTCTCATGAACTAGGACTTCATGCAGAGGTCACGTGCCCTCCTAATTAGATACAGCTGCAATTAACATGCCCCTGGCAGTTGTCAAGTTATAAGAGTCTGTTTGACAGTAAGGCTCTCCTGGTCATGCTCCCATCTCTGAATACTCCGTGTTGCCTGGCCAATTCATGTCACAGTTTTACCTTGAAATAGAGGCAAAGGGGCAGGAACAGTGAGGCATGAGACAGCTCCAAAACCACTCGGCAGCAGGCGTGTCAGCTTGTTGGCTAGATGCAGAAAGACATACAGCTTTTACTTCACATGCCTCTTCTTGGGCAGTGGAAAAGGTTAAATGTGATTTGACACTTAGCCAATAGCCCAGCGGATCCATCCCTAAGTATGGAGGAAGACTTCTAACAAATGCAGAAGGCCCATTTACTGATAGCACATCCTTTCGAGCTAAGCAACACATCTTACTCTGCCATGTGTCTCCCATCTGAACAGCTTAGGCTACACATCAGATATAATCAGTTCCAGATGGGACATTTCCTGTTTCCCCACAAGCTGCATTAACCCCTTCTTTCTTTCTCCTATTCAGAGAAGCTTGGAGCATAGATACTTCTCCCAAGCATCACAGCACATCCCACAAACATCATTACCTTTTGTTCCTAGCATTTTGAATGCTCAAGTATCACTCAAGATGCATGTAGCTCAAATTTAACCCTAGCACTTTATCCAGTTAGGCAACACAGAGATGCCTGATCCATGACTAAGTGGACTAGAAAAGGATCTTTCCTGCAAATCACTTCACTACTAGACGTTTCTTCTTAGAGATGGCCTTCTTTCTCTGGATTTATATCCAAGCAGGTTAAACCAGCTGATATTCTTTGACTTAGATGTCCCTTTCTCGCAAAGATAAATCCCTGACAACAGAACTAGTCTAGTTACAAAAGATGCCATTCTTAATCAGATACTCTATCCTTCACTGACATTTGCTTGAGCCTTTCTAGGCCCCAGTGCTTCAACAAACTTTGCAAGACAGGCCACCAGTGAGGTAGGTATACATTTCCTGTGATAACTAGCCAAAAACCAAAGAAGGGCGTAATCACCACTCTACTCCCAAGACACATGTTACAGCAAGACAATTGGGATCGCTATGAAGCTGGTCTAGCCAAATCTCACAGTGAATTCACAGGAGAGGTACCCAAATGGAGTAGTGCATCACCTTTCCCAAAGTCAATGTCTTATGAGCCCATCTGGCTTCAGGACTAATATTATCAAGCTGTGCCACTTGCTCTGACCTCTCTACGACCACTAATTCTTTCCTATTCTCACTATCCACTCTTCCCAACATGTACTTGCCAGATTTTCCCCAAGCCGGCAGGATATACAGGAGTGGTAATCAACTCCAGCTGAGGTGCCTCCTGCTTCCTAAAGCCTGCCTTGGCTACACTGGTATTTGTCACGGGGTTTATACACATACCAGTGTAGCACAAACCCCATGACACATACCAACATCTCCAGCAGCTCAGCAGCCATGCCGACTATCGGAGAGCCTACAGAGTACCACATTTTAAAATAAACACAAATTTGCTTACACTGTATCTTGATTCTTTCACCAAGGTCTCGAGCTCTGCCCAGGAGGCAGACAGAAAGACTCAGCTGGGCAGAAAGATGGGCTTGTGGTTAAGGCACTGGTCTGGGAGTTGACACAGCTGGGAATGGACCCTGCTCCCCTGCCATCTTTCTTCATGACCTTGAACAAGTTGCTAATTCCTCTGGGCCCTAGTTTTCTCTTCTTCAAAAAGGGATGCAGATCTCTTAGTACATCTTTCCTGTTGGGACTGGCCAGGAATTTAAGTCAAAATGAGACTTTTAAATTGCATTTCAACCACAGTTTCCCACGTTTAAGCTGGCATTAACTTGTGCAGATTCTCTGGCTTACACAACATAACTTAGACGGACTATGTTGCAGCTAGAGGGGAATCTGCCTTGGAGGACAGGGCTAGAAATCCAAATTATATTAATAAATTAAGTGGTAAAAACAGCGTCAGAGGAAATTCAGTAAATGCAATATTTTTACGCTGAAGTGGGAATACTGACCTAGGGCTAGAAGAAGAGGTGCAGACTGTGCAGAACTGATGGCTACATGAAGGGAACCAGACTTTTGAATAAATAAAGCTGTAACCATCATCCTGGAACACACAACCAGGAGTAAAAACTGCAAGGAATATGAAGTGCCCGCTTTATTCAGCTTTTGCAAGACCTACACTGAATAATTATTCCCTGATTTGGACCATTTAAGGAAATTCCAGAGAAGAATCATGGGAATGGTCTGAAGTTCAGAAGTCATAAGCTGACAAAAAAGACTGAGAAACTGGGGTTGCTTAAAGAAAGGAGAAATGGGCTGATGAAAAAGAGGGGAAAGAATTAATCCATGGTGGTCAGAACAAACAGAAATATGATTAAGTTACACATACTCAGGGAAACATTGGAAGTAAAGGAATAATGAAGCACAGGAGTATTTTTCTTGGACCATCTTTCATCCACCATCAGGAGAATTAAGGACAGTTTAAAGAAATTCTGTAAAGAGTGACATAGTTTGATTTGATCCTACTCACAGTCAGAGGATGCCCTAGAAGAACTGCATTCCTCTTAGCTGCATTTTTTATTATTCTTTCATTTCTGTAGAGATTGGTTACCTACAGAGTGCACCTCATGGAAACAGTCATAAAGTGAATGTACCCAAAAACTTTCAGTGTTTGGGTTTTCCTCAGGTCTGGCTCCAGACCCTCAGTCTTGAGGAACAGTCTCACCACAAGCATGTTCAAGATAGATGTTTTATTGTTACATTACACCTTCCAGCCAGTGATTTCTAAATGTTTGAGAGAACAGAGTTTACCTTTCAAGCACTCTGGGCAAGCAAGATGTGTATGTAACATAAGATGACTTGAGATATCCATTGTTTCCACAGGCGTACCCAGCACCTTTATTTTCTGAAGTCATGTTAAATGTTTTGCCTTGGTGACCTTGTGGTAACGAACACTGTAAAAATAATTTTAGTTTCATTCAGGACTGGCTGATGAATCCATAGGATGATTTTGTAACACCTTTAACAGAAGTCTTTCAGGAAAAATCTAAGTTCTATAATACAGAGGCTGGACATTTTCTTCATGTTACCATTAGTGAAAGACTCCAACTCAAAAAAAAAAAAAGAGACTCCAAATAGTTGGATCCGAAGTGCCAAGTCTGCACTTTTACAAGGATAGTCACTTATCTGATGATACAAAAACTCTTGCTAAATTTTAATACCTAATAAGTCACCCAGGTGTTAATTTTGAAAGATAAATACATAAATTACCATACTCCAGTTACTAAATTAGTGATGGAGATGCATCTCCATACTTTTGGCCAGGGAGATTTTTTTCAAGCACCAAACCCAATAACTGCTCACATTCAGCAAGTAACCCAATATGGACAAATGTCATTAATTGTGCATTGCTAAACTGCAAGTCTACAGTCATGCAATATAACCTTTCAAAGTAGGTATGTTTCGGAGGCAGATAAGAGAAAGTTGCCTCTGCAAATCCTTGATTCAGGTATGTTTATATGAAGAGACAAACCACTGGTGCCACATCCCTGTGCCTATGTTAATGCAACTGCCAACAATCATTCTACAGCCTGTAGTAAAGTAGAGTTGGCGGGCTGCAAATCTGGATGTTGTTCATATGGAACTTGTATACTGCCTACTGATGATCTGGTTACTACTCTATTCCCTCTTATATTTAGACATGCCTTACACATTTTAGGAACCTACTGGGGAAATTGGTAGATTGTGCCAGAACAGCAAGTTGTCTTTGAGCAAGTCCCGAGAAGACAACAGTCTGCACAAGGTGCTTTGAGCAAAAGAATAAACTCCATGATGAACAAGCATGAAAAAGAATGTATGGAACATTTCCTTCTCAACCAAAAATCTTGCACACAGATACCGAGAACTGAACTGCTATGTCAGTGTTAACACACATTTTCTCATTGCCAAGTACAATCACTGTTCTTTCATCATAACACTCCCAGATTCCTCCTCTCCTGTAGACATGTCCCTAGTTTTAGAGTCCCCAAATAGAAGGAGAAACCACCCTTTCATGCCCCCTGCAAGGCCTATCAGCAGTGTTGAAAGCATTTTCTGTATTACTGCTGTTCAACCCACATAGCAGTAGATTCACCTTATTGCATAAGCTCTGCCTCAGCAGAGAGAAATCACTTACAGCTTGACTTGCACCCAGTTTTCACATCAGTTTAATGACTCTGGGGAGAGCACTGTGTTTCTACTGAAACAGGAGAACCAAGAAGGCATTTTTACTATATTATTTACACCTCCGTGATGATGCCAGAGGGGATTCAGAACAAAACTGAACTACAGATAAAGTTACAGCTAAACACCAATACATCTATACAACTGCTGCTACGTGAAGTAAGAGCAGACATTTTTGTAGAGTACCAGTGAGATGATTTCTAGATGTAGAAAAGAAATAACCCTTTTAGATCCCAGTAGAGGATAATATACCTATCTGGGAAGCAAGCAGAAAACCAGAAATACAGTGAAAGAACCACAATTCCCAGAGTAAACTAAGGAATACGGAGCTATCACCCATTTCTTAGGGCATCATAAATAACCACCCCTCTTGTCCTGCTGCTTTCCTGCCCCATAAAAAAACAAACAAACAAACAAACAAACCCAAAAACAAGACAACACACCAACATTTTAAATTCATACTCTACAAACCAACCTTACAATTAGAGATGGGCCTGGGGTGCAGAGACTTGGATCAGGACTTCTTCCACTATTAAAGTTTAGACAAGTTTGAACATTTGGGGATCATTTTTATTCATGTGTTTTTTCATTGCCACTCTCTCCAGTTCCCTGCAAGGTGAAAAGCATGGCAGCTATCTCTGGTTCTATCCCACAAAACTGTATGACTTAATTCTCAGAAAAAGAGGAAACTTTCTGGAAAGGCCAGTGCAGGGCTGTGCCTGCTTGGCTGTAGTTGTAAAATACCTCTAGCCATTTAAGTGTGTTATACACAAATATTTACTCGGTTTTCAATCAAAAACAAATATTTACTATTCTAACCGGAGCAGTACTTGGCAAACATGCTAGTCTGCAAATACAGAGCATCTTCCTAAGGAAATACATAGTCATCCACCAGAGGTAATGAAAGCAAAGAAAAACCACTCTTTCCACTATTAAAAAGACATTTCTTTCAGGTTTCCAAAAGTTTTGCCAATCACATAAAAATAGAGTCATCACTGTTGGTTTATCCCATCACAGTCCATTTACTGACCTGCTAGAAGTTGTTGAGAACTTATGACCCTTTTTTGAGATAGCCAGGATGGCTTCCAACCTATGTTTCCTTTTACGCCCCACCACTCCAACTGATCAATCCTTCATCTATAAAACACAGGGAGTCTTGCTGCCACTGAAGGAAATTTTCTTGATTTCTATGCCCAAGGACACCATATGACACCTGAAAGGCAGAATCCTGCACTGTCATAATTTTACATTATACATGGGAACAGCTTTATTCAAGTTCTCTTTGGAGACAGAGGTGGGGGAGAGCATCTGTCATTCTTTTCAGTGGCCAGTCCAGCCCCAAACACGACAGCTATTTAGAACTGTATTTACCCGACACCTAACAGAAGTGATCCTAGACCATGATACGGTCTCATAGGCACTTCTGCAATACATTTTTAAACCCACGAAGCCATATTTTATGGAGTAGTTTGCTAGAAAATTACATCACACGCACTTCCAGCATTTTTGGGGGGTCTCTATAAACCACAAGTACAAAAGTTATTTAACATAGGAAGAAAAGGTACTGGGAAAACAGAATTTGAGATCCAATGGTATAACTGAAATTGGGCATGATTTTGCAAAGAAGCACTTGGCAAAACAGAAATTTGAAATTTTCCTCTGCAGAGGAAAAAACCCACAACTTGTTTTGCCGATACAAGATAAAAATTTTGCCCAAAGTCTTCAAAATGTAAAAACAGTTAAAGCACCTTGCTCACATATTAGTCCTGAGCGTGTGCTTAGACTAAATAGCCGTTATCCTCTTCAGATACGAAAGAATTTTCAGATGACCTGTCATTAATAATATGCTATTCATTAAAGCAAACATTAACGTGCTTTCTCAAGTTATTGCAGAAGAGAGCACCTTTAACATATACATAATAAGTGATCATTTTTATAATTTCATTTCCATCCCTGAATGTCAACCAACTTAAACAGAATAAGATCTGTTTAGTGCATGCTGAAATGCGACTTTGACTGCATGTCATAAACAAATGGAAAGTTTTGCTTACCCATTCTGTTCTCTATGACTGAAGGTGGAGAGCATACAGTAGTACCTTCCAAGACACCAATATACTAGAGAATAAAAACCCACACATTCTGATAACCCACACGCTCCAAAATCTCACTCAAAATAAGCAAGTGCTGTGAACCTTAAACAACCGCAGCAGATTTGGAAAGCCAGATAAAGTACTACAAGAGTCAGACTGAACTAAAAATTCAAGCAGATATTTGGTTTAGCTAATATTTCAATACAGAGGAAAAACTTAAGAGGTCCTCCATTTATAACATCTAATAACAAGTTTTGTTTATGGACAACTAAACTATTGATTTCTACTCCAGAATACTCCATAAAAGTATCTTTAAATACTCAATAAATAACAAACAAAAATGTTTAATTTAAAATTATCGGTTCTACATAAGTAATGGTGCACAAAAAGGAAGGTTATAAAGAATTAACTGCCTATACTTCTTCAGTCATGCAATAGGTGAAAAAATAAATAGAGAGTGTTCAGTAACATGAGTTACATTTTCAGAGGGCTCCCTGATCATCTTAGTCATAGTATTTTGGGACGGTATGAGATTTTCATGCTTTGAAAGCCTCCCTTAATTCATTTAGAAGGGGAACATGGGTACTCCAAGTACGTCTGAGACAAGCCTGAATTAAGGCATGCATCAACCTAATCAATGTATTTTGCAGTTAGTACACCCACAAGACACTATCCATCACCAGTAATGAAATTCTGCATTAGAGGTTTGAGGTTAGACAACCACAGATTTTTTTCCTTCCTTCATCTCACAGTAGAAATCTAAAGAAATCTCAATATACTGAAGGGAAGGGAGTTGCTCACTTCAAATCATTTGTTACCATAAACCTGATGACTTGGATTCCAGTTTGGGACAAGTGTGTCATAAGACCTGTTGAAAAAAGGTCCATTTCAAATAATAGATGCAGTGTCACACCCATCTGGATGGTCCTTTTGGTTTTGTCTTCATTTTGGGTTTGGTTTGGCTCTCTTGGAGCTTGTTATTTCACTTTTTTAAAAAAGCTGCCAAATGTGGACCGTGGGTGTGTCTTGTTGACATCTTGCGGTCCACATAATATGACCATTTTGCTGATTGTCAGGGGGATATGATTAAGACCTTAAAATCAAGGGAGATTTTAGCTAGCAACATGCATTGAACAGCAACAGTGTATGTTGAACAGCAGCAATTAAGTCTCATTTCAACAGTCAAGTATGACCACCTCCATTACTCTTCATCAACGCAACCTCCCTTAATCCCCAGCTGTATCATTTGTCTGGGTCCTCCGTTACCAACCATTATTAGGCATAGCTCCAGCCAGCCATTACTTTACAGAGAAATAACAGCAACCATAATGAGTTAAATCAAAGGTTCTTCTAGTCTAGTACACTGTTTCCAGCCATGTCCAGGAAACAGCTGTTTAGGAACAGAAACAAAGCAAGTGAATTATCCTTCTTGTGGTACAGTCTCCCAGCAATCAGCAGTTTAAGGAAATATTTCCTTATTTCCAGAAGTAGACTGTTCCCACAAGATTATGTACATCCAAGGCTTGATGTTCCCTCCTAGCCAACTGGCAGGGGTTGGATCTTCAATCTGTCAACCCTCAAATGCTGCAGAATAGGCCAAACTCTCTGTCAATAAAAGTCAGCGACATTTCACTACCTTGAAAGCTGTTAACATTAAATTAGTACTTTGGACTCCTGTCTTGAAATGAAAGCATTCTAGGGCCCAGTTCTCATGTACTAAGGAAAATATTAGAAGCAATCTTGAATTTTATTTGGTCACCCCTGAGAAGTCTTAGCCCAAGTTAGAAAGAGGTCCCGTTTTGAATTTAAAAGCTAATAGATAACTAAGAAAACCAAGTTTCAGATATGAATATATAAAATAAATTATATAAGTGTTGCAACTAACTATCCACAGAGCTGAAGTGATTTACAGCAGCCGTGAATTCGGCCAAGCATCAATAAGAAGAGTAGCATACATGGTAAAATGATATTATGTGGTATAAAATGTATTAATCTTTTCAAGGATTACTTTGGTGTAAGTTATTTCAATGAATCACACAATGTCTGCCAAAATAGCGTAACATATATCACACACCACACAGAGAAAGGTACCAAAGAATGGTATACTCTTATTAAAAAACATAGAATAATTTAAGTAGGAAGGGACCTCTGGAAGCCATCTACTCCAACCTCCAGTTCAGAGCAGGTGTAATTAGACCAGGTTGCTCAGGGACTTTAGTTAAGCCTTGAACATTTCCAAGGACAGAAATTCCACAAAATTTAAGTCATGAGGTTAGAAAAAACATTCCATTTAAGTTGCAAGTGTCAAACAACAGTATTCCTCCATTACAGAACATTCACATTACATTTACTACTCCCCAACATTTCTGTTTCTTTTTGCTGTTCTGCTGAGACTCAGAAAAAATATTTGTTGAAGAAAGGCTCTGCAGAGGCCTCCCTCAGCTTCTGGAGCTGATAGGAAGGGGAGAAATGACAAGTTCCTACCACACTATTCATCACTTGAGCCAAAACACTGGTTAGAAAAAACATAAAACAAGACAGTATGTGCACATACATTTTCAGTGAAGGATTCAGAACTTCCTAATGGATCACAGGTTTTGGGATTCAGCACCACCATGCTGGAGGGATACAGCAAAAGACAGGCAACAGCTACAAGATAGCCTTAAACTGGACCCTGACCCATCCAGAGTCTGTCTTCTAGATCATCTCCTATATGGAATTGCTATGCAAGATTAAGACATTTGTACACCAACCTTTCCTGCTACCCCCTTCCCTTCCAGAACAGTTTTTGCAAGTTCTGCCCAGGCCCCTGGGAAGGTCTTTCAATTCCACTCTCTTAAACTTGGCTGGCTGCTCCCAAGCAGTTTTCCCTGCCTCTCCTTGGTGGGCAGGTTTTCAGACCTCTGCTAAGATGTTGTTACCTGCCCAGTCCTGCTCTCTCTTCAAGTAGTTTAGTGGTCTCCAGGCAGAAATGATCTGCCCCAATCAGAGTTTTGCAGAACCCAATCTTAACAGACCACAACATTACTGTGAATGAAAGCAAAAAAAACCACAAACAAACAAACAAAAAGATCCAGGAAGAAATACTGGCCCCTACAGGACTCCAGACAAGCCTTTAAGTGATACAGTCTAGGTAACAAGCCAGCTTCCGAACCCCACACACATTGTTCAGCATCCCTGCTGATACATAAGGAAACAGACTAAGTGCTGGGCTTGATGAACAACTTCTACCCACCTGTCCTGCCCAAACCACAGACTGCTTCCAAAAGAAGGGATTAATTGCATCAGGCATCACATAGAGCATGCAAAACATTACTAGTATTTTCACTCTTCTGGACATTTGACTGCACAACGTAATTGCTAACACTCCTTGGACTGTGTTCCTCATCACTCTATATGCCCCATTAGTTGGGAGGGATGGCTAAATACCAGTAGCCAACATCAATTGAGTGAAGTGAAGAGAAGGAAGATCCTATAGCTTTAAAATGCTGCTTCTGGTTTCCTCAAACTCCCACCCCTCATCTATATAATTAAAGGAAGGACATTTAGAAGCAAAAGTTAATTTAGCAACATATTACAGAGTTGCAACAAAAATCAGGTATGGGAGATGCATCCTCAGCTTGGCATGTGAAACGCAGGGAAGTATTCTGCATACCTCCCCAAGCATAGAGACAGGGAAGGCTGGTAAATTCATCAATGCTATAACCACCACCATTACTACTTTGCTTACTCCAACAATCACAGAGAAGGGACTATTCAAGGCAAATCACATACACCAAGTAGTCTGCTGCAAACGTAACAGACATCAGGCCAACGCAATCTGGATCTACAACTGGCTTGGGCAAGGAAGAGCTGCCTTACATCAGTAAGGGTGGTGTTTCACAGTGATTTTCTAGCAAAAACCTAAACACCAGCATTCCTACCACTTCCCCAAAACCAGTTCATACACAAGCAGCTGGAAAGCTGCATAAGAGGTTTATGCAAGCTTCAGAGTTTTCTGTGGACTAGCAACCCATTGGCCATCACTTTGCACATGACAATAAGCCATGGTTGATGCTTCAGGAGTTACATGTATCTTAACTGGTCTTGTTAACAAAAGAAAAGTGAAGCTTTACATCCCAGGACAAAGGATTTCAAGCCATTCTTTCCAGCCAATAAAAAGAGTATGTCTCAATGTCTGTCTTAATTCTTCAAAGTGCAAAAGAAATGAAGCCCAGGCATTAGCCACTTGCAATCTCATCTGGACCAATAAACGTGTGCAGATTATAGTGAACCTGCTTAAAAGGCACGTCTAAGCGATGTCACCCTCTTCCTGAACCTGCAATACCCCAGGATTTACAACATCCTCCTTGTACTTAAATCAAAGCATCACTGCTTGTTCTGATAAAAGCTTTAAATTCACAGACATTACCCCAACAACACGCCATCAATTTAACAAAAGGCTCAAATGTCAGACTGCATCACAAGAATCAGCCTCATATTTTTTTCCTCCTCAGCTGCACAGGATGCACGTTGGTGAGCTACAGAGGGCACACACAGCCCTGCAAAGCAGGTTGGTGGGCTCACCACAGCTCTGCAGTAGGTTGACATGTACCTGCTTGTACGCACGTCCATAAAATAATACCATGCAGTGTCCACCATCTCTGCCAAGGGTATTATAGACCAATATCCCAAACAAGCCTCTCCAATATATTTGCACTTTATGGGACCCAACACAGGTCCTATAGGACACACTTACCATTCTGAAGCACCTACTAACGCTGCATCACTTCCACAGGCTGCCTGCGTCTGAAGCAGAACTCATCTGCCAGCCATTTGTAGACCTGCAGACAAGTAACAGCAAGTGAATGAATCAAGTCCCCAGACCTTCAAAGAAGGATTTTCTTGAGGAAAAAGCAACCTTGGATCTCTCATCCAGCCCAACTCAGCAGGGTTCACTTTTATTCTTTGCTATTACCTTTCAGCTGCACCAAGCAACAGCAAGCTTGCCAGGCCTCATTCCTGTGCCACCAGACTCACTGGAGGACCAGGGCTGCAACTACATTGTTAAGTCTTTCATTCTTATTCTTTGCTCTCAGCAGTGCCCTCAGTAGTTTCTCCTTTTCCAAGGGGAAAAAGTTCTCAGATTTCAGGAAACCTTGTGCAGAGAAGCTGAACTCTTTTCCTTGCTGCTTCTCCACAGTATTTCCTTTTCCTCAGAAGGCACCTTCACAGCAACAACTTTCATCCAGGCAGTATTCCTCAGCTAACATCCTCACCCTATAAAAAGATCGCTACCACAAGCTCAGAACTGCTACAGTTCATTCTTACAGAGTAGTATATCCCCAATCCGGTCTTTCCTCAGCTTACAGCTCTCCATAGGAGCAGCACAAACATACTACTTACAAACCAGCCTTCCCCTACAAGTTCAGCCCCTTTCTTGCTAAAAAACCTAGTGCAGGTGTGACCAATTGAGTAGGGCTGGCCACAACTTAAAAAGGTGCAAACACCTCCCATGTCCTACCAACGACTACAGGGGATTTACTTTCAGATTTCACTGATATAATGCAATTAAAAGAAAAATAAGCCTCTTTGGGTATGTTTTAGGCAGTTTTCTGATTCACAAGAATCAAAGTTATTTTTAGGATGCTCTTTATTTGAAATTGAAGGAGTTCCCTTTATTTAACAGCTGCTAAGAATCAAGAACAAACATGATGAACAGTTCAGGGAACAGTAGGTAGTGATGAACAAAATGTTTCCAATTGCATAGGACTGGCCTGAAGTAGCCAGTTTTAGCACCTAATTAAAGGAGCATCTTCCTTTCCTTACAATGTGAATTCTTAATATAGCATATATGGACAAGATAGAGTAGTAACATATTCCCTGTTTATTGTATCAAGGGTTTTGGTAGGTTTCATCAGAGGTGGCTAATCTATGTGCCATAGGCCTGGACTGGGCTGCCAGTGCAGCTCGCCCAGTGTGCTTCTCTTCTGCAGTGCTGTATCCTGAGGGACCCCAAGATGTTGACAGTGAGGAATTGTTCAAGCTATTCTGCCTCTTTCTAGGATGCTCAGTCACACCCCCCTGCATGCAGATGAGAGCTGCCCAGCCATAGGTAACAAGCATGTGCTTTTGTCCATGATCAAACAAGAACCTGATGACAAGAGGCTCTGCTCATGTGTAGGGGACATCTTTGTTCAGATCACACGAATGAGGGATATAAATGCGCTATGGAGAGAAGGGTTCATCATTCACAGGGTCCTTGCACAATCAAGAGGAGTTGCAAGGTCACGGCAGGTTGCCCTAAAGTCTCTTCCCAGTCAGAGAACATCAAGTAGTCAGATGTAGTCAAGCTCCAAGCCTGCACTTCATATCCCACTCGACAACAACAGTAAAGGGAAAGCTTGCAGTAGCAGTAAAGGGAATGCTTGCAACTTTAAAGGATTATTTTCTGCTGGAAGGCAAAACAGGAAGGCAGAACTGTAAAGTATGTCTAATTGTGACACTCAAAACCAAGCCTAACTGGAGTTGATGGAAGTCTTTTCATTGACTTCATTTGACAATAAATCAGACTCATCCTTAGAAGAGTTCCTTGTTTTCCCCTTTAGATCCCATATCAGCCTTACAGCATTAGAATCATGTGTTGGGAAATCTGTGATAATACCTTTACCCTAACATCATCAATTCATGCTGCCTTTAAAGAAATGGAAAACGATTAAAGGTGACAGAAGAAATCTGACTTCTTTTATCTTCAAAAACACAGGTCCTCTCTGTAGTATTCTGCCCTCTTTCTGGGTGAGAACAGACTTTCTCCTATTCAGTTTGCTGCTTCTCCCCAAGCAGTAGCTCAAACTAGCTGATCAGTGACTAAAGCAGAACAGCAGTGATTATCTGCATCACTTTTGAAACCTAATCCTTGAAGGGGTCATAGCAACGCAAATGCTACCCACGAATACCATCTTCCCAAACCCAAGAAAGGAAAACATTTAAGGTTTTCAGTTTGCACAAACAACCTTCTGTTGTCCTGGCAACTTAGTTCCATCTGGAACATCCCATCTTCATATTTCAGAAAATAAGGAATGAGGGAGGACAGGAAATATCCAGCCATTAAGAGATCATGAATGAATTTTTACAAGTTCTTTGCTTCAGAATGGAAGTAATTTTAATTTCCACTCCTTTTTGCGCTCTCTACCACCATATGCTAGACTATTTTCCCTTTCATTGCACTTTGTATTTGACCTCCTGGTGAAAGTGAGGAAACATCATCCAACTAATTGTGAGCACCTGCATTGGTGCAAGTGTGAGGGGAAACACCTAACTCAGTGGGTCAAGGAACTCTATGCTGATATACAATATTAAGACCCATTATTTCCAGAAAAAGCAGCCTACATTCATTATTAATGCAGTGGTGGAGGGACATGTCAGAAATGCTACTCATGGTAGTAAAAGTGGTTATAACTGCATCATTTTTGAGAGAGGAGGCAAACTGCAGTTTTCAGAACTGTATAGTCCACATTTTCAGCAAACTTTGTTCTCTCTGTTGAAATCTTTCCCTTTTCTGCTTCAGCCTTTTACCAAGGTGAGTGTATACACATGTGCACTCTGAGTACACGGAGACATGTTGCACTGCCTTCAGCAGTACTGACCACACACACAATATGCTGGCTATAGCACATTTTCAGTGCTTTTTCTGCTTAATTTTTAAACTGGACTCTCTCTAGCCAGACACCTCATTAAAGATGATAGATTTACAATCCCCAGCTTAGAGTTTCAGGACTGTGGGTGGCCTTGGACAACTTTTGAAATTTTGCATGCCACCAATTTCCAATTGTAGAATAGGAAGAAGAATCCCTCTTACCTCCCATACACTGTCTTGCTGCTCAGAATAAAGAATTAATGTTTCAGAGAGGACCTGCCTATTACGATATGACCCTCCAGTGATGGTAACAATGGAACCCCAACCACAGCTGGGATTTCTAATAAAAATAAATTAGTGCTGCTGTTGTAAAAACAAATAAATAGCATTAGTAACTCCAGAAGAATTCTGTCAACACAGATGATGGGCAGGGCTGTCATAGTATTCTATTTGCTAGGTTTCTAGAACTTTGCTTTTGACTTTTTACCTTCTAGAAACAGCCATGTTACAGAAACCTCCCCAAAGAACAGTCTCTGTCTCTCCACGCAAACAGCTGAGAACTCTCCGGAGAGCTGCTAGTGAGATATATGCACTGTCTGTTAGTGGTGAAGGAGTCAATTCAAACCCATGGTTCAAACAAATGCACTTTAAGAGCTTCTAATGTTTGTATTGGCTTTGTGTCTGCAATGCTATTTTGAGAATGGTCTGCCTAAGGCATTTTTCTCATTTCCAAACTGAAAGGTACTTTAATGGGGCCAAGCCTGCAATGGTTTAGTTCCTGTGTTGGGCTCCTTGCCGAGGCTTCCACCTGCCTATTTAATGGCAGAGCTTTTCAACTGCTCTGCGTGGAGTGATATCTGGACTTTAAAGACTTCTGCAGCGATGGTGCGCTGTGCATGGTATTGTGTGGTGCACCCACCTTCTGTCCCGAGGCTGAGAACAATCAGAGCTAGACAGAGCAGATCTAGAGTAAGAAAAAGTAATATTTAGACAGTAAACTTTCCAAGCATTCAGGAGAGAATGGCTTGCAGATGTATATATTTAAATGACATTTACACTCCCATTGTTTCCTTTAACTTGGTGTTCATCTTACTCTGGGTTTCTTCTGATGAAAAAACCAACACTGCTGAGAGCTGTGTTCTTCTTGGTGAGAAATGACACCCTTTCCCTTCCCTCTCAGATGTAATGAATGCTAAAGAAAAAAGTAGCATTTTGGAATTGTGTGTGTAGGGGTAAGGTCTCCCTTAGATACACAAGCTTAGTCTCTTGGGTCGTTTTCACCTAGAAGACATAGCAAAAAGACTTCACGTATCCAATACAGGGTTCCAGAGCAGAGCTGGCACAATATTTTTGTATCACCCACTCCAAGGCTCCAGGTGGAAGGAGAAGAAGGAAGGAAGTCTAAGCATGATGTAATTTTCAGGTCCATTTTTCCTTTGGCAAAGACACATAACTGAAGCAAACTTTCAGGTATTTCTTTTATAAACAGGGAGTTCAACAGACAGATGTCTATAGTCTTTTCTTGCTCAGTAATCTTGGGATACTTTGGTCAATCCACAGATGTGCCTGAGTCTACTCAGATATGTCCGCATCTCATAAGGTCCTCTTAAACGAGCCCAGTTATGCTGCAGTGTTCAGACCTCTGCACTGAATACGAGCACAAAAGGCTCAGGCAGTTTGGCATACACTTGTGATCTTTGGAGATACAGACTGTATGATCCTCGCTTCATGCAAATGATTCTCTCACTAGTAAAATCAGTGAAAGGATGTAAATTTATACCAAGGGATCATTTTCCTTAGGCTGTGCCTTCTTAATAAACAGTGCTATTAAATAGGTTGTCACACCTAATGCCCAAGGCTAAGCAATGAAAAATGGCATCGTACACTTCTGGTAGTCAGCACAGAAAAAAAGAGCAAGGAAACGTCCTTTTGAATTGTTGACTGTTTTGTTTTGAGTAGTTCTCTGGATACTGGGGCACTGCAGTGAATATATGTCACATCACCTTGACAGTGGACCAAGCTTTAGGAATCAGCAATACAGGCAGCAACTACTTTCAGCTAAGGCCAGAGTTAAATATTGTTTTCTTCTACATGTGCAGCAGGGAGGGTAAGGGGAAACATACACCAGACACTTTTAACTTTCCTGTGGATTAATGCTTTCGTTCTACACAAATAACTTCTATGTGAGTGGTGACAATTAGCACAACTAAAAAGCAACAGTTAAGCAAAGGTCATTGGGAAATAATAATGCTACCTTTTCTATAAATAATTACGATATCAAACAGCCACTCAAAGTCCAGTCCATCACTACCCAAATCAAGGACTATAGAGACTTTTGCGGGCTTTGCAACACCCTTGCTATTTGTTACATCTTCACTGAAAATTTCTATTCAATTTGCCCAATGGCCTCTTCCCAGATGGCCAGGATATTTTGGCATCCAAGTCAGTAACATCTCTATTTTTGATTTTCTGTCTTGGAAATTGGTTTTGTGGTTCAACCACAACTTTTTTTTAAACTTCCTATGATTGACATATGATCTGAGCTTGGCTAGAGCAAAGGGGCATGCCGCATGACACATCATCAAGAGAAAACCTGCCCAGACATGTATAGTCTTGGTTTGACTGGCAAAGGAGATCTGAATCAAAATATTTGACATGTAGAGAAGCAGCCCTATGAGATTAATGTGAAGGCAGGGAGAGAAATTAGATGTCTAATCTAACGGGACCAGTCCTACATATGGTGTACTTTGTAGCTCCTTGGGACTTTGCTGAATTGACAAACTGTATACCAACCACAACTGAAAGCTTGTCACTCCAATGGTTACTTTGGTGCTCCCCTGCCCACAGAATGTGACAAGTTGGAGCAATGTCCTGCTCAGGCTCCAGCTTAAGAGCATGAAATAAGAGGCTGAGCTACCTCATCCCATGCTGATACATAGGATTTGTTTATCCTGAAATGGAGGATGAGTGAGTTTGCTGATATTTCTAAGAACTCGGCTCCTGATGCAGACTGCTTCTCTTCGTGCCACATTCAAATAATTGCACATTTGTGTCATAGCAATTCAGAAGTATTGATTAAGTTGCACATTGGTGTATGGTTATGTATACATGTCACAAGCAAACCAAAATATGATCATGTGCTGTAAAGTCATTCCTTTCACAGCTGAGGAATCTGATCTGGCTTTTTATTACACTCATTTAAAATCAGTATCACACCACGGGGACTTGACTTACACAGTGTCAGTGAGGGAAGAATCATGCCCTCTGAACCCAGAAGACTTAACTAGGACTCTTCAGGATTCCTTTTATTATATGGTTTTGTTCGCATGCCTTTGCATATGCACTTAGAAAAAAGCAAGTACCTGATACAGTTAGAGAAAGCAATAATTTGCGAGGAATCAAGTAGGTTAAATAATTCTTGTGAAGAATTTACATAGGTATGTAAGTAATAAGCATCTGAAGCTAAAGATCAAACTAAATTCAATGCAGATCAATATTTCTGAACACATGTGAACTGCTAGAAGTACAATGCACAACACAGCTGTGTAACCCAACAGAAAACCAGCTACACTTGGTTTCATTTTACAGATACCAAATGTCAGTTTTCATCAAAGCCTTCTTCCTATTCTTTTTTTTTTTTTTAAACTAAACTGTCATTCATTACAGGACTGAATGGAAATGATCAATCTGCAGTCACTAGAAAGACTTCTGTACATATTGGATTGGATTCTACTGGAGTAGCTTGAGGCAAATGTTTATATATACTTCCATGAGTTTATTTTCTTACGGTGAATGAAAAGAGTAACTTCTTGGAGCAGGGGATGGAGAAAATAAGCCTTACACAGAAACCACAACTGAAAAGAATTTGATAAGAGTGGAGAATAAGGAGTACTATGATATTTAAGTTTTACTAAAGACTTATCTTCCTTCAGGAATTGCCTGTACCTTATATACTTAAAACTGGTTACCCACCTTCATTTGAAAATTCTGAAATACTGATTCCAACAGAGGTATTTTGATGTTTTATCAGCTACTGGGAAACCAGGTCTGAGCTATTTTAGGCAGAAGTCAAAGCAATTCCATTTCCAATGCCTCAAGACATAACAGAGCAGCCAATTATTTTCCTCTCCCCTTTCAAGCACACATGAAATTAGCAATATCGCCCAATCACATTTCAAAGCAACATGATCACTTTCCAAATAGGTTAAATACTGAGCCAAGACTGAAAACATACCAGCATAAAGGAAGCTCAAGAGAAGGACGCACATTATCTCCAGCACCTTGCCCAGTACCAATAATTTCATCATCTCCATACAGAAAACAGGCAGGTTTCATGTGATGTTGAGTAATGAGGAGTAAAGGGTAAGCTCTGTAAGGTTTCAAGGGTTGCTAAATTGTAGCATAGCATGTAGACGTTTTAGTGTTCTCTCCTAAACCTAAAAAATCTTTTCACCCTTCCCTTTCAGGCACATTACAACATCCTTTCTCAGTTCTTAACATCAATCTGTCCCTGACACAAGTAACCCAGAAGGGAAACTGGTCAGTCACTTGATCAGACCCTGCTGTTTTCTTCCACTGAAGAATTTCTAGCACTCTCGGATTCCTCACTGTGAGGGAGGTGTATGAGCCAACACAGGCAGTGTGCAGGAACAACCACAAAACCACGGATGAAATACAAAGAGTAAATTTAATTTCAATACCTTGCAAACCGGGGATCTCTGAAGCTGCATCTGGGCAGAGGCACGCAAGTGGGGATGCAGGCACTGCGGAGCTCGGTCTTGCTAGAGAGTTTTTCGTTGTTAGCAAGAGAGTCCTTGCTAGAGAGAGAGAGTTTCAACCTGCTGTTCTCGCCTGTATATCAGGGATTCAAGCACAAGTAGTTTTCCACTGTGCTTTGATGTTCTCCAACTGCAGGGCAGGAATCCCAAGCATGTTTGATAAAGTGCCTCTGAGTCCATCACAGGCCTATGTTATCTAAGTGCAGATGTTCTACTTGTCAAGCACATAAGACTAAACAACGATCAGACCGATATACGTATTTTCCAACACCCCAGATGCAAGTCACCTGAGCATATTTACAATGCTCCTTGCCGATCTTCTGTTACTTTCCCACAGGAAGTAAAGAAACCGCCCTACCTTGGCATATCTGAAGGAAGAAACATTAGCAGGAGCATGCAGCTGTTGGGGTGATTTGGACTGGTCAAAGACCACCATCAGCTGGATGGGAGAAACTTCCAGTCCAGAGTGAAGATTTGAGAAATGAGAAAATGTCATTGAAATCAGTTTATTTTAAATAAATTTATTTTACCTAAGATTGTAGAACAACTGGTGCAAAAGTTTCTGCTATCTCTATAATAACTCTGAATCCTGCTCTTATAGATTCTGTTCAGGAAGGGAATGTAAAGGCCTATGTGTTCAGTCCCTCCCAAGCTTTGCTTTTTCATTTGGTTGTTACTGAGAGGATACCCAGGGAAATGAGTCCCAAACACAGAGGGGACCTGTAAGTATGACTGCAATCCAAATAATAACACATTAGAAAAAAAATCCAATGAATTATTTTTCCCACTGAAAAATGAGCAGTAATTGCATTCTTATTATTCTGCCGGAAAGAATTGATTGCCAAAGAATTCTCATCAGGGAAAAAAAATCACACCCAAATACTTTTTTGGATATCAACATCCATTTCAGTAAATAAATGAATCCCTTCTATGGCTGAAGGTGAGTAGTTCTGGGTGTCTTACAGCATCTGCATCCCTAAAACCTGCTTTTTTGCCAGACTTCATCACTCATAAAACAGGGCAGTATCAGACCAGATCCTGCAGTGTAATGCAGATACCATCCAGGTCCTGGGGGAAAGAATAAAACAAGAGAGGCTTGGAACTATGGGTCCCATGAGACACCACCACAAAACAGATGCAGATATTTATTTCTATTTTAACTAAATCCCATTTTCTGATGGGGAAATATTCGGTCTAAATTGCCTTTTCTGACCTCATTTATTGTTCAACTACAAAGCTAGAGGATGAATTGCATTCATTCATTTCATAACATCAGAAGGAAAAATCAAAGTGCTCTCAGTCTAGTTTCATTTCATGCGTTTTAAAAAATGTTTTGTATTGTCAATAAAGTAGCAAGTCTTGATTTGTGCAGAGCTCATGATAATAAAATTGCACACCAACAACACTTTAGTCTGGAGATAAGGTCAAAGGTGGAAATGACAGACGTGAAAAGATACATCAACCAAATCAAGACTTGACTTGAAAAGCAAAATAATAAGTTAATGGCCTTGAAACCACAGCTCTCCATGACTCGTTCAAAGCTGGTGGATGGACAGACTGTTTTTGACCAAACTGCTTCACTCTGTCAAATAGTTATTTCTCATGAAAATTCATCTAGGCTTTTCAGGCCACAAGAAACTTCCATTCTATTGTCTTTTCATTCAGTTTTGGAACTGAAACAAACATCATCTTGTCATGTTTTTTTCAAGATGGAAATTTTGAGGAAAGTTGCTCAGCTCTTTTGGTCATTTGTCATGAAAGATAAATGACTGTCCAAGCAGAAGTATGCCAGGGCTTCCTCCATGCATTAGAAACATGAAAACAACTATGGGTGCCCTGGCTGAGATCAGCTTGAGGATTGCCCTCCTACTAGACACTGCCACAAAGCACCTATGTGTCTTCTGCTGGACAGCTCCAGACAGCCAGCGAGAAGAAAGGCAAAAATGACAAAGATGGTAACAGTGGTACGCTCACTACATACCCACATAGAGCCTTCTCCCTGATAAAGCCAGTTCTGCTATTGCTAACTATGACAACACTGAAGAAATTCCTCTGTTTCCATTAGATCATATAATAGCTGTTCAGCTTCCGCAGTATCAGGCTGAATTCTGCAAAGAAGCTTTAAAAAGTCCAAGTTACGCCTATGCATGCAGGTCACAGCTTTTGTATTTTGTTCGTTTATTTTACAGTAAACAATATGCTTTTTCAGTTAATTTGCCAACAGTTGCAGAAGCTGCCTGTCTGTACTCTCCTGCCCTGAACATCATGAGTAGTCATCACATATTTCTCACAGATTTCCTTCCTGAATGACCTGTAACACACCGTGTAAAGGCTTCCTTTGTTAAAAAATGACCGTACAAATAGGCAGCACAGGTAAGGCTTGGTCAGTTCATACTGCACAACCCTATAGGAAAAAAACAGACACTTTTTCATTGGGACTCTAAGTGAGGCAGAACTCGGTGAATGAGAACCATTCACAGACAGAATCTATACACAGCAGCCTGCGTATTTCTCAAGACCACCTCCATGTTGCCTTGTGCATGACATACACACTGACAGTGTTGAAGAAGCCTGCAATTGCAATATGCAATTCATCTGTGTAAAAAAAACAACCAACCAACCAACCAAACAAACAAAAAACAACCCCAAAACAAAACAGCAAACAAACCAGCAAAAGGATACCAAAATCACTTGAACTTTGGGAATGGTTCAGCTCCAGAGACCTCTGTGCTCAAATTCACCTTCTCCAGTGTATTAACCTGCCACCTGATCATCATCACCTCCAGCTGAGGTGAGGACTATTTCTCTTTATACAGGGCATAAGGAAAAGGTCTGGGAAAACACAGGCATGTCCAAAACTGGACATGCAGAAAGGGACTTCCTTACTCAGCTTCCCCTAACTAAAGATATCCTCCAATCTCAGCAAGATGACTACCTTTTTTTTCCTTGTTGGGGGCCTTCCTTAGACCTTCCTCCCATCTTTCAAATGATTCTTTTTTTCCTTGTTGACAAGCTCTTTTCTGAGATTGTTTTTCAGTTATGGAGCAAGCAATGACATTTATTTGTTTAACGGCACCCTACACACGCACACACAAATCTCATTTGAACAGTCCACCTTCTGTCCTTAAGTTCTCCTTCAAAGTACCCCAGACAGGACCTTACTATCAGGTTTTTCGGTGGTGCCTCAAGAAGCAGCTCAGGTTCTACTTGCAAAACAGGATCTAAGCATGGGAGGAGCGAAGCATGGCACCACTCTGTAATACTCTGGATAACACAGCAATACTCTTGGTTAGCGCAACTATTCTTCTTAATCTCTCCCCTCTACATTTACATCCCGGACATCTCTTTCAAAGCACAGGGCCTCAACACAGCTTTTGATCTGTCCTTAGGCAAAGAGGCCTACTTCTGGCAGTCTTCTGGCAGAGCAGCTCTAGATGTATCTGATTTGGGCCTTCCCAAAGTAATGTCATGACATCTTGGCCTCTGTCCTGCAGATGGCCACCACCCAAGTGCAAAGATTCTGCTGTTTCTGCATAATTCACAAGAAATGCTGGTATCAACCTATTTTGTGACTATCACTAACAGCTGTGAATCCAGGCTATTCCAGTATCTATCCTGGAAACTGAATTACTACTAGTGATTCACCCAACTTCAGAAATAACTTTTGGTCTCTGGTATAAGTCCTTGGACTATTTTTCAAAGGACTATTTCCTTTACACATCCACTTGCATGCTGAGAACCTGACTTTCCTTCCTGTCAAAATCAGGACTGGGCTCACAGCCTTCCAAATAAATAATTTCCAAGCTGCCATTAATCATTTATTTTTCATCTCCACTATAAAGATTATCCTTCTGGGTAATTTGAATCTGGATGACATGGAAATTTTGGATATATTTGATTTCATTTTTGCTCAGCAAGTGTCCTGCCCATGTTTGGTGAGAAGATGGGTGAGTTTTTCCAAAGTGAAAGTTGTTACATACTCTTACTTATTTCAAGTGTGCATACACGCTGATTAAAAGCAGCCATTTTCCCAGGCAGAAGGCTACTGAGTGTTTATCTTTCAATCACAGCTGTCCAGGCCACTTCCCAGGAACACAAGTTGTAGCTGGCATAACTAGTGACACTGATTACATTTCAATATGTTTTCTAGATCTCCCTGGTGGCCTAAATATCTCCAAGCCAAAGATTTCACACAAAAAATGCAGGATATACTACACATAACCTCGTGAAAATATGATCCCATCCCACCAAAGAATAGTATCTCATTCTTCACAAAATGCCTCACCGTTACCGGGTTTTGCCAGCCTTGTAGCAGGTGCTGCCAGATCCAAGAAAGGAGAGAATTTTAGCATTCATTTTCAGGGAAGCCTTTACTGTTCAGCGTTTCATGAGTTTATTTTCCCTCTTACCTGTTGTACAAATACAGCCGATGGCATCAAGACTGGCATCCCACAGTCTGTGCTATGGGCCCTCTTGAGTAAGACAGAAGTTCAGCTCTAAATCTAGGAAGATGCTAGGGCTGGTGAGAAGTTCACAGCTATTTTGATCTCTGTCACTTTACAAGAAGGTCTGCCATACAGACAGTTTTCAGGGGTGAAGAGGGGCGGGGACGGGAGGCTGTAGGGTGTATTTTTTTCCCAAAAATCTTTCTCTCTGGAAATTGCCCCATTCAGCTTTAGCCAGTATCTGGATGCATATCTAGCTTGTTAGTCTCTGAAATCGCTCAGGTGTGACACCAGTACCCCTACCCTCCAGGCAATGCACCACATGACAGATTAAATCCTTGTCTAGGGCAGAGAGCCACCAGGGAATTTAAACTATTCAGATTTTTAGACGTTTCCTGTCTCCTTTCTCATAAGCTGACATGAGTGCTCTAATAAGGCTGAAGCTCTGGAAGAAACATGTGACATTATCCTATACAAGAAATACGGTCACAGTTCTATTGTATTCCAAGGCTCCATTGTATTCAGTTGCCATGATTCCATCTTCCCTTCCTATGCAGTAGCCCAGACACACTATTTCTCATCTCCAGGAAACAAAAAATAATTTGGTAGAACATTAATTCCTTTGCTTTCTCTCTTTACAGCTCCTTCTCTTATACTGATAAGGTTATCCTGTGCTAAGTAGTGACACATTTACTGTGAATCGCTGGAAAATGTTCACAATTCCTTCAACAAATTATTAAACTCACATAAGTACTTGTGAGTGACTATAACGTTAAATTTCTTTCAGTTCTCCTTTAGTCCCATCTGTTGGCATTCCTGAAATATATCAAAGTACTGATATCAGTACTTATCAGTACGGCAAATGCTTTATCAGCAGATCACGGTACTTGCTAGACACAGCTTGCTATGGTTTTGTATTTTCCACAAGATGCAAAGAGTCTTCCATTATGAACACTATGATACTTTCGTTTCCTACCCATCTAAATCAATCCTTGCCTTCCTCTCTGAGAAGGAAAGCAACTAACCCCTCTGATCTGGTACTTCAGAATACTACTAATAGTATCCTAGCAATTATACTATCTAAAATTGCAAACCTATTTCTAACACCTGAGAGTTTGTCCTATTGGTCTTTTTCAGAGGCTACAGATAATTATCCTATTTGCATTTAGTACCTGCAATCCCTTACTGCCTAGCAGATTTTACTTCAGCCTCAAGATCACTAAAAGTGTGAGTTTTCTTCTCAAGGAGAAATTCCTAATGCTTTGTGCCACATCCACCTCCCCTTCTGCCAGCAATTGTCTCTGAATTCTTACATTATTAACACCAGAAACTACACTGTCCCTCCAGGACATTTCTAAAAGAAAAATATTCAGCTCATCTTTTTTAGCTCCACCACAGTCGTTGGGGCATGGCCCAATGTCCAGAGCAGCATTCGGTGCAGAGGCTGTTTGCAATAGATGCCCCCCTCTACACCAACACAACAAAACAGATCCTGGACTGGTGGATTGCTACCTCATAGCCTTCCCATTCCTAGATCCAGCTCTGGGCTGCGTCTGCTCCTTGCTAGTTCCTGCTGGCCTTCCCTGCCCCACTCCAGAAAGTGGGGGGCCGGCAGGAGGGGCAGCTGGTCAGGTAGCCACAAGGCTACTGCTGCCATTAGCACAGAAGGCACAAGCCTGCCAGGCCTCATAGAGGCGATCTAGACGCTGCCACAGCCGTTGCATAGTTCCCCATGAGCCAGTTATCGTCTCAACATGGTACTTCAGTGCTAAATCCCCATCCCATGCCAACACTGCATGAGCAGATGGTTTCACAAGCATGAGCTCTGCAACCCACACCCTTCTACGATATTTCAGCTTCAACCACAGCCAGAGGTCACAAACCATTATATACAACCAGCTTCCCCTGGGATCCGTCTCTTTCCTGGAATCATTGTCAGAGCATCTCTTTGGTTAGGTCACATCAGTTCAGTACGGCCAGCCTCAACAGGAGGGCACAGTTTCACGTGGACTACAGAAAAGATGAGGAGATGCTCTAGGGGGTGCTTGGTCCCACAGCCAACTTGGCATGGTGCCAGGCTCCAGCATCATATCACAGCTTTGTGGTCAGGGCTGTGCCTGCTCTTGGCTGGGCCTGACACAAGTAACGGAAAAAAAGACTGGCCAGCTCATCAGCGGGTCACTTAGCTAATGTCACCTATTGCACAAAGTATACTTCTGGTAGCCCCCATCTTTAAAAGACTCGCTAATGCAGTTGTTGCTAACACTGGTGCTAGGTTGCTGGCAGTATTGCCATGCGTTACACCAGGACCACTGCTTGTTGAACCGTCTGCCAATGTTGTCCATGTTGCTTCTCCTCCTGGCAAACCAGCTGTTGCTATCGGGCAGCCATTTATTGTGGCATTTGGTGCTGTTCTCTCAGTTGTCTGCTTGCAAAGATATTCTACGTTGGCCTAAATGATGATGACTTCCATTCTCAGCTGATCAAAAGCCAAAGTTTGTGACACTTTTTATCACTGAAACTCTGCTGCCCAAATTGTCCAAATTAGTTGTAAGATGGCTCCTGTCCCATGGCACAGAGCTGGAGTACAAATCTGCTCAAAACATCATCCAAACCCTGAGAATTGCTGTCTGGCCGCTGAGCAACCTAATCTAACTCTGAAGTGGGTCCCACTATGAAGCTGGCCTGCTTTAAGCAAGAGGTTAGACCAGATGACTTGCAGTAGTCCCCCTGCAGCCAACATTATTCTGTGGTCTAGACAAATAGAGGTTAAGTTGCAACTCTCATCCCTATTTTTGCTTCCAAGCAAATACACCCATTCAAGAGTTATCAACAGTTCAAATATAAGTGCTGGGTTGGAAAAGACAACATCTTTTTAACCCTGTGTGTCACAGCACAGCTTCTACAGGATACTTCTACCTACACACAAGTAGATACAAATTCATTTGCTTGTGCTTTTAGAGCTGTGCCCAGCAAATATATCCTCCTTCTTAGCAGTTATGCAGAACTGCTTTTTCTGTGGTCAGGATATAATACAAAGAGCATGAATCTACTGACATACTTTTTGATTCCTACCAGCTTTAGGCACTATGAAAAAAAAAATAAATTCTCCTCTTTTGCCTCAATCTTCCCATCTGTAAAATGGAAATCATTATGGCAGAAAGATACAACTTTTTGCTGTATACTGAAACATGACACTTCCATTTCTCTATTTGCTACTGTCTAGATCTGAATGAATGTGAAGATTCTCCACAATTTCCATTCAAATGACTTTTTTAGAATACGTGATATTTCAATATTGACCTTTTAACCTTATGTTTATTGACCTTTTAAAACCTTATGTTTTAACAAGAGTTTGTATCTCAAATAGTCATTTTGTTCTGGAAAACAATTTTTTTCATTTAAATAATGACAAAAGCATAACTTCGTGCTGGTTTTGCTCAAAATTGAGTATGAAAATAAAAAACTGATTGAAACTGTCATTTATACTGGAAGTTGCTCTGTCTTGCAAAAAAAAAAACCAACCCAGCATTTCCAAGTTATATTTCCCTCAAAAATTCCTGCCTTGTCCTCTTCTTAATTGATTAGGGTTTTTTCACCTAATTTTTTATTAGCAATGAGGTTCTAAGGACAAGGAAAACAAACATAAGCCCTCTCTCCTTTGTCACCCTAAAGCCCTCTGAAGATACTGCCATTAGAAGGCTATCTGCCTGAAAAATCAGGTTCACTTTAAGTGGTAACTTTTAAGTTGCTTTTGCCAAAAATATATTGAGATAGTAAAGGAGTCTGATTGGTAAGTTCTTCAAGGACATTTGAACCTTATGCAATGCACAGACTAGATGTGAATGAACTTCATTTACAGCAGGAGACATGCATCATGCTTTATATTGATGTAGCTGAGCAGAGAAGTTTTTGTTGCTACTGTGCCTGAGAATAAGAAGCCTTCTCCAAAGCCTGTGGTAAGCCTGTAGAGAATTTCACTCATTCTTTTCCTTAATTACATTGCTGCCAGTTGACACTATTTCATCAGAACCTAAATATCAAAGTAAGACATGTTCCTGTCAATGTAGTAAAAAGCCGTATTCAAAAGAATCAAAGTTTGATATTCTGTGTTCTCGCTTCAGCAAAAATTTGAATGACTTCAATGGTATTTTCAATTGAATAAGGAACATAAACTAAAGCCCAGAATTATTTGTGTTGTGATTTTCTCCATAAATTTTTGTTTTAAAACAGTTGTTATACATGTAAGGCATTTGAGTGATTGATTAAAACTTACTTCCCAACAGCAAATAGTTTTAAAAATCTTGTTCTTATAACCTTGTTTGCTAGCTGAAGAATAAGATGAAACAAAAAAGTCTTGTGACAGGCCAATGGGAAAGACGCAAATGGAATGGGATATAAAAGTCCACTAACACATTAAAGATGTACCAAAGAATGTGATAGAACATATCTGTGGTCACTTGAAGATGCCTTGAGTGGAGATAATTTCCCTGAATTATTATGTGATAACATTCTTGATCACAGTACACAAAGTTCAAAGTTAGGATTCAGAATATTTTTTTCCTGCATAGGCAAAACATTTCCAGGCCTTTTAACAGTCATCAGCTTGGGTTTTCAAAGGAGCACAACCAACCAATTCAATTGGAACAGGGAGACAACGGCTAGAACCAGAAAAAGGATGTAGGCAATTAACTTATATTTGACCTAACTTTCAGGTCAAAATTCATGGTCAGATGACAGCTAATTCTGCAGGTTTATAACCAGATTCTCTATACGTCTAAATATTTGTTGCCAACTGTGAATGGTCATGACAACAACTTGCAAGACATCTTACTAACAACTGACTGGGACACATACTGAGCTGAGTTATTTCTTCTTGTAAAATGCAACCAGAGTGGCTCCAATAGCCACACCTGAAACAGGAATATCAAAGAAAGGGACACAGTTGGCAGAAGACCAGAAAGACCAAAGTTATTCTCCTAATTTAGAAAAAGCTGATTATTCATATCATTAGACCTGCCTCCTTCACTAAGACTATCTGTGAAATATTGTCCAGCATCAGGCAGTTACTGCCTAAAAGTTCCTACTGTTTCCCTGTGCCCTGATTTCCCTTTCCCACCATGAAGACTTTCTTTCATGTCAACAGACGCACAAAAAAAGCTGGAAGGAGAGAAAACTTTGAGCTGGTTCCCTTCAGTCCACTAGTTTGTGCAGCAAACCTACACCTTCAAATAGATCATCTCCTGACTCACAGCAGCTCTGGATCTGATTCACACTAAGTCTCTCATTTCTATTATGACTGATTTAAAAATGACAGAGTTAGTAACACAAACATTATTAGCAACAAAGTTGTGCACATCAGAAACACTCAGTGGACAATACCTGCTCTAGAGGAGCAGTTCTTGTAGTTCTGTGGCCACACCATCACTAATGAAAAGTCACAAGGTCAGATGACGCCTCCATTGAAATCAGTGGATTAGCATGCCTGTCACAGGGGGAAAATGTGGCTCAGGATCCCCCCCCAAGAAATATCTACATCTCAATGAGAATGAGCAGCTGCTAGTTTGGCCTTTGGTCTCAATTTTGTTGCCAAGCATATAAAAAGAAATGTTCCAATATTTTATTCCTTTTTTCCCACAGCTGCTGACTTAAGTAACTTCCTTCCACCACCACCCCTTTTTTTGCTAGATATCCTATAAAGCTCTACACAGATAATAGCCTGATCTATAAAGTGATAGAATCACCCCCTAGTCACCCAAGTATCTTAAGAACAGGGCATCTAATACAGTCATCCCAGATTTCATGTATTACATTTTCATAGGAAGAACTAAGTATAAAGCAGACAGTGCTAGACAACAGCTGCACTAATGAAATCTTTAGCTACAACAGATGTAGGCTATGAAATGTAAAGGAAAGACACACTTGCATCTTATTTTTTTCTTCTTTTCTCTGTTATCTGTACCCTGGTTTTTATTGTTTAAATGAAATTTCTGAATCATCAGGAGATTTTTGTGGTTGTATAATGGCTGGAGCCCATTCCTACCACCCTTGAATTTCACTGCAGGCATCTGGCAAGAGCAGCAGAGCTCTGGAAAGAGTCTTCTGGGTTTAAGACCACCAAAGAGAAACAGGCTGTAAAAGAGACACAACTACAGCTTCAGGAGAGTGAAAAGGAAATATTATTAGTGGACATTTGTGAACTTCTCTTTTTTTTTTGTCTGACTGTAAACCAATATCAAACCTACTTAAGTAATGAAGATTTCAACGTTCACCTTCAGTAAAATCAGCTTTTCCTTGGTTCCATTTAGGACAGACAGGAACATTGAGAAAAGAGCCCAGTAAGGAACAGTCAGCATGTTGTTTAAGTGTAAACAGTCTTTCTGCAGTCAGCAAGGATAATTCTTGTTAACTCTTCACAAAAATTGCACTGAGACTAGCATAAATTGCTGATAAGGCCAAAGATATGTGGACTGCTTGTCCAGGAGTCCTCATAACCTTTGTCATAACCTTAACTCCCAAGGCCACAGCTTTACTGCTGAGTCTGTGAGACCTGGACTTGGACTTCCTGATGTCTCTGCAGCTCATCTGCACTGATGCTAATGTGATTCAGAGCACAGACTGGACCGCGGGGCCTCTTGTGCCAAGGCCTTTCATCACCTGCAGTAATTTACACTTCTGTGGTTTTCAGCTGGTTTCCGAAGGAAATGAGGCTGATGTGAGCATGTTGTGTTTGTGGGCGTGGGTGTGTTCGACCCCCAACCAGGAACTTCTGAACCCACTGGCTGATTTCAATTGAATTGGATGCAGGAGTACAGATCTCATGGAAAATAAGTCGTGATGGATGGAGTTACACAGGTTTCACTGGGGGGACTTTCTTGTGGCAAAAGAGAAAGACTTAGATTGAAGGAGGGTAGAAGAGGCACAAAAGAGATTCAGATAGTATTATTTCAGTCTCAATATAGAAATGGTAACTGTCCAAAGGAATAACAATACATTTCAGACACATAACCCTGCCAGAAGAAAGTGCAAATCCAAATAAGACGGTTAAAAAATGTTTGCAAAACATTTATAGGAGATGGTCAGAATATTTGTGACAGAGCTTTTCTTCATAAAAGAATACAGTTCTCTTAAAATGTTCCATGGAAAGAGATTTTGACAGTAATGTTCCTAACATATAGGAAGGCCTTCTAGTCACTTTCAGAAGAAAGAGAGAATTTGGTCAAAACTTCAGGTTTTCAATTTGAAACAGAAGTCATTACTTCTTGTAAAAGCATGTGAAAGAGCCTTTGTTTTGGGTGGACTTATCTTCATTCCAAGGCAGAATAAAGAGAAATTTCAGACACCTGGAAGTTGTCATGAGGTGGAAGTGTCGTTGCTGGGACAACAAATAAAAAATAACTCTTGAAAGCACAGCCATTACACTTAACCCACTACAGCCCCACGAGGAGGAATCCCGTGGAAGCAGGCTACTTCCCAGCCAGCTTTACAGACCAGTGGCCACTAGGAAAGCAGTGCTTCACACTCAGTGGTTTGTGCTGTTCATATTAAGCATTCAACCTCCACATCACAGCCTGCTTTATGGCCCGTTTCAGCTCACTTCGTACTGCACCAGTGCACCATTAAAGCTTATTAAACTCTTCGGGTTTTTTTTACAGATCTCCCGACGTCATCAGCAATGTGTTCAAAATGCCCATGAACTTTCTATTGAAATGATGACTTCAGAAGTAAATAAATATTTTTGAAAAATCACAGTTTACCAATTTTTTTCAAAAACTCACTGGGATTGATTTATACCTTAGTGAAATACACAGTCATGCTCACACAGGTGAGAGAGAAAGAAGAAATGCACTTTTTTTATGTACCCATTTCTACATGTAGAAGCAGAATTCCAAATGCCCTGATATGAAACGGAAACTGCTGAAACCTTCATGTAGAAAACACTCTATTTCTTCAGACCTCGGCTGTGCAAACAACATCTCACTGGATTGGCCAAATAGCGTTTCCCCGTACACACACACAGAACTGCAACAAAACTGAAAAAGTAGTAACTTTCATTTGAAGTGTTTTCTCTTAACAAAAAATTCCTTTTCAGAAAAAAAAAAACCAAACAAACAGATAACAGAGAAAAATCAATTTGCAGAGGCTGCCGCAGTGCTTCACAACAATGGTAATGTAGGCTTATTGGTCAAACTATCCTTTTCTCTAGAATGTTTTAGTCTAGCTGCAGCTATTGGGCCCAGAAGGGGTTACAGGTGTGATTTTCAAAAACTGATAATACCCACCTAGGTCAAAATAGCGATTTTCATGGGCTTTTCTGACCCTTTGAAGCTTTCATCTTCACTAAAAGGCAACACTACAAATTAATCTCATATGAGAAATAACGCAACAAAATAGATAGAGGAGGGTCATGGATAAATTATTCCTCTATGGGAAACTTGAGGGATCCTAAGAAAAAGAAAATAAAGTCCAACATCTTAAAAAAGGAGAGTACTCTTAAATCGATTAAAAAAAAAAGTTCTCAAATGAAAACCATGTTGATTATAAGTAGCATGCTGGTGCAAATACTCTGCCTAACTTCTTCTGTGCAATTAAAGACCGTGCTGAAAAGCAAACTTCTGCCTTGCAAAAGACAGATAATTTAGACCATGCTTCAGCATCCACATTCCAGAGTCTTTGGCTTCTCCAGTGAGAATGTGAATGAAGAACAGCAACTGCAGAGGCAACTACGACAGTAGTTCTACTGATGGATGACTGGCCATGAGGAAGCACATTGAGTCCTCCACCTCTCTAAATACAGGCCTTTGACCCAATGGAAGAAAGCAAAGACCCCTCTAGGGTCTGGCTATGAATATGACCCAAATATTTTCAAATACTTTTTCAAACACTTTTTCAAACACCTTCCATATTCAAAATTGACATGGGACAGTGCTGGATGTCAGCTCCAGTTCTCTAATCATTAACATTTTGGCTAGCAAAAGTTCTAATCCTGCACCAAAACATAGTGTCTAGAGAGTATTAAGCATTTAAGTTTTAAATGTTCTTACAGTTTACTTAAGATTAATGTAAGCATCACTTGTTATAAACATTTACATAGATTGGCTCTGCTAACCAAATGTATCCTCACTCTCTTTTTTCTATTGGGTAGCTATAAAGTTGTAGAGAGAGAAAAAGCCTATGACAACAATGGAGGTAGCATGGCCCAAGCCAAAGCAAATTCATATATGAGGAAACAATGGGAAGTTGGCAAAAACGACGTGAAAAAAAAGAAAGTTCATTGGATACGCACAAAGAAAAGACCAGCCTATGTGTGTGGTATATATTTGTGCTAAGTCTCACATCTTTTCTGTGATATATATTTTTTACAAGGTTCTAAGCTTTTTTTATGAGGTGAATAAAACACACAAGAGCAAAGTCTCCAGCAGTTAAAGGGCAGTAGTAGATGTCTCTGCTATGCATTTGCTTCTAATAGAATTCCCATCCACTTTCCTTAAGCAAATCAAAACCGTTGTTGGAAAAAGCTCTTTAGAGACCAATGACACAAATTATCCCTTCCCAAAGGAAAGAAAGAGGCATTAAATATTTGGAAACCTGCCCCCAAACATATATGCACAAAATGCACTGTTGAGCAAATGAAGTGCACAGCAGTCCCCGACGAAATCCTGTACGATGCTGAGTTCTAGCTGACAAACTTCAAAGGGCCCACAGCAGAAACATGCTCAAAATCCCACACTGCCTTTCACTCGCCCATAAGAGTTTGCTCAGTTTATCTTGGAGATGCAACATTTTCCCTCATTTGAATTCACCTAATTGTTTTTATGTCTTGTCAGCCATTTTGAAGTCATATGCTCCTCCAATACTAGTGAGAGGTCTAGCTCCTATCTAGATTTCTTCTCACACCATTTAGCATCTCTAATTTGAATCACCGATTACATTGTCCAGCCCAAATCCTTTTTCTGCTATTCTATTTTGCTCTTCTCCTCTCCCCTCTTCTTGAGAGCAGCTTTTAGTTATGCACAGTGATCACATTCTTCTAAGGATGTGGTAAGTCCAACAGGCTTTGGTTACTTATTGTAAGGCCTCAAAACCTGTCAGTGGTGAGGGAAGGATGCTGGCCTCCAATGTGTGGGAGAAATGACTAAAATTAAGCACATGACAAAAATTAGCAAAATAAAAAAGGAAGCTTTGACACATGGAAGGAATTTTGGTGGAACAAATAAGATTTTCTGGACCCTTCTCATATGATTCAACGATTCTGTTGTTACACTGCAAGTTGCAGTAATGGAAAACAGAACAACAGTTAGAGGGTGGGAGGTAAACTGAAAACAAAACAATATGTTACCTTGTAATGCAGAAGAGGTGAGTGTTACATGTTTACGGTGCATTAAAATGCATCACTCACTCATCGAGATAAAATCCATCTTAAAATCCTTCCATTCATTTTGTTTTCTTACATTTAAGGTATTATCATAATTCTGCATTTTACAAAATAATCCAAGATATACTCAGAAGAAAGTAATCCTGTCCTTCTCTATCCAATAACCTTCAGATTCACAGAGTCTAGGCAGCAGTTTATCTCTGGAAAACTTCTATGACAGGTTCAGAAGTAAGTTGCTGCAAGCTCTGCTAACTCATGGTTACGAAGAAAGCACGTCACCATATTTCCTGACAGGAGGGTCTCGGCTACAAATGCAGCTTTTAATTTTCTACAGCAGGGTTCATTAGCTTTCACCACCCATCTTTACTATGCTTGCACCACTTTTCAGTAAACATGTCTGTAACGTTAACATTTCTCATCACTGTGTTAGGAATCCTTCAATATTTGTTGTTCTTGTTGAAAATATTTGGCTCTGCCAGTGGAAGACACTAAAGTGCAAACAGACCTTTCACCTTAAAAGCACAGATTTCTAGTCATGATAGCTACAAGGAAAAATTCAAAGTATCATTGGTGACTAAAGAAAAAGACACTAATCAGGCACTGGAGAAAGCTAGGTGCTCTTCTTATGTGGGAGTCTAAGAGCATTCAGTTCCAAAAGGGTTAAAACAACACATAATTAGCCACCTTCAAGTGAAAGAGATGAGAATGCAAATAAAAATAATTCATTGGTAATATTATGGTTTTCTATTTCATAATATTACTTCACATTCCTTCACAATGTTTTTTCTCACTTGTTAGTGTCCAGACAGTCAGTTCAGACATGCTCCGAATTTGGATGAGAGTTTTGGGGAGTGTACACATTTTTCTTGTAGCTCATGGTGTCTTCAGCAAATAATAGCTTCTCATTCTTTGAGTCTTTGAACTTATGTGGTCTCATGCTAAGAAGCTGTCCTGTTCTGCAGAACTGAAGTTGTATGGTTTTGCTTCACCTGGTGTTCAATAAGGAAACCAGCAGAGCTGGGCACCACTGTGCAGGCTGGCATTTATGGCGCTGAATTTGCACCTTCATTTCATATATAATGAAGGAAAAAAAAAAAAAAAAGCAGAGATCTTAACCTGAGATTTCTAACAATCACTGTGCAAACTGGTTAATTGGAGAGGTGTGTCTGAAACCATGCCTCATGCCTGAGGTTAGATACTTAATGTACAAGTGCAGTGTGGCTCCTCTGTAGGGCTAGAGGGTCAAACTGAAGTAATTTCTTGCTGTTATGTATTTAGTTCACAGTATTCTGCAAGGACTCTCTAAGTGGTTTATGTTAGATAATCGCTGAATAAAAAATGTGACCAAGACACAACAGAGATGGTATTTCTCTTTCTTAGCAAAGGGTCTCAAACACCTTCCTGTGTGCTTTCTGACCCTATCCCTTTTGCAGTGTCTAGCTTGGCATGAACTTCAGAATGGAACAGAGGCCCTTGCATCCATTTAAGACTTGAAGAATCTACAGAGCCCACTTAGAGTGGTTCTGACTCCCCCTGAAGCCTACAAAGGCTCTTCCATTGACCTCATAAGAAGCTGGATTAGCCCCATAGGAAGGGCTTCAGTGTAGCAAATATCATTTCTTGCCATGACTGTACTTGGTTTGCCAGATTGATTAATTCCAGACATGGTGGGTGAGAGACAAAGTCTGAATTTCCACTGCATCCATGCAAAATGAACGGTAAACAGGTTTTCTCCTGTTCTCCCTTCCCCTGCCCAGCACCACTGCCACCTGTAAGAGGACAAAACTTGAACTCACACAGACACAGTTATATAAACTGACATTCCAGTTAATAGTCGCTTTGGAAATTCCCAAGCTATGAGCTGTCCTGCAATCTAGAAACTGTGGTTTCCAGACATGAGCTAAATCACAAACCACTGCACAAGGACTCATTGCAAAAATTCCTTGTGTCATTGTTTCAAAACAAAGCTTGTAATATTTTAATCCCATGACCACAAGAGCTTGTCTGTTACAGCATGTAAAGACTATCCAGTGCGTTAGGAAAGCACTCCAGCTTCCACCCCACTTCCACTCATTGACAAGTCCACAATCTATCAGGAATACTGGGAAAAGCGGCACACAGTGGGATAGCTACTGGTTTACCTACAGCAGTAATGATAAATTTGCAGATGATGATAAAGACTCCCAGCAAATACTATCTGCCCTTCTCACAGGTGACACCAGGAACAGTATATGCCCAGAAAATGGGGGGCACAATTTCTAGGCCTTCTTCAGTCTAATGTTTAAGCTTGTTTTTCCACTTTGCAGCCAGGACTAACTCTCCTCCTTTCTGTAGCCATGCCACTGTGCAATAAAGGGTGTAAAGCTCTCTGGGTCTTCAGGACAGCGAGCAAAACCATCTGTACCGCCCGGAGAGGAGGGCACAGTCCTTGTCTCTACTTTCTGAACATTTTAATCTCATCTTAAAACTCAAGAGGTCACAATTGTCCACACCCAGAATTTCATAGCCACCAACTTTGAGAGGCAGATCTGTTTTGATTGTTTTAATATTTTTTTTTCCTGCATCTCACCTTTTTAGAGCGCTTCATCTTCAGTGTTAGAGAAAAGAAGGTTCTGATTAGCTGTCATGGGGTAACATCCATCTGAGACAAAGGCTGCTGCAAGGAGTATCATTTGGCTTCGCAGCAATGTGCTCAAAACCTCCCTTCATTCTCCTGTAATTCAGTGAACTCACAGATTTCTTTGCAGGCATTCTGTTTCTGATATCCTTCCTTAAAAACTGGCTTCCTAAATTGTGACCTCTGAGAAGCAAGGAAATTATGACATTGTGCATGGCCATTTGAAATCTGAAGCACTAGCATGTATCGGTGAAATTATCACCTATCCCTTTTGTTGCCTGATGGTTATTCCTAGCTTTATTCAGGAAAATCCAGAACCTTGCAGAAGTAATACAATAAGGTAAAAAGGGGAGGGCCAGAATAGAAGAAATTAATCCAAGAACAATTATTTTGTCTCTTCTTTTCCACCTAGAATACCTTACAGGGAAGTATTCTGAAGTAATAAAATACAGCTAAAATTTTCTCACATTTAATTCCATGGCAGAGTGCAGATGTCTGCAAAAATAAAAATACCCAAGTATTTCAGCCTACAATGATTCCAGGAAAGTGACAAGAGCTTGACTGAGTCAGGATAACAAAAACTATTAACTTTCTGAAGTTTCAGGACATAGAGAGAATTCCAAATTTTGCTTGATCAGCTGAAACAATTTAGGGAATAAGTTTCTCCAACTTTATTGCCAGAACTTTAGCAAAGAATTTCATGTCAACATTAAGTAAAGATATAGCTGTATAATAGAAGACATTATGAGTCTCCTCCATGGCTTTCCTAGTAAGGTGATATGAGCCTTGGAGAACAAGGCATCTTTCAACTTTATAGGAATCTGGAGGCTAAAAGAATGCTAAAGATTTAAAATAGATTCATGAAAAAAGCAAGCTGAAACAGAGGCTTTACTTGTTTTCATATTAAAGCTGCTTTTGCACTTTGCCATTCACAGGTTAGTTCTTCCAGATCAGTTTGCAAAGCTGCATTAATTTTTCTGCAGGGCAACACTTCCAACTTACACCTTATGCATTTTAAATGCTTACATATTGAAATGTATTTCAAAGGCATCTTATGGCATTTTGTCATGCCATATTGTGATATTTGTGTCTACCTGTAAAAAGCAATTGACATCTGCTTGGAGGGGATGGACACTTATTTATTCTGTTAACCAAACAGAAGAACTTACTATCAGTTAAGCGAATGACTGAATATTGCACAGTCCAACTGAAGCTACATAAAATGATATTTGTAACAATTTGGATGGGGCAGTGGGAAGATCCTTATATAAGTAATGCCTCTGTAAAAATGCATCACAAATTTAAGAAAGTCGATTTTGGCAAGTAACATCTTCTTTAAGGAAGTTTTTGCTGACTATGCACACAGTCTCTTTGGGATGGATGTGGTTGACCAGTAAGCCCAGTCCAGTCCCTGACAATTGTCCCTGGCAGGAATCTGCAACTATTTAACTCTTCTTCTACAAAAATGACAAAAATGCTTTAAAGTCAGAGGCTGGAATAATAAAACCATGTAGGTTTCTACAGAGAAAGTATGTTTTGGGGGATCCTTTGATATGCTTTGTTTATTGTTGCAAGCAGTTGTAAACCACAGTCTATTTTCGTTGTTGCTCTGATCCAAGTTGCACATCTGGCTGTCAGTGTTAGTGTCAGCTTTGTGGGGGACTTCTCTAGAGATCTGTGCATGGTAAATATGTGTATTCTGCAGCATGGTGAGTAGGTCTGGGATTTCTTTCTTTCACCTTTCAACCTTACACTGAAGGCTCGTAAGTAAAGCACAGTGGCTCACTAACAACATCCAAGGTTTCCAGCTAAGCCCAAAGCTCTCTAGTACACAAAAACTTTCAGAAAAATGAGCGAGTAGAGTGCCAGCTTGGTCTTTGTTAACCACTTTGACCAAAACCTTATTTGTTTGCCCATGTCCAATAAAATAGCACATTTTAGTGGTCAATCCTACTGTTGTCTCCCCGCAGGTCCTGTGGAAACGTCTGATGCATGAAGGCATTTGGATTGTCTCTAGATTAGCAAGGCTATCATGCCTGATTTAACCATTTGCTGGTAAAGGAGCAGGCAGCAGAAAGAGGTAATACTAAGAGGTGACCTGTTCAAAGCACATAGCATCCCTGCTGTACTGCTGCACACAAAATAAGGGAAAGACAAAAGTTTGTCTAAGCATGTCAGAAACTGTACACTCTTACAAAATGCTAAGTATACCTCACTTCTGCAGCTACTTCACTGGGCAATTAGGCATCTCCTGCAACTATTTATTCATATCATTGTAATGCTTCCAGGCCTGAGCAGGTTGTACTAGCCTAAAAACTGGGCCACACTCAGTTGACTTACATCTCAATTCTCCTACCAGAGAGAGATGTTCACCGAGAAAGAAAAAATTGGAGGTCCTGTCCCCAGCAGCTCAAGGTCCCTCACACAGGGATCTGTATGTATCCACAGGAGGAGACTATGCCCCAAAGAACTTACTGTCTCAACAGGCAAAGGGGCACAGCCCACAAGCAGAAAACAGTCAGCTGAACCACAGAGACATTAAGACCTATTTCTAGTAAAGTTTTTTCATACTTGAAGTCTAGAATTTAAAACTGAGACCCTAGCTAAGAAACTCAAAAGCTTGAGAAACTTGTAATGAACTTGCAAATGTGGATGTTACCTCTAACCTTCATATTGCTCGAAATTTCCTGACCTCTCACAGTGCTCTATGAAGGCCAGTGTCCTACTACCCACACCCATCTCTGCGTGCTATGAGTACAGTGTAACTCATGGAAACTCCTAACACTCTGAAAACAAAGATGCTGAGTTCTAAGGAGAAAATTGTTGGGTTTGAAACCTGGGCTATTATATTCATGTTTAATATGTGAACTTGAAAAATGGAATTATACCAGAAATGTATTTTGAATGTGTTTCATTGAGTTTTGCAACTCCCTGCAAACCACATGATCTCTTTGGGTTTTATAATATAAAATTTGACCACATGATCAACGAGCCAGAATACTTCATACATTGTGTATTTAAAAATGAGTTGTAAATAGGCCCTTTCTTATGAAGAAGGCTTCTTCAAGCGGCATTTACTTCTGTAAATATCTTTGACTCCTAAACTTTTGACTCTTTAAGTTAAAATAATCTTCTTATAGGAATCAGTAAAAATGAAGGTGAAATTACTTATTCTATGTTCAGATATGAAAAAAAAAAAAATCACAAAAAGTGACTGCATTGTGAAAAATCTAAATAATGTGTCCTGAAGGAAAACTACAAAAATGACAGAGGACAGTGCCAGCACCAATGCCAGTATGCTCTGGACATCCTAAGTTCTGTCCTGTCGAGAGCAAAGTCAGAAACAGTTTTTAGAACCATCAGTGTTTATAATTCTAATACTTAATCCCCTAGATTAGGCAAGATTTTGATTTTAGAAATTCTAAAATATTTATGAAATAATGCTTATGCAAATTATCCCCAACATACTATTCTGATACTGATGGACTTTGGGAGATCAGGAAAAACAAGCTTTAGAGAAGCTGCTACACAGAAAGAAAGAATCCACCTATTTGTCCCATACCTGAATCATTAGAGAGCAAAGTCCCTCAAAACCAGTTGACGTTCCCAAACCTGTATAAAATAGCATATTTATCTACATCTGATAAGTGATACCTCACTTATACCTGTGAATAAACGATCGTGTATTTCTGGACTTAACTCTTAGTGGCCTCCAGTTAAAAATTTAAAATCAGGAGGATTGCAAAGAGTGCTTCTGTAGCCATGTAGAAAGTTCAGATCTTAAAAGCCTTTGTCCTTCTACCCTCCCTGAACTCAATCCGTAGTTCAACAATATCTTGCTTAAGGCAAACAATATTTCCTTTCTTACCACTTGTAATAGGAAGACATTTCTTCCTTTCTCCTGTCCTTTGCAATACCTGTGCTCCATTGCTTCATGGAGCTTATCTTCAGCATTGACTGGGTACATGTACACTTTAAAATCAAGAATTCCAAGTTCAGCCTCAAGTCTTGTTCCCCAATCACACAAATTATACAAACATCAGTTTCCTTCCAGGCTGTCTCTTGGAGTCAGCTGACTAATTTCTTCTGAAAAAAAAAAAAAAAACAGGTGCAACTCTGGCTACAGTTCTCTTCAAGGAATGTTCTCAAGAAACACAGTGAATAAGACTGCTTCGTCTTTATCTCCATCTTCCCTATGTAGGGTTCCATTTTTCCAGCAAGATTTCTTTCCTTGGACAACACCATGTGCACCAGGACTTGTGACAATTTCATGCTTGAAGAACCTCACTCTGGTGGGCTGCAGCACAGCCCCTACATACAGTATTTAAGACATTTTGAGCTATAAAAATACCAACAAGTAATTGCAACATCTTGGACCATGGAGAGACAATACAAAGCACAGGACTAAGCGCTGTGTGATGTGAACATGGCAAATCAGCTTTACATGCCCAGAGCAATGTGCCCGTAGGTCATCTTACAATATTCAGCTTGGCTCTCAAGGAATCATTCCCTGGGATATATTTATGTAGATACAAAGATATCATACAATTTTCATATATCATATATATCACATATTTAATAGCATACTCAAGAGTGCACAAGTATTCTCTGTTATCCTTTGGATACTCTGGTGAATGTGGTAGGAAGTTGGGCCTTGTTAAGATGAAACAAGGAAAAAATCGATGGTGTACAGGTTTGCCATCCGTGTGGCAAGAAACACCTCAGTATTGAGTAATCTTGAAATCACTTATTAATTAAAGCCAGGTTAAGGTAAAGTGCAAACAATACGATGTATTAATAGTATCCACAGTTGGTGATGCAGTTACATGTTTGTAAAAGATAAAGTGAAGAAATGGAACAAGAATTCTACTTGACAACAATCAATTGACAACTAGATTAAACCAAAAGGGTTTTCTACCCCTTTAGGCTACTGCCAGTGACAAGAGAAAGACAGACACATACACACATATAACCCTTTGGTTCTCTTTGATATACTGAACAGGTGATTGCTTGATTCCTTTATTACATCAGATGAGTTTCCCAATAATATTGCTATCCAAGAGTATTTTGCTTAGAGCTTGCAGTGAAACACACTTAGGGAGCACAGAAGTTTCACCATACCACTTGGTCTTTATACCAGGGGACATCAGGAATAGGAATGAGACAAAGTTCTCTCTACCCTATAAGAATTAAATGTGTTCCTCTACAGTTACTGATTCCCTTTAGAGGCCTGCTGCTTGCAGGAAGGGAAAGTTGGTGGCATTTTGATAACACTTTTTGCACAATCTGTTTCCACTCCAGGATAAAGAAAGCATATGGTGAACCAGAATAGTCCTCTGCACTCCTAGTGAGGCAACGAAGTATGATCCTGCTGCTCTAAAGGACTTCATTCACTATCACAATCTAATACTTTGATGTTGGACAAAAAAGGTCCAACTCGTTTTGGTTTTTCAAGACAGCAACTGGACCCTTAGGAACTGAACAAAGAATTAGGAGACATGAAACATGAGTTAGAACCTGTATTTTAAATATATTGCTATTTAACTTTAGACACAGCATGTAAACAAGCTATATCAATAATGTTTGGGAGCTAAGCAAGCCAAAATATAGTTCAGTTCCCAGAAAGATGCTACCGTACATCCATCAGACCATTCCCAAGACAGTTTAGCTATGTCTCATTAACAGCCTCAGGGACCTCTTCAAATGAATAAACCAAAGTCAGACTCCACTGTCCACTCAATAAAGACCGCAGAGGTCTAAACTTAAACCTACACCTCATTATCAACAGCTAGTAGAACAGAAATTACACTGCCTTTCAATTGGCATCCGCTGCCAGGAGAAGCTAATTTTTCTAGTGGAAATAGGACAAGCTCCTGGACCACAGAGTAAGTGATTTATCAGGATGAAAAAGCATTTCACATGTTGATGACTTTGTCACCACCATTTTGGCAGTCCTTCTACAACAAAGAAACTATGGGAAATTTAAAACAAGTGCATGATTGCTGCACTTTTTGTCATGCATCAGTATGAAGGGACAGTTTCTTAAAGAAAAGTGTTATTTAAAGAAAGATGGTACCTTCTGGCCCAAAGTCAGTGCTTAGTTTTTTCCACTGCTCTTCAAGAGTCTAACAGCTTATGTTAGATAGGAGTGATTTTTATATGCAAAATATCAGGGGAAATAATTATAGCCAGATAAATAGAACTCTAGTTGTGAAAGCAGAATGCAATAGGGAAGGAGTTTTCCATACAGTCCCATTGCACAATTCCCCCAAAATATAGAGTACTTTTTCTCCCTTTTTGTTTCAGAAACTGAGGATGAATAAAGTTTATCCTCTCAAAAAATAATCAAAAGTTACTTCATGAAAGATTAAAAGATAATCAAGTTTTTCTTTTCCAATTTCAATTATTTGCCCATAAAAAAGCACAACAAACTTCTACCAAATGACAGCCTCACTGGAAGAGTTTTGGATCAGCAAGCCTTTCCCTGACCCTCCAACCCCCCAAGATACATGTTGACATGAAATGGCTTCTGCCTACCCTAATAGCACTGTAAAAAAAAACCAAAAAACAAAAGCTTATAAATACTTAAAGGGAGAGGGGAGCGTGCCAGGAAGATGGGAACAGTCTTTTTTCAGTGGTGCCCAGTGACAGGACAAGACGTAATGGGCACAAACTTGAACATAGGAAGTTCCATCTAAACATGAGGAGGAATTTCTTTACTTTGAGGGTGGCAGAGCACTGGAACAGGCTGCCCAGAGAGGTAGTGAAGTCTCCGACTCTGGAGACATTCAAAACCCACCTGGATGACATCCTGTGAACCTGCTGTAGGTGACCCTGCTCTGGCAGGGGGGTTAGACTAGATGGTCTCCAGAGGTCCCTTCCAACCCCTATCATTCTTTCATTCTGTGAATTTTTTCTTCACTGCTGGCACAGGTCTCAAAACAGGTTAGAGTGCTATCATCAACCTTGACATAGACCTTCCATCTAGGAGATCTACCTTCTTTCTCACTGATACAGAAAAGATTATTTAAACAGCATAATACCAAAAGCCCAAAACCATATGACAAGTATTTTTACCCAGAAACCTGCATGTTTTGTGCAGAATGAGCACTCACACATAAAAGGTTGGAGAGGGGTACAGCTCCTTAAGTTTATGTTATAACAAATGGAATCTGCAGATGCAAAAAAAAGACTTTTAAAAATATAAACCAATCTAAAATCAGGCTTAGGATTTGTATTTTCATAGAAATACCTATGAGTTTTCCCATTTGTGAAATTCAAGGAATAGAACACTTCACAGTGGCAACAGGATATTTGCCAGTCCAAGATGAGCATATGAAAGTGTTTGGTAAAGCACCGTCATTTAATATCATTTAAGTGCAATGTGATAGATTTAACCAACTTGCAATAGTCTCTTGGTCTTACTGGCTCTGTTACCACCTGTCTAAAACCAGATCCATTGCTGCTGAGGAGCAAATGTTAAGCAGAAATCAACAATTCCATTTTGGCACCAAAGCCTGGAGACAGAATTCATCCTAATGAATACAATTTGTCCAGGTATTACACTGCTTTGCAAAAAACTGCAAAAATCAGCCTTAGAGGGTGAAAGGGAAATGAAGAGAGGTCCAAATAAATAACATTTCATGAAACACTGGAAATTTTAATTTTCCCTACAACACCAGAGCTACTTCAGCAAAATTTTAGCTAAGAGAACAGCTGTGTTGTCTCATAAATTAGAATGGAACCTCATTAGCTCCATCAATTCTTTCAAAATTCTTTGCGTTTTCCCCTTCAGTTTTGCATTTCCACCATAAGATGTTACTTTTGCAATGTAAGGATGAAACAAAATGCCAGCAAACGCGTAACAGAGACTTTGCCAAGACTAGCAAAGTTCAATGAATCCTGAAACTTTTTCTGATCCAATTCCAGCTATAAATGGTTGAGGCTTTGCAAATTTTATGGGCCATCTGCAGGCCTAAGACAATTTATGTCCTCAGAATGACATCAGACCTTTAAAATCTATTTTCATGAAAATAAAAAAATGCATAAAATTTATACTTAGCAAAACTTCTCTTCTTATACCCAATTATATCAGCAAAATCAATACACAATAAAAGCAGATGTCCTTTCATACTTCCTAATACGCGGTGTCCCTTCATTGTTCTACAATGCATTTAGGCATTTTTAATGTTCTCCCTTCTGCCTCTTCCTAATCTCCTTTCAATCTCAGCAGAGGAGCAATGAATAAAGTCTGTTCAGGGTACAGTAAGAAGTGACCTGAACATTTATCCAAACTGCAAGCCAAAATGCTTGACAAAGGCTTGACAAAGTTTGGTTAATATTTTTTTGCAGGTTGTGGCTCACATTGGAAGTAAAAGTGACAAAAACTCTACTAAGAGAAGTCCATTCTTATAAGATTCCCTTTCTGATTCTGCACAGGTGTGAGTTTCAGATTGTTTGGGTATCCCATTCACCCAAGTGTTTGTGTAACAGCAAATAAAATAGGAAACATCTTGTTTCTCTTGCATGCTGAAGTAACCCCAAAGGAGTCAAAATCCTCAGTTATAAACCATACATTTATGCAGTTTGTGTACATCACTCAATAGATGCCCATACTCAAAATTCTCAAATTCAACAGAGCAGTACTGGTAGTTATGTGTTAAACTCAACAGTGAGAATGGAGTTTACATTTCTGTTTTCCGGGCATTTCCCCCGTTTCCCAAATGAATATTCTGCTTTGATGACTTGTTTTTGCTTTTAATTCCAACTGTTTTGGTTAAAATAATTCCAGTAGATAAGTCCAAGGAACCGAGTTAAGTAAAACAAGATGATATTTATTGGCATAAGGGTGCCACCTATTGTCATGACAATTGATGTGAGAAAATCTTCAATAGACTTTTTTGGAAAGCATACCCCTATTAATTCCTACTTCAGATCATGATCAATGCTTTATATGATTCAGCTTTGGCAAGATTATGTTTCTGTATAACATATACAGTCTACGCACATGCATAATGCTTCTTCCACTATGTCTCAATGCTGCAAAGCACAGTGATAGCAAGCTCTGATTGTGCCATTACAATTATATTTTCATGCTTGACTCTCAGAAGTTGGTCTGCTATACCTTTACTAAGATAACAAATAAGGTCCCAAAAGTGCCCGCACACATGGACATCAAGGCAAACACATTATATATATTTATCTATGTACATAAATATAAAATTGGCAGGATTTTTCAATACAAACTTATGTATTTGACAAAATCATATCTAACACTTCCCATTTTTCATGATTACTGAAGTTTTAAAAACTATAAATTGGTTCAATATCTAAATTCCACTAGGTACCTAGTTTGGGGAGGCAGGGGGGATGTGTGTGGCAGGAATAGCGAGAGGACGGTTTTATTTAAAAACCTGAAAAAAGCACCACTATTCCACTTCTGGAATTTTAAAGTGCTTCTCAAAAGTATCCTCCCATTTCTTTGACCAGCCACACGTGCTGTCTTTGTAACCATGCAAAGTGTAGTTTTCAGCTATAAAAGTGACAGCTTTCTTTTCTAGTGCTGACATAACAATGGTATTAACAACAACAACAGCGCACCAGTTCTGCTTTAGCCCTTTAACTTTGAACTGGAAGACTAGGTTTTGGTGGACTTCCAGCACCTCAAACCAATAAACATTACATATGGAAACTACTATTAACTATGTAGGGAAGCTAAAAATTGTATAAATATGCATGCTTTTATGTAAGGATCTGCAAGCTCCAGTACTTCATTTTTGTGTCCATTCACCTTTATACAGTGGTCTTCAATAATGGGTAATAAATGTTCAGGAGTCAGACCACTCAGCCACTGCTAAGAGCAAAGAAACATCTATTTCCAGGCCTACAGTTTTGAGGACCTTTATGTTGGCAAAACACTAGCAGAATACACACTGTACTGTGTGTCAATAGATCTGCTTTTTTTTTTTTAAAAAAAACACCAGCCTTAACTTTAAGTAGGTCTGTGGGAACTGAAAAGGCACTAAGACACCATGAAGTTGGCCCATCATATAAAAACCTAGCTAGATACAACAGAGTCACCAAACTTCTGTATCTAACATATTCCACACTTTTGCCATTCTTCAGAGATATCAGGATACAGATGGACACTCGTCTCAGGGCATTTATTTGGTTTGATATAGATTCATGCTAAGTTTGAGCTTTTGGCTTAAGGCTTTTGGTTTTTCCCATCCCAAAGAAAACTTACCAAATCTGAAGTGATGCAGGGCTGTTTTTTCCTGAGTATACAGGTAGAGAGAAACAGACCATCAAAGGTAGAATCAACCTGGAAAATACAAATACCACTGCTGTTAACATGCTAGTTGAAGATCATTTGAGCAGACATGACCCTAAAGACCACAGCTCTGAGTCTGAAACACCAAGGCTGGGACTAGTGCCTCATCACTTTTTCCTTCCAAACCTAAATCCCAAAGGCCAACATGACTTTGGTTCTTAGATATTCCAGCCACAGTTATTCTAAACTTAATGTCTCTTTCAGCTTCATGTCCAGCGTGCAAAGAAAAAGAAATTGTGTTATTCTTCACAGTAGCAGGAGAGAGAAGAAAATGCTATTATAATTTGGCTGCTATTTGTAAAAATACATTCTAATTTTTTTAAACCTTTTTTACACTAAAAAGGGGAAAAAAGGAGAGAGAAAAAAGAAATCCCTAGTTCCAGGTTCATACTATCTACAGTTAGAAGCTTAAAGATGTTGAGTTTGGACCATCTTATCCCTCTGTAGTCAGCAGGAAGACGGACAACATCTATTCTCTGGATATATTGGTCTCTGTCACCACAGAAGAATTCTTGGACTACAGGGATCATGGATCAGCTGGTTCAGTTAGCTTTATAACCATAGATTACCACTCACCATCAGCAGATCATTATCTATACATACACAGTTATAACAGAAATTTAATTAGTTCTACAATATTAATATTTTCTGTGAGGAAGTATTTCAGTGGGAGTTTCTCTGTCAGAATTGCTCTGGAGCTCTTGTGGTACTGAAGCCTGCAAGAGTCACATGACAAGTCCATAGAATGAATTAAAAAAAAATAAGCCTTGTGCCAGTACTTCTGGCACTCAGAGTACTGTGATACCTACATACCATGAAGCCTCCCTTGAACTAATATGCCTGTTCCCCAAAATCCAGCTGAAACTGGTACAGGCTATTGATAAGCCATAACAATTGCTACCTGTGCCTATAACATTTTCTTCTTATATATGGCAGATGAGACACTAAGTGGCTCTGGGACCAGACCCACTTCACAGTTTGGAGAATATTTGCAAGGCAATAAAAGAAAAACTCATTTTGTTTTGACTTGGTTAGCAGCAGCAAAAACACATTTCCTCAGCTGGTAATACCTTCAATGAACTTGCTGACTTGTCACTGATCAACAGATGAGATTAAAGGCTTATTCATTTGTATCTTGAATGAATGAGTTTAATAAGAACAGCTGTTCCTCGTAACACACCAGAACCTTTAATTTGAGCAACTAATGGGACACCTGAAGGCAATGCCAAAGCATACATCTTCACTGGAGAAGCCACATTACTTCCTTGCTGTCACCTCCCTGCAAATAAAAAAGGAATTAAATAATCAGATTGAAAACTTTGCCTTGGTTCCTGCCAATAGATAAGCTCTGTGCACGCTCTAAGGAGTCACAAATAGATTTTATTTTTAAAAAAACCTTGATAGAATAAGAGTTTGTCTCTGAAATTGAGTATTCAGCGGGGTTTCCAGGAAAAAAAAGAAAGGGCATAAGATTCTGGGCCTTGTTTCTCAGCATTTTACAAGAAGTCTGCACCATGTAACTAGTTTCAAGTTGTCTTTTCACAGTGACTCATCCAGATGCAGTCAAATGAGCCAAGTGAATTAATTCTGACTTATTTTGCTATGGGCAACCCTTTCAGGAAGACTTCAAACTGGTATCCCAGGTGTAGGTAGGGAGAAAAAGGGCCAGTTCAGGTTCCCAGAGCATCCAGTGTCAGTCTCAGCCTTGAAAACTGTATAAAAGATGTGAAAGCAGATCAGCTGCCTACGGCTTCATATGGCTTAAACATCTGCTGAAAACTCAGTAGTGTCCTGGCTTTCTCCTTCACTTTCTCCTCTGCCCAATATTTCAAGTTTTCAAAGAGGCTGACAGAAAAGTTGATGGTCCCCATTTACACCAGTAAACTCCTCTAGGTTACAGCAGATGCCTCCAGAAGCAGATAGATGTGACCCCAGTGCTGAACAATAGGAACAAGGATATTCAACACAGATATTCACACAGGTCCAGACTCCACAGCTTTGTACAAGGGTCACTAGGTTTTTTATAACAGCATTCTGCATTTAGGTTTTCAAATCAGTAAAGTTATATTAGCAAAACAAACAAAATTGCAATAAGGACATTTATCGTGGCGAAACTGAATCCAACTTGCTGAACTACAGAATTATATCACTGAAACTATAAGAGTACGTGCAGAGAAAACTCTAAAGGTGGCCTTGGTGGTCAAGCTATATATAACACCCCAACACCACAAGGTGCTTGCTTAGATGGACAGGGAATGCTTCAAAACCTTTATTTTAGGACACTTCACCTCTGCAGTAAGCTTGGCTACTTCACTCCCACCACCCAGAAAACCACACATCCTTTCAACAAAATTAAATATTCTTGGTGCTGCAGCTTGTAATTAGCCAAAACACTGGGGGCAGTAAAAAAATGCAAAACCAAAATAAATCTAGTCAGCAGTACTTGGTAAGAGCTCCATATTTATTTAGCCTTCCCTTTGTTAGCTGTTCAATGCATATTATTGTCAGGTGGTGTCAATATACGTTTTGCTTTATCGGTTCTGCCAGCTCTTTCTTTTCCCTCTTCCCCAATCTAAATTCCATCTTCCTCTTCAAGAGAGCGGGGGAAAAAACACACCAAGAAAGCATACGTGGACTCTGACTCTCACACAACATTTCCACCCCTTGAAATTTAATGTGCAGTTGTATATGATTTGGTTTCTGTTTGCACTTAAAGTTACCTTCTTGGCAAAGGCGAGCTTGGAGCTGGCTAGTGAAAAATCTCTCCCCTTTGCTCAATTTTGCCCACCTACTTGCCTTCAAAAGCCAAAAATCACAATCTGATGTACAAAGGCAACACTCAGTGGCTCCGAGTAGCCTGCCTTCTCCATTTATTTGCACTGTATATACTCCCTTGAATTTAAGCATGCACATCAATTCCCCTCCTTGTCTAGTCTTTCTGCTCTACTGACACGGCAGCATGATTGACACTGTCCATTGTCCACACCAAAATGAACAAACATGAAACAACACCAGAAAGACGCCTCTGTCCAACATTTCTAACTAGAGAGGGGAAAAGAATGGTCTTATTCTTGCCCTAATTCCTGACTGAAAATATGACCACAATGTGTCTGAAAATATGACCACAGTTTGTCTCTCATATAAATACCACTTGAGAGCTGAAAGCCACCTGGCCAAAGACCTTTTACAACTAAATAACTAGAAATAGTTGTAAAAACTAAAAATGTAAAAATAATCAATGCAACTACGTGATATGTAAATGTGTAAAAACTGCAATAAAAAATGAGCTATTGCCAGCTTCTTCGTTTCTGTGTGCAATAGTCATGCTCTGTGCTCCTTCTGTGTTTGTATTCAGAAATCTGACACAGGAGGATTGCTGAAGTCTACCTTTGTTGGACTTACTCCATGTCTTGGCAACCAGCACACAGCCTACATGTCATGTATGTCTTCAGAGCAGAGCCAAGGGAGCACAAGTGGGAAAGGAGCCAGCTGATGCCCCAATATGGATGACCATAGGGCAGAATAAACATGCCCATTGGGATGTCTGACACTGGCTGATTCTCTGCTGACTGTCGGCACAGAGAATCTGTGCACTGCCATAGAATTGTTCATTCTCACAGGATAAGTTTTCCCTTCACAGACTGGAAATAAGTTCTAGGAGAAAGGCACTGAGCAAGAGCTACATGCCAGCACCAGTCTTAATTTTAGTAAAGTCGTTGTTGGTACTTTTCACTGGATATCCTCCAATGCTACTGAAGACAATAGCAATCCTTCTTTTGCCATGCCCAGGTATTCATTTGGGCTCTAAACTCACATAACATCAAATTAAAAAATCCACATTGGTTCTGATTTCTGCTGTGCCCCAAATCAGTCATAAACATGGATCAAATTGGAGGTAGGGGAACCCCACTTGGCAAAATTTTGTCTGTCCCTTGTTAGGTATATTATAATCTTGCAAGACATTATAAATTTTCCTCACATAAACAGTGAATAATCTGCTTAGCAGTAGTCACAAGAAATGCAAATATTTCCTTAGCCAAAGGCAGACTAATACTATGCTGGCAAACCTGTGCTCCCCACCTTAGTTTGGGAATGGTTAAAACCATAGAAAAGTGTAAGACCGGTGGATAAAGCCTGTAGCATGCTGTACAGCCAAGAAGTAATATTTTAATTCGTCGGGGGAAACATTTTTGTGTGTTGCGGAGACCAAAACTCAGCTTTAAAGCCCCATGGGAGAGCTGATCTGGAAACGCTGTATAATTCTGTCTTAGTTGCCTCATGGAGCTGGAGTACAAACAGGTGACGTATTGTGTATTCTGGACTTCTCTTTGGAAAACTGGGCTCTAAACCACAAACATTTGTACACAGTCTCACCCTCTCACCAGGGCCATCATCTGTTTAAAAAAAAAGTGCAGGAAATTCAGTGTGACAAGAGGATTGCCATATTCATGATTTTTGCTACTTATTCCAATACTGGGTGGGTTTTTTCTAAAAATTAAAAAAAAAACAAACAAACAAACAAACAAAAAACCAAACAAATCAAAAGAAAGCCCCAGACCATGGAATCTTGAGAATTCCAGTGTTCCTTTTCTTTTAGCTTCTAGTTCACAGAATTACAGAGAAAACCCTGGAAACATGAACCCCGAGTTATTTTTGCTTGAAAATATTTTATTCTATAACTGCCTTTACTTTTGAAGGCTTGGTCATAATATTGCAAGGATCAACCTGTGATTTAAGAACTACTAGAAATAACAAGATTGTAGATCGCTCCCCTGCATAGTCCATAGGTTACAATCAAATCACTAGAATTATCCAATATACCTATTACTTATTATGCAATATTTTTTTCTACCTGGAAAGAACTTACATTTCTTTATCTATGAAACTTTTTTTTTTTTTAAACAGATACAATGAGAAAAAGAATTACTTCTAAAGACAAACGTAGCTCTCCTGGGGAATTCCCTGTTTGCTAAAGTACTTTATACACTTAGGTCAGCCAATTCAAACTGTCTTACATATATACAGTTGCACTAGCAAGTACTGTGGATGTAATTCAAGTTAGAGAAGCAGACTCGGTGCTGACTGACTGACAGTCCAGTTTTCATCTAGTTTTGTTTTCTCTTGGGCATCTGCCCTGTGTGAATTGCAAGCCACACACAGTAAGAACGTTTGTTTAAAGTAGAGAAATTATCTACAGATTTTTAACATCCCCTGTGGCTCAGCAAACAGAATGACTCTGCGCTTGTAGTCTGGCATCCTCCTGGATTTTGCAGTTTGTATGAAGTATATTGCATCTTTCTCCACAAAGTACCAAACTAATGACCTTGCCTGCTCATTCCTGCCAAGTAGTAGCTGGCAAGCGAGGAACACACTTCAGTGAGCAATGCCTTTTACTGATGACATTTTTACCCATAGAGCTGCATTTTTACATTAATTTAATTGACCAAACGAATCAAGATGGGAACAAGAACATCAGTTTACATGTTTCAGCATAACATCGTAGTAAATGGGGATCCTGCACATACAGATCCAAGCAATATTAGAAGCCAAAGCTAAGTCTGGAGGTTCTCACATCACTCCTAAAACTTGTAAGCAGCTCACAGCATTTAAAAACTAGTTGGTAAACAATTTCCCTTTATGAGTTAATTTCCTGGTGTTGTAATAAGACTTTTTTTAAACTATAGAAAGGGAATCAGAGGCTGTGTGCAAAGGTAGCTGATGTGAGCCACAGCCTATATGAGCTTATCTGCTGGAGCAGTGTTTAGATTAACTGCTTCACTTTGCTTTAACCTTGCTGTGCAATGTAGTGACAAGAGTCAAGCTTGAGATAGCAGGACCTGCAAAAGTCTCTCCAGGCCTTGGGGTGTAGATAAAGCTTCCTTGAGCAAACAGCTTCAGATGCTTTCAGACTTCCTTGTTGCAGAAGTGTTCCTTCAGGACACTTCACTAGAGATTACTGGCTTCTCCAAGTGAGTGAGAACTGTGAGCAAGAACACCTGTCTACGTCCCCTGCTTCTTTCCTAGGTGGATGGTGTGAGCTACAGGTGATCTTGCCAGGTTTCAGTGCTGTTTATTTCTTGCACCTTGGCTAGATCAAAAATTACCCTGTGTGTATATCTAAGTCCCATTTTTCACCTGGTCACACCAGCTTTAACAAGCTCTACCACTCACTGAGAGTCACACTGTAATTGATTTGTTTTTTTCTCTACAAATCCTTTGGCAGTTGAGAAAGATGGTCGTCCGAGCACTTTCTCTTTCATTTTTGAATCTCCACCTTAAATTAAAGTACATTCTCAAATTTATAGTGTATTTAGATGGGAGAAAAATCTCATGCTAATTTAGACCTGAACCCTGCAACTTCTTCCACATGTGCTTGTCTTTACTAGCGTACCATTCCCTGGAATGAGTGGATTCCAGCAAGCTGGTGTCAGTGGCAGCAAGCTGAAGCCTGCTTCAAAGTGTTTGCAGGATCAGGGCTTTCTCCTCCTGGAATGCATCACTGTAAAGGAGCACAAAGTTTTCGAGCAAGGCATCTACATTCAGACACTGACACTCACTGGAGACTCTTAAATGCTTCTTTTATGTAACTAAAGGTCAAACTGAACCTCCAAATGTGGAATTTCTGACATTCAATTAAGTAGCCCACATTAAAAATTGGGCCAGTGTTTAATTATGTCTGGAGAATACATGAGTTCAGCTGAGACAATTCACACTCACCTCATGTGTTTCTTAGTGTTTTTGATGGCGGAACTGAATAAATATTCTTTTGCTCCACAGATGCACTGGATCAAGGTTTAGCTTGTTACACATAAAAAATAAATCAGCTCATATTTCCTTGACTTCATTTTTCCAGCTTTGTCATTCTGTCTAGGAGCATACTGCACAGTCAAGCCAGGCATGGCTATGCATGTTAATAACCCTTGGAAAACTATGGATACTTTTATGCAAAATCCTTTTTCTTTTTTTCCAAATAAATAGTTAAAGTGCACCTGGTGAAAGATACTTTTCTTTCTCTTTTTGTTTTATTAAAGCCTGTGTTTCAAAAACCCTAAGTGGAACCACAACTGTGGTGCTGCTTTTCAAATCAAAAGGACAGTACAGTCTTCACAGGATATGGCACCCAGCCAGTTGTTTAAAGCTTGTAGGTCAATATACAACCAACTCATCTGCTGCTGCCTAATTGACAAACCACATATCAGGCACAAGAAGGTTAACAACTGCACTTTCTTTCACCTAAGATCCTCTGTTAAGTCCCTGGGCCCTCAGCCCCTTTTTATTTTATCATTCACAAATATCTACTGTGAGCTCCCTCCAGGCACAACAGACTAACTGCATGCCTGGAAAAAAATGAGACCCTTGGTAAGCAGTGGGTGTCTGGTCACTCAGGAGCCAGGCTAGCTGTTCATCATGTTCCTCGATTTCAGTCTGCCAAAGAGGTTTAGACCTGCTGCTTCCAATGTAAATTATTTGTAGATGAATGAACCAGGAAGAATTTCCTCCAAAGTATTTTTGATTAATGGAGTCATGACACCAAATGTCAATGCATCACCAAACAGTCTTGATGCAACCAAGTAATCTACTCCATCTTGTTTGTCAATTGTCTGTGTTTTAAGGTAAATATCTCTTTGCAAAAACAAACGTTAAAAGTCTTCGCACAAAACTGTTCCCCAAAACACCAACAAAGCCTTCCTTTTATTATGTTTTTTCTTGGTATTATTCCCTGCCTGTTTAAAGGAAACAAGCCTAGTGCTAAGAGAGGATTTCTGGAGGGGGGCACCTAAGAACAGCAGAGAACACAAATATCAACAAGACCCAATGCCTGCTACTGCCCAGCAAAATCACCTGATTATTTCACTCCTGTCCCCATGACATCATGGCAGTCACATATAAGAGAAATAATGGACAGCACCAGACCTGCATCCAACACTGGAATAACTTAAGTACAATAGGATATGCTTCAGACTAGATACATCAGCACTAAAGGGGCCTGAAAAGCTACTAATGTTATTCAAGTTAATATTCTTGTCCAGATTCTTGGGGATACTGCCCCTACTATATCATAACAGTAATACCTTGTATTTCCCTCTGACAAAGCTGCAATGAAGTCCAGCAATGTAAACATGGAGGTTTCAGCTCTGTCTGTGGCACTAAGATGCTGTATAATTACATAAAACCACCTCTGTGCATACTGCTTCCATTAGCGCCAAACGGGTAATTGTCATCTGGAAGAGAAACAACCTGGTGAAGACTCTAACAGCTAGTTCCGAGTACAACATGCATCCAGTCAACGCTGAGTTATGCCTTGTATTGCAAAGGCTTTATGATTCTTAGTCCCTCGGGGTTGAGTGCTGACTGTCTGAGTGGCTAAACCCTTATATTTATCCATGAGTTTGATGTGCACCTTCTTTGAAGGAGGCGCTGAGTAGTTCTACTAGCAGTACAAACAGCTGTTTTCACCTGCTTTTATTAGCCAGAAGAGACATGTTGCTGTTCTACTAACTGTTGTTTTCAATGTTTTTATGGTTTCTGACCTCCGTTGTGTTTGATGGTGCTGAGCTTGAGGTGTGAGGACTGTACCCATCCAATAGTCTCAAAGTGATAAAATTATCTTCCCCATCTAGCTCCAATAGAGGACGTGAATAGTTTTGCAGAGATACAGAGTTTGGGTCTATAGTTCAATTAGTCTAAGTGAAATAACCTTCTCTGTATTATATGTGAAAAGTAGATCCCTCTTAGACCTCCGTTCTTGCAACTAGTGTTTGTGCTACTGGAGGAAGAGATCAGCATGGCTCTGTATCATCCTTCCACCCACCTGTTTCAAGCAAAAGCATCAATTTCTTACTCTCAAAGGTTCTTGAAAACTGTTTTGAGGATATTGCCTTTCAGCAAGGACCTCCTTGTGTGCATAGCACAGGTGTGAACGTGTAGCAAAGCAACAGGAGTAAATTAACACATGCAAAATAAAGCAAAAGCAGATACAATACTGCAAAACCAGCCAAAACCAAAAAATACTTGTGTTCAAATATTTGCTGATAGCTCACAACATGTAGAAAATAAAATACAGACAATGGAAGCCAGGCTTTGTGTCTAAGCTTTTCCTTTATCTCAAGAGACAAACCCTAGCTTGCTGATGATCTCTCTGCTCCCCCCACAATTCCCATTTCTTTCTATAATGCATAGAATTATATCTTTAACAAGGTCAACACAGCACAAACGGCACAGATACAGGAGTTCTAACTTTAGGTCACAATGATCTCTGTCAGGAAAATTACTTCAGCATTGGAAACACAAAGGTATCTTCAAAGATTTGAGGGCCAGTTGCTGTTTCTGCATGTTTGTTTCTTTGCCTTATGTGACACTGAGATATGCAATTCCTCCTGTAAAGGGGGGAAAATTCTAGTATCCATCATTTTGAAGGATTACAGTCAGTGTCATTAACTTGTGAATGCCGCTCTAGTCTAAATTACATTTTCTTTTAGGGCATTCTGAAAGTGAAACTGAGCGTGAGATTTGAAATTAACCTGGATTGGGAACATAAAGCCTGGGAACCTTTCCCCTTGCCATAAAGTCACTGAAGCCATTTTACTTTGCAATAGCACTGTATAAGATATTTTCATTGGCCTGGAAGACAAAGCTTAATTCCTTTGAGTAGCCTGGAGAAACAGAATTTTTCAGGGCTTCATATACCTCTGAGCAATCTCTGAGCAATTTTATTTGCATAAAACTATGCTGGTTCTCTTCAGAATTAATCAGGTAGAACTGTCATATCTATTTCTGCACAAATGCAGGGCCTAATACTTTTTTCCATCTTTGACAATTTTTACAGAACTGATATTAAAAACCTAGAGTTTCATTTTTAAAATAAGTTGCAGACAAGATTTTCAAAAGTGCCTCTGCATTTCTGCTCCCACTGAAATCAACGCTCAAAAATTCAATCTTCCTTTTCTGTGATTACAAGCAAAACCATAAAAATGTAAGCTGATGCACTGTTATCTACTCTAGTTTGTAGATAGCTTGAAACAATGTCTGAGGGATGTGAACTCCTGTCTCTCCGCCTAGTGGAGTAAATCTGAAACCAGAAGATGACAGTCTGTGTCAACATTGTTAACTCTTCCACAGCGAAGGACGTCAGCAGAAATGCTCAGTTGAACTTCTGCAGTCTACCATTTTTCTTCTTCAGTGCCATAACAAAAAACACCCTAAAGTCCTAATATCTACCCAGTATCTGTCTGTAGAACTAATTGGAAACATTAGAGTAGTTCATACTACTTATAGCACAATGGAAACTGAAAACACGAAAGGCAGCTGAGAACAGTAGAGCTCTCCTAATCTCCAGAACAGCATTTTCTTCTGCCTTCTTCTTCTTCCAAAGAGAATGTTCTCGTCCCAGCATGGCTACACAAAGGTCCTACAGAAGAAAGTATGCCTCAGCGACCACAAAAACCTTATTCCCTACCAATATCAAACTCTCAAACCAGACAGGAAATAAAAATAACTGAAAGACACTTATTTGAAGCTCTTTCATTTTAAACCAAGTTTACAATTTATGGAAGCATAAGATACAACTAGGGTAGGATCTTGAGGTTGGCAATAACGGATGCAAAACTGTTGTGCTGGGAAGGTACCACTTCCACTAAGGACAGCAGAACTCTAACACACTCTATTAAGCACCTGAGCAAGAGTTCTTGATGCTCTTCTTCAAAAATTACATGCTAGTTGGACTATGTAAAGCCACAGCATTTTCCTCAGATGTACTCTCCCTAGGATTTCAGAAGTTCACAGGCTATAAATACAATGACATCAGTATACTTGTTCCTCTATTTGGAAAGAAACTTTTCTATTGCTAAACTGCCTTGTTCTCAGGTTGCCCAGTTGACTCTTGTGCCATTCTTGCTGCCTCTTACTCAGCTGACACAGTGCCACAATGGTAGCATTAGAAAGGTTTCTACTGTCATACTAAAAATAATTTCCCAACCCCAGTCTAGGCAGATTTACAAGCAGTTAACAGTCTGATAATTTCAGTGGATCACATATTTGGTAGGATTTTGGAAACATAATCTATTTGTTTTCACTTTAGTTTTTTCCTCTCTTTTTTCTGCCATTTACACTTGCCAACAAGTCTGCTGAAATGTAAAGCAAATTTATTTTATGTACTGTTATAGCTTTTTCAAACCACAGCCACCAAGTAAATATTTGCAGATATTCTGTGGTTTAATTAATTGGCTATGGTCTGCTCAAAGTGTGTGCATAATGTTGGTCTATTTGCAGAACACTACCACTAAGAATGCCTCTGTTTGTTTCTTCTCTTTTGTGTACGTAATATTTGCTATTACCTGGTATATCAGATTAGGAGTGTTATATGAATATACTGATTTTGGCAATGAAGTATGGAAGTAACTGTGTAGATCCCATTTGTTATGTTTCTATGGTTATTCATAAATATTATGGCCAACGTCAGTCAATATATGCCATTTGCAAATGAAATTTTTTTTTTCAAATTGCTGAAAGCTATTTTCTTTCAAAACTCATTTCAGAGTACTCAGAGAAATTCAGTCAACTTTTTATTAATGTCATTTAAAGGATGCCAAATGCAAACACAGTTATTCAGTGCCAGTGTTTTCATATTTGGACCAGCATACCACTACTATGCATTGTTTACCACTACACTGAGTTTGGAGGGGAGGACAAGTGGAAGGAGTGGAAAGGCTGCTGTAATGAAATTTAAAACAATCAAAAGGTCCTTTGGCAGTTTCCCTGTTCCCTGAAAAATTAGTGCACTGCTTGGAAAATTAAAGGAAACCTCATCTGTAACTCCAGTGGAAACCACTTGTCATCTATTGTCCAGATATGAGAAATGTTACTTTTCCTCTTCCACACATGCTGCAAGTAGTAATCCAGCTGAATGCTTTGCGAGGACTGGAAGGCCACTAGAGATCAAACACAACCATCTACTCTGGCTTCCTGGATGACACAAGCCATGGAATTTCAAAGCCTGTAACTCCTGCTACAGCAACAAGCACAATCATCAGAAAGACATCCATTCTTGATTTAAAGACTTCCAGTAATGGAGATCCACTATGGTCCTGGATAAATCTTCCAGACTTGTTAAATAACCTCATTGCTAAAAATGCAGCCTTACTCCTACTTTGAATGGATCCCCCTTCTTCTATTTGTTTGCTCTTTTTATACTGTCGTCTGTCAGAGTAGAGAAAACTCCAAGATTACAATCTTTTGACCCTTAGAATACTGTAGACTGTGAACATGGCACCTCACTTCATTGAGAAGAACCTGAACTTCTTTTATCTTTTGATGCGAAGGACTGTTATTTATTTACTATAGTTTATCTTTCCCTTTGAATAGTTAGTGTACGGAAATAATCTCTATAGATAGACTATGTCATGCTTTACCACAAGGATAGCTGATATCTGGTTTAGTCTTTCCAGCCTTTAATATTATCATTACTATTAAAATTATTTTAAGAGTCAAGAACCCCTCCATATGCCTTCACCTCCATTCATCATGCCTTCCAACATAACTAAAGTAGATAAAATACCAATATGAGCAGTCAGCATGAAGGTCTCATTCATAGATATCAGAATGAGACTTGCAAACATTTGATCCTACTTCCAGGAGACATCACTCAATGCAGAAATACCCACAATCTACTTAATACTCTGTAACCCATCCTGTTTAGAAATTAAAATTGCGAAAGCAAGAAGTGACTGTTCATTTTCCCAACCTTTTGGACAGGAATAGAGCTGAGCAGTAAAATAAATTTCTTGGAAAATCTCCAACTCTTTTGTTTGTGAATAGCTTGAGATAGTCTCAGATTTATTTGAAAGGACTTGTGAACTTCTTTGCCATTTCCCTCCCAAAATAACCTACGAGAAGCTTGCTGTTAACATTTCATTATTTAATTTAGTACACCGCATTGTCTAAGCTGTTTACAAAAATTAGTCATTACTTTTTCTGTGCCATGATTGGTTACTTAGACTAGATTTACAAAGGTCAAGTTAGGAACTTTACACAGAAATAGGAAATGTTTCAGCCAGTGCTTGAGTAGCCACACATAAAATGGGCTTGTGAACGTTACAGAATAAGTATCACAGGAGAAAAGATCAGACAGCAGGAGGCACATGTTTTGGTGTGGGACCGTAAGTTCAAGATGAAAACAGACAAGCAGTAGCACTGCATACACAGCTGCTAAATAAATGAAATCCTGCTTGTTCCAGAACCTTCCTGATTGCTGCATCACATATGGTTAATTACACTGTAAATACTCTTGCTGCTTCATGCACGTGCAGGAAGAATGGATGCAAAGGCATTGCAAACAAGCCTGAATTTAAATTCAGCCTCATACCACCTGCTCAGGAGTGGAGAATGGGGTCAGGATGTGGACAGCCAGCTGGCACTTTTTGGAGTAGCATTTAGACTGACCTTAGACTTACTTAATAACACTTTGGCAACTGGCACCTCTAGGACCAAGGGAATATAGCCATGAATTACAGCCACTTGTTCTCCTTCCTCAGAGTTTGTAAATTGAGGATATCACCCTGTATTTCTTATGTAGAAGTACCCTTTAAAGACAGCATTCTTTTTACATTTAGAGCTTATTCTGGAACTCTCCAAAGTAGTGCCTGAATACAGTTCAAAAACAGTCCCAATGCTGACATTTGTGCATGCTTCTATCCAGTATTTTCTCAGGCAAAACTCCATTGGCTTTGAGAAGGGTTTTGCCTGAGCAAGAACAACATCAGGTTTGACCTTTCAATTGCACAGTGACAATTAATAACACAGCTCAAAACAGAGATTTTTCTCTCTTTTTTTTTTTTAAACACAATACAAAATTTCCAATCTATTACAGAATGTTTGCTGCCACTGAAGCTCTCTACTCCCAAAACCAACAAACGTTTTTTTTCCAAAGCTGCTTCAACATCCCTTGAAGAACCTCTACAGACTTCAAGAGTTATTAAATCAGCACCTTTCCGAGTGTCCATGCTTGCATCAAATACAGCAGCACAGTCAGAAGTCTCCGATTTCTATATATAAATGCAGCCTAAAACAGCTACACATACAAGTAATTCTGTGTCAGAGTGGGAGTGAGAGCTCAGCTCCCATCCAGTCCTCTATCCGTTAGTAAATGTTTTTTTCCCCTTTCGACCTTAATACAAGCAAGGGAGACAGTGTGGTTTGGAGTACAGTCTAATTTATCGCCTCTGTAAATCTTGTGAACTGCTATCTAAACACTTCTTCTATAAAGCAAACCCTTTGACTGATTGGTCCCATGTGTCATAGGGCCAGGTCAGACAGGTATCTCTTCACTCATTCCATGAATGTGAGAGAGAGGCCAGCATAAATTTCATGTCAAATCTGTGTTTATTTAATTAGACTACTAACTATATGTGACAATAAAACCTGCCACTGAAAGGAGGAAGGTAACTTTATACTGTGAAGGAGACCAGGTGAGTAACTGTGAGTTTATGAGCTAGTCCATCATTTCATTCCATTCATTCATCCATTCACACTTCTTTATTTTTCATTTCTGACATTTCAGTTGGAACTCCACTTTCCAAAACAGCCTGAAGCTCCCTCATCTTTCCAGTAGCTGGAGAAGAAATACTGAAGTATGCCCAGATTACCGATTTTAGCCCAGGGTTTGTCTACACAGCTGAACAATAGGCACTTGATCTCTTTCAGGCTTGCCTGCTGTTCAGGCCTGGGTAAAATCTTGGTCCCTTGGAGGACAAAAGGAAAATTCCCACTAATTTAATCAGAATCAAGGTTTCCCTCCTCATATGTCCTACCTAAGGAAAGGAAGCCTAGAAAAGCAGCAGTTCCGCATTGTCTGGGGCTTTTTTCTTTCTACAGGCAGGTAAGACCGCATAACTCTTGTCACTTAGAAGCATTAAAAGTCTTAATTTTGGAGACTGCTTCTTTTACCAAAAACATTACCAGGCAGTCTGGAAGCTGTAGCCTAACAAGGAACAGTAAACCATGAATTTAAATCAACTACTCTCGTCATCACTGTGGCTTTGGGGAAAATAGCTGCCCACATGATGCTTAGGTCAGTACTAGAGCTGTGCTGCATGGCATGACACTGTATGGAAGGTCAGATCTCTTCCAGTGTTCTTTCTTTGAGTGTTGTTCTGTGTGCATTTCACCAGAAACAATGTCATGTTTTAACATTTCTATTAGTTCGAACACATAGCTTATACGTGTGACACGTCCATGGTTAGATCATTTTGCCAAATAATAGTTTGCTTTTCAGCTCGCTCTCCACAGTTCCACAGGAATGTGGCTAAAATTGTCTTTATTAACTTCAAAATGAGCCCAGTGGGTCCACAACTTAAAACAGAGATGGTTGTACCCTATTATGATTAACTTCACTTAGAATAGCTACCAATGAATACACCACCTCTGTGTGCATACTTAACTGTATCACAGCACCTAGCACAGAACTTTAGACATTATATCCTCTAGTTACTTCTGTAATTACACCATTAATATTTTTCAAATCTGATAAATTTAATTTGGTAATTTCCATCACCTTCTGCAATTGTTTTAGACCATACTGCATTACAACAGCTAGCTAACAGGGGAAGAAAAGGGATTTTAGTGCTAATGAGCATTATAGTGAGGATAGGCTTACTGGACTGATGGGAGTTATAGAAAACATGGAGTCCCTAAAATACTGCTAAATCAACATCCAGTCTGAAATTTTCTTCTGTTCTCTTCTAGTTTCCATTCCAGACTATGTTCATCTTTATGCTTGCTCTCGTACTATCTTTTAATCTTTTACCAGTTCATTGCAAATCTTGGTATCATTATAACAACAGAACTGAATCATGTTAAGGCATACATCTTGACAGGACTGAAAGCTACAAAACAGGAAGTCTTTAAGTCGATAGCTCAGAAAGTATCACACAGAGGCCCCAATAACTACTGAGCTGTAGAATTACCAGTTTTGCCAAGAGCAACAGATTTCCTTCTGATCTCAGAGCAACCGTTTCCACACAAATCACAAGTGGAGACATTTTATAGGGGTTATGTTATCTATGCCTCTTCTGTTTTCTCCTTGCATAGATTCTTGTATTTTGACACTACTTCTCCTCCCATATAAATGACCTTGTAAATTAAATTTATAGCTTCACAACTGGGGTCAGTTCAGTACAGTTTGTTCTAGTTTGGAATATAGAATAGGAAGGAGTGTTCTTAGTGGGTTTAGGACAGACATTACTTCTTGGGAATGGAAACAGACTCCACCAATCACTAGAACAACAAACTGGGAATTGGGAATCCCTTGTTTCGTCTTGGCTGGCTGCATGAACAAATCATGAAGTCTTTCCGTGGCTCCAGTTTACCCATCAGTACAGAGGAAATCTGATCACTCCTGTCTACTTCAGAGGGAACTGATCTGCATTAAGCACTGACGTATTGACATAGAAATGACTATAAACACATAAATCTAGGTCTCAGTAGTAAATGGTAAAAGTTAAATCAACTCACTGTTCAGGATAATGACTCCTAGCCCAACACTCCTATCATACTCCAAGCATGTTAATTTTTACCCATACAGTCAGATACGTCTTTGAAGCTGGCAGACACTTCACTTTATTACCATATACATAGTATGCTTTATCCATTTCCTACAGTGAATACAACGAATGCTGCAGATATCGCGGTATTGTTCACTGTCAGAAATGGAAAAACAGTTCTAACAAAAGATTATAGCAACTACTGTACACGTGCCAATGTGTAAAGGCTTCAGGAGAATGGACAGAATATTTGTCCAACTCCGCCCAAAAAGATGATTTGCCAGGCTTTTAATTTCCATCACTTCACCACTTAAAGTTGCCTAATTTCATGTATTCCTATTGGGTATATACACTATTAATCACTGGAAAGTTATACAACAATCAAATAAAGTATCAGACTGTTTAGCAACTATGCAGGGAGAAATGTTTCAATAGAGGGACTATGAGAAGTCAAAACCCACTAAAAAATTTGGGTGAAGAGCAGAACTCAATAAACAAATACTGCACAGGTAGCTTTGCTGCTGCTAGTGACAAATAGTGATTATGTGAGCTTCATTAAAAACTGAATATGTTTTTTTCTCTGCATCTTTCCCTATCCTTTTCCCACCCCAGACTATTGCAGCATTTCGGCATTTTCCTACTAAAGGAGGCACAATTTAGTAAGCAGGACACGAGACTGGGAGTCAGCACACTCAGGCTTTCCTCTCGGCTATTCCAGTGACCTGCAGTTTGACCTTTTCCATTACCCCATGGAAACAAATACCACCTTTGTGCATCTTTATTTTTGTTCCTACACTTTGCAAGTCCTATGAGCAGAGCTGTCCCTACATATGCAGGGTGTAATGCATAACAAATCCCCAGTCTTGGTCATGGCTTCGACATTCTCAAATACTAAAATAAACCAAATAATTGTTACTAAATGTCAAAAAATGTACTCTCGGAGAAACCAAATGTTTGGCAGAGGAGCCTGTACAGTAGTGTCATTCCTTCCATTTTCACTTCCTCTCTCTCTTTCAACTTTATATGTTAATCTTACCAATACTCATCTGAAAAGTAAGAGTCATTAATTGCTCATCTTTCAGGCCTAATACTGGTGCAGTCTTTAGTCAGGTAGTCTATCCATTTTCTAAATTAATAGCTGCTTTTTTGAAGACCCCATTATGACCAATGGTTAACAGATCATGCAGTTTACACCCATAAAGGACGAAGGAGGAAGTGGGGGGGGGGAGCAGCCCAGTACCTTATGGGCTTTTACATGTTATTCTACTTTCCTCTGCTAGGCTTCTTTGGATCTTGTTTTCAATAAATGGGAATAAAAAAAGTTAAACACTTAAAACCTGTCTCAGCAGAATGGACAAAATAATACAGAAGCAATACATGATGCCCCACTGGAAAATTAAGTTTCGTGAGGGTTACACTGTAAAGCTCAAATCTGTCCCTATTACATACCCTGCAACATAATAGGACTTCATAGAATCATAGAATTTTCTAGGTTGGCAGGGACCTTTAAGATCATCAAGTCCAACAATCAATGTACCCCTGCCAAATCTACTACTAAACCATGTCTACCTGTCTTTTAAATACCTCCAGGGACTGTCTACACTGTAGGAAGATGTTCATCCTGCACTCCAAGCCAGTGTCACCTTAGTGCACATTTGGAGGAAAACTGAAGTCTTTGTTGCCATTTATGATTTTCTTTCATTAAATCTGATTGAAGTCTAGACACATTATAAATAACCAGGAGGAAAGCAATAGGCGGAATACGGGTAAAACAGTCAAAAGCTGTATGATACACGTTGATTACCCATATCCCTCTACAATTTCATCACAGTGAATATAAATAATGCATTTGTGTATGTTCATGTTTGTAAAATGTAATTAAATAATACAGACTAGTATCTCGTAATAAATATTTGTGAGTATATATATTATCCTATTTATGTTTGAAAACTCCAAATAAGAATAACTAGTATAATGAAAAAACTATCATGAAAAAAGAAGCCCTTGTTTTCTTGAATGTGTAACAATGGTATAACCCAAACGTTAACCAAAGTGCCAGACTCTGGGATCTATCAAAAACTATATCCAAATGAGCAGGCCTGAGTCCTCCTATAGCGTAGACTGTGGGGTAGCAGCACTAGCACCCTGATCCTTAGACTCTGCTTTACAGTTCACTCTTGGTTAAAGCTGCACTAGAAACAAGTAGGGCTGAAGGCATCTGAAAACATACTGTTCCTCAGCAGTGAGGTCATCTCTTACATTTAATCAGCTAGTAGGTAAATTGTATAACAGGAAAATCCAAGTTGAAATATTCAAACTGCCAAGGATTATGAATTCTTTGTTTTGCTTTGGAAACAAATGCACAGTAGAGACTAGAGTCACAGTGCAAGGAAGACATAACAAAGGCTTTGTTTGTAAGGGGATGGAACCACTGCTCTCTGGTCAGGGATGAGGTTGGCTGATGTGTTTTCCATAATAGTCAACTGAACAATCTCAGCACTCAATCCTGGCCAAATACTAATCTGCTGAATTTATTACATTTGGGGTTTAAAATTAAAATTACCATCTGTAACTCATGTGTGGTAAACAGCACAGAACATGTGACGAGAAAAAAAGCATCTCATGAAAAGGTGGGCAAATTCCACTTTGTTTAAGGGGCCCAGAGAATTGTGACACTGCATATTGAACACTTTCTTTCTGAGCAAAAAGCATAACAGCTTAATAAGGTTATTTGTTAAAAAACCCTCTGTTCACCTCAGTAATGGCCTGTGCAGCCCAGGTCTGGAAATGTAGTTGGTTTGACCAAAGTGATACTATCAACCGAACAAAGCCAAATTTTGTAGGAAAAATGCCATGGTAGCCAGAAATAATACACATACACACACAGAATAAAATCTCAGCTTGGGTTTGGGTTTTTTTTGTTTTGTTTTGTTTTTAAGGTTTCTGCTCTCACAATCATAAATATTCTCAGGACAACAAAAGCTGATTCAATATTGCAGCTACGCAGCCTGAGGTGGTTGAAATCCCGGGCTGCTAAAAACAGGCTATTTGGACTTCTACAAGCCCATCATGTCACCCAACATCCCTGGTCAATAAAGCTGCTGGTGGTGACTCTGGTCTAATTCCTATTATTTCAAGCAAGGCCGAGAGCTGAAACTTTTTTTCTCTTCCATACAACTGTTATACAAGTGCTCTCTTCAGAAAAGCAGTCTTCTGAAAACAGCAAGTCTATTCATCTCCAGTTGAATAAACCTACAAGGTAGGAATGCCAGTTGGTTACCCACTTCATGCTTTCAGTTTGACTTGTGCCAAACCATATGTTTGACATGATTTCTGCACGGAGATGGAAGCAGGTCTGGGCTTAGTGGAAACATGTCACACTGAACACGCACACAGAGGTGCAAATTACCTGCAGAACGGTGCTGGGTGAAACTGTCCTCAAAAAATGTTTTGAGAACAAGTCTGTTTCCAGCAATGCATTTTTACTAACCCTCTTTCATCCAAGTGTCTGCAAATCCTATGGGTGAATGTTTGAATTCATTTTGTAATGAGGGTATCATACAAGTGATCCTGTTTTACTGATCCTAGGAAGTTGTAAGAGTCTTAGGAGTTACCCAAATAGGGCCTTTTACCCATCCCATGATATCGTTGCTTCCAGTTCATATTTCTTAAGACAAATAAAAACAAATAGAGTGGGACCCCAGACATGTTAGATGTTGTACAAAGTCCATGCTTACAGTCCTCTGTGTAAAAACTAAAAAATGCTCATAAAGTCTCCTCATACAGTCGAAGGAGATGGGCACATTCAGGTGACAACTCACTCCATCCATGGGATGGGATGGGATGGCTCTGTAGGTGCTCACCTCTCTTTGCTTTCTAGAAAGAGAGTAACTTAGACAAAAAGATTAATTACTTTAGTTTTTTAGGGTTTTAGTGATGGTTAGTGCTAGACATGAAAAATCAAATGTTTAAGGCAAACAAAAAAAATAGATTTCCTATGCCCATTTTGCAAATGAGAACAAATAAAGCTAAAAAAATGATCAGTCACTTGCTCAGAGTCACGTAAAAGGTTAGTAGAAAAGCTATAAGTTAAAACTAAGATTTTTTTAGTTCAGCCTTTCCTTCCTCATGGTGGCAGTAGGCAGGAAAAAGGTTCTCACTGCTTTCCAATAAACAGCAGTGAAAATAAATAATTGACTTATTTCACACTTTGTGCTTCCTGACCATTTCTCTGTGGAAAGAACGCTATCCCTGTTGTTTTCTTTCTTCCTGACCCAAGTCAAAGATGTAGGAATTTAGGCCACTTTTCCTGTTTCCTTGGCATTTATTCCTACAGACATTGTCTATGTTGTTAATTTCACTGTGGCCTGATTCTTCAACTAAGATCAGTGCATGACTTGCAACCAACTTGAATGAATTCAATATAAGGTCTTAGACATAACTGTTTCAATGCAAAAAGACAACAGAAATCATATCAGCATTTTCAGGGGAGGAGGTTGTTAAGGTTTTTCCAAGCCTATAATATGAACATCAGCTTTTACACAAGATTTCAGTTTCATTGACTCCCACTTCACAAATTAAAGATCTGATAGGTTTTTGTTCTTTTCAGATCTAGGACTAACAGAAATATAAATAATTTTAAAAAATCATGCCGCTTCTATCTGTTCAGCTGAGGCATCAGCACAGAAAGAGCAGGAGTAGAAGGACCTTTGCAGAAAAGTCTCTGAATAAGCATTTAGTTCACTATCTGGAGGCCATGTGCGAATTTTTTTTTTAATGGTGAATTATTACAAATAAAATCGCACCTAAAACTGACCATTTGGCAAACAAAGCATCAGTAACACGAGAGCTCATGAAATTACTGAAATGGTGTTGAAACCACCCCTTACTGATAACAAAAGCTAAGTAGAAAAGAATACATTTCTCAATTTTTTCAAAAGCTTCCCTACTTGCTTAGGTGGGCCATCCAAAAACTGTTAGAAGCAAGATCTGAATTTCTACTTTGAGAGGTCAATCTACAACATCCCAGGCTTCCACACTCACACCAAAGTACACACAGATTGGAGGACTCTTGAGGCTTACGACAATAGCTGTGAATGCTGCAGTAGATTCAGAGGAACCCTGGTGAGAAGGGCATTGCACAAATATCACATCACTGCAGGCTGCTACATTCGACATTCACACTGGCAGGAAAAGCCTGCGAGTTTAGCTCTGACTCCCCAGTATGATAAAGTGGCCTACATCAACACCAAGTCTAGTTTACATTCTGTCTTTAGGACTCAAAAGCCATTCAAAAATAGAATAAGAGAAATTCAGACATTTTAAATGTCAGTGAGATATTTTTCCTGCTTAAAAAGAAATATTTATCATGGATTTGTCATTATTGTATAAAGTCTAAACCCCAAAACTATTAAAAATTTTTAAATTACCTTTTAAAAATAGTATTAAGAGATACAGATATTTATTGTCAGTTGAACTGATAGCTAACTTCTGATAGGAGGACCTCTTCTATAAAAAAACAAAAGAAATATTGTCTTAATTCTTGTCCGTTTAATCAGTTCTCTAAAATGACTGAGTTCATTCAGAATTGGTAAAGAGATTGGGATTTGAACAAGAAGGAAAGTCTCTTTTCCTCTTATAATCCATGCATGAACAGGAAAGCTTGGTTTCCTCTTAGCTATAAATAAAAGATAATTATGAAAGGATGACGCCTAATAATTCTAAAATGTTGCAGAACATGATAACCAGAAACAGATCTTTTAATTTCTTTACTTTTGTGTTTAACAGGTTAGTTTTACATGCAAAATATCTTCCTAGAAATATTTTTTTCCTATATAATCAGGAACATTATGATATGTTAAACAACTAACAAAACATTCTGGTGGTCTTTTCATGCATTCCAGCTTAATTCCAAATTTTATTTAAATACAGTCCCAGATGATGAACAAGCAAATACTAGGCAGCTAGTAAAATGAAACATATTGCTTATCCTTTTCTAGCTTAATTCAAATTCTAGCAAATTTTCATAGTTAAGAGTCCTAACCTTATTATTACAGATTTTCTTATATACATATATACTTCTGTATATACATTATATACTTATATACATAAGAAACTATTGCATAATTTCTTCAATATACACATAGGGAAAATACTAGAGCAAAAAAGGTCAGGACCAAGGAAAAACTTTAGTAGAAATATACCAGTGAACATTTCAAATACACCAGTGAACTTTCAAAGATTTTAAAATAGATCTAAAACAAGGCTGAAGTGGATTATTCAATAGGTTATTTATATCAGGACATCATCACTGATCATATTTAAAACCAGAAGGGATATCTTTGCCACTCACTGATTTTCCAGCAAAAGGCATGGACTTTCAGGTGCATAGCTGCATTTTCCTGCCTTCTCAAATCCCCAGAGGTAGAGAAGCACATGCAGGTTCCCAAAAAAGAACCATATAAAGAAAATACAGTTCAAGAGGCACCTTGGCAGCGGGTTCGTCGTCTACACTTCTCTTTCTCACACCATCTACTTCAGCCAGTTCTCCTTCCCCTCTCATAAACACAAAGATTCTCCCTTGTCTATCACATTTTCCCTAACATCTTCCCTGCAGCAATCACTTCCAGTCTCAAGAACTCTCAGTAGGAGCCTCTGCCAAGATTTCATATCATTTTGCATAAAGAATATGTGCCCATAATGTTCACTACCATCCAGTGGTGTGGACTCACCTCAAAAGACATAACTAAAAGCAAAATGCCGCACAGAGTTTGGGGAGGTGGAACACGACAGTTAGGCTGTTATTTCTATTTAGCTGTTAGAGGGCTATGTGGAGCAGAGAGAGTTACAAAGATTGACATTTATGTTTTTAAGTTGACATTAACATAATGGAAATGGTGTGTAACTCCCATATCCCCAGCCATCAAGGGTCTGTCAGCCTTAGTCAGTGTCCCAACGCCCTCTCACTCATCCTCCTTAAAGCAAATGAGTCGTTATGCATCTGACGTTTCTTCCAGAGGCAAGCCCAGCAGGGTCCTCCTTCCCTCTAACTTGCCATCATCCAGAGTTTTGTGTTTTAGTAACTTGAAACATCCTGTAAAATCTATCAGGATTAGTTTCCAGTATAGAAGCACTTGTACTTGATCCAAGCTAATCAAATGTTCTTTAGATACTAAGCCCCAGGGTTTAAGTGAGCACACCCAACATATTAAGCAAAAAATACCTTCTTAGTGTGGCTACTACATCCTCCTTTTTGACCCCTTTTGACACAGTTTTGGCCAAGACAGGAAGACGGTTAAAGCCGTTGTGAATGGGCCAAAAATAATACAGTAATTGTGTCTCTGATGTCACCAGAATGTTATATCCTAAGACAAAAAAAGCTGGTTTTAGATGGAACTGGATGGTTTTTACATACTAGTAAAACAGGCTTTTTAACAGATAACATTTTGTTTTCAAACTCATATTTCAGTCTTTCCCAATGGAATTAGTAACCAAATAAAGGGGTTTTGGAGCTCATATAATGAAACACAAGTCTGAACTTACAAGTCATGTATGACCTGGCAGTCAAGAGGTTATGGTGAGTAAGAAGGTAGACCACAGAAAACCAAAGAACAGGAAACTTTCAGTCTAGTGTTGATGGAAAAGCTTTGGATTAGATGGATGCAGTACTGAATAACTTATTTCAAAGCAAACAGCTCTAACAGAAATTTCTGAGCCTTTTATAGAGGAAACGCTGAAGATGTATGATGTAAGAATTCAGAAGTGCACATGTTAAGCTGCAAAGTCTTATTTTGAGTTATACGCAGCAGGATCTGTGTTTACACAGCTATGCAGAGTGACTTCCCCTTCCTTTCATGGGCTCCATCAACTGACTGCCTTCCTTAATTTCAAAAAGCAGTATTTATTATTCCATGAAAGTTGTTTTAATGCTCAGCTCATCTATATGCCCAGACAATTTAACGGACTTTCTGGAAGGCCCCGGATGTACAATACTCAAGTAATGAATTCAGTACAGTCCTCTGTCAAAATCATTCTTCCTGTGCAGCCATAGAAAGAACTTCTCTTTCCACCAGTGACAATTACAGAGACATCCAGATGCTGACAATTTAAAAAATGGCAAAGCATTTCAGGAGAATTAAAATCAATGCAATCAAACATTTCCCCATTCTTAAAATTGGAACATCACACATAAGCATAAGCTTCTATCGCTGACAGATATTGAGAGGCAATAAATGAAATGGCTTAGAAATTTATGTTCCCAAAGCCCATTCTAAGACTGCATGAGGTTTTGTTGCATTAGCTTCAGTATTGTCTTGGATTCAGGTGAGTAGGAGGTTAATTTTAATCCTGCCCACTAAAATGCAACACAACTTGTCAATGAAGAGCTTAGAGTAAAAGGAGGCTAAGCTAATAAGAGGAGCTGATTTCCTTGAGTGAACTTAGGCTTGCTTAAATTTCTGAAAATATAATGTAACACTAATAACAAATTTAAACTTTGACCGAGGTTAGCTCTTTAATTTCCATTGGAATAAAAGCAAACAGATGTCTCTAGAGTAAAATGAACAAAATAAAAAATATTTTAAAATTGGACAAAAGTCCAAATCTCACTAGGGAAGCTGTACATGCAGTTCCCGTTTATATTAATTGTAAGCATTTGTCTAAGAAAACATGTGTGATCAGTTGCTACAGCTCAGCTGATGACTGGCAACTTGATGACATGCTTGAGGCCAAAATCTACCTAGAGGCAGACTCTTGTCTGGCTGACAGAGCTGCCTGATGTTTAAAAGGATGTTAATTTCAATTAATATTGAGGGCGTTCAGCTTAAAGAACAAATATTAAAAATGTAGTCCGATAAAATTCAAGATACATTCATTTCAGGGAGGAGAGCCCTCCTCACCCTTTCTATCTTGGGCAAACCTGCTCTGATTACTGGCAGACTTTCACTGGTAAGGCCTCTCATGACAATGATGTAAGAATTCCAGGTCTACTCTCTCTCTATGGTAGAAATGAGTTACCTGAATTCAAATAATCTAGTTCTATCTAAATCCAGATGAATATCAAAGAGAGACATTTCAGCCCCTCCCAGAAAGTCCAGACTAACACATATGAACAAATCTGGGGACCAGGGGAAGGTGAAAAAGGCTTACACAACATCTTGACTGAGTCAATATTACTATTTAACTTTCACACTCGTAACAAAACTCAGCCAAAAACCCCAAGCCACTAAATGGCCAGATTCTTTTCTGGTGTGAATCAGTATAGCTCAAACATATATACTGACTGCATGCTTTTTAAAATAACAACTCAGGTGTAAGGCATTTGAGATCTGATTCCTTATTCCAGGTAGTTATTAGATCCACACATTACTACATACTTTTATTTTTAAAATATCACAAGATTTTGGCCCAAGTGAAAAAAAGAAAAAAAAACCACCTTTTTTTATTTAAAACCTCCATGCCGTTTTCCTGGTCGTAATTTTATGGGTTTATGACATGACATTTATTCCTAGATATCAGATGTTATGAAATATCAGATCACTTTAAGAGGCAAATTAACTTTATTTTCTTCCCAAATCTAGATCACCTGACCTGGGCCACAATTACTAAACCTAATATTCTGATATATCATAAAGGTCAGTATTTGCTGATTCCAATGATTTTTGCCACACTCAGCTTACAAAGCTTGCTTTAAAATCTCCAAGAAAATACATGGTTTGTTTGGAAACGTGCAGAAATAGCATACTTGGGTATCACTTCTCTGAAGCTAATTTATAGATTAATTTAAATATTATGGACTTGTTCTTGCTTAAAATCCTTCCCCATTAGAGCACAGCAATAGTGCAGGAGGCCTTGGGGTGGGGTGTGGAAGAAACAGTGGGACCGACACCATGCACTATGGCCCAACTGAGCTACTGGGAGCAACACAGGCTTACTGTTCAGAGGGAAAGTTTAGTGCAGAAAGGGAATGGAGGGCAGTCTGGAACAGAGATCGGTGTCAAGGGGGAATCCTGCTGCGAGGAATTTACTGAGCCCAGAAACTGTCTCTGTTTTTATTACTATTTATAATTATAAATAAATGATGGTAATTTGTAAAACTTTCCTTTCACAGCAAAATACCAAGGTCATGGGAATTACCAATACCACAAATACATGACTGAGACAAAGATATGAAAACCTGCAGCTGTGCAGGGTCTGTCAGCTACGGGGTCCCACTCCTTCTCCCCCCAGTGCTCCTCACCTCCAATGGATGGACTCAGCCTGCACTGCAAGGCGAGCACTGCCTCAATACTAAGCTCATGCAGGACCGACAAATTTAAGGGTAAATCACAGTTCATAACATGCCAGGACACCACTCTTGCTGCTTCCCTGCGAGGCTCTTTTGGGTTAATCCAGGCATTCATTTGACCTCTGCTCTCTCTGTTGATGGTAATATAACTGTGATTGCCATGAGGCCCTTTGTCGTCAGTAGGGACTGGGATTGGAGCCCAGTACAGATAGCACATCCTGAGTAATAGCCGTGCCTGGAAGAGCACTTTAGCTGTGACCCTAGCAGCTTCAGGAGAAAAAGCAAGTAGGCAAGGAGAAAAAGACATATGTGTTTTGAGTGATGGCAAGGAAAGAGCATAAGGAGAAAACAGCCATAATTATGGCAGTCAGGCTTCCCCGATGGACTGGCTTCTTCCCTGCCCCTCACCTTCCAACCTTCTTTGCTTGCAGATCCAGACCTTTTAAGATCTTCACATCTTTCATGACTTTCGTGACTTTCCTGCCACGTGCTGCTTGTTAGTATCTTACTCACATTACTTTCACATTCACTAGTTTACCTTCCTCTATCTGCTGAAGGGAGGTTCAGCTGCCAATCAAGCTATTCAGCTCCTGTCAGCTTTAAAGTCCAGAGGAGGGCCACAAAGATGATCAGAGGGCTGGAGCACCTCTCCTATGAAGACAAGCTGAGAGAGCTGGGGCTGTTCAGCCTGGAAAAGAGAAGACTCCAGGGAGAACTTATAGCAGCCTTTCAGGACCTAAAGGGGGACTACAGGAAAGGTGGAGAGGGACTCTTTATCAGGGAGCATAGTGATAGTATGAGGGGTAATGGTTTTAAACTGAAAGAGAGGAGATTTAGATTAGATATTAGGAAGAAGTTCTTTACTGTGAGGGTGGTGAGAAACTGGAACAGGTTGCCCAGAGAAGCTGTGGATGCCCCATCCCTGGAGGTATTCAAAGCCAGGTTGGATGGGGCTTTGAGCAACCTGGTCTGGTGGAAGATGTCCTTGCCCAAGGCAGGGGGGTTAGAACTTTAAGGTCCTTTCCAACTCTAGCCGTTCTATATGATTAAAGAGCTATGTCTTTTTCAGTACTCAAATGTAAAAAATAATTCTGCAGGAAATTTGGGAACCATTTAAATTTAAGTGAGAGTGAAAGCCCACAAACTACCTTCAAATCATCACCAATAGAGCATGCAGAAACTCACGTAACGTTGCTATGAATCAGTCTCATTCCTTGCAAAAAACCACTAGTGTTTGGTTTACTGCAGGTCCTCGAAATCATAGCTGTTAGATCACATAGCTCAATATAATGCCTCACTTTACAGGAGTTATTATAGATAACAGTGAATTTATTACTGAAAACAAGGTGGTTTGTGGCTGCTCTTGCCCAATGGAAAGAGTCTTGGAGAGAAAATTACTTGTCCTAAAAGTAATCTGAAGTTGGACAACTTGCAATGAACATAGCCATGTGCCAATCCCAGGACATTCTGCCTGCGTGAGACTTACTGGAATAGCTTCACTGTCACTAGGGAAGTTCATTCAGAAACAGTTTCTTTTGAATGTGCGGAGCTGATAGTTTTTCTATCTAAAGCCGTCTGTATGTCCATCAGAACAGTTGCCTGTTCTGAGCCTTCCACAGAAAACTGCAATTTTCCATCAGAAGAGCTAAAATCCACCCAGCAAAAAGATTTTTAGCTTTTCAAAAAGACAAAAGTTCACCAGAAAAATAAAATGTTTCCAACATCAGTAACAGGTACAAACTGCCTGGAAGCCCAGGATTAATTGGGCCACTGTTTACCTGTGTAGTCATTCCCTGGGTGTCTCTCTGTAGCACTAATCCCCAGCTGAGCCTCCAGCTAAGAAATCATAACATAACACCCACCATGAGTAAGCACTATAGTTCAGTGAAAACTTTCCTCAGCATTTGTTCCTTTGTGCATGACTAATCAGGATATAACTCAAGGTACTTTTCCTACTCTCTCTTTTTAGAACACAGGCACTACAGACAGTTACATTATAGTAGAAATATTACTCCAGCAACTGCCCTTACCAGTAAAGATACACGTGCTCCTTTCCTATCTATCCTGAATGTAACAGCTTGCTAGCATCTATTATTTAATGCTTACAGAAGAGCTGCATTCAGCTATGAACCAACAACTGACAAAAGTTATCATCACAACCAGCATTTCTTAATTCTGTATTACCTTCTTTCATGCCCTGTTTTCCTGGTCTGCCTTTCAAACAAGCCTCACTTCTGTGTGCACCATAACACAGGTTTTATGCCTCAGTAAATCAGAGTATCACCTTTTAAACCCCACCACCTGGGATGGCAAAACTCCCAAGATTAGTAATTTGCCACTCAGCTTTCTTAAAAGTGAGCTACATGATACTCACCTGCAATGTTTCACTGATACTACTGCTTCTTATCTGGCTGCCTGAAAGTAGAAAAAAAAAATATTTCATGCATTGTTATAAGTATTTTCATGCTGCACAACTACTGTATTTTATTTTGTTTATAAAATACAGGGCGGAAGGTACCAGGTTTATTTCCACTAATAGCAAATATTTCTCTGTGGACAATTTCAAGGAAGTCAAGAAGACAGCTAACTAAGAAAGAACAGAACAACATTAGCCAGGGTATTTCTTTATGTCACTACACAAAAATGCAAATGAAGTGGAGAGATATTATAAGGATCAGATTTTCAAAATTTTTTAAGCACAGATAGGCATTTAATAGGGGTTTCCAAAGGTCCCTACAGAGGTTAAGGATCTAACTCCCTTTGACAACACAAACAGTTAGGACATCTAGATTTCCACTGAAACACGAGTGAGGATGTGAAAGCATTCAGAAAGACACATACCTTTTCCTGAAACTGCTTAATATAATGCTACATAATCCCATGTAATGATTTAATGTAGTAAAAAAAAAAATAATGTAGACATACATATCTACACATATCTACTGTAATCTTGACAGGCAGTGGTGTTCAAACCTTTACACTGAAAAGGTGTACTGTGATCTTTCTAACAAAGATAAGAGCCCATGTAAGTTGTAACTCTGGAGATAAAGAAAGTGCTAATTGCTGTAAAACTGTGCTGTAGAATTGGAGTTTATTATAATGTTTTTTGGTTTCTGTGGCTACAATAAAGCAGATTTTAAACGTGAACCGAGCTCAGAAAAGTCTTTCATTTTGTCAGGATACCAAATTTTGCTGTTTAATTCCATGTTCTAGGTCCAGTTGTAGCCAAAGAGAAACAACGGTGTATTTTTCTGTCTGTGGGAACATGCACAGAGCAGTGAGCTCTCTCTGTATTTTTCTGCATCTGATGTGCTTACTTCAGAAGTACCATTCTCTCCATTTTACAATTAAAATCTGTAAGACTCCTCCCTCCCTCCCCCTCCTCGTCCCTTAAAGCAGAATTTGGAAAAGAAAACCCCTAATTGTGCCATCTGCAATGGATATGCTGTCTCAGCAGCCATCCAGCTATGCTTGGGCCAGGTGGCAACCACCACCTAAATGCTCTGTCTTCAGACATCACACAATCTATCCAGGGAGCCTTTTGCTCACACCAGATAAAATTCTGGGCACAGAAAGGACCTGGCTGAGGGAAGGAAGGAGAAATAATATGGGATTTCCAGTTCCTTTTTCAGTCACTAAGAAAATACCCTTTGAAATAACAATCGTTAAGGTGAAAAAACATTTTCACTGCTCCGATATGTGATTTTACATTTTTGCTTTTTTTTTTTTTAAAGCAGAAAAAGACCCACACATGCCTTGGTCATTTGTGAGCAGCCCTGGCAGGTTTTACAGAGGTTCAAAACAGTGGAATATAGAGTTTTATTCCTGCATCTGCAAGCTTGCTGCAGGGAGACCTCTGAGAGCTGAAGGGACCTCTCCTGTGCCTCTCTACAGGGTCCAAGCACTGGAGCACCATGGGACTTCAAATGGCAGCACTATCAAGACTGGTCCTTTTCAGACCAAAGGCACAGCTAAGAGGTACAATTAAATCCAGTTCTCACTTCCCAGAGACACAAAGCCCAGCCACATCACAACTGAACAGCCACAAGAGTCTGTCCTTCGCAAATCAGTTCCCAAATCAGTAGCAAATAGCAAGTTGCAGGGGCAGCATCAAAGCTGATGAATTCAAGTTCAAGCATGTAAGCCATGGGTAACTGCATGGACCATAGTGTTCACATACCTGGTCAGAGACAGGGAAGGTAAAGCTCTGCTAATGCACCCCACTGAGATCCCAGCTCCAAGTTCACCCATGTCCTTTCTGGTAACTCTGGTGCTCACTCAACCGTGTTTCTGTCTGAACATGAGCAGGGAGCATTCCCCATTTACCCATCCTTATGTTTACGTGAGGCACGATAGGACGCTGACATCGACTGGGGTTTGCAATATAACACTTAAAGCTTTCATTTTCAAAGGACGTTGTTTTTTCAGTTGAAGTGATCCGAAGGCTAATTTCCCATTCACTGCAGAGAACAGAAGACCTTCCTGTACAAGTCCCGAAGTCTTAGTAGTGACCTTGGTTTTTTTCATGTCAGCCAAGAAATAACCCATCCCTGTTACCACACAAGGGCACTTGTTTAATGTTGACGGAGAAGGAAGTGTACCACCTACTGAGTCACCAATGCCACATCCTAAACACCTGGCTTTTGCCTTGCTGGGCTTCCATTTAAGCATGAGTCTACCCTGAGTGGAGCTGTAGAAAAAGTCTATAATAAAACCTCAAACCACACAACACTTTTCTGGATGGGAGGTATATTGTGATCTGCTAAAGTTCACAGACTTCCAGAGGAAAACTGAAATCCTTTCCAAAGTAGACCCATCTGCTTTGCTTTTGTTCAGTTTCAGGGATAACAACTGTGCATGTCATGTCCCAAAGCAAGATATAAAATTACATTTTCTTGAAGTAAGAAATATAATCACAGCTACATTAAAAAAAAAAAAAAAGGCAAAATTATGGCCAAATCTGCTGAGGTTTTAGATGCCTAATCTCCCACTTACCTAACTACCTTTGTGAAAGTTCATCAAAATTCTTATAATTCTCACAAGACTTCTGTACAAAAAATACAGATGTCTTAAAGACAAACTTCAGACATTTCTTACAAATTAAACTCTTGCCTATTAGGCAATGAATCATTTGCCATTCACAGTACATCCCATAGTTGACAAACAAAGCAGTATTTGCCACCCTATTTCAAAACACAGTACAACATATTTTGGGAAACAATTCTTCATTAAAGAAAACATCATCTAGGGCAGTACAACGGAACAGAAAGTCACACGAATGTGCTACATCCTGTGACTGGCTCTGAAGTAAGCACGAAAACAGTCACAAAACATTTTGAGGGCAGGAGGATGCACACTCTTTTCTATGGGACATCAGTTCACGGATGGGCTCGCTCACCTTTGGTTTGTCCTGAGTCAGACCGTAATGCCTTTAACCCCCGCGCTGAGGAGCTCAGCCTCTTGGCAGATCTCCCACAGGCAGGATGACCTAGCCAACACCCCTCGAAGGCACTTTCTGCAACGTGCTGCCACAAGGCAGTTTCCACAACAAAATGACTGTTTATCTACCTAAAGCTTCACTTCTTTCTGTATCTGCTACCTGCAGAAATGAAATACCTGTGCTAAATCTCAGAGACCAACACCGTAAACGCATGGTTTGAAGGAAGGAAGGAAGGAAGAGGTAAGCTAGGGAAGAGAGCAATGACAAGGAGGGACATTTCTGTAGCTCACATCCTTTATATCTGAATTTCTTATGTCTTTTAAACTAATGTTTGCAACACGTAATTTTGAAAAACCTTATGTGTTGCAGGAAGTATTTGCACCAGCTACACTTTTTATATATAAAGTATCAGGAGCATCACCCCAGATTAGTGCATCATTGCTCACAAGGGAGAGAAACCAAGTGCATGCAGACAGTTCCCAGAGCAAGACCACCTCAGTATATACCGCCAATAAATTTGTTAATAATTCTTTAGTGAGATGCCTCAGTACAGACCAGAACAAGGGAAACAACTCCTGAATAAGAATACGGACTTGAGACATTAATAACAGCATTAGTGCATTTTCTTTCCTCAATACACATACTTTTCCAATTGATAGCACTATACTTAAGTAGTAATAGGCCCCTGCCCCAGCGGGACTATAGCATCACGTTACTCAAGAAGTACCCAGCAAACCACAGCGGGCAATTGCTCTCCAGGAGAAATACCACTGGCAGAATATCCTAACAGAACAAGTCAGCTTAATCAAGACTTTGCTTATATGCAGAATAGGAAGATAAGATTCCCCTAACAACATAGAAATTCTCTACATTGATAATTCCCATAGGAAAACGCATCAAAGAGTAAGTCATCATAGTAACTTTTTTATTTTGTTTATTTCTTTTTTTTTTAATAATTTCAACATAAAGCTAAAAAAGCCCACCACCTTTTTTTTTTTTATTTTGTCAAAATAAATTTCAGTTTTCTAGGAGACTTACTGAATTTCCCATAACTGTCCAATATTCTCATAGAATAATTACTTTCATTGTCACTCAGACTCGGCCTGAAGCCATATTCTGAAATCTAAAAATGCCAAGTTAAACAAAGTATTTGTCCTTTGCACAGAGCTCAGCTTCTCCAGACCCTGCAAGTGAGGAGCCCCTGCAAGGAACCATCCGTTCACAGCCTGATTCCTAGCTCCTCAAACCTCTCGGAGTAGAGACATGGACAGGCACATCATAAAAGGGCAGAAAAAACACCTCATAGCCATCTTATCCTCCAAAAGGAACACCAGTACCCATTCCCACACCCAGGTGAAATCCAAATTTGCATCATACAACAAATCTAAGAGTGACAGAGGAGAGTCTGGAGATGAGGAAAAGATGAGATTACTTCCCAGGTTTTGCCTGAGCTATAGCAGGAGCCTCAAAGTACTATGAGGCTGCTTCACCTCCGCAGCTGACACCATGAGGCTGCTTCACCTCCGCAGCAGCCTCTTGCTTTCTTGCATGAAATCCACCTTCTACCTGCTACATCAAAACACAAAGACTACAGCAGAGACCTCTAAATTTTGTGTTTGTAATAGGAATAAGCCTTTTAAACAGTTCCATTTTCTCTAGGATATGGACTAACTTCCAACTCCAGTGGTTTGGATGCAAAGCCAGACCAACCTGGCTTCAGAGGAACTACTTCACATTTCAACCTGATGCCCTTCACACTGAATTCAAGTTGTGGGGAAGAGGCTATCATGTCAGCTCTCTTGCTTAACGTTTTGAGTCACATATCACATTAGTCACAAGACACAGTAATTGTCTTTCCACCCCTTTTACCTCACCGAGATGAATAACTCCTCTTAGGTGCTTTTGGTCATAAACGAACGGGCCACCTTCCAAACAGGCTCCCCGAGCAGACCAAAAAAGCCCAGAAACCTCCACACACACACACCTGACTCACAATTATCAAATAATCTCGCAGAAAAAAGAAAAGTCGCATATTGCTATTAACTTGTCAAAGGGATGCGGGCGGTCTCACTCCCAGGGGCTGTGACACCAGTCTGCAGACCATCAGCGTACAAACCGCTGGATACAGCCGATAGGCCAGACGTTCCCCTGCCACAAATCACTCCATCTCCAGCAAGGCCCCTCCACTCCATGCCATGGTCCCTCCACTCCGCTTCCCTGCTGTTCGGTAAATCATGCACAAGTAATCCTTCTTGTCCCAGTTGATTTTTTTTCACTTTTTTTTTTTTTTTTTTTTTTTTAAGAAAAGAAACTGAGGGCCTTCTCACGTGAAAGTTCCACACTGAAATAACCTCCACGTTTTGGATTACAGCAATGAAAAGACAGGGAGCAGCCAGGCTTTGCCTCTGTCCTCAGCTCACTCTGGTGCAATTCAGTGCCAGAGGGATCAGGGAAGAAGCTCTACACTCCAAGCGTGTTGTTGCTCTTCCCTTCTACTGCTGCGATATTAAGCCATCCAAAAGAACGGGGGGGGAAAAAGTTCAATTTACACAGAATGCCCCAAGCGCCCATAAGCAGGACACGCCAGTACTCCCGGCACATCCCTTGCTTTTTAAATCATTTTTCAACTTTACAGCTCGGTGGTATAACAAAAACAGCTGTGCGGCGTTGTCGGGTCCCTCCCCGAGCATATTTCTGCCTGTCCTTGCTGCTGCCGCCTGCCGCTTAGCAGCTCCTCAGCCACTTCTCCTCGTGGCATGTCATCGGCTCACCGGGCACCAGGTGCTGGCTGGCAGGCAAGGACAATCTCACAAATAAACGGCAAACATTTTGAGGATTTCCCTTTTTCCCCACAGGGGGAGGGCAAAACCAACGCATGGCATCCCCACCGGCCCTGGTTTGCACCGCCATGCTTTGCAGAGCCCACCCTACACAACACACTCACCCCCTGCTTGCTCATGGTGCATGGCGTCTGTTTCTGCGCCTCACAACGAAGTCCCCCTGTTCTTCTGCTGCCTTTTTTGGGGTGATTTTTCCTCACTATTTTCACCGCAACGGCTGCCAGCGAGCAGTGGAGGCAGCAGCTCGGAGGCCCCCACTGCCCTGTGAGGGGAAGCACCACAAGGTTACGGGGCTCTGGGCTGGCCTGGTAGTAGGGCCGCAGAGCTGGGCACAAATTCACCCTTGTTTTTTAGGGTGTTTTTTAAATGTTTTGAGGGAAAATAGGCCCTTCCCTATGCCCCAACCACCTCCACTCCAAGCTGCAGGCACAAAGCCGGCACCACCAAAAGCGCCGGGGAGGGGGGGAGGGAGGCACAGCCGCCCTCCTTGAGGGGCGCCCGCCAAATGGCAACCCGCGCCACCGGGCAGACCCCTCACCGTGAGGAGAGCCCTGCTGGGCAACGGGCCAGGGGATCACGGCCACCTCGCCGTCCCCACACCCCTCACCAACCACCCCCGAGGCCACGCACCTTCCCCTCACCCAGCTGCCCACCGGCGCCCTCATGGCCGCCGCGTCTTGCTGCTGCCTGAGGAAAGATCAATCCAAAAGACAGCCCCCCTCCCACCTCGGCACCAAAAACTGCTTCGCAGGTTTGCACAGAGCAAAGAGTGGGACGTCCGGGCCAGGAGACAGAGCTACCCCAGAGTCTGCCTTCGCAAGGACACACGGGCTGCGGGGGCGAGGGGGCGGTTTGCCTCAGGGGCCGGGGGCGGTCAGGGGCAGCCCCTGGGAACGTCTATCCCGAGTTTTCCCCGTCCGGGGAAATAAATAACTTGATGTATTGCAGCACCATCTGCTGGTTTCTGTAAACGGGACGCAAGGGCATCTCCCCACAGGGCGGGAAGGAGCAGAAGGGCTTTGCGAGCGGCTTTCGCGGGGTGCAAGGCCCCCCGTGGTTTCTTGCGCATGGGCGCTTCCAGAACGTTTTCCTCCTTGTAAAGGAATTAAGGTACTTCTACATAAGCAGCCTGAGAAAAGCCGCCTCCTGGAGAAACAACAGACAAATTGGTGCCGAGTTTAGGGATTTCACTGAAGAAGTGCAACAGACAAAACCGGGGCTTTTCCCCTGCTCCTCTGAAGCAGAGCCCAGAAGATTTTGCAGAGCCCTTGGGGAATGATTTTCTGAAGTGACCGACCGGTTCTGGGCACTTCTGTTGTTTTTTTTCTATATACCTAAGCCAGGTTGCCTGCCTTTAAAGGCACTTGCCTTTCCTGAAGTCCCGAGCTGCGGCGTTCTGCCCCTGCGGCCCGGTGAAGGGGGCTCAGCCCCGCAGCCCACCGCCACTTCAGCGAGCCCCGGCTGACCTGCAGCGGTTACTTATTTCAGCCGGTTTCCTTCCCGGGCTTCATTCGTCCCCACAGCAAAGTTACATTTGTGAACTTCATTGGAAGTTGTTCCTCGCTGTTAATTTACAGCCTGGTGAAGGCGAAAGGAAGAGATTTGGATTTTTCCCCCCCCTCTCAATGAGTGACTTGAGATAATACAAATATGAAGAAATAAGTTACTTTGAAATTATGTTATCTGAAGGACACTCCCCTCTTTCGGTTCCTTGAAATTCAAGTGCAATACTATCTAGACCAGTAACACTGGAGACTGCTGATACACAAAAGAATTATTGGGGAACTATTGTCTTGCAAGAAACAACATAACTTTCATTTTAACCAAACATTTATTGCTTGCAGCAGTTATATGCAACGCAGTGTTTGTGCCAGGGATTTGTGCAAAGAGGAAAGCGTAGCTGGCTTTTAGGCTCTCATAGCTCTGTGCCCAAATAATTCAATTTGCATTTCCCCTCATCTCCTCTGCTTATCAATAGCTGTGCAGCACCTTGCAGGACAGAGGTCTGGTTTCACCTATGTTCCTGGCACAGGGGATGAGACTACAGACATCCGTGCAGCTGGGCACAGTCAGGCACTGCAGGTCTGTTAAATAGCGACACCTCTAATTTAACCCTTTCCATATCTGCTATCTTAGCCTGCCTTGCAGCAGCACCCCCTCAATACCCACGCCACCATATAGCACTTCACATTCCTGCCCAGGGCCCTATTTTCCTAACGATGAGATCCTGTTTTACAGTTAATGCCATCGCAGCAATGACTAAACAAAAGAAAACTGGCTAGTTTTATAGCATGTTTGAACTGAAGAAAAAAAAGTTTCCCTTTACGGGGCCCAGCCCTGTAAAGGTTCAAACAAAGTACAAGGTGCTAACGAACAGAGTCTTGACAAACCTTGTTTTCCTGCACAGGGGCTCAGTACATAATGATTTCATTCAGCAGCTACTGTTCAAGCATGGAAAGTGTTGGTAAAGAAATCCCACAGAGTTCAGACAACCATTTTCCTAACTTAAGCTTCCCCCTCTCTTCCTCCCCCCCCCCCCCCTTGCCTTTTGGGCCTCTGCCAGTCATAACATAAATATTCATCAGCTGATATTTGCAGTAGCTGTGAAGTTATGAATGAGGCCAAAGCCTTTCCCTCCTGCCCCATCTGCAAAATGGCAGCTTCTGGTCTTAGCTCATGGCCAAACGACACTTTCTGAAATCCCCAAAGTGCACTTGCAGGCTTTTCAAATTCAGTCGGGTTTTTAATGCGCAAAGCAGAAATGCTGTCTACCTAATATTTACCCTGGGATTACTGAAAAAAAAATATATATATATTACTTTGCTATGCTTTAAACTTTGCAATGCCTTGACGTAATAGACAGAAGTGTTGGCAGCTCAAAATGTTGGTTGGTTTATTTCGGGGGACATGACTGCTGCAGGTTTTCCTTTCTGAATTGAATACCAGACACTTGAACCATTTGTTGTGCAGAAAAGAGAAACAGCTTTTATTCTTAATGCTGGTTTCTTAACCACCTGGTTGCTGTCAGAAGGAGCCACATGCACTGGAAAACACTTTTAATAAGACTCCTTTAATCCTGTCTTAAAGTCTGGATCCTGAAAAATGGAATCCCCACTGCCTGTTATACATGCTTTCCCTCTGCAGATTAGTGAGGGGCTGCTGCTTTACAAATGTTCCCTTCTTACAAAGCCTGGAATTATGCTCTCAAACCTACTGTGGGTCAGCAAGACGGCAAAGCATCTGATGTATCCACACTAGCAAAGTCAAAAGAAGAGATGTCAGAGAGACAAGATGGCAGCCCAGAGCCTTAATGAGTCTAATTCAGCAAGGTACCAATCCAGCCAAAATAGCTGTACTGATTGACACAGATGGAGACCTTAAGCCAATGCGTCACTGGATCTCAGAGGCTTAAACGTCCTAAATGTCATTAGGGAAGTTTGGACAAAGAGGCTCAGCACCATTCAGAATCAGGGAACAGGCGCTCCTCTTCGTAGCTTGGGTCGCACAAATCCATCATACAAACTATATATACAAATATCCTATCTTGCCCGATTCACATAGATTCAGCCACAAATGAAAAAACAAACACCAAAAACATCAAAAGGAAAGTGATAGGCTTAGTACGTTTCAGGGATCTTGCAATCATCTAATTTGATTTTCACCATGAAAAACCCAGAACATTTCACCCAACAAGTGTCCAATATTTTGTGACCAAAATAGAGCATGTCTTCTCAAAAAACATCTATTTTTCATTTGAATACTACAAAGGACATTTTCCCACATCCCTTGGGAATATTCCCACACTAATAACCCATGCTGCTAAAAAAACCACCCCACACTATGTTTTTAATACCTTCAGCTTCCAGCCGCTGGATCCTGTTATGTCTTCTTTTGAGATGACGGAGCCCCAAAATCTTCTCGCCAGTATCTCCAAACCAAGGTCAGGCACTCTCTCCACCTTCTTAATAATCAGCTACGTACATTTCTCAGTATATTTGCACTGACACAAAGCCTGCAAAGGTATTAGGTCCTGCACGGCTTCTACCTACAGGCCATAAGCAGGCTTCATCTCTGTGAAATCAGACCCAAGTTCACCAGCACATTCAGTGAGGACCTCAGGCAGCCTTTAGCTAATGTATCTCAAGAACAGTAAAACCAATAAGCTCAGCGAGCTTCACATTGGCCAGAACTTTATTCTTTAGAGCCACTCAGCTATGGATACAATTGGATTCTAAAAAGTCATGACCAGGGCAGGAAAACTTACAAGGCTGATGTTAAATATATACCTTAGCATGGCTCCTCTGCTTCCAAATACAAGTAAGCACTTTGTGCGTGCACTTCTGGGATGTATTTATTGATGTAAGATCAAAAGGCAGCCCCTTAGCCAGACATATTTATGAAGTTCTGTTTTGCAGACCTAAATCACCTGCTGGAATAGACTTGAGATCACTTAACTTGGAAGATTTAAAAGAGAAAATAACGTATCAGGAATTGCTGCTTTTGACGCTAAACACCTCATAAGGTTACATGCTGACTGTTTCCTTGCAGCAAGTTACACTACACCCAAAAATCCAAAGTTCTTACTAGGTTGATGACCCCATTTTTATCAGCTGTTTACATACCATCATGCTGCTTAAAAGCATCTTGTTGGGGCAATGGAATTGTCTTTGCGACAGCGTAAATGAAACAGTAATTAATTGACACACTTCACTGAACATAATAATATAGAGATGGGCTGTTCTGGCATTTACCATGATGACGCTGCACCACAGGATGGTCTAACTATTGCCAGCACTAGAAGCAAAAACAAGGAAAAAAAAATTAATCACAGCCAACACCTTCCCACAGCCAATGAGGCAGTGGGGAAAGGAGAGTGCACCAATTCCAAGTAGAAAAGGAAAGAGAAACTTAGAGGAATTTCTCCTTAGCCTTTTTCTCAGGAGTGGGAAGGTGCTAGCTATGGAGAAAGAAATATTACTTAACAGGGCTGTCTCCTGTACAAAGATATCTTTACCTTGATGTGTCATGTTGTATGGCACGCAGACACTTTGCTTCTATAAAGATTTCAAACTCTTTGGAAAATGTCAGTCAGTCAGTGCACTTTTCTAACCATCAAAAGCAACAAAGCTCAGGATATTCTCTCCTGGGTTCCCATGTATTAATATCTGTAGTAATATATATATATATTACTTTTCCTGTATTAATAACCAAAAAGCTTCTGATAGAGGCAGTAAAAATCCTCCAAGGTAAATTATCCAGTGCATTGCAGGGTAGGTTCAGTCGGAATGGAAACTTTTTCCATGACGGCTGCAATCACAGCTCTAGAGACCACGGCAGCAGCACAGTGTTGGCTTAGAGACGCTTTTCGTTGCAGCCAACATCTTTGCGCATCATATAGTACTGAAGATTTCCAAACACATCTGTAAACAGCAACGCAAATTAATAAACAAGCTTGTGGGCTGGATGTACTCTACAGTTCCTTGTTCTTTGAATGCACTCTACATCCTCTATAATAACTGACAATACAACTTCCATCAGAGCGATAATGGAAAAAGGAATCAAAAGGAATACTTTTTTATCTTTTTATCTTTATGGTAAAAGGGCCTTTCTGTGATAGATCAAAAGTATGTTTTTATGTTGGGGGGGACACACATACACCCAAACCCAACACACTTAAAACTGATAAAAAGCAGAGCATGCAGATGGTTGAGCTGTCTGGGTTTACTATTCATTAGCATGCCAGCAAATTACTTAGGTCATGTGTGGTTTTGTAGTCTGTTATGCAGCAGTTACGAACATACACATAACTGCTTGCAAGTGGCTATCCATAGACAAACATGAGAAGACACTGTTAATGATGCATCACAAGGTCTTCAGAGTTTCTCTGGCACCACCGAATAACCAGAAAATAATGGGGGACTAGAACTATCAGAGACATCTTTCAGGCCTGCTGTACAGCTGTGGCAGTCTTCCAGGTTAACAGTGAGCACATAAAAAAGCCAAAGTTGCAAGACTGAATCCGGGTAAGGTATAGTTTACGGCTAGATAACGTGATGAGCAAAGTACGGAAGTCGTAAGTTACTTGTTTATTTATATATTGAAGTGTGTATGTCATGCACTAGGGCTGTTCATTTTTCCATTCACACAAGATGGTCTGATGTTCAGTATCAACTCTGTAACGGGACAGCTATGGTTGGGAAATATCAGCAGCACTGAGAAGGTAACTGTACAGGCCTTGCCTAACTCAGAAGAACCATTTTGGCCTCACCACAGAACTTGCTGCTTTCCCTCCAGCTGTTGTCTCAAAATTCCTGACAAAAGTGACAATCATGCGCCTCATGTGACAGCAGCAAGTCCCACAAATTCAAATACTATGGGCCCGATGGGACGCACACAAAACTTTTGGTGAAACCAATGAAAACTGGTGCCTCTTGGGAGGGTAGGGAGAGAGGAGCCTGTAGATTCAGATTCTCAGCTGACATACATCAGTACAACTCCACAGATTGCAACAGAGCCATGCTCGCTCACGATTTGGCCCTAAACTTTTTAGACAAAGATCATATCAGCATCTAAACAGATGAAGTGGAAAGAATGTTGTAATGGTGGTGGGCTTCTTTATTTACTCAAATGCATGATCCTTACAGGAGAAGTTCCCGACCAGCAAGCCCTGACCTCCCTGGCCCCAGGACAACATTACTGAGCATGATGTAGGCAAGAGCAGTTTAAGGTCATTGCTAGCCTCCTTTTTAACTTCTTGACCATGGATATCGGCAGTGCATAGCCTGGGAACCAGGGACTGGGATCCTCTGCCTTGAGGAGGCACGCGGTGCTTTCTCTACTGACATAAAGTGCTGCTGAAGCCCCACAGGCCACCTGTGGCTTACACCAAACTCCTACCTACGCAGGTTCCCTTGTCCCATCTAGCAAACCCCTATAACTAGACTTCATTTTTAATGCTGGGTAGGGGACTCTTGAAAAATAGATCTTACCTTCTGTCCCAAGGCCCTTCGTCAACACCCACACCTGTCCACACCTCATTTCAAAGTATTTCCAAACAGCAAAGATTCTGCCCAAAGGTCCCAGGCATCTCTCTTCTTCCAGCTTCCCTGCGAGATCAAAACCAAGGACTTAGCAGCAAAGGCTGGTGCAGACAGGGCAGCAGTAGGCAGGATGCAATGCCACAACAAAGCGGAGACGGATGCTGGCACCCCTGGACTTGCAGCCATGGATTAGGAGCTGTGGAACAAACTCACGAATAGGCAGTAAGGAAATGAGGTGGATTATTGCCAGCTCTTATTCTTTATATGCAGATATATTCTGTTGTTTTGATTTCCTAAGACTGTGACCAAGTTCTCTTTTCCTAATATAAATTTCTCTGTAACTCTTTCAAAGAGCTTGCCACTGGAGTTTCTCGTATGAAGGGTGCTTTTTTAGTTTTTCTAGGTTCCTGTGTAAAGAAGTAGGCTTGTCAAAGGGAATTTGCTTATATCAGATCCCATATTTTTTGCTGCTCTTAACTACCTGATGGGAAGGCTGTAGACACGTAACTCTAGAGTCAGCAACAGCTTGTATTAAAGTTTAATAGAGATCCCACCTACACTCTTCAACACACCAGGCTAGCTTATCTTTGATAGAGCATGCATACAGACTCAGAGGAGAGCTTAGGTAGGTGAGATGATTCTGCTTTTCAAATTCCCGTCTCTGATCAGCATTCAGGTCTCATCTGTTATGAAGATTGTTTATCACGCATCCATGCTAGATTTCTGGGTCCCGTAGCAATACATGCTGAACTTCATTATGTAACCATAGCAAGTGGAAAAGTGTGCAATGCACACCCTGAATTCATGTAAGAGCTAAATTTATACCACGTTGCCTTATTGTAGGATTTTTGCACCTTCCTTTGAAGTCTTTGTGATCACTCTTGAAAATCAGACAAACCTCATGTGAAATGAACCTAACCATAAGTACCTGGTTTGCAGGAACCTTTTTAATGACAACTAAGCGTTTTAAATCCACTACTTTCAGTTCTCCTAACAAGAAAATCTAATAAAACACAGTAAACAGAATTAAAGGGGCTAGTATACTGAGGGGCTTGGGGAGAACCCAAGTCAAATCACCTTATGCTACTGAATTATAGACAACCAGCAAGAAAGAAGGTCTTCTATTCCTGTACTACAAAGCCAACACAATCAGATTTTGCTTGGCAAACTGGCAGAGTGTAAGATATAGTCCCAGTTGTGTAAGGAGCTCCACCTTCTGCAAGGAAAAATACACAGGTATTTCTAGGTATATATAGAGCTGTGGCCCAGCTCTACCTCTGCTCTGTAGTTCATCTGTGGACCTTCCCCACAGTTGTTGAGTATTCGTGTTATGTGACATCTACGTCAGAGTTGTCTGCCTTAGGGAGACCAGCATGTTTTATAATTAAGGCAGTGGAATAGAAATTCCACTTAACTGGGAAAATCAGTCTGTTTCTGTCCTCATTTTAGAGAGAGACTTTCTCTTCCTGTGCCTGTCAATTTACACTTCAGACTCTGTTGGGTAGAGGCTGCTACTTGCAGAAAAGCATCTTTGCAGTGCACAATGCTGTCTTAACCTTGACTGGAACTTACAGCTGCTGTTGTCATAAAATAATAATCAATATTGATCACTATCAGTCTAGTTATAGGAATGTCTTCTTCTTACCTGATCAAACCATCTGTATGTACCTACCAGTCTTCCACACCATGAAGGTGGCACCAGTGCGACTGATTACTCAGGACGGTTAACTACACGAGTAGATTGTGACAGAGGAGATGTGTTGGTGGTCTCAGGGCATTCCTATGAGGGTGCTCCTGGACACAATTCATCCGGCCCATCTGAAATGATGACTTAGGAGCTGGAAAGCCCTAAGGGAAAATTAGATCTTTGAAGTTCAGCTGGGAGAGCCTCTGGGTGCCCCTTTGAGAGCTCCAGGGCCTGCAGAAACATAGGACTGGCCCTCAAGGCCGTTCTTATATTGGCGTATAACCAACGTACCTATGCAAAGGAAGAAGCTGAACTACAACACAAAGGCATTTTGCATCTGGAGGACACGTTCTCAAAGCAGCAAAACATCTTTGTTATGAGTGTAACATATGTGGTACTCTCTCTGTTTGGCAGGAGATAAGAAAAACAGAAGCAAGGCAAAATGAAAACAAAATGGAACATATAGGCATCATGAAACAATTACAGTGCTGTGTCTCATTAGTATCTAAATTTGGGATTGCCAATCTTGTTTTAAAAACAGTTTTGTTCAACACTCAGTGACAGAATTTAAAAGCCGACATAGCTTGCTATATTGTGGGCCACAGTCACAGCTGGTGTAAATCAGTATAAACTAATGAAGTCAATGGAGCTTCTCTGATTTTACGCTAGCTGAGGTTATGGCTCAATAAGGTCAGACTTGCTTTCTAGGAGTGTTCAAGGAAGCCAACTTCTGTGTGTCCTGTGATGAAGTGGTTATTTATAATGGCTTTCAGTGTGGTTTGGAGCCAAATTTCCACATCAAAAGTAGCTTTATAAGAGATATCCTTACAGTGAGGTTCAGTGCAAAATCATGACTTCAGAAGCCAGCGTTCCTCGTGCTCTCAGTATTTGATTTCAGCCTGAAAACCATTTGGGAAGCCAAGAAAAGCAGAGCCATTCCTGCCTACTTCTCCGGCTCTGCTTCATTTTTGAGTTGCCTGCATATCCAACAGGCCCCGACCTACACTGCCCATTTATCAAAACGAGTTACTTTAAGTGTCTGTTTATTTATGTTCAGAAATTCCCAGTAAGACAGACAAGTTTCATGCTTAACCTGAAAAAGTGAGGATGGAGGTGGAGTTATTACCAGTTCCATAGCTATTTGTTTGACTTGGCCACTAGTAAAAATAAAACACAATAACGTGTCCCAGAGTCACAGCAAGAGGTGGAGGTCACAAGAAAACAGATCATGTCTTTCACAGCTCTTCAGCTTCAATGCGCTGAATTATGACTCCTATTATTTACTTACTGGATTCCCCACCCTGTGCGCAGGCTCCAAGCATTCAAAAAGCAGCAGGTCTCTGCTTCAAAGGACTGACAGGCTAAGCGAGAGCAAAATCTGTAAACGCTACACCAATCTCCTCCTCCACTTTTTATCTGAAAGGGCAGATGGTCTCACAACCTTCGGTTGACTTCTGCCATCCTCTGCTCACCAGATTGCCTTGCCCGCAGTCCTGCACCTCTGCGCTTCAGCACTCTCCTCTGCCATATTTAACTGCCAGGATCTCATGGCAGATGCATTCCCAATGCAGCCAAACCTATCCTCCAGGCCCAGACTGCCAACGTGTTGCAGCTCAAAGTGGTCTTTTGCAGAAGCATATTGTTTTTCTTTAGGGGGACCCTGATCCCTGCATGTCTAGCCTTGATGTGCTCTATCAGATGTCCAGACAACGTCACAGGCTCCTTCACTGACCCTGTCACTTTAAAACAGACTGTCTAGTTCTTCCTAGAAATGGGACTCGAGTCCACTTGTTGAGATTCCAAGCCAGGGCTGAAGCCTCTCCAAATCTCCTGAGTGGTTTCTACACATCCTCTGTAGAGTGCCACATTCTTCCATGTTCTCTTCAGTGGGTTTAATCCTTTATGGGCTCACTGAGGCCAAGGAGACAACTTTGTAGGGATGCTTCCAAAAATGGGATCTTCCAAACTGACAGCACCAGAGAAATCAACATTGTAGGCTGAATATGAAACATCAGTATGTAGAATCCTGCCTCACATCTTAGCCTCTTGAGAGATACCACTTTCTCCAAAGTACAGTACTCTCTCATATTCTCAGGTTTTGCTTTTGGTCTCTCCTCTCTCCAAAAATGGTCTTATAAGTATTCTCTCATTAAGAGTTGCCATCTCCTTTTCCAGGGAATGTTCCTGGTCTACCTCAGAGGCGATTAGGCAATCCCATTCAGTTACTGTTCAGTCACCAGCCTCCCAAATGGGTTGGTTTTTTGCTAGGCAGCCAGCACACCAGTTGAGTGCTGTCTTTCTGGGTACATAAATATCACTCACTGTTCATCCTTATTAGAACTTTTTCTATGCGGACGTTTTTTCTTGGTATCTATGGCTTAATATGGAGCCAAGGCAAAGTCAGAAAATAATTTTACAATTAAAACCATCAAGACACTGTGATCATTATTTGACATACAGATAGGCAGATATAATAAAGCATCGAAAAAGTAAAATACACTTTCTGTTCCCCCCTGCTTCTATGCCTTGATCTGAGGTCTGTGACTAAGAGCTTGTTGGGTTCACTTGTTATTTTAGAGGCAAATACTGTATTTTTCTACTTAACATATCTCAAAAAGACCACCACCTGTTACACATGCTATGTTTTCATCTCAGCTTCTCCAGGTAAAGCAACTGTGAGGTAGGGTTTTTTTCTTAGCCTGGGCATTGTTCAGCTTTTAAAATGGTTAAGGGGAATCAGTCTTCCTCCTTTCTAATCAAAACCCGAACTGAATTACGACCTTTTTTTTATTAATTTCCAGAAGCAGCTGTATTTGGTTGTCTCAAAATCAAGGGAAATTCTCTTCACTGTGGAATATTTTATAAACGGAAGTCTACCAGGCAAATTAATTTTGTTTCTGTTAACGCTGTCTCACAGCCTTTCAGTATTTGGCTCTAATTTTGGGTTTTAATGCATGTGTATTCTTACTAGGGTTGAACTGGAAAGCAGTCAGACAATTCTCAGATAACAAGCAGGAAAAAACAATGTAAACCCATTATCCCAGAGGAACTAGAAATAGTTAATTACGCACAAGTAACAAAACCAGTTTCCTCACCATCAGAATTTATCCTGGACCACAGAGTTACAGAACTTTCCTTGAATCTGGTTGGGGCAAAGACAGGAAACTGCATCTTCTAAACTTTAGAAATAGATCTTAAACATGTAAACATAAGATATTATGCCCCTATCTTTTAAGTAACATTTATATTATCTAAAATAAACAGTCTTTCTGAAGTTAGTCTGTAATTGACATCTGACACAGTCCACATTGCAACAGATATGATAAGTGCAGTAAACAGCAGAAATTATGCTTCTCTATGCTCTGAGAAACATTCATATTTCCTTACACAGATAAACTTTATTTTGTTGCTATGCAACCCTCACACAACACACTACATTCTGCAGTAAATAAGAGTACAAATTTTACAACCGAAGGGCAAGCATGTGGCCTTTTGGGTTTTCTCCCCATTTTGAGTTCCAGCCCCAGCTTTAGTTCACATTGAAGTATTCCATCATTTTATTACAAACCTGTCTCTAAAACCCAATAAGGGATATTTCAAATAGAGCAAAAAGGGAGAGTCAGAATGCACGAGTCCTCCTGACACTGATGGGAAACAAATGGTGGAGCCAGTGATGTCAGTGACAGTGGAACAGTGAAATCAAGGCTTTTTTTTTTTTTTTTTTTATTCAATCCTGCTTTAAAATGAACACTACAAAATTTCCACAACAAGATTTTCAAAACCTTTCTGCAGTGGCCTCTCCCTGCTCCCAGTAACATCGCTGTGCCTGCAACAGAAGTGAGATAGATGGAGAACCACTCTTAGTTTTACCCAAGATGAGATGAGTAGCCTTACCTCCTCTGCCTGCTCACTTTGAGAAAGGTCACTTGGCAGTACGAAGCTATTCCTATGTTCTTTACAGTTGCAAAATTCTCCTGAATTCAGTGTGTATTTGGATTGTTTAGAGAATAGAGGAGCAGATCTTGCATGTCTCTGTATCCTCATCATAAGCAGAGTGAATAACACTAGGATTTATCTGTCTGAAGGGTGCTCATGGAAACTGAATAGAGCCACTAGGATCTTCCCAAGTCGTGGGTTAATACCTCAACTATTCAAGTTTCTCTTTTGCACATGGCTGCAAATCCTACAAACTCTCCCAGGTAGCATCAGCCTTCACTTGCCACTGTCAGCAAGTGAATCCAGGTGAAAAACGTGACTCGGGGCTCCAGCTGGGTGCAGTCGGCACAGTTTGGTGAAGGCATTAGGCCTGTAAGGATTTGCACCAGCCAAGAATCTGACCTATACGTGACGCACATACATAGCGGTTGTATGATTGGAAGGGGGTTTGTGTCACTTAAACAGCAGAATTTCCCCCATTTCGCTTTGCTGTTCAGTTCTTTACAACTAAGAGTCCTCTGAGCGCCTACAGCCTGCGTGCTACAAGCCCACATGCTTATAAAGTAATAGCACAGGCGCTAGCGAAATGATACTACGTTCGTAAGAAAGCAAGATTTGATCTCTACGATCTACAGTGTAGTTTCTCTAAACAGTGAGCAAGAAGTATCTTTTACATTTTACATTTCTGCATTTTAATGGCTGTTTGCTATCAAAACATTTCTGTTTATGGTTTCATTTTAACAGCTAAGTTACTTCCAGGCATGTGAATTAATATTAGCATTTGTTGCAAAACACCTCGAAGTTTCTATGCTGGTCTTGTGTAAAGGTCCATCTTTAATCACATCTCCCCATAGAGCAGCTTTCCTTAAGAGCCCAGGAGAATATGGGAACACCTGTAAAATTTGCTTCAAGTACTTTCTTCAACAAGTGATCTCCTACAGACCACCCCTTCTCGGTCAGGATTGCAGGATGAGGCCCAAAAAGTGAATGCAGATGCTTTTTGTCTGGTAGCACACTTTCTGTACAATGGACAACACATGAGGCAATAGTCTTCAGACCTAAATCTTGGAAAACAGTACTTGGTGTCTTCGTATTAGTGTCCTGCCAATTTCTTCTACTCTGTGGCACCCTGGAGGAGAAGTTACATATCAGTTGAAAGCCCTGCTTTTCTATCCCACTCTAAGCCTTTTCTTTTTCTATCCCATAGAAATCTACATCCTGTCAGATGAAATCCACCCCTTAGTGACTCGGGATTTGCCACTGCTTTTCTACGGATTTATTGCTCTCCTTGTGAAAAGCATTTTTACTTGGTTTTACTTAATCTACTCAGTTCCTCATCTAGAAGACAGGGATAACGACAAGTCCTTTTCCCATCTCTCCGTAGCCCAATCTGTTTATACTGCAAACATTTTCATCTCCCTTCTGTAGGTTACTACAGCACCTTGCTCAGGGCAAATGACAGCTATGAGGAAACACGAGACAGAGGTGGTTATTACCGAGAGGAAATGTTGATGTCTCACCTGTCAGTGCCATTGCTAAGCGGAACTCTTCCTTCAGCATCTGGAGGACTTCTTTTGCTCCTTCTTCACCCTTGGAGATTAGGAAAAAATATGTACTGTTACGTGTACATATAGCTCATGTGTGTAGATACAGACATGTATACATGTGCCAACAAAGTTTTAGGCACAACCAAAACTCTGGAGTACTTGTCATAGCAAATTTTAGATTAGCTGGTCTGGATACACACAGACACCATCACACAGGTACCCCTGTGTGTACACATATACACACACGCATACATTAAGCCTAAACAGTGAGTCTAGGTATCTAAAACCAAAGTTGAGCTTTTTCTAACTTACTTGATAAACCAAGCCCCAGATGAGAGGTCTTCCGATGAATACGGCTTTGGCACCAAGAGCTAGTGCTTTGAGAACGTCTGTGCCTTTTCTTACACCACCATCTAGGAACACCTCCACCTTCCCCTCCACAGCCTCAACGATTTCAGGCAAGACATCAATCTAAAAGAGTGAAACCAGGAATACAGCTTGTCCGCTTCCGTAAGCCTATTTATTTTTTGAATGATTTCCTATATACAGGATCCAAGCTTTAAAGACGCTAAATGAGCAATTGCATGCCTAACTGTAGGCACAAATAACACAGCTTTGCATTGAACAACAGCAGTGACTTAGCATGTTAACAGATATATACAAAGGTCAAATTTATTTGGAGAGTCACATAAATAGAATGAGAATCAGCAGGGTCACACAAAATGGCCATCTGGTCCCACGACATGTATCCAAGACAAGCCAGTATCAGATACTTTGGAAGAATATAAGAAACAGCAAACCCAGAGGAGGCCTTTCTTTGATCACTAGTGTTCAAGTGATTTTACAGTGTTCACTAGTTTGGGGATGAAATTGAATCACCATCACTAGAGTTGGCTGAAAAATTTTAATGAATATATTTTTTCCTTTTGAAAATGCATCTTGATTACAGGAATATTTGTAAACTTCTTCACATAAAAAAAATAAATTAGCTTTCCTCTGAGCTTTGAGCAGGGTGGGAAATGCTTTCTTTTAATGCACATGTATGTTACTTTCATTAAGCTCTCCTTATCCCCTATACCAGGGATGAAGATAAGGGGGGGAAAGGATTTTTACTGTTTCCAAGTTGCAAGTGAGTAAACAGGGAGTTTAAGTAACGTGTCCATACCATGCAAGAGGTCCCGATGAAGAGATGAGCCTCCTGAATTCAAGCCTCAAGCATTAATTACACAGCAACCATTCCTGTAACACCTAAATAGTTCCTATTCATGAAAATCAGGAAAGACACAAAACTAGAAGCCAAGTACTAAGGAGACTGGAAACAGTGTGTGGTAGTAAGACAAAAGGCACACAAATTCATGTCTTTCAAATACGGATGTAATTCATTTCCTTTCTAATGGATAAAAAATGACTAGGAGATGGGGGGGGAAACTTGAAAGTGCAGTTTGTTTTTAGATTTGGATCAAAATTTTCTTGAAGTTTGGCACTTGCTGTGATTTTTTTTCCCCTCCCTTTGGTTTTGCTCTCTTGCCAAACATATTTTGGATCTTTTTCCATACACAGAGACCGCTTTCTACATCCTGAGAAACTGTACCAACACTAAAGTGCTATAATAACTAAAGTATGATGCAAACCATAATTAAAACATAGATTTCCTCAATGTGTAACTAGACACTAGAAATATTAACCAGCTTGGGTTCAGATCACGTTCTGAAACCCATGAAATTAAAGCAAATTATTATGGTTCTAAAACAGAGATTTAGCATGATCTGATACAGATATTTAACATTATGAAAACTGCATTGTGAAATACATTCATTGTACAATGAAATCCAGTGAACACATCAGCTTTAATAGTGCCTCTCCTCTGCACTGTGGTGTTGCAAACGAATAACTCATCACAAGAAGTTTGCAAGTTTAATTTCTTTTCTATGGCAGTTGGCAAAAAATTAATTCTTATTTCTTCAGCCTTCTCATTTCTCAAAATGAGTACCTGGAGACAGGCAAGAGCATCTCGGAGGACAATGCCTCAACTTCATTAACCATTTAGAAAGCCATTTGTGCTGGCGTTTGGCTCCCCAATGCCATTTTGGCTGATGAAGAACCAGCCAACACAACCAGGAGATCAATGGGTCCACGTGAATACTTTTGAAAATCAGCAGGTGAAGGAAATCAGCTGGGGAAATCCTGAGGAGGAGCAGAGAGCAGAGGTGCTCCAGGGGACGGGGACAGCCAAGCAGATAAGACTTCACGTGCAAAACAGTCCACAGTGAAAAAGGGCTTACCTGTCCCCCTCTCCCTTCAGAAAATCATGGAAAACAGGAGGTTTTTCATCAAGGACACATTAGGATTATTGAAACAGTCACAACTGGGCTTTGATTCTCCTCCCTTTCGTTCTCTTTTTAGTTGCACAGCTTTCCCACACCAAATGAAGCAAGATGAGTGATGACTGGAATTTTGGGGGTTTTCCTTCAGCCTGAACACATACTTTTTCATTTTCCTTTACTTCTTTCTTTTTTGCTAGTTGAGAATTTCTCAAATCCCTTTTCACCTTTGGAAAAGGCACAGGGTAGCATGACAAGGAAAAGGAAAAAGGCAAAAAAACCTGCTATTTAACCACTCTGTACCTTTTCCAAAAGTGAAAATGTTTGAAAGGAAAAAAAGGGAGAGTTTCATTCTGCCTTTAGCTGTTCTGTAACTCTGTAATTTTTCAGAAGTCTCTGAAGAATATTAAAAGGGAAAAACAACTCTAGTAAAACCTTCAGTGAACTGCAAAAGGCAACAGGGGGTTTTCAAAAAAGGATGAGAAAGGAGAAGTAAAAGAGGAGACTGGAAAAAAATTCTTAAAGACTTTCCAATTTCTGAAAATTTAACTGACAATAATACCCTATCTGAAATTGCTCTTCCGGATTTCCATGCAGAGCGCTGCAGTCAAGGACAGGGTGCCCAGGTAGCTTGAAGAAACAGCCACGTGAAAACCCTCCTGTGTTTTGTTTTTTTTCGTTTGATCTGACCAAGGGGAGGCTGTGTCGAACTCAGAGCATGATGTGACATACATAGAAAAGTGGAGAGAGATTACTGTTCATGGGTTAAGGCATAGAACAAACGTATTTACAGTTTTTTCCTCCAGCTGCCGTGCATTCAGAGAAAGCAAACGAAGCCAAAAGGTGGAGAGAACCAGCCACTACGGCTGCATAATGGCACCAGTACTTACAGTTGCAGGGACACCATCAAGCTGTCGAGCTCCATGATTTGACACCAGGATACCATTTACCCCAATCTTTACAGCTTCTTTAGCATCATCGGCTAGATTTAAAAAAAAGCCAAACAAATAAGATATGCCCTTCCTTAACTAGGAGCTTATTGACACCATAATGAGAAAAATTTTGGCATCACTAAAAAAAAACATTGCCAATTAATGCAAAGCCACCTTAGGGCTTCATCCTGCCAAAGCACCATCTCAACACAGAAAACAGGTTTATCTTTAAGCACTAAGACCAGAAAAGTAATTTGAAATGTTGGAGCAGAACATTTTACCCCTTTGGATTAGCAGCCACTTTGGTTGCTAGCCTTTATTTTCTCTACTATGTCCCACAACTCACCACTAAGAAATTATTTTGCTAAATTATTTTATCCAAGCCAAAATTATCGACATTATAGCAATAATCTATTGTCCTGGTTTGAGGTAAAACAGAACCAATTTTGTTCAGTAACTTCGCTTTTTAGCTGGGCCTCTGCAAACTACTGAAATTAACTGCATATTGTGCAGACAGTGTTCACCCTCTCAGAGCGATAAGACCAATGTTTACAGCTGATGCCCAGGCACGGGATGCAGAGAGGCTCCTGCTTATACTTATCGCTATAACCCCCACGGCCAACCAACTTTGTTATTTGCCCGGTTGGACGGTCGGAAGTGGAAAAGCATAGTGGGGTTCCACCTGCAGGGAGGAGCGGACAGGACAGGTGACCCAAAACTAACCAACAGGGTATTCCATCCCATCTGCCTCATGCTCAGTATAAAAGCTGAGGGATCAAAGGGTCAGGGCTCTTCCTTCAATGGCCGACATCTGAGGAAGACTCTGTTCGTCTGCCTGCGATCCCGATCCTGAATCCAGATCCGGAATCCAGTTCCTGTCCATCACTGAGTCCAGCCTGGGACTGCCCCAGTGCCAGCCAGTGACGTGATTGTCATCTCGGGAGCTTGATACGGTTCTGTATATATTTCATTATTTATTTTTATTTTATTATTAATATTTCATTAGAGTAGTTTAGTTCCTTCTAAACTCCTAAGTCTCTTTTCCCTCCTCTGCCTCTCTCTTTGAAGAGGGGTAGAGGGGAGCATCTGTCGGTCCCATCTGGGGTCCCTCAGGTCCCCAGTAGCTGATTTGGCCTAAACCACGCCATCTATACTTAATGAAACCACTTCACTGTGCTCAGTGCTCTTTTGACAGAATGGAAATCCAGCTTTCCTTTAAGTATACAACTTGGATCAGAGTTAGAGTTTACAGGCGCAATGTACCGAGCAAGTTTAATGTTCCTGGCCGCATCTGATTTCAGCTATAACTGATGCCATGCCAGCCGACCAGCTGGCTAGTTTAGTGACCAGCGGCTCCAGTCCCTGCATGCTGAGCATCAAGGTAAACCCTGTAGCACAGACACACAAACCATCTGACAGCTCCAAGTACTTATTTAAGCTGCTGCTTCTGTGAGTATCTTGGTTGCTGGGTTCCCAACCACACATGAGGACACGAAGGATTTTTCCCCTTTGCTTGTTTTTGGCTCTGTTTTGGCACAGCACAGAAATACGAATGTGCACCCCACCATATTCAATATCGACAGAGCAGATGCTTGCCGTTAAAAAGTAATGCAATTCTATAGAAATTTCTCCTGGCATGAGCACTTTTCCTTCCCTGGTGCCTCTGTGAGCAGGGATGCTTCGCCTCCCCTATGGGAAGCGACAGAGCTACACACCCCTGAGGATTCCTTTCGCGACGATGGGCAGCGAGGTCAGCCCTCGAAGCCATTTGATATCCTCCCAGTTGACGCTTTCATCAATCGCCTCAGCTACGTACGCAGCCAGTCCACTGTTTTCTCCAAAGTCTTTCCCTGAGGAGAACGCCAGGTCGTTGCTTGAAAAGTTTTTTAATCTAAAACAACAAAAGACAGAAAAATAGTCTGAGAAGGTTTCACTGTAGGCACGAATCAGTCCCTAATGCCAGCATTCAATATACCCGTGTTAAACCTTTGCCGTACTGCAGAGCAGGAGCAAAAAAAGCCTATCCCAGCATGTCGGATCACAGCCCTTAGTAAGCCAAAACCTTTGGCTGGCAAAGCATTTGATAACGGTGGTGCAAGTTTCTCTGCCCCAAGGCAACAATCCTAGTGCTTTCAAAAGGAATAGGATAAAGTCCAAAATCTAAAGGTCCAGCATCAAATCCATAATCACGAGAACCCAGCGCTGAGAGCACTAATTTGGGCTCCAGCATGTGTCCTCCCATTGACCTCCTATGTGACTTTGGGCATGACACTTAGCCGCTCTTTTTGCCTCAGTTTCCCACCATAAAATAGGAACGACAGTATCTGCCAGGAGCACTGTGTGGGTAAATGCATCAGAGGCTGTGGGACGTTAAGACCCTAGAGCGGTACAGGCTGGATGTGAGAAGAGAACTTCAATCTTGCTTGATGCAACCCAGGACCCACTGAAGTCAAGAGGTGCACCTCTACGTACCAGCAAAAAAGACCCTTAGCTTTCACACAACAAATTTGGTTTTAGTTTTTGGGGTGGGGTTTTTTTGTGTGTTTTTGTTTGTTTGTTTTGGTTTTGTTTGTTTGTTGGGTTTTTTTTTCCAAAATCCAGGGAATTCAGCTAGTGGAGGGAATAGGGGATTGAGTAGCTGGGAGGGGAGAAGGCGGCAGGGAAATTGTTAAGGTCCATGAGTCAGATGGATCTGCACAAAGCCTTGCAGCATTCAACCTGAATTAAGAATTTTCATCTGTCCAACAAGACCAACACCAACCAGTTCACCTTATGCCTTTTTTGTATGTTTCCTTGTAAATTGTAGGGGGGGGGGGGGGGGAATCAAGTTCATATGAAAACAACAGCTATTATTTGCTCATTAGCACCAAATCAATCTCACCAGTTCTAGAAACTCAATGATAAACAACAGTGCCTGCACCAAAGTGTACACAACCGTACTAGACAAAGCAGGAGAAGAGGAAAGGAGGGCAAATAGAGAAATTCAGGCTGTGCTTGCATTAGAAAACTGAAGCAGCCCCTGAGCGCTCACAGGCATTAAACCACCGTCGGCAACACCAGTATGAGCAAGGAAACCCATGTCCCACATGAGGCTGATCGTTCCGTTCTTCAGAAACGGTCTCTCATTCCACATTGCCCTATTTTATACTAATATTCCACATTTTGGGAAATGCACAGTGTTTTTGTATGGAAACTGGCTAGTTTCACTGCTGATTTCATGCCTGCGACAAGTAGCATTTCACATGGCTTTTCTGTTGAGCTCCAGGCCCCGAAGAAAATGAGAAAGGAGTGGGCTCTCAGCAAGATCCAGCTTTCCAGCTGTTGGTTTGTGGAGGGTGGGGTACCCAGAGAAAAACAGAACCATGGATAAGATTATATAAATAACGGTTGTTTTTCTTGGCCTGCGGAATGCAGATCAACACTTGAATGAATGTTGCCTTACATACGTTTCTGAGCACAATGGCACCTTGTTGTTGCTTTGAAACTTTGTTGAAAAACTGAAGCCAAGAAAAAGTTATCCCATAACTGAGCAGAGCCCTGCGCTAGGGGAGTTTCACCGCAGACTCTGCAACAAAACACTGTCCGAGAGTCGTTCCGAAATCTGAAGTGATTAATTTGAACCTTTAAAGATTACTCCTACTTCATATTATTTCACATGGTTCGCTCAAACGAAACCTGGTTACGGTTCAGTCAGGTGGGGTCAAAGTGTTTCTGAAACGCTGTATTGCTTTCCTCAAATATTTTGGGGTTGTTTGACTCACATTCAAAAACTCTTTAACCCCAGGCCTTAAAATGATACTGCCCTCCCCCCAAAAGCTATTTAAAGAATTTTTTCTTTTTTTTTAAGCCAAAATGACAGTGGTTTCATTAATGTTTTGTCAATCACAAATCTATAGGAGGATTACTATACAGAGCATACTCTAATGTTAGATTTGTTAGGGTTTCTGTTTTCTGATGCTTTCCTCATAAGATTGTACTTTAATACAGAAATCATAGGCAGAGTTAAGGTTGCTGTGTCAACCTTCATCGTATCATCTATTAACTTCAAGTACAAGCGTCTGGGGGAGATCCAACACCCCGAGCTCTGGAAATTTTTTTATCTGTGAGGTGAAGGATCAGATTCATTGCGGAGTCCCATGGCTTACTTTCAATTTGAATATTATGAAAAAGACGACAGACCTCAGGATGTGATATTATATTTCTCGCTATGTACAAGTTACATATAGTACGTACATAGCACAGCATAACACAACAGCCTTAGGAGACATAGGAAGAACACTTCATATCCGTTGATAATATTCCAAATGAGCTTTCACCCAGAACTCAAATCACAGTTAATCTGCTTCTAAATACATTCAGTTATCCTTATTTTCTTTTTCTTTCCATTTTTGTGTTCATTTGCAGGCTCTGAATAAGAGTAAACAGTAGTCTTCACACATGCCGTGGCAGACTGCGGTCACTGCCAAGACCTACTTGCAAGTTTCTCACAAGATTTTTAGCACCATTTTGCAAAACCAAGTCCTGGATATCCCATCCACTAAATATGTTGCTAACACTGTGCCAGCACTTCAGCGTATGTTTATCAGGGTGGTCTCTACAGTCTACTAATTTATATTTACAAGAGGCTACTGAGATCAGTGCCCTTGCAACACTGCTGGGTAACTCTGTTAAAATTACAGACCCTGCAGGAGAGAGGAACTCGGATTAGTGCTGAAGTCAATCATGAGGCCGCAAATTCTTCTGAGATACAGCAAATGTCCCAAAACACACATGGGGGAAGAAATTGTCCTCATGGAGAATTTAGAAAGGCTGATGCCCATGTTTTTCTGTATTTGACTAAAAGAAGAATTGAAGTTGCTGGGAAAGGGGCTCTGCGGCCGGTAGCAACACGGCCCTGGACCCAGTGCAGTGTCATAGGATAACAGTTAGAAGTTAGAAGGGACCAGAACATCAGTTGGAAGGGACCTTTGGTCCACTTAGTCCAGGCCCCCGTTCAGAGCCCAGAGCCCAGCCAACTCTGTAGCTGGATCCAAGTTGAAAGTCAGAGCAGGCTGCGCAGGGCTGCATCAAGCTGAGGTTTGAAGACATCCAAGAATGTCTTGACGGATGCACAAAGAAGGGCCCCATCACTCTAACTTCATCAGTCTGCAGCCTCGTGTTGCCTGGCGCACAGCGTCTTTTACAGTCTGCAAACCGCAAGCTTAGTTTTGACCCAAAGCAGATCATTGGCCAAGCACAGCGAGGGACATGTGCTCGGTTCCCCAGGGTTTTTGCCCAGTGTGGCAGGTGGCACCTGGAAGAAATTCCTTATGCCAGAGACAAATTTTCCCCACAGCAGCTCATAGTGACCGTGGCACTGCCGTGCGCCCATCCCACATCCCACCAGCGGGCACCTACCTGAGGTGGGGAGGAAGCTGGAACTTGTTGCGCACATCGTCAATGCGCCTACCAAGGAACGGCGTGTCCACCGTCACGAAGATTCCTTTGTAGCCTGCTCTCTCCGCACGCTTCACGAGGGACTTGGTAACCTCCCGGTCCTTGTACACATAAAGCTGCAGCCAGCGAAGGCCAGCTGGAGCAGCTTCAGCCACCTCTTCGATGGAAGAAGTGGCCCAGGAGCTCAGCATCATCCCTGTCCCCATTGCATGGCAGGCTGGAGAAACACAAAGTTATATTCAAGACTATCCAAAATACAGAGGGTCCTCTAAACAGAAGGACTTGGCTCATGAGAGTGTGTCGTTGCACATAATTTCACACTGCCTTTCCTCAGCGTTAACACATTTTCAGCCTTCCAGGGAACGTGACATTAATAGCAGTTACTAACAGCGGTGGGCTGCTGTGAGAGCTCTCTGGCTTATTCTTTGGCTACCACTCATCAGAAATTTTGGCATATATGTTTAAGGACATACACACGTGCACAGTTTTAAATGATCAAAAAAAAAAAAATTCATTTGAGGCTTCCTACTTTTTGTACACTGCCACATTGCTGCAGATTGGTGTTTTGGGTCTGTCATTCCCAACACTGCTCATCAGTCCTCCTCACCACTGCCACACACTCTCCCTTGAGCATTTCGATCGTGGCATTTTGCCTTTCTCCCACCCCTAAGATGTTCACTAGCATTAAATCTATGTTTCTTGAAGTGGTCTTCTAGCAAATGCCTGTTGTCATCCCTACACAGTATTGAGAGGCATAATAAAACAGAAGGACACAGTCCAGCAGACAACCTCATTTAAAGACTCACAGGGGAAGCTCCACTGTTCTTTGCTTCAACACTTTGGCTGCCTGTCTTGTGGCCTGAAAGGAGAGGAACCCCACATCCATTCTGTGATTCCACACATAAAGCTTGGCACTACTGCCAATAAAAAGTAGTTCCGATCTCACCGAGAGTGGGAAAAGCACATCCCAAGCAGCAGTCCCCACCCAGAATACCTCAAAAGAAAATACAAAGATCGTAGAATCATAGAACGGTTAGAGTTGGAAGGGACCTTAAAGATTATCTAGTTCCAAGCTCCCTGCAATAAGCAGGGACACCTCCCACCAGACCAGGTTGCTCCAAGCCCCATCCAACCTGGCCTTGAACATTTCCAGGGATGGGGCATCCACAGCTTCTCTGGGCAACCTGTTCTGGCATCTCACCACCCTCACAGTAAAGAGTTTCTTCCTAATAGCTAATCTAAATCTTCTCTTAATTTAAAACAGTTACCCATCATCCTATTGCTACAATCCCTATAAAGAGTCCCTCCCCATCTTTCCTGTAGGCCCCCTTTAGGTCCTGAAAGGCTGCTATAAGTTCTCCCTGGAGCCTTCTCTTCTCCAGGCTGAACAACCCCAACTCTCTCAGCTTGTCTTCATAGGAGAGGTGCTCCAGCCCTCTGATCATCTTCATGGCCCTCCTCTGGACTCTCTCCAACAGGTCCGTATCTTTTTTATGTTGAGGGCCCCAGAGCTGGACACAGTACTCAAGGTGGGGTCTCATGAGAGCGGAGTAGAGGGGCAGAATCCCCTCCCTTGACCTGCTGGCCACGCTGCTTTTGATGCGGCCAGACTGTGGTTGGCTTTCTGGGCTGCAATCGCACATTGCCGGCTCGTGTTGAGCTTCTCATCCACCAACACCCCCAAGTCCTTCTCCTTAGGGCTGCTGTCAAAGATGAGCTGGTACAACAGACAAGTGGTCTCCAAAGTCTTCGCTGAGGCCAAAAGCACGGGTGCTCATGCCCAATGTGTTTTGGCCTCTCCTCCTCTACCTTCAAAAAGCTGTGGAGTGAAATCACTCCCGAGGTGTGGGTAGCCCCGAGGTTAAATGTCATCAAACAATCCCAGACGGGATGAAGCAGCTGGAGGGTTTGTGCTGGCATTCCAATCCAGGCTGCACTACAAACCAGCTAACCACATACAATTATATTTTTATAAATCTATCACTTACTCTGTTAGGGGTAATCTGTCACTTAATGCAAAATAAAGGAAAACACACTGCAAAACTCAAAAATATTATATAAAGCCTTATTTTTCTTGGTCTCCTGCAGTATGCGTATTTTTAATGTAAATGCACCTCTGTTTCAAAACGTCACCTCCTGCCCATCGAGGAATTAAAAATTGGTCTTTATGACAACATTTTATTAAATCGGGATTACAAGTCTCAGAGTGGAAACTTACGAACAGCTTATTCAAACAAATTGGTTACACCTTCCCAGGGCCACCAGGCAGCTTGCAATCACTGGAAATACAGTAGCAATGACCCCAAACTCTCTACATCGTAGCCACTTCATTCCTCCCCTTAAAATTACTGACAATAGTTCCCTCTCGCAGCTTAAGTACGTAGAAATGAGTTTCTTCTGAAGAACCCATGCATACTGAATGCCTGAATTCCCGTTAAAATCACCTGTGGTGGGTTATCGCAAATCCCATACTAAGTGATTTGCCAAACCAAGTCCGTTAAGCGGTGCTGAGAAATGAGGGATCTGCGTTCCTGTTGCTCTGTCAAATATGAATTCACGAATGAGAGGGTGGGTTGCTAACCCTGCAACTGCAAAACCCTCAGATCAGATAAGGGAAAAATGTAAATGTTATGGTTCGATCTGCCTTTAGGTCTCCATTTGTTTCCGTTCTTACTTTTAGTCTCAAGTCTATCTCTACAGCCCTATGGACACAAGAATAGTTGCAAAAGCAAAAAATAAAATAGAAATTGCACAATAAAATATATTTGGTGAATAGAAGGCTTAAAAAACAAAATACCACAATATCCTTCCAACTTATCTGCATATGTAGCAATAGAGAAAATAATGCTTTTATCTTATTTAGGATTAGATTTAAGCAGTTTGGTTCAATCAGACTTCTACTATGCCAAATGGAGTTATGACATTTTCATGGAAGCATACACACAAAATTCCTTTTGTCTGTCCTGTAAAGTTAACGACTCTCTGGTAAAGCACCAGCTCAACACACGTATTTTGGATCTGCACAGTTAAATTCAAAGTTCACATGCACAAAATTTATCAAAGTTTTAGAGATTCCAAGTTCCAGTTTTGGTTGATCTGTGCTTTATCTTTATCATTTTAAAGCTTATTTTGACAATTGTCTAGACTTTCAAAAGCATATGATACATAGTCCTGAAGCGTTGCCAGGTTCTTTATTATTTTTTTTCCTATCTCAAATCAGGTCTTGCTAAAAATTTACTCCCACTTCTTGAACATTTTGCTGCAGTTGAAGAAAACAGAAGCAATTAATTTCATCCAACAACTATATTTTACACTTCAATTTGGGGGTGCTGCAAACCTCTACTTATTATTACAAATCAGTACTACTGGATCCATATTCCCACGGGATGCTCTTGCAGCAATACATGACATTTGCCAGAGTTTAAAAATCAGATTTTTGTAAACCACCCTTTCCTCATGCCATTTCACATTGCTTTTAGGCTTCCCCCACCCCCAGGTCTTCTTTTTAACCCCAAGCGCTGCCCAAAGCATCCGTTTACCTTTGTACGCACCGCAGGCTCCCGTTGAGGTCAATGACAGCACAGAGAGCACGGCGTTAGCCACGCACGGGAGGCTGGGGAAGTTTTCGATATCGGGCCCATAAAGCTTCGAGTTATTTGTACTCCACCTTGTTTCAGGGCCAAACGCAGCCAGAATTGGTGGGGTGCTTGGGAAAGGGGGGCTTCCCAGCCTTTGCTCCACAGCTGCCTCGAGCGGGCGCAGGTTTCGCAGCCCCGCTGCTCCCCGCCTGTTCTGAGCCCAGGGGAGCCACGAGCAAGGACGTACCTTCTCACCAGGGAACAAACACCTCAATAAAATGGGGCTTTCCTCATTCTTGGGGAACTCAGCTGAAGTATTCCACATAGCAACAAATCAAGGCTGACCATGGAACGGGACCCACTTGGGAAGTCTGCAGGAGAATAAACTGATAACTTTTTTTAGCCCTTTTTTCAACCTGAAACCTCAGAGTTTCCTTCCCCCCTGCAACGGGACATCACTTCATTAAGCGGTTTGGGAAGGGTATGGAGTTTGTCCCACTGGGCAACCCAAAGGCAACATACTCCAGGGGAGGACACTGGAGAAGAGCCCAGTTTAAGCTTGCATATTTTTCAGGGCTACCTTGTACGGGAATGGGAACTTGCTGTTTTTCTCTAGCTGTGCAGATCTCCATCGTTTCCCTTTTAGGGGCATCTCCAAAGCATGGCAGCCAAACTGCCCCGCTGTGGTCATTCTTCCCCGAATCCACCAGTGAATCCACCGTCCCCAAGTTAGGAGGACAGAGGACATTACGTGGGATCAACGTGATATCCTTTTGTCACGGTGGTATTTCTCAAGCGAAGTAGCTGTGTTTCTTGGAGCTGCATCTCCTAAGAAACAGCGTTGTTTAAAGTACTTAAAATTACTCTCTTGACGAAACACACTTGGCTGAGAAATCCCCTGCCCAGCCTTACCTCACTTACCCCTTACAAAACACTGCGTGCGAGTTGTGCCTACGATCATTTTGTTGACACAACGCGTTTTGTCAGCTGTGCAGGAAGGCTGGAGGCAGCAGGGAAAAATAATACACGTGGCCAAAATGGATCTAGCTGGTCTAGGAGGGCTGTCATGCCAGACTGCCTGCGTACACTTGCACCAGAAAGTCCCCCGGCCATGCTGGTCTCCAGGGGGAGTCAGGGCTAGGTCAGTCGAGGATATGTTGCCCCATATGAATATTGTCCTCTCAATGACTGTGGAGCAGCCATACCTCAAAATTAACTTTTTTTTTTTCTTGAACGCCACATCGGCAATAGGTGAAAGATGGGTAGAAAGTTCTGCTATTTTCACTGTGGCTGAGCACAAAAAGCAACAGATTGCAAAATCCCTCCTTCAGAGCCATGGGCACGTCCGATGAGCACAAGGAACGTGAATTCAGATGCTCAGCAGCATCAAAGCAAACAAGAAGTACAGTAGAAGTCTGTTAAGAGCTGAAGGAACAAAGGTGTCGCTCCCTTTCTAGTGGAAATGACAGAGCTGCCAGCAACTTAACTAAAAAAGGAGGGGGGACGGGGGGGAGTAGATTTTCAGTCAATATTCCTATTCTCTATTTGGCAAAGCGAAGGGTGCAGTCACATCACAGGTGGTGGTGAAACCCTTCTTGCGTCAGCAGTAACTCAGAAAGTTGTTTGAGAGCAACTGCAGAGGGTAAACATAAAATCGTCAGACCTGAGCAACTAGGATTCAAAGTTATCAAAAGATCTGGCCAAGGAAATGGTCAGGCTGTTCAGCCTGATTTTCAGCAAGTCTGAGAGAAGTCAGGTATTGCAATACCCCTTTCTGGGCTAAAACACAAGAGTATAAGGTCAGTAAGAGAGCATTATGTAATTAGCAGCAATCTAAACAGAATAGAAATCTCAATAAAATAATGCTGCGTATCTGTTTACAATCAATTAAGGTTTGAAAAAGTTGCTATTTCTTGCTCAGCAGCTGGATGGTGCACAAGATTTTGTTTTGGTATGCTTGAAGGTGGGTTCTATTTACAAGAGCATGAGTATTCCGACACTTACGGGGGGGGGGGGGGGATGATACTGGGATTACGTTGGTTTGCAAGCACAGCATGAAGTCAGGACTGCAAACAAATGTCTTCGTATAGGGGAACAGCGAATCTTCTGATGGACAAGTAAAGAAACATCACGTAGAATCAGAAAAATCCTGTTGAAAAATGTTTTGAAAATAGCCCTTTGCTCTTTAATGGTAGCTAAGATTATTCATCAAATTTGGCAAATATTTTTAGTTAAAGAGGTTGAAATTGGAGCGGGAAGGACAAGACAAATTCACCGAAGTCAAAATGTCATGTGTTGATATTTTCAAAATGGAAATGTTTTTTTTCTGAGCTAACACTTTTGTTTCAAAACAGAACTATGGCTAAAAGCATTAGCTAGTAGGAAAATGAAATAAAACATTGCGGTTTGGATCAAATTAAACATTTCAGTTAATCCAAAACAATTTTCCTCCCAATTTTTCAGTTTCTACTGAACAGAAAATCCATTATTTGGAAAATTGCCACATACACTGATGAACTACAACTAAAATGCTAGGGAATATACTTGAAGAAAGGCCTGGAAAAACTGGAACAACTGCCTGAAATCGTTTCAAGGACAAGAGAGCATTCTCTAGAAGGAAGGACTCCAGGTCCATTTAGACATGTCAAAGAAAACCGAGGACTAACCTTATTACAGTCTACATGGACAATATTTTTTTTTTTTTTTTTTTTAAAGCCTAGCTGATAAAGTATAGCGAAACGCAACATCTGGATTTGAAATTGTGCAAGTTTTGATCACGATCACAGTTTACACTGCTCAGAGTGGAATTAGTTAACCTTTGGAATAACTTGTGTTGGATTGCAGGTCACCAGGAACTTTTAAAATCACAACTGAATGTTTTGCCCTTAAAAGGTCCTTTACTAATGAAACAGAATTGTCAACGAAGGTGTCTTTAAGGCAAGCTGGACAGACTTTGCCTTATCTTGGGTAAGATGCACGCTCCTCTCCCACCAGCTTGGTCACTGCAGGAGAGCATCCATCCCTTGAGGAGCAGCAGCTCCCAAGACCCTGACAATCCCCAAAGCGAGGGGTTGTGAGGGCAGGGAGTTTTGCCTAACCAGACACACCGCGACATGTCCTTGTCCCTAGAGAGGACACCTACGCTGCAACCTGCGGGCAAACCCACTGGAAGAGTGGAGCAAAATGCTGCCGCGTAAGGGAAGACCCTGGGAGGATCGGCCATTGTTCTCAAAACACAAAGAGGCAGGGGAAGGAGCGGTTGTTGCTGCCTGCAGCACCCTGCTCCGCAGGGAAGGACGGTGCGGACCCAAGATCGTCTCTCAGGGTTTAATCCCAACCAGGCAGATGTGTTGCTTGAGGCACCTGCTGAGCACAGGCGCTGTGGGTGCCCCCTTGGGGGGCTGCCACGGCCCCCGACACGAGCCGGGGCACCCCATGCCAGCTTCCCTGGCTGATTCAGACCACGCCACGCTTTTCAAAGGCTGTCACAACAGCGAAACACCGCCAGGTACATCGCTTCCTACACACCTGAGCCAAAAGTGAAGCTTGCCAAGTATGCCAGGCTTTGCAACAGCCACAAAGCTACGGATCAGCCTTTCTTGGCTTGCGTAAACTGGTGCGGATGAAGCAAAAGCCGATTTAAAGCAACCAACGATCTGTTCTTTTGTATTTCAGAGATGCTGCAGAATTTAAAAAGAAGCAGGATGTAGCAAAACCCCCTGATGCCGAATGTCCCAAGTTTAAGGGAACCTTTAAGCCAAACATGTACTTTACAGCTAATCCCTGCCATCTTATAAGGTCAAAGGAAAAGCTTGGCACTGAACGTCCCACTCCACCTCTAACAGAGCACAAAACCAAAGCCATTTTTTTTTTTTTTTTTCTACAAGAAACATTAATGCAATACAGAGGCTGTGATTTTAATTGTGCTCTCCTTTGAAAGCGATGAAAAGTTTACCAACTCCCACAGATATGTTTATTTGACCGCACATTGAAACCATCACCAGTACACCAAGCTCTCCTAGCTTGGAAACCTAAGAACATTAACTGCAATAATCGTATGTTAAAGTTTGAAAATGTAAGCGCAAAAAAAAAAAAAATTTAGGAAATTCCAAAATTAAAAGTTATCTACCACAACCATAACTCAGCCCTGGTAGTCAGCCTGATTGCACCACTCAACTCTACATGCCGTTAAGAGATGTATGCCTTAAAACGTGCCAGGCCATAGTATCGGTGGGAATTTTTGTGAAGAAACCTCCTGAATTTTGCATGTTTCTTAACATTGCATTAATATGTTTGAACTTAACAGTATAATGCTCCAGAGTTTCCTCCCAGCATAACCTGGGCCAGAAACAATCCTCACGAGCTGCCAAAGGACAGGACCGTACCAAGGCATCCCACGGGATGCCGCTTCGCAATCCAATTCAAGGTATTCGAGCTCCATCGTGTGGAACGCGCCGGCACATACAATAGGCATAAAATCTTTGGCTTCCTGATGAATGTCTTGGGAAGGAGAAAAATCCTCAAACATACTATAAAAGTGGAGAAAGCTGCTTTTACAAGAAATTGCTGCTGGAGTCGTGCTGCAGCCCATCACGGTGCGCATCCCGGTGACGTGGCTTTTTAATGAGACTTGCGACCAGCTCCCACTGCAGGGCAAATAATTAGACTCGCTTCACTCTAGCATTTGCTGCCTTGGTCATAGAAACACTGATAGATGAATAGCTCAGTCATGCACAGGATCTTATTTTATTTTAAAATATTGCCAATTTAGGTTTCGCGTCCTTTTTCATTTAGTGCTAAAGCACTGAAACACGCAGCACAATGCTGTTTGTATGCAACAGGCACCTTTCTCTGATTTTGTGTCATCCTGCAGCTGAGGTTAAAGTAGTAAGAAACCATTTCACATCTGAATTGTGGCTAACGTCTCATTTCTTGCAGCCTTTTAGGCTGCAGCCTCCATGCTGGCAACGTCTTCGTGCGGCATCTATCCCAGAGGTACCCTTATCTCGCTGGCTCCCTTGGATGCTCTCAAGGAGCTCTCTTCAAAGTATTTTTCACAGACAAGCAAAAGCTTCTGAATTTCTAGAAACAGTTCTGTCACAGGAAGAATGTTGCCATGACAATATCTATATAGTTATATTTATAGAGCATATAGAAAGATGTATAGTTAGACGCAGTTTTCAATTTTGTATTCGTTACAAACGATTCCCCTCTGACATACGGCATTTCATGGCAAGGGAGAACCCCCATACAAAACAGGCAAAGGCAAACCGTTAAAAAAAAAAAAAAAAAAAAAAAAAAACCACCGAAAAATAAACCCGATTACTCTGAGCAGCAACCCAAACCCTTCCCAGCCACAGCATCTGGAGCAAGAGAGCAAGCCGGGCTTCACGACTAGCAGGCACAGTGTTACTCTGTTCCTCTCTAACTCATTGCGGGGGGAACTTTGTGCGGTTTACCTTTAGCAGTAGCCGTCTCTCCATCAGCATGAGCCATGCGCTGCATAGCGGTCGCTCCAACACAGACCGGCATGCTGATTTTCTGCCCCAAGACTGAAGTTGACAGGTCCATCACTGACACGTCCCTGAGCACCCGGGGGTACAGCTTCCATCTGACATGCAGACAAATAAAGAGAATAAAAAGCCTGCATCATCGGCGTTATTTGCAGTTCCTAAGGGGCAAGAGCATATTTTCCTGCTGTCAGGAGAAACATGGTGAAAGCTGCGTTGGGGCTGGAGCAAAACCTCATTGCGTGACCCAGAGCTGCAGCAGGACCCGTGAAACGCACAGAGCCGGGAGGGAGCAGGCAAGGAGGGACCGAAGTCCATGGATGGTGAAAGAGGCAAAGGGCCTTTGAACGTTATTGGCTGGTATCATTTGAAAGAAAAGATGGGAGCCGCAAAATAATAAGGTTTGTGGTGAGTCTCAGCCTCTCCAAAAGCATTGGGGCAGAACTGGATGACAGAGGGTGTGTAGGAACAGCAGAAGCTATCAGCCCACCCCTTACTTATTTCTCCTATGGACTAGGGAGCCAAAGGGGATAAGACTAGCCTGACCGACATGCTCAGCCCTCCCCGTCCCCACGCTATACGTCTCTGAAATGAGGCTGCACAGAAACGAGCCGCCACATTTCTTCCCGTGGGAAGTGGGTGGGCAGGATGGCTGCCCGGGCTTTCCTCAGCTCAGGGACGGTGGGAATCCATTACTCTGCATCTCTGCTGGCACAGAGACTGAGTCGCTTTGCTTGGAGAGGTCCCATCCCTGGCAGTCACCAGCTGATGTGCAACACGTAGTCCCAGGGACCGCAGCCGCAGGGACAGCCCACTGTGCCGCAGGGACCCCAGACTTCCAGGAAAAGACCAAACGCAGCCACTGTAATTTGGTGCAGGAAAAGACTGAGTAGCAGAGCCGCTTTCCCAACAAGGCAAATTATGATCTAGTCCTTGAATGATGTGGTCCAGCATCTGCTCAACCATTCCCGACCTTGCTTTGCCTTAAATGTGTCTGCCAGAAACCACATCAACCCAGAGCTGGGCTTTGTTCTCCACTGGAGTCTTCAGCTTAGGTACAAATGGAAGCTGGCTCCAAAACAGAGCAAACTAAAACACACTTAATGTGAAATAACAATTTATTGCAGTCAGGCTGAACGTCACATGCTTGCACACGTAGAAATTTATCTCCCCCCCAAAAGCAGCACAATAGTATCGCAATCCCTCTTTATGATGGGGTCAACCAGACAACCCCACAGTATCCAAACTTATCTTAGTAGGGTTGCATTCCTGGGGGTACCTGTGAAATTGGACTCTTTTGCACCATCCAGGGGATGTTGCAGCACAGCCACTGTTAGGACAAGCCACAAGAGGGTGTGCGATAGCAGGGGCTTCCTCTCCACACAGATGTGCGCTGGGCCAGGCAGTACCAGCATCCACCTCTCACTAAAGCAACCCTACCTCTGAAAGTACCCTGCACTTTTAAATTATGGCTATTGACTTTTAATTACAGAAAATAATTAAAAGCTTAAGCTCTAGTACTGCTGAACTTGACTACCCGCTCAGTACTAGAAAGCCTGAGACTGGTACTATTATTGCTGGCATGGAGATGGCAACCAGAACCACTGTTACCCTCAGACTATGCTCCAACAGCGAGTAGTGGTCAGCTTGAGCTTGCAAACTAATCTGACAAGTTAGGGAAAACAAAACAAAACAAAAAGACAAGACATGATCTCTTCATTTTGTAGAAAGATCAAGAGACATTTCCATAAGAAGCCTGGGATAGAGCCAGGATAACACCCAAATTTCTGAAGCCTGAGAGCATGGGGGAGCACGGGGCTGTGCCAGCTCTCCAGGAAGCACTCCCCAGGGAGGAGAAGGATGGTTATGATGCTTGGAAAGAGACATGTAGTTGTGGGAGTCAGCTGTATTGTTCGATGCCAAGACACACACTGCAAGTATGTCTTCTCAGACTTGTTTTCAGGCTATTGTATCGGTTTGTTATTTTTCAGGGGAGGATGGGCTGAGGGTGGAACAAAGAAAACATGACTTTTTTTTCCCCCTTTCTTCCTAATCCTCATTCCAAAGGCTTTCTCCCAGCTCTGAGACATCTTTTCCCAGCAAATACAAAGAAAACAAAAATCCTCTAATAACCTTGCTCATTTTTACGGTCATACTCAAAAGCGTAAGGATGTGAAGTATCTCCCTCTTTCCCAGCCTACCAGTTTCTCTGCTGTCCCGGACCTGTCAGATTTTTACCTGGTGCAAACCACTGCCATCTCAAAGCACATGCGGGAGGCTCAGTCCAGAAGTACCGACATTTCTGTAGTGCTTTTAGCTGGGAAGAGAAACAGAAACAGCTAAAATCCTCCCAACAGCGTATGCAAGAACAAAGATGCTGTTTCAAAGAGCCTCCTTCCCACTCACCTTTATGTGCCACCAAATTACTCCATCTATGAGCTTTTTGGGGCTCATTAGACTTGAAATGTAAATGTCTCTTCCAGTGGCTTCTCTTCCCCTCACACCTTATCAGGTTGCACCCTCTAGACTAACATCAAGTCAATACTTAGAACTGACTATTTACTGGGTGCCACAAAAACCACCAGAAGGGATCACTACCTTATTATTGTACTCTCTAAGTAAAACCTGATCTTGCTTTGGCAACACGGGTGATTTCAGCTGTGAGTTTGCCAGATGCTTGAAGTGAGGTATTTTTCTGGACAAACCCTTAACAACAACAAGCAAAACCCAAGAGCAGATTTCCCTCTAACCAGAGTGTGCGTTCATTAAGCTGCCGCACACCACCTGCTTCCTCCAAGACTTTGAGTGAAAAGATTTCCTGAGTGTTTTATGAAAACCTTGTATTTGTTTTTGTTTGGGTTTGGTTTTTTTTTTTTTTTCTTCATTCATCATCTCCTCATCACCCACATTTTTTTCCAGGCAAGGCCACACTGGCATGCTGCAATCAGCAATTGCAAGTGAGTGCACCTTTCTTCCCAGCTGGAAGCAGGGAGATGCGGAGATGCAGCAGCGGGGCAGGCAGCGAGCACTCCCCATTTAGGCAACTTCAGCTAAATGCTGTTTTGAAAGAAGCATGAAAGGAAAGGGGGGGTGGGGGAGGATTAGCGCCATTTTTTTTTTTTCCCTTTTCCCTCTATGTTAAAAAATTTCAGAATGTCAATTATCTTGCAGTTGGGTAGAAGGGAAGCACTCGCTGCTTTCCCCACTTATTTTTCGCTGTGAGAAACGCTGAAATTTTCAAACTGCGACACATTTTGAAGCAGCTCTTCTTGTTTCCCTTCCAAGTTCAGGCTAAATAAACCCCCTGTGCTGCATCGCAAGCAGCGCGCTTGGGCAAGGACACACCGTCCAGGCAGTCTCCATCCCAACCCCAACCCACTTTGTTGCTTTAATCTCCCCTACCGCTCCGCTTCCCATCCCAAGGGGCAGGTGCTGGTGCTGTGCGAGGCTAAGCAACAGCTGCTTTCGCTTGAGGAAAATTGATTTTCTCTCCCAGGGTGTCATGCCATCCACACAGCGACTCTTTTCGCAGCACTCTGCGAGTCCGAGGTGAAAGACATCGCAGAAACATAACCAACTTATTATTGCAAGCATTCCTTTCCTTTTCTCCCTCCTACAACTTCACATGCTTGTTTGACCCCAATCACATTCTCAGCCTTGCTTTTTTTAACCAATATTTAAATTATTTATGCGCCCGGTCATTTTAACGCCCTTAATACCTAGCTACAAGACAACGATACATCTGCAGAAAAATACGCATCGATGCTGTCACTGATAAACAAGCGACTGCTGTTCCTCGTACATGACAAAACAAAACGCATCTTCTGTGGAGGCCATCGGGAGCCCGTGGCAGAATGTGTCACCACAGCTTAGCAGAAACGTGTTCCTACACACGTCCTCCTTCATTAAAATGCCAAAAAGGGAGATTTCAGATTGATTTCTCAAATGCCATCACGCTAAAGGCGTCCTGACCTTGTCATAAAATCTATTTCTCCATTCAGGCCCCTTGGTTCCCTGACAACTTCGGAGTGAATTTAGTCGGGAGACGGCCCAGTGCTGGAAGGACACGCAGCATTTCGGGATGCAGAGCAAATGCAAGGTGAGCGCAGTCAGACGCCATAGGGAGTAACGTATGCTCTGACATCCCAAATCATCTTCTTTGGCTTGATGCCAGCCTCCATGCCATTTGAACACTATGAATAAAAAATAGTTATCTGGCCTTAGCAGGAACACATTGATGTTGATGTGTGAGCTCCGGTTCTTCCCTCAATCCCAGAAGAACTGGAAACTGGAAGAAACTTACTGTACGTACCCGGTGTTAACCTCATCCTAAACACTGGCCTTTTGGAGATATTTGATATTCTGGTATCTGATTCAAGCTTCTGTGCCATCAGAAGGCCAGGACATTCAGTTTATGATCTAACGGGTACGGATTGCACTGCTCCAAAAATTGCACGGGTCATTCCGAAGGTATTCCAGTTTCTATCGAAAATACCATTCATTTGCTAGGTCAGTTCTAAATAATAATCTATTTATTTCTCCATAAATGCAACCATTCAGCTGCCAAAAAAATTAAAGAGTTCACAAACGAGCCCAACACTGATTTTTCTCCAGATACAAACCATCCTAGCAGTCTCCCTCACCCCAATAATCTTGCACCACAAAGGTATGGGCTAACAATTCATGCTTCTGGTTCAGTTCCGTGCTTTCTCTTTTTCCATTTAAACATAAACATTTATACATCTACCTATAAATATTTAAATAAACTATAAAGGTTTTTAGTCAGGCTGAATCCTGTGTCCGGAAACAGCACACAGCGAAGCTTTGGACAGCAGAACCCAATAGGAATTCTCTGGCTGTGGGAAATGAAGCTGAACGTACTCGTTTCTCTCACAAAATCACACGACTTTGTGATCTTTCTGGCTTGGGGGTGTAAAGTCCATCTAACTTTACATTTACCCACCAGCTGTGCTTAGGAACAGGGATAAAAACCAGTGACACGCTCAGAGACGCACAAGGAGTGCGTGAGAGTCAGGGCGAGGAGCAGTCCTGCGCCTTTTGCAATTAGGCCATCCTTCTCCCAACGGCAAAGAAAAATTTAAAAAAGAAAAAAATTTTCTTTTTTTTTTTTTGTTGCTTGTGTCAAACAGTTCTTATAAACCAAAAATACTGTGAAGTCTTTGTAGCAGGTTTCTACTGTTTCTAGATGCGTTGCCAGGAAGCCATTGCAAACGCGGCCTAACCAACTGTTAATGGCAGCATCCCGTGTGCTAAGAAAATAGGAATCCGCCACCACGTGTTGTCCCTCAGCAGCAACAAGTGGGACCTACTGTAGCTATTGAGATGGAGCCCCATGCTCAATGTGCCCCCACAAAGCTTCAACAGCCCATTAAAGGGGGTCACCTTCGCTGAGAGGAAGGTCCATCTGGCTGCAGGCAGCAAGCACACACTGCTTAATTGAAATATTTCAGTTCACAAATAGACAGGTACAGGAAGGCACTGGAAACGTTAAGAATGATTTAACTTTCATAGAATGGTTGAGGTTGGAAAGGACCTTGAAGGTCATGGAGTTCCAACCCCCCCGCCACAGGCAGGGACACCTCCCACCAGCCCAGGTTGCCCAAGGCCACCTCCAGCCTGGCCTTGAACACCTCCAGGGATGGGGCCTCAACAGCCTCTCTGGGCAACCTGTTCCAGTGCCTTACCACCCTCAGAGTGAAAAATTTCTTCCTAATATTTAATCTAAACCTGCCCTCTTTGGTTTTTCAGTGCTACATAAGGGCTATTTTTAACTCTGACCACCTTTACTATTATCTGCCTCTTGTTATGGACAGATAAAAGAGCACATTTGTCCACAAAGCGGTAAATCACTCTGTCCATGCTCCAGCCTTGAATCCTTTCCACTTCATACAGGTGAAGGTGGTAAGCCCCAGCAGACAGCATCAGCTGTGACATCCACCCTTGCAGGACGAGCTGTGCTGGCACTGCAGTGACCAGAACAGAGGGGACCGCATGTCTCAGCGGGGAAGGAGGGTTTCAGGCTCCAACTCCAGCTCTCTCGCTGATCTGCCGGGTGACCATCAGCACATCACCGCCCTTTTCAGTGCTTTGCGGGTCACCCAGAGAGAGATGTAGATGCAGAGTGACGGAAACGTAACAAGCAAAGCTTTGACTTCAGCATTTCTGCCCCGTGACCTCTCTCTCTGGCTGTCAAGTTCTTTTTTGTTTGATGATTTAATAAACTCCATTTGTCAGGTCTTTTAGATTTTATTTACTGCCCTTTTGGAAGATGTTTAAATGGCCTAAAGCTACTGCGGAAATTAAATCTTGTTTTCTTTAAGACAAATATACGAAGGGAGAGGGAGCAAAGACAGAAACACAGCTTCCATCCCCTTCATACCTTCACTGCTGAGGAGCAGGAACCCAGCATCGAGGGCCTTTTAACCACACCAGGGCCTGGCAAATTTCATTTACTTTTTCTTTTTTGTTTTTTAAATGTCTCAGGCTGTTTAATGCACTACTAATTAATATCTTCAGTTCCAGGCTGCCTGCAAGCTCTGCAGTTTAAATGCCTGAAACTGGAGGCTGTTATCGAAGAGATGATAGAAGATGCCAGGAAAGAGGAGGTGAGCCCGAACCCTACAGATGACCAGCCCGATGCGAGGAGGTCTTATCATCAGAGGAATCTGCCCCTGTGGTGGGAGACGACTCCAGAGCAGAGCTGCTCTTCTCTCACCACTCACAGCTCACTCCGCTAATACCAAAACAGCAGGGGGAGATACCCAGCTTTCTGTTAGCCTGTCTCTGGGCAGATTAGATCCAACCTTTGCTTAATCATGATGAGCTCTAGCAGCTAGTAGTAAAAAGTTCACTACTTCTACAGTTCATTGCCTCTGAGCGCTTCCTTTGCGTGTCCTTTCCTTAACATCTCATTTTGGTTTTATGAGAGCAAATAACATTGGAGCATCTGGAAGCATTACCAAAAAAAAAAACCAAAAACCAAACCAAACACACAAACCCCGGTGAGCACTACTCCATCCCCTACTGCTCCGATTTACTGCTTGGAGCTGGAACAGTCCTTTCGCTTGTGTTTGAACAGCACCAAGCATAAGGGGATTTCCAGTCTGTGATATCAAATTCTGCACAGAACTAAGAGGTCTGGAATAAGTGGTCACAGGGGAAGTTAGTTTTCTTCTTCTCCTGACGTTATAAAGTTTTCCTATATCTGTCCCTAAAATTGGGGTTCTGACTTGACTTCTGAGATCTGGTCACTGAGATCCCGTTAAATAAATTACTACTGAGTTTCCTAGAGCCTTACTAAAGCCGCAAGGGATTTCCAGCTGAATTGCTCTTAGCCTCCAGAAAGGCAACTGGAGCAGTAAGTAGGGTTGCTGCTCTACAGCAGAAAAGCAAAGCGGGGAGGGAGAAAGGCAAAAGACAAATAGGAAAAAAAAATCTTGTTTTGGGCTGTTAGACTAAGAGGGATTTAAGACAAAGCCTCCAGAGATTAGCAAAGACAAGTGCAGAGGGGTTAAATGTCTGCAGCAACACAGCACCCGAAGGGAAGAGAAGCGAACAGCTGTTTGAGCAGTTCCACTGGGCTCAGCCGGGCTGAGGCCATCAGCCTCCGGCTACCGCTCTTCCTCTGCAGCGCTTGGGCTGACGCTCCGGGGGCAGAGCGGCAGCGGAGATTCAGGGCACGAGGAACCGACTGATTTGACATAAGTTTTGACGCTCTTCCACTGAATCTGACAGCAAACGCTGCCTTACATTGTGTTGACCTTGTACGGCAGGGTGTCCCGATTTCAAGTTTTGACAACAATTCAGGGAGCCAGCCTAAGTCAAAACTGGCTTATAATAGTTCCCATCATTTACAATATTTCCCAGGGCAGTGCTGAACTTCTGCTGGAGACCCCTCGAGCGCGGCTTGGCTTTCACGGCTCGCTGACGCGAGGGTACACAACTCCTTTTTGCTGGGCTACGCAGCTCTCATCGAGCGATGCTGCACAAGCACTCAGCAGGGCAGGCTGCCTAAATAATGCGGTTTGGGAGGAAGAGGCAAATGGCAAAACAGATTCAGGAGCTAAAAGGTCCAACCCCACCGCAAGAATCCCTTGCCTGCATTATAGCCCAACACATAGAAATTACAGTTTCATCAGCTGACTAAATATTGGAGCTGGAGGACTCTTTAGACAATTTATGTTAACAAAAGAAATAAAATGCAGGTAAAGCTAGAAAGATGCTAATGGATTTTAGGGACTGCTTTTTGACAGCGTTAGGTGGAGTGAAAGGGGAGAGACAGTTGTTCTGAAAACGAATTACTTGAGAGTCATTTTGGTAAAAAAAAAAAACAAACCAAAAGAGTTTCAGAAAAAAAGAATTTTGTTCACACAGAGAAATCTAATATTGCACCACATCTACTGATAAAGCAGAATTCACACCCCCCACCTCCTGCCCCAGCCTTAAATCCTTCTCCTACCTTGAAAATGCTGCTACGTTATCTGCTAGTGTTTCCTGGTCATCTGCTCCGGATCGGTAATAATCATACACTGATTTGGGGAGAAATTTTTTAGCATACTCTTCAAAATCAGCAATGCAAACTGGTTTTCCAGACATGTTTGCAGATCTCACAGGGTTAGTTTATTCCTACTTCTCTCTCTTTTAAGCTCTGTATTTTTGTCTGTAAATCATTAATACAGGACCTCAACAGGATTCGACTTAGTCTACGTACCAAAAAAAATACACCAGCTTCTTGTGTCATACTGGACTTCAGCACCACACTATTTCGTGTGGTCAAGGCCAACCTAGAACATAATGGAATAAAACATGGCAAAAAGAAAGAAAATGAATCAGCAAGGAAAGAAAGAGATAGGTGCACCACGCATGGCTTAAATCTGCAATAACAGGAACATACCCTCCCCCCTGTATGCCTTTATCATCCAAACCATCCAGGAGACTGAAACAAGAAAGATGCTGTTTATACCCCAAAACCAAAATCCTGATTTAGATGATTTATAAAAGCAGGTCCCAGCTTGGACTGTACCGAACACAAGGGGGTTTCCAGTTATTTCCGTTAAAATCCTAGATACCGATTCAAGTTGCAGTGGCCCAGCTGCCAGGCAGCTCGGGCATCTCATACATCCTAAGGCAAACCGCTCCTGCTTTTTTAAGATAATACCACCTCCACAACCCACTGCGAGCTACTTGTTCTTAACATGTTACAAAGTCAGATGCAATCACCAGTTGGAAATAAAATTAGCTTACCAAAGACACGATGCTCATCCAAAGCAGAACAGACTCGGTTAAGATTTCTTGTTTGAATCTTGATCTAAAAATTAACCAATATACATTGTTTGCAACAGGTATACGGTATTTGTTTGACAGGGAAAACTTACAAGTATATCATGTGTGTATATAATTCGATTTTCTGGCTGTGCACATTTCAATCATTAATGACATTTTATTAAAACCAGATTTGGGGAAGAAGGGAGAAATCAATACCTTAACTGGAAACAAATCTCCCAAAGCGTAGCGCTAGACGCAGCAGACTTTGTAGCACGCACAGCAGCAGAGCGGCACGCACCGCGCTCACCGCACACCTCTCCGGTGCAAGCAAACCAGAGAGCCCGTGTTTTGCTCACTCTTTGTTATTTGTAGCGCACCGAGGGGAAGAAATACAACGCAACAGAAACATGGCTGTGCCTCACTCCCTCCAGTAATTTGGGGCTTTAAGTGACTCGATTTTTTCATTCTTCAGCAAGGGTGAAGAATTTGGATAACAGCAAGTAAAACATATATATCTGTGAAAACCGCGGCCGTCTTCCTTGCTGCTGGTTTATGAATAACAACTAGGAACACAATATTCTGCAAAAAGCGAGAAAAAATGCTTAAGATTCAATGGAGATTGTCAAACATCTTTGGATGAATCTCTCAGGAGCTGAGGCAGGGAGGATGGTGCCAGCTGTACGCTCAGGCACCTTTTAAAGAGAACGGCGGCACTGAGATTTGCAGCTATTTCTCCAACTGCTTTCCCAGATGAGGACATCTCAGATTAAGTTGTACGGGGTGCGTAGGGGGTCAGAATATTCATGGGAGGAATTACTGGCAATGAATATCAACATACATACAATTACACCATGAGGCATTTATCACACATCAGTCAGATACAATTTAAACGCAAACTGGCTTAACATTGACATTTCTCTATGCTCCCAGCACAAAACTGGGGACACATCTGCTTTCATTCAATTAAAGTTTGCATTGCCTGTGCTAAAAACAGGTATTTATTCTAGAGCACGAGACAGTAAGCATTGCACCATAGCTAAACATTTTAATTTGTGCAGCTGAATTCAACCTTAATGAATTCAAAAGCTTTCAGTGTTGGAAAGTTGCACAAAAATTGCCGAAGGTAATGATTCTGTTTCATTACTGATCTCCCCCCCCCCCCACTTCTATATCTATATTCGCTTACAAAGAAGTGCCACTCAGGCTGAAGTTCCTCTTCCCTCCCCTATCACAAAGTTGCTCACACGCCACCCTTTGCAGAATCCCCCCCACCGATGTGCCAACCACACACCAAAGCCCAACTGGGGTCACTGACTTCTTGCTGCCACCCAGCTCACGTGTCCATGGAAGCTCCACAGACCTCAGGAGTCCACCAGGAGCTGGGGACTCCTCTGCTGCAGCAGTACATCCCCCCCCACCGCTGCTGGTCAGTTTATGAGCTGGGGTGTGGTGGAAGGTGCCAATACCGGCACAAAGGAAGCAAAACAAGAAGTTTAATCTGCTGCTGAACTGGGACTACTTGACCTCTTACAGGTGTGAGCCCCAGGAGAGCGCAGCAAACATCTCCCCAGCACATCTGACACCGACACACAGACCGGCTCTGACAAGTAATTGGCTCCTCACTTTAACGAATCTCTCTGGGTAAGAGGTTTCCTCCAGCTGCTTAATGAAACATCAGCTGTCTGAACTTTAACCTTGAAGCAAAAGAACAGCATCGGACTCAACAGCAAAGAGTTTGCCCGAGCAGCCGCAGCAAGCCTCGCTGATAAAAGTCAGTGCAAGATTCAATCGAAATGTTCAGATGCGATTAGGGCAGAGGGAAAAAAAAACACACAAGAAACCCAGAACGCAATCAGGGTAGCATTAACATCCTCTCCCGTATCTACGGCTTCTCACTTGTTCCTTTGGCAGGTCACTGGGGAATTACCAACAGAGAACGGTATCACATAACTGGAGCTGGGCTGAACCAGGCTCTGCAAAGGAAACTTTGCACTTTAGTTCAAAATGGGGTATTGCAAATTCCAGAAGAAAAACCCCACAGAGTGCTATAAAATGCAGACATACAACTTCTGGCTTAGGAAGCACTCCAATCAAAAGCCAAAAACGTGGTCTAAGAAATATCACGACATGCTTGTTCTTACGTATGTTATTTGATGGAGAGGGAGTTCGCTACACAGCATTTTAATGCAAACCGCTGTGTCCTACTGCAGGATCAGAGAGACAATGTTGATGGTCTCCTGCCAACACGCAAAAACCTCCACAGGTGAAGGATGAGTCAGCTGGGGTTTTTCTCACTTCAGTTAACTGCAGTAAAGATTAACTGGAAAAGTTAACTGCAGTATATAATTAAAATATTTCAGTGCCCCAGCGATTACCTATTTCTCAAGACTGTTGTGCAAAGCTCTTTTATCAAGTATGTTTCCTTACCTAAGTGGCAGTTTTGACTTCCAAATTCCCCATGAGCATTCGTTAATTTCTCCAAATAAAGTCAGAAAATACCTATTTACAGACTGCGAACACTATAAGGTGAAGTTTTTTTTCAGTGAGTAGCTCACATCAATCACAGCTGAGCCAATTTACTTCAGCCCCTCCAAGTCAGAGGAATCAGCAGAAAATATCTGTATCTTCAGCATGAGATTGAGTCAAAAACGATGGACCTGTTGCAGGGATGGGGACAGTTTCTTGAACATTCAGCACGGACAGTGAGCACGTGGCCCTAACAAGCGTCTGTTTTGTCAAGTCAGTTGGGAAGTCTGGGTGCTGCTGGGGTGGAGGGAGACCTGAGCATTGAACAGAGGACCAGCTCTCCTGGGAGGATCTGGATGGCTTTGAGTAGAAGGAAAACAATCCAGGGGAGAACTACAAAGAGCCCCCCAGCTGCACAGTGATAACCAGACCAAAAAAACCCCGCCCTTATCAAGCATGATCTTTCACACGCCTGATGTGAGACTGAAGGTCAAACACTTTGAATGACCACCATCATTTCTGCATCTTCTGCAAGCCTGAGAGCTACCAGCACAGCCTGTGCCGAGACAATCAGCAGTGTCTATGTTCAGCTCTCACATCCTGCTGGAATTCAGATTAACACATGTAAAAGTATAAAGTACTAAAAGGCTCTGTGAAATTCTAACGAGCCAAGAAAAATGGCTTCTCCATATAAAATGGAAATTCAAGTAACAATATTTGATTACTAAATCCCCGTTTGTTCCCTGTATGCTTAAATACGGAGCCTTCCTTTCTCCTCAGGAAAGACGAAGTGAAAGTAAAGCCCACGGAGCTTTTACAGTGTTTTTCTACTGGGAAAGAAACGAAGATGTTTGGTTAAAAGAAGTCGTCACTACAGTCTTCATTAAAGTAAACCACAACACTTTCTGTTCCCCTGTAGGGAAGGGAATGAAAGCAAGGTATGAGCAGACTGGGCTCACCGGCAAACCAGCTTACAAATGAACCGCTGGTACGTGGCGGTCCAGGAGCGGAAAGATAAGCAGAAAATTGGGGAAAAGGCAGCCAGCTCCTAGGAAGAGCCGCAAAAGCATCACAAGGGACACACACCGTTTCCTCCCAGGCAGCCCTTCACAGCCAAGCATCTCGGTGTCTTCTCTGTGTGCGCATGGTGGGGGGGAGGGGGGGCTAACACTCAGAAAAGGGAGACAGGATCCATTTCCCCCCCCTCCCCCCATACTGCAGCTAAAAGACCTCCTACAAAGATGCCCACAGTAGCCATGCGGCTTTACATTTTCAGTGCGTGATCAGCCCTGGGGAGGCGGCACACACTACTCGGCAGCCCTGTTGCCAGAGCTGGGAGTTACCACTGGTCCAGTTCAAAATTCCAAGGTGGAAACTCAAGCTTTTCAACCACTCCAGTACAGCCATCAGAGAGTTCTCTTCATATTTCCTCTATAAAAACAGAGCTTATGTTTGTCTGATTACTTAAATTAACTTCCCAAACCTGATTGGATTTTGCCTGTAGTACTCTGCTTGCCCGTTTTCATGGGGAAAATTTCATATTCTCACATCATGAGACAGAAAAAGAAGCAGCCGACTAAACAGTCAAACAACAAAGTGCTCACGAGGGCTTCACTTGATAGCGTTCCCCCTTCAACTTTACATCAGGAAATCAGTGCAGTGGAAGAGCAGAAAACAGAAGTGAATGGGAAATCACCCAACCCGTGCAGCAGCTCTGTTCCGAGAAAGGCAGGTCAGGAAACTCACCTGGAGAGAATGAATCTGTGTACTGGATCCAGTGGTTGTTCACTTCCAAATATGTTCCTGGCGGTCACTTCTCCCTCCAGCACGCCTGGCCTTAAGGCCCGTTTCTTTGGCAATGACTGCATGCTGTAAACTACACTCAGAAGATGTACCATTTACATCTGCACGCTTCCCAACCATGTCGGTAGGGAGAAACATACTGCTGTCCTCCAAATCCTAGCAAGTTAGCACACCATTTGCAGAGTCGGACAGTGGATTTCTCAAAAGGGGGAAAAACTGACCTAACACAGAAGCTCAGAGTTGCACCATTTTGCCCAGCAGCCTCCATTTGCGTCCCAGTTGCGTTTTATACCTTCGAGAGTGTACTGCTCAGCCCACAGTTACTACAATGAAAACCTCAGTGTAGGTGTGCTTCCAAGCATTTTTTTTACTCACGTAGCAAAGAAGCAATTCGTTAGTGTACAGGTTTGTTTTAAAGAGGAATCTTCACAAGTCACAACCTGTATTATCAATTGGAAGACCAGTAATAAAAAAAACCCAGCCTTTTGTTAATTACACAGATGAGCCATCTACACACTGAGAAAATGAAAACTAACTACAAGAAGATGATAAATACAAAATTTATATGGAGTTTCAGTAAAAATACCCATAGTGTAAATTTGCAAACTTTCATATAGAAGACAATCCTGCACAACATTTCCACAAAGAAAGCCCACATCACAAGCATTGCCCAGCACCAGTGCAGTATATACAGAGTATTCCAAGACTCTCATACAAGGGTCACGCAAATCTCCAGGCCAGGAGCTTTGAAAGGCTGTATGTATTTCTAGCCTCTTTAAAAAGTAACCCACTGGATTTTTTTATTTTTTAATTACTTGCTTTTAAGCATTCACATTCAGATCCATAAGGGACTGGTTTTCGGAGCGGCACACATCCTGCTTGAAATTTAAATTGGTTCTCAAAAATCTTAAATCATTTTTGACATACAGCTCTTGTTTATGAGCCTTACAGCCCTATCCTTAATCAAAACGTTTTGAACAGCGTTAGCAGCAGCTTCTCCAAAGACATTTTGGCTATACTGAGACTACAAGAACAAGTTCAATTCTTTAAAATTAATCATAACAGAGGACAGAGACAACAGAATACTCAGATTACACAAAAGGTTGATACTGACTTTTTTATGGGAACACACCAAGTTTAATACTACTGTAATAGTCTAATTAGTACTACCCTTGCATGATCCAATTAAAATGTGTTTTAGTGGAAAAACTGATTCTGGAAGGTATATTAACATTACGCTTTTACTACATAGCTAGTGACCTTTCTGTTAAATACAAATTTAGCCCTTACAGTGTTTGCTACTTGTTGTTTGCTGGATAAATATTAGTCAAAATTAAGTATTTAGAGTATCATGGTACAATATTTTTCCTACAAATGTAAAACTATATTGGAGATATCAATGGTGGCATAGCACCTGTTTTTCTAAACTCTTAATCACAATTTTTTAGTGATCTTTGTAATGAGATACTACAGTACACATCAAATAGTCAAACCCAAGTTAGCATTAACATTCCTTACTTTTTAATGAAAACACAGGAGCAATGACATACATATTATGTTCAAGAAACCTTAGAAGCCTGGTATAGCTCATTTCCAGGTTCACAAGAAAGGATGAACCACTGTCACTTGCTGCCTGCTTAATCCTTGCTCATCAGAGAGTTACCTTACAGTTAGGTCTATTACAATGGAAAATATTCGTATCATCATTTTAAATAATCCAAACTTAAGAGTGACACACAGAAACAGAGGAAACATAAGGAGATACTTCAGAGAATCCACACACACAGGAGCTTTCTCACAGCATCTCATAAACCCCGTATCTTGTAGGATTAAGTGCCACTTGTGGTTTGTCTTTTTGTTTGTGTTTTAAATTCAGAGACACCTTAATGAAATCTAGCCCTTATGAGAATGTCTTGTTTATCTAAAACATTCAAAAAGCCCAAATATCTCACCTTAAGCACTGGAAAGAGATAACTTGACTTTTTAATACTTTTTTTTAATACCTCATATTCCCAATGGCGTACAACAAAGCCACTGTGAGGTATAAGGATGTTCTGTATCTTTTAAAGTCAAAACCTCTTTAAACAGCTAAACATGATTTTAGATGACTGGCTCCATGTTATTACAAAAGTGAAGAGAAAGTGAATCAAAATTTAATATTGACATGCTCTCTCCTACACACCGAGTATCACAAGACCCTATGTAGTATAAAATATTCTCTTTGGTACACAACCAAAGTCATCATTGCCCTCAATCGGTGCTGGATACAGTCCCACATATTTTTAGTGTCTGGTAGTTTTGGATCCATGACTGAGGGAGGGGAGGGGGGCAAGTCTGTTCTAATCTTACGCAAGTTCAAGTAACAGAATATACACAGTGACTCCTGCTTATCTCATGAAATATGGTTAAAGTCTTGTTTTCATTTTACTTTTATGAGCTCCTAATGCACAGATAATGAAAAATGGAAATACATTGTGGAAACAACAAATCTGTAGTCTGAGCTTTTAGGTGCACAGTTCTTCCCTCCAGACTGCAGCAGCCACAAAGTTAATTTTTGCAAATAAAAACTTAGCTTGAGTTTGGCTGGGGGTTTTTGGTTGGTTGGTTGGTTTTTTTTATGTTTTTGTTTTTTGTAAAAAGCTGCTATGTACCTCAACTTCTACTGAGTTCCACTGTCTGTAAGCTTCTACAATTGCTAAATTACATGGGACAACGCCCAAATAAGACACAAGACAAACTGTTCTCATTATAGGGCAACGTATATATATTCTCAACTGTATCTTTTCACATATGTGAAAGCATATTTACATGTATCCACTACATGAAATTCAAGCTCCAGACTGAGAAGGTTCCTTAAAAAAAACTCATATTCAATATATGCAGTGTAATTTTGTTCTTTACACAGCTGTAATAGACAAACACAAAGTTTCTACCATGTCGTTCCAAGACGCAATACGCAACAGGACACAGACAGGAAAAGTTAAGCTTTCTTGGTAAATATGCTCTTTCTGAGCATTAAAAAAAAAAAGAAATAACTTTCAACACAAATTGGCCCTATTAATCTCAGTCTCAAAGGAAAGCAGCATTTTGTACTTGCAACTTGTCTCTTCTAATGGGATTATTTCATCTCTGATTATTCTTGAAGAACAAGATGAAATTCATGCACGTTAGCAAGGTTTATGCAATATATACATTAAAAAAAATATCAAGATTAAAACACCTTATGCACATGAACACACATCAACAAAATAGGAACATACAGGATCTCACTATAGGTATTCCTTACCAAAAAAAGCCTTATATATTAACCAAGTCAAAGGAGGGAATTACTGATATCTTTAGTGACTTAAGTCTTCAAACCACACTTCATGCTGTGTACCCAGCAAGCCGTTTTCACATTACACAGTTCAATAGATACATCTTTATCTTGATAAAAGTAGCAAACCCAAAAGCTTCTCCCTACTACCCACCCCTGCCCCTCTCTTTTCCTGATGTGCCGATTCCAGTGACAAAAAGTAGAAAAGCAATCAGAGGTAAAACCTTAAGTGCCTCTTCAGTTAATATTACTAAAGCAGTCTGAGTTCTGCCAAAAGCATTTCGAGTTGGAAACGGCAGAACTGCATATGACAAGCTTGTATTGGCAAGAAATATACAGCTTACTACAAAGTGAATACTTCTTGCTACAATCTCTTGAAGGGGGAAAAAAAAAAAAAAAAAATAAAAATCATGCTTTGGCAAAAATTCCCCCCAACCAAAAAAAATTTCCTATAAGCCTTTTAAAAGTTCAAACATTTTAAACATTTAGCTGCCACTCTTTCTCGGCCTGAGGTTTTCAATTACTCAAACTCCTCGGGTTAAAAAAAACTCAGCTGACAAGCTTGAGCTGTGCAACATGCCTCCAAATTACCAAAACCTGAAAAATCTGGGGGCACACAGCATACTGTATGATAAACTTTCAAAAAAAACATTAATAAAAAAAGAAAGGTGCTTCAGTTGAAAGTGATAAAAATAAACCCATCATACACAACATTTTTAATAGAAGACTAATAAGGTGCCTTCTTTCACTATTGTATCACTTATCTGGTGCTTCTGTGGCATTTGAAAACAATAAACATTGAGACAGAAAAGTCACTGTCCTGCCAAGCTGCTGTAAGGAGTTAAAAGTCCTGATTTTGCTTAGGTCAATACTTACCAAGTAACACAAGCATAGATGACCGTTTTATAGCTGGTGAACTGAGACTCTGTAACACCTCTTTTCTCTTAGAAGACTTCAAACAGATAAGATAGACTTATTTTGATTGTCATGGCTAAAGTTACACAATACACAGCATATGTGCTTATAAAACAAACCCAATGAGCAAGTATTAGCTTAAAAAAGAGAAGCCTGCTGACAGAGCAGAGGTTTTGCGTAAACACAAATGACAAATCAAGTGTAAGATTCAGCTTCAGACGCAGGGTCTGATACTTCTTTGGTCCAAGTGTACAAAATACACCACCAAAACAGCTATAGTCCATTATCAGCCACCTGACTTTTACGCTGTCTTACTGAGCTTTCAGTCTCTGAATCAGCTAAAGGCTGTTCACTTAAGTCTTCCATTTCTTCTTCCCCTGATTCTTTTCCAAGCGCTAAATCCTCCTCTGAGTCATCAGCACTTGAATTTGCTGCATCTTCTCCATCTGAGAGATCTTTTACATCTGCAGTCTCTTCCGCATCATCTGCGGAAAGCTCTGCAGCCTCCTCCGGTTCTTCTAATGCTGCATTCTCCACATTATCCTTTGTAATTGCTTCTTCTAAACAAAAGAAGTGTTTCAAATACTGAAGTTAGACTGAATCTCAAAACAATGGCTTTTAAAGTTACATCACCATGTATGTATTCTGAAATATTCATGAACATTATTATTGAAAACTTGTACGGGACTATATTTTCCTTATATTTCAGTTATAACAATTAAATCTTCAGTAGTATTTCTCTTCCATTTTCATTTGTTCTTCTTGCATCTCGGGCATAGATAGCTTTCATTATGTTCCACCAAGTTACAAACTAAAGACAGATCAATTTTACTTGGCTCCTTGAAGAGGTTTAATTATCAAACAAATCAGCGGGAAAGTGATAAGATACTGGTAAGCTCTGTCAGGTAACATCTGCTGTTGAGTCAAGCAGCCAATTGGATAGCATACTGCACAAGTATGCACACGTGCATTTTTCTTTTGATAGTGATTACCATCTACGATTTTGAAGATGGTAATTTTGCACACTTAAGAATTCTAGATTTGGCTGAAGTCTTATTGGCAAGTGTCACAGATGCATCTTCAACAGTAAACCAATGTACAAATTGTACAAATGTACACAATTAAAAATAAATATTTAATTACAGTTAAGTTTTGACACCACTTAATAGCACAAACATACCAAAAGGTATTCTGGAGCTTAACACACATCTGGTGCTGACAAGACACTATTTCATGTGCAAGTTTTTGCCTCCCATAATTCATAGGGAGCAGAATACTATTCAGAAGACTTCTCACCAAGGATAAGAGACGCACGTTTTCTTTTATTGGAAGGAGACGCAACACCTTTCCCCATCCCCACACCTGCAGTCTCTAGATTCATTTGATTCCCTCTATCTCCTCCTTTCCCCAACCACAAATTACGTAGAAAATTTTTCAGGTTCAGAATGCTGCATCTCCTAATGCAATATACAGAGTGTATATTAGGATTTGGAACTGTCCTGCCAAAGCAAATTCTTTTCTATATTTAAGCAACAGGTCTAGTGAATATGCACTTGCATAAAATACACAAATCCCAGTATCTTTGTTCAAGACGTCCTCATTTTGAATGCAGTTAGCCTCTTCACAGTTGTGGAAGCTGGAACAGATTACTGTTGGGTTGTTGTTTGGGTTTGTTTTTTTGTTTGTTTGTTTGGGTTTTTTTGTTTGTTTGTTTTGGTTTCTTTGTCTGCTTTGCTATCCTCCAGGTGGGTGCTTTGCCATTGATATTGTAGAGCCCAACATATCAGTCCTTGCCAGTGTGACTAAATAAATACCTGGATTATTGGTTCACATCTAACTTCTTGACATCTAGGAACTTCTTGACATTGGTTCACAATTAAGTTCTCCCTCCTACAAGTGCACATTTAAACCTACAGTGTCTCACCCACTTAAGAATTCTTACCAGATGTTTCAGCTCTGTATCTTGACTTGGATGGGCAAAGGCAGTCTGAAATCAAAACCAGTATCTGTGTAAGAGAAAAAAAGTCATTTGTTAGCAAACCATCCCAGCAGCCACTATGCTATTAAGTATTTTCCTACTCATTCTTTTAAGATAGACACATAATAAAATTTAGAAAATTATATTATCTTGCTTGGAGATAAGAGCTGTCCTGAGGAGCTAAATGAAAGCACTGAAGTGTGTTCTCGATGTATACCAACTAACATTCTCTGCTTTCTACTCCAAATTTTCTGCCTCCTACTTCCATAAATTTATTCAGTATTAAAACAGCTTGCATCTTAAGAAGAGAGGCCCAGAACACAGTTGAGGAATTATTATTTAAAACTTACGAAACCTTCTTGGTCAAGATTTTCTGTATTTTGGGATCTTATTCAATTCCTACCCCTGACTCCCCAATACACAATGTGTACTTCCACCTTTTGTGCTTGGTTTTGTCTTTTATGTTTTTGGGTTTTTTGTTGTTGTTGTTGTTTTGTTATTTAAAAGCAGCCTAGTGTAGAATGCACACAATCAAAATGCAGGGAAGATATTTGTGTCTCATTGTCATGTGCTAAGAATAATGCAAAAGAAAGAAAAGAGACAGATGATACCATGTTCAAGAAATACATTTCAATCACTGAAAAGCTTTTTAGAAAAAGCTGAGAGATTAACTTTACATTTTTTCAGGTTTGTGTTTCTTTTTTTAGTGAAGGAGCAAGAAGGAATGGGTTTTTTTAAATCATCATATTCATTTGCCCCTAGTTATGCTAACTTGATTTGCACTCATTTGGTGATGAAAGTCTACCATCTAGAAAAATGCAGTTGTTTAAGTTGTATAATGAAAGACGTTTGCTCATCTATACCAATTCTGTACACCTATTATGTATAAAAATGTGGTTTTGCCAAAGTACACACACACACTGCTTTGAAATCACTTCCCTGTACTACTGAGAAACATACTCAGGCAATTTTTCTTTATTTCACTAACACTAATATTTGGGCTGAAGGGCAGAGCACCAAGTGCCAGAAACAACCTTTACACTTCCTACGTGGAATAGTGATTCAGCAGCTAGTTAAACCAGTTATCAGCACAACTGTTTTAAACTGTCTTTGCAGTTGTAGAACATGTTTGTGGAACAAGCAACTAGTCTGTAACAACTTCTATTCCCATCTACATCTCCTTTCCAGCTCAGTTTCTCATTTAACTTTGATTTAACTTTGATATTGGAGAGGTCACAGAGCCACATAATTCAAATATTCTGGGAAATAATCCCAGCTCCACAGGTAAAGCAACTTTCACGGAATCACGGAATTTTCAGAGTTGGAAGAGACCTCTGGAGATCATCTAGTCCAACTCCCCTGCTAAAGCAGGATTGCCTAGAGCACATTACTCAGGACTGCTCCAGGCGGATGTTTGAACTGTTTGAACTTTGAACTGTTTCCACTGACAAAACAACTTAGGGCCCAGACTTTTTACTAGGGCATGTAGCGATAGGACGAGGGGGAATGGCTTTAAATGGGAAGAGGGCAAGTTCAGATTAAACATTAGGAAGAAGTTTTTCACTTCGAGGGTGGTAAGGCACTGTAACAGGTTGCCCAGAGAGGTTGTTGAGACCCCATCCCTGGAGGTGTTCAAGGCCAAGCTGGACGTGGCCTTGGGCAACCTGGTCTAGTGGGAGGTGTCCCTGCCTATGGCAGGGGGGTTGGAACTCTATGACCTTCAAGGTTCTTTCCAACCTAAACCATTCTATGATATGGTCATTAATATTCACATACATGGCTAACAGGTTTGTTTGAATAACCTTCCTGATGTTTTGGAGATCGATATATGAATGCACCAGTTCCGGTTAGTAACAAAAGAGGTCAGATTTTTCAATTACTGAAGAGAACTCAAACCAAAAGATCATGGGGGAGAGAGAAGTGAAGTAAGATTTTATTAAAACCAAGCTATAACTACAAAGCTATGCCCTGGAATAGAGTAAATCAATTAAACCCCCAAATCACGAGCGCCTTTCAAAAAATACTTGCATCCTTTCATTCTGAGTAACAGCGCAGCAGCATACTTACATTGTTAACTCTCACAAGTACAATCCCACTCCAGCCAATAAAAATCTCTCCACAAAGCCTGTGTTTTTAGAAAGTTGGAGTTTTTACACAATTCTGACCACACACATTCAATCCCTATGTACAAAAGTCTTAGAAAAGGTCAATATAAAAATAACTTATTTAGTGGATGTACTAAATAAATCTAAATTGAAGCATGAATTTCATAAAAAGGTTAACTTCGAGTGAACCAGTCTTAACCTTTACCAGAAGTAGGTAACAACACTAGAGAGGGCATCTGCAGTACTGAATACTTAGGAATTTCAATAGAATAGACTATTTCAGTTGGAAGGGACCTACAACGATCATCTAGTCCAACTGCCTGACCAATTCAGGGCTGACCACAAGTTAAAGCATACTATTAATGGCTGTTAAACACCGACAGGCTTGGGGCATCGACCACCTCTCTAGGCAGCCTGTTCTAATGTCTGACTACCCTCTCAGTAAAGAAACGCTTCCTAATGTCCACTACAAACCTGCCCTGGTGCAGCTCTGAACCATTCGCATGCATCCTATCACTAGATATTAAGGACAAGAGATACATCATTAAAATAAGGCACCTCAGCATATATTATCAGTGAAGTTTGTTCTTTTTTTCACAAGTTCATGCAAAGCTCTAGGTAACTGAGGAAAAAAAAAAAAAAAAGTAATGTGCTTTCTTACCAAACCCAGGAACAGGCCAATCAATAAGGTAGCTAAGAAGAAGATTGCATAAGAAATCCAAACATGAATTCCAAGAGTGCCAGTGAGGTAGCTATGAATTTGCTGTAAATGAGAAGAAGGTACTTAATAACTTCATACCTAACACCACTTATGATTTATACTGCTGTCACCATTACATAAATTTATATCCAATTAAGACTTTTCATTTAACAGTATTTATACTAGCATAAATTTATACTTCCCTCTCAAGCGCTAGTCATCCTTAAATGTTATACTGTATTTCTTTTGATACCATTAAATCTTGTTTTTCTTTACTAAGTTGTTCATATTAAAGGGCTTTTTAAGCAAAGGGTGCACAATTATTTCTTCCTAAGGCAGTTGGCATTAGAGATGCCATATGTAATCTTAAGGTGGATAAATGCATGAGGAAGGCTCAGGGCATACAGGAAAATATCACAACATTCCCGATCCTTATATCCTGTAAGAAGGTGGCAACTGTCAGAGACAGCCTATTGGGACAGATGAACCCACGGCATGAACCTGTACATTTGTTCTTATGGCCTCTGTTGTAGGAAGGAGACCACACAGTAAGCATCCTTGATAATGACAGTCACAGCACCAACAGAAGTATGTGAAGCTGGTTATTTAAAAAAGGTAATTTTGAACCCAAAAAAGCAACCAAGTCAGGTTAAAAGCAAATGTCCTTTTATACCCACTTCACAAGCACACCACCAAGTGAAAAAAAAAAAATGAAACCTCACGCAGAGCTTTATCCCCATAATTACATGTGGAAAGCAGAGTGGAAGATACTTAAAAAATGCACAAGATCAAAATACATACTTAAATTTGGGAATTCGTTCATTAACTAAAAATTGAGCCATTTAGTTCTTTCTCAAGATCTTTAGTTCTCAAAAGGAGCCACCCATTCTAAGTAGACACTAAGTGATTTCGCTTATAAATGTGAAGAGAATAACCCAAACACAATATAAAGATTTCTTTGAAACTGAAGTCTGTTACTTAAGCCTACAAATTCAATTGACTGAACCAAGCATCATATCGAGTCAGATAGTCTGGTAGGAAGTAAATCATGATGTTACATCTCTTCCAAGAGTATATCCATTAGAAAACAAACCACAATCAACATTTACAAAAGTTTAAATATTGCAATTCCAGAGTCTTTTTTTTTTTTTTTTTTTTGGTCAGAACAGCTTCCCACATTTATTAAAGCACAGCAAAAAGAGTGAGGAAATGTACAGCTGAAATATTCATCAAAGGGGAAAGCAAATTAGAGAGGGTTTCTTCCCAGAGCATTTAATCTTTCAGGAAGGAAACTAGACAGAGACAACATCATTACACAGCAACCATGGAAGAGAAATACCAGAAGGCTATAAAATCTTAATACTATCCAGTGTAATAAAGAATCAAAGATAGCTTGCACAGGAAACCTAATAACTGAAAGTTTTGTTTGATTCTGGGTTAGTTAAATGCTTACTGGAAGTGATAGGAACTCTGTTCAAACTCTCTACTATATTTATTTTTTGTAGCACGTTACAATATTAAGACCTTTTATAAAAGTCAAATACAGTTTCTCAATCTTGGCTACACCTGAAGATTTGAAGAAAACTGGAGAGGTCTGAAAATTCTCAGCATCTGCATGCTACAGGAAAAACTTTGATAGCTCCCAAATGAAAGTGTCTTGGAAGACTTCTAAGCTCAAAGCATACTTCAGTGTACGCTAAGTATTTCTCCTTTACTTCTGACAATTACTCTACTGTCCAAATTTGTTGTGTTCCTATGAGAATGGTGTTTACAGTTTGAAATCCAGATTCTTACTAAAGAATAAAACCATTACCCTTTCTTCTTCTGTACAATACACTAGATGCAAATGAACTGCAGAAAAGCTTGATTTACAACTCTGAAAAGGAATCCGGATATAATCTTTAAGAATAGTATTAAGTGAGAGAACCTGGGATGCTAAATGAATTCCTGATGTTTACAAGTTTTGCAGCAGCTCTCAAAAAAAAATACTTTATCATGTTAGCACACTTGGACAGAACATTTTAACTATACCAAGATAATAAGAACAGTAAGTATTTTCAGTATCAATGATAGTCTTTACAATCAAACTGTCATTTTTGGCATAGACTATTAGTACTACAAAGTTTATAGTGCAAAAATACCATATATCCAATGTACAGGAAATGTAAGGAAAATTTAAATCTTATAAAAGATAATAAAAATATTCAGTTAGGTTTTGACTTCTGAATAGAATATTACTCTAAGCCTGGAGGGGAACGGAAAACGCTACCACATAGTTACTTACCCTAATCCATCCAGAGAGGTGAAATAGCCCTGCCATACCATGCATCCTAGAAAACAAATATAAGGAAGGAACAGGTTCTAAGAGCTGAGATACACAGAAAACCGCCCAGAAACAAGAAAAAGATTCTATCTATAAACTTTCAATGCCATTCAGCCTCTAGTAATTGTCAGAAGGAGGCTACAGCAAATAAATACATTTGCTCTGTATTATGTTCACTTAAGCCAGCTCAATGCAAAGCACTGAAACAGTGACTTGAAAGATGACGTTTGAGCATAATCAAGAAAAAGCAATTTCACAGCTTAAATCTGATGCAGCTGCGGCTCCCTTTTCCCCAGCTCACAGCAGCATGCAGCCCTGTAACTACCCTCGCCATTACTAAACATCCTATATCTCTTCCACATTCTCACTTGAAAGATAAGGACACCCATTGGGTCTTTGCACGAATTTACACATAACAGCTTTAGCCAGAATGAAGTGCAGTCCATTCACATCTTTGGTTCATCCTTTACATCATGCAAGCACTTTACGCTGTTTCAAAACAAGTTCAATGCTCTGAAAACAAATTCTGAAATACTGTATAAGCACTACACTGTTTCCTATTCTGAGGGAGGACACCAGACTTCTTTGTAAACAAATAAACAAGAAATCCTTCAGGCTAAAGGCTGCCTGCCTCAAGTAGCCAGAAGTCATGGAGTAATAATCTACATAAACATGCATTTGATTCCAGTACTCAACAGATACTGAAACTGACACTTACATAATGCTCAGTGGCTGCACTTTTTTTCTTTATATATTTTCAAAGATGATGTAAGCAAGCCTTTGCAGGCACAAGCAAAAGTGAATGCAGAATAGAAACTGCTTTTAAAGGTGAGAAACTGGAAAACAGGCTGTCAATACAGATTGCTTCTGCAAAGCCTAGACGTTTAGGGAATAAAGGCCTTTTTGTCTTTAAGCTGTCAACATAGCACCCTTAATGAATAATGAGCTATAAAATGTGTTTCTTGTTAATAAAAACAAAGTGTTACATTATAGAAGATGGAGACCTCCATCCTGCTACAGGCTCCACAGCTTTCCATTTTCTCTCTAAAACATAACCTTGAAGATCTTCCAATGTCCGTGAGCCTCGGTATCTGCGAAATACTCCGTCGTTTGCACTAAAACACAGAAACACGCATTAACACAGATGGGTGTTAAACTGTATCTATGGTAAAAAAAAAAAAAAACAACACCAAACCACAAAACAAAACACTAAAAAACCCCATATACATTATAGATTTGACTTGCTCAGAAAGCTGAATGCCTAACCATTTTCAATATGTTTCAAAACTTTAATCCATGATGGAAGGTCTCAGTTTTTAAACAGCAAGAGCTTTTGCCACTTATTAAAGCAGCTATTTTTGTTAAATACTCACACTAAAGCAAATACAAAGCACACAAGGTTAACAACCAAACCATTTTTAGACACAACTCAGAATTAAAAGCATGCTTATAAATATGTGCATGTACATATATATATGCATGACTCACAATACCATGACTTAATAAAGGGTTCAATATTTAAAGGATGACATCTTTTTACTGGAGAAGAGATACAGCAAATGTCTTTCCTGATTGTTTTTAACAGTATTGATAATAGGGGAACTTACTAAAGTCACTTAAACTAAGGAAAAGCCTCATATGAGGACTGTATCAATACAATCAAAGCTCTAAACAATAACCTGAACTGAAATCAAGTCAATATTCCTTCATTTTTACCTGCATTTCAGAGTTACAATTTAAAACAAGTGACAAGTAGGAGTCAACAGCTACATATTGGTGAGAGTCAACAGATGAAGAATTCTAACAGTAAGAGCAGCAGTACAACAAACAGTGGAAAATTTATGTACTGCTTTACATTCGACCTATGTAGTCAATTATTCAAATGAGAAATTCTAGAGACACTTATATAAGGTCAAGAATGTCTGCTCACATATGGTCAGGTTTCTAGAAGCCAATACTGCAAACTTGCACCAACTTTTACAAATGCCATTAAATGTTGTCTCCAGACTGAAAAAAACCATCACTTTTATCTAGGTACAAAACTGTTTGTAGGGGAACCTTCCACACATACTTTATGTTCATTTAGTGCATTGAGCTCCTGAGAAATGTTTTAGAGACTGACAAAAGTGAAACAAGCCAGTTGTCCATTACATCTTCCATGCCGCTGTTCAAATAGGACAGGAAAAAAGAATATGTACTGAAACAGACAACTCTTTCTAGTATGACACACTTACTGGTAAATCGTAGGAAGTGTTGTGACAAAGAAACGACCACTCAAACCTAGAAAGGGAAGAAAAAGCCACATCAAACACTTAAGTAAAACTGAAATTTCTCAGCATTCAGACTTATCTATACATATCTATAGATCTGTATTTGTAGACTAGAAAGCAGCAGACTGCATAGCTTTAACCACTGTTTTGTAAATACAGGTTAACAGTTTGTCTTCAGAAATGCTACAAACAGCAACAGATACTAAATCCTGTTGACAAATTAAGGAAAAATGCTGACCTTGAAGAATGTTTACTGCAAGGTCATTTTTCTACATGGATTTCTCCAACCAATATTTGCACACAGCTGAAGTTTTTGATAAGACCAGCAGTGTGCCGCTCCAACCAAGAGACACAAATGCACCCATATTCCAGGACGCTGTGTGCTTGCATCTGTGCATACTCTTATCCAGATGACCTTTGTTTCATCTAGAAAGTTGGGCCACTAACAACAGCAATGACAACAATGTCTTACAAACTCTGGCCCCTGATTTTAATTCATCCACTAACTGATTTCAAATTATTTAAGAGCCACACATTTTGCTTCTTCCAAATAATCCACGTACACTGCACAACCAGTCTGTTCTTACATTCTGTAGGAAGGCTCAGTCTCTCATAAACATGACTGTAGCAAGACAATGTTTTGGATGTTTCTAGGTTCTTATCCTTCCCTTCCCATACATCATTCCTCTCTACATAAATACAACTGGTATTCCAACAGATTGGTAATAAAGCTTGGGATGCCTCAGCATTCTGTTCTGTAAAATACTGCACATTTAAGCCATGAGAATCACTTAACCATTTTTCACACTGTCCAGAAGGGTTGGTCACGTCAGCATTTTGAGCAGCAGACATAAGACAGCAGAAAGGATAAAAAAAGGTTGAAGTAGGACTTCAAGAGGCTGACTGGGATTGATCCCCACACTGAAAGTGGGCGTTTCATTGACTAGCAAATAGAAAATAATCTTTTTAAAAATATCTCCCTAGACAATGCAACTCATAGCACAGAGAAACTAGCATCACATCATCAAAAAGCCACTTGTGGGGCAGAAGGTGCTTGAAGTTCTCTGGTCTTGCACTACTACAGAGTAATAGGTTCAAGTGCTTCCAGCTACACTGCTGCATTAGGTACACCAATGAAGATCTCCCAATGTACAGTCAGCTGTGAAGCAGAAAGGTCCCAAACATCTCATAAGCAGGCTGTCTGTACAGCTGAACTAGCTAAGCCGTCAGGTGAAGATATCACTCTCCTCTGCTTCCAAACCTGAGAAAAGTTGGGGCTACTTGACACCTCCTGACAATTACAAAACCTGCAAGTGAGAGGAAGAACTCACCTTAGTGCTTAGTAATATTATTTATTATTCAACACATCAAACTTAAAGACTGCAGAAATGAAAAATGTGCTACTAATGCAGTATACTTTGGAAAAAAAAAATACAGCAGACTTCAGAGATTATCAACCCCTAGACTTGCAGCCTAACTCCATTAGTAAGGGCTAAATTCCTCTAGCCAGCAATTGCCATTCATATAGAGTACCAATGTAAAGAGTACAAATCAGTCACTTAACTTTTCCTTTTATATAGTTCTGTGAAAATCTTTTGGGAAACTAAGCCCTTATTTGGCTTCCAATAAAGCAAACATCTTCTGGCACCAGGAAGTTAGCCATGGAAAAGTACTGTAGCAAGGGAGTTTCTGCCTTTAGAGACAAAGATGAGCCAGAGTGAACTATCCAGGTATTTTTAAAAGTTTCAGTAATAATGTTTTTTCTAGTGTGAATTCCCCTATGGAATAGGCAAAAAAGGGTTGTGAGGTTGTTTGTTGTTTGGGTTTTGGGGTGGGTTTTTTTGGAAGATGTTTAAAGATATTCGCATTTGGTTTGATTCAAAGTTCCAAAAAGGAAGTCATCTTCATTCCAACTTTTCAGCTTTCTGCCTTTATTGCTATGAGAGGCAGGGTTGTGGAAGACCTCATAAAACAGCCAAAAGCTGTGCCAGCACAGGCAGATACAAAGTAAACAAAAACACAAGTTTAACAGTAGAATTCATCAAGCAGAAAGCACAGCTGCACAAGAAAAACTAGGTGGAGAACCATACAGAACATAATAAGCTTAAAAGCAGAGAAAGTCATAGGAACAATTACAGATTCTCCAAAGTTCTTACAAATGCTAGTCAGGCAAACACAAAACAAAATAGCTAGCTTAAATCTCTCTCACCAGTAGCCTATCTACGAGCAAGTACCAGTGGTCTCAGAATGAACAATGAAATCTGTAAATTATAAAATATAAAACGCGTTGCCAAAATGCATCTAAGCATCCCCAAAACTTCAGTTGGAGATTTGTTGCTTATCTAAGGCACCTCCTTAGAACAATAAAAGCAGATGTGAGCCAGCTAGAAAGAGCTAAGAACAGATAGTAAATTGTTTTCGTGCACATATAATATAAACTTGAACTGGTTAATAGTTTAACTTGAAATACAGTTAAGCATCTCTCTTTGTTTGCAAATTAAAAACAGACATACACCCATTATGAAGTCAACAGCTAATCAAGAGTAGGAAAAAACCTTCAGTATTTGCACACCAGCCCCAATCCTCCCAAAATACAGAGAATATAGATGCCATCTAAAAATACAGCTACTTTCATCAAATGACTACTCAAAGAAGATTACAGAAGGTCCAAGAAGTCTTGTTTTAAGTCAAAGGTAAATGTGATTGGGAGATTAAAAAAGGCACCACAAATATACAGAACTTTGAGACAAAGAAGCATCTCCTTTACTTGCTCTTGAAATACTAAATGTTTCAATAGAAAGGATGAGGAAAGAATAAGCACTTTAAGACTAGTACATCAAGTGACTGAAATATGCTGTTAAATCCATTAAGGCTCTGGTGGATTTATTCCTTGGGCATCTGCTGTAATTAAGTACCATGAATGGCTACTTTCTCCTGCAGGTTTTGGAAGTGCAATTTTACGCAACTCTGCACTCATCTAGTGTTTTTCTCCTAATTTAATGCATTTTGACTACTTCCAATTTGATGAAGGGGTTACATAACCAAAGCTAATTAAGGTACCATTGTGCAAGGAAGAACAAGAGATAGAGCGCTTAAGCACCCCAACCAAAAGGCTGCAGCATAAGCCTATAGTAAAAATACCTCAATAACTTGGGAAAGATTCCAAATGCACTCATATACCTTCAAATTTACATCAGCACCAAAGGTCAAATATGAAATAAATCTTTGTTTTCCAGTTTGAGTATTCATTAGTTTTAGAAGTGGCTACAGTTCTCATGCTTTGTGCTGAACTGAATATTGTAGGTATATTACGCATGCCCAGGTACAAATTCATCATTTGCAGTCAATCCTTTGACTTGCAGAAGGTCAAGCATCCTCAGAGGTCAAGACTCTCAGCAACATTAGAAATTCAAAATTTTCAGGAACTTCTGGTTAAAAAGTCATATCTAAGGTCTTAAGAATCTGGCATCACTCAGCAGAGTCAGAAAAATTTAGACCAAAAGAAAGTATCAAGTGCCTGATCCCTTCAGGTCCCAACACTGCCATGCAAGTTTTTTTACCAGGAAGAATAATTCCTTCGAGATCAAGTATTTTGTTTTTACAGCATCACTTCTGAAAGTGCATTTTTTCCAAATGCCACAATCAAGACTGAAATCCTTCTATTTGAATACTGCATAAACAAAAGAATCCCCATCTAACTGGGAGAAAAGAGTAAGTCAGGATTATAATGAATCCCCATTTGCAGCTTTAACTCCAGAGTAACCACTACTTTGTTAATGTGCAGAGAAGCTGACTAAATTTATATCTATGCAAAAATTTTGAATATTCAAACTAATCTGTTTAATAAACTGTTAATGATTATTATATGCATTAGAGGAGAGCCTCACATCAACAGCTTTTTGGCATCAGAGTTTTTGTACACTTCTAACAAAACACAACGACTAGGATAGCTGGTATTTTCTTGTGAACTTAAATTGCTCCGAGACCAGAGTTTAAGTCACTTCCCTTCTGCTGACTTGATAAAGCTAACTTGTTTGGTATGTTTTCAAATAATAAAATGGACATATTTTCCACACACTTTATAAGGCATTAAAAAATTATTTAAAAAAAATGGTGAATCTTAGCCTTTCTATTCTAATAATTTCTCTTCCTAACTCTCTCAGTCTTTTGATACTGCTGATAACATCTTTTATCCCCTCAAAACCAAAACAAGCATGAAGCATTCCCAAGAGATGCAGAGGTTTAAACAATATTTGTACCGCTTACACAAACACACATTCAAAACTTTGAAGGCAGTCACTAAAATAATAAATAAGATTGTGTTCATGCCTCTGTGGATAGTTAGGAAACTTTTTGTAAACACACTTGCATATGTGCATCACCAACAGAAAACAACAATAACATCTGTAATTTAAAGCACTACTACAATTAAACAAGACAATAAACCAGCACCATCATGGAAACAGTTAAGAACTTATTAAAGCAGGCTCACACTGTGGTAATGTTACCACACCCTCTCAGTAACTGGAGGCTACAAAACTGGATCCTTCTGCAGACAGTTTGGAGGAGAGAGGAATGAGACAGGCAAGAACTTTCAGTGAAGTAGATTAAAATAGAGAATAAGTCCCTTTTAATACAGTATTAAGCCAGATCACTCCCCAATTCTTTAATCCTTCAAATTGAGTTTATAAACTTAGGCTCACAGATGTGAACTATATGGAGAAGCGAAATGTGGGTAACGTTATTTTGATTTAGAAACCTGACTTGGCTGGTATCCCAGGTACTCCAGTGAAATAAAGCACACTCCCAGATACTAAGTGGTACTTATATTGAACAGTTCCTTTTATTAAAACAGTCTATTTCATATTATACCTGGTTCTTGAGTGACGTCCACCTTTCCCACAGTGATACCCAGATGTTCGCTTTCCTTTGCAAAACTCTCCCATGTCAATTCAATCTGTTGACAAGCTGCACACCAAGGAGCATAGCTAAAGGGGGAAGACAGGTTAAATATTTTAATATTCTTACACTTACAGACAAATTGATTTACTGTACAGAGAAAATACAAACGCATCAATCACACAGGAAAAAAAACTACAGTTTTTCTTAATCATGTCTACTGCTTTCCCCAATGTTGGACACTTTTAAGATTCAGCTGGTCAGGGTGCTGGGCCATCTTGTCTACACCATGCTTTTGCCAAGAAAGGTTGGACCAGATGATCCTTGGGGTCCCTTCCAACCTGGTATTCTATGATTCTATGATAATCAGTAGTTTTGTATCAATCCCCATGTTCCTCCTCATGTTATTAAAACAAAACCAAATCTCCACAGATTTGAGAAATTCATATCAAACCCCCTCACCACTTGCAATTTATTCTATTTACTTATGCAATAAATCCATTTCCATGGCAGCTATCAGAATTATTGAAGCCAGGCTGTCCTCTGATGCAGTAGCCTTCAACATAACATTTTGTATTGATTTCCCACACCTCAGAACTTCTAGAAATTACATTTGCCTTAGTCTACTACTCAATATATTAAAGCATGCCCTTTTGGATAGCACTCTTTAGAGATTTAAAAAGAGTGCACATCAAATTCCTACTGCTCATACTGATTGTCTTTCTCAAGTCCTGTTTTTTCTCAGAATTAATTTAAAAAAAAAATAAGAAAGCCAGTTTCAAGAGCTGAGTTTTCTATACTACCAATTGGAATAATCAAGTCTGCAGTTGCTATCGATAATATCAACATGAAAACAGGACAGCTAATATGAAAGGATAATATCAGATAATGCTTAAACGCTGATAAGACCCCGTTTGCCATCTTTATGTATTTTACCCTAACTTGGTTCACAAAGCCTGTGTCCAGCTTGTGGAGCTTGCAATGGTCTGTCATATACATATCTAAGGTAACACAGAACAGCTAAGTATACCACGTAACTGAGCCATGGCAATTACCCATACACAGACTTAAACTTTTACAAATGAAAAAAAAAAAACATACTTACATGGTTTAACCTGATTTATTGGGGGGGAAGGTAGGGTGAGGGAGTGGAAGTAGAAATGTATATATGCAGATTTCTGATATTTTAAAATGAAAGGCAGCAAGAATAGTGGGTCTAGAGGCAAATTCCTCCAGATAATGCTACTGTGCTCCTCATCCATTGTCAACAATAGAATGTTGGGCAGAGTCCGATATCCTTAACAGCCCACGTAGCCACTAGACTAACTAGGAACCTCTACAGGGAACTACCTTCTGTTTGTCTGCCAGCACTACTATCTGACTTAAAGAGTGGCAATTCCTATTGTCTGGCCACCTTCTGATCAGGAATGCTTACTTTCTTAGTGGCTGCAGATAGAGATCTTCCCAGTCACACACAAATATTTCATGTTAATAAGACTGAACCTAAACCAGATAATTTCTCACAGAAGACGTAGAATCAAATTTACTCTGAGTGCTTATGGCAAACCATAAGTATTTAAAAAAGGAAATCTTATAATTTGCAAGTTAAAAGGATACAATTTAAAAATACATGTTGTATTTAACTGTACTAGAAATTTATGATTCTAAGTATGAAAGTCAATACCTTGTTTTTTGGAATCAACATAATTCTGTGTGACAGTATCTGAACAAAGTACATAAAAGTTATCCTGCCAAGAAACAGCCCCTCAGTATCTCTTAAGAATATGCTGGAAACAAGCATGCAGAACTGTTTTCCATTGTGCTGCTGGCCTACGGAGGGCTTTTAATAATAGTTTGACAGATACTGTACTTTACAAACAGTATTATTTTATTACAGTATCTTGACTGATAAGTAAGAAACTGCCTACATCCATCAGATAATGCTGCTCATGTTGCTCTAAAATTAAAGACAGAAGCTGAAATGTTTTCTAAATCCAGCTTCTCTAGATGAATCAAACTCGTGCCATGAGATATTCAAGATTAATACACCCTTTAGCCTGTTTAAGGTACTATCTGATCTTGAAATAGAAATTTGGGCCTTCTCAGCATTTATGTTTACATTTGACATTCATAAATGTTTCTTCTAAATGAAATTAAGTGGAATATTGAATACACATGGCTAATATTCATATTATCACTAATATTTTCTTTAGCTCAAAGCAGCATTAAAATCCACCCATATCACACTTTGGTACTGACAGAACATAAAAATGAACCTCATAAAAAGCCTCAGTTGTTGGCTTCCTAGTTTTTATTACCAATTTTGGGCATGGGATGGCAACAGTCACATACAATGCTACAAGATCCAGCTACTCCAGCTGAACATTGGCACAGACAATCAGGCTTAAAATATTTGCTTTTCATTCCTGAAGTTACATGTTTGGTGTTTTGCCAGCCAGAAAACACCCTGTCCCTACGTGTACAAGAGAGAATTTGCAATACACATCAGATTTTTGCAGAGTTATCACTGCTGTTTACTTCAACATCCTCACTGTCCTGAAGCTTTAATGTTGACATTTCTTCTGCAGCATTTGAAGCACTAAGAATTCAGGAGCGCCTCCTGAATAAACAAAAACATCCTACGGTCAAAGCTTTATTGCATCTCCCTCGCAGTCTTAAAATACCTCCCCTTACACTTTCTCTTTCAGTAAGATACAGAAGAGTAAAATACTTCACACTTAGGTCACCTCTATCAAAAGTTTCAAAAAAATTTTTGGACCCTGAAGAACTGAAGCTTAAGGAGGTTTTCATTATTTCATTATTTCAATGTAGGTTTCTAATGAATCCTTTAGAACTGTGGCCGCTTTGTATTCCTGCAAGAGTCACGGTACAACTACCATTCTTCTCTTCCCCAGGAAAAAAAAAAAAAAGTGTAGGAGCAGGAAAACATGTGTGCGCTGTGAAACCAACCTTCATTACTCCTCATCCAGTCACAAGATGCATGACCAGGTCACTCACAAAAGCAGATGTAACCAAATGTCTTCTGCCATATGCCACAGACAGAGCAAGATATAATTAGCACCTCGTCAACACCACCAAATTTAGGGCTGTTACTTCTCTAGCTTCTCCCTTTGCATGAGGGGGTACCTTTAGCTGTTAACTTATTTTTTGCACTGTGCCCTATGCCCTACAAGCATGCCAAGAAAACAGCATTCTGGTCTTTCCAATTTAAAATCAAAGTCCACAGGAATTTAAATCAAGAGCTGGGCACTTGGTTAAGGAAAGAAAGGTTTTAGTAGCCTCTTATACATTAAAAGACAATTTACTGGTCTCCACCATTTAGAAATCAGATTGAAAACACCACATACTATTTACACATTGCCAAGTTACACTGCAAGCAGGTATCGCACATGTCTTAACATATACCTCATTTGTGGCATTACCAAACTTTTTACATAGCACAAAGTTTTACAACTGAAATATCCTCATGCATTGTTTACCCTCCATAAATGAGACAACTAACATCTATCTACTGGTCAGGTCCATTGCAAGAACAATTAACTTAAATCACTACTTCAAAGTAGCCAGGTGTTCTCCAGTTCCCGTTCCAATCCATTACAATACCCAAAGCTTTTTCAGAGGGCATAAAGATAGCAATCCAAAAGCAAAATTTTAAGCTCTTAAAAAGTCAAACCCAAAGTCTACATCTATCTCTGATCTAAAGCATAAAAGACCAAGCTTTGGCTTTCAAATACCAGCAACTTCACTGATGGCTACAATAAATAAAAATAATAACAAAAAAAAAAATACAAAACACCCTTCAGTTAAAACCAGTTGAACAAACATGCCATTCAGTCATATCGCTACAGAGTTGATCAGTAAACACAGAATGATTTTAATAAGATTTACTGACACACAGTTTCCAACTCCAAGCCACTAATCTCTCTTCCTGTAACTGCTTGGCTAAGGAATTCACCAATTCACTCATTTTCAAATGAATGAAACTGACTCTTGTCTGCTTTTTCACTACCATTACCATTAACTATCAGTGTTGAACAGATGTAACCTCGAATACCATTCCACATTTTGCTCTGATGGTAATTTCATAAAGTTGCAAGAATCCAGAAACAAAAGAAAACCAGCTTACATATATAGACATGAGAGGATTTGCTGAAGAGAAAACAGCAAAACAGGTGAGAAAAAATTTCCCCGTTTAGTCCAGTTTTTCCTCAATTCAAGACATGCAACTCTTATTAAAGGTAGTGCTTACAGTAAACCAAGCTATTTGCTGAATTTCAGATTGGGGCAATATTAAATTAGACATGCAAATGTTGAGACCATACCTAATAGAATGGTAAAAATAGTACTGGAATGAAATAACTTTTATTCTTTTACATAGTTTTGCTTTATTGCTACAGAGTTCATAGACATACAAAAAAAAAAAAAAGACAATGGCTATCTTTGGGTGTTATCTTAAGACTATCATTTGATTTGTTCTTGTTCCTAAATATGGATAGCTCTTGAAGCAGAATAAGCATTGTTGCAATTTCAACAAAAGATAAGCTTCAGAAAGTCAACTACATGGTTTTAGTCTATTTTTCAACTACACAGGTGGTAGTAGCCAGACACAAAAGTTAGTCCCTGTAATCTACCAATAGTACAGGCTCTGGCAGCTGACAAGAAGTTTCCTCCAGTGTGCCAAAACCCCTGCAAAACAGATAAAACCTCCCAACCCAAAAACGCGTGCTCCATAACAGTTAAACAAGTTTGGGGTTTTTTGTTTTGTTTTATTTATTTATTTTCTTCAAACTGCTGAAGCCCTAGCTATCTCAAAGAGAAAACAAAGGAGGTTTCTTCCCTGGATTTTACTCAAATGCCTTAAGTCGAAGATGGGCTTGCTGAAGTGACAATACACCAAGGCACTGTCCTGGGCAAGTTGTTTCAGCATGCAAGCTCAACCTTAGGAATTCCCATTCTGCTGTATCTACTTCAGCAATCTGACATACATGTCTTTTCCAGTAATACCCGAATAAAAGGGAAAAGTAACACATACCATTGTGATGCACTAGAAGCCAAACAAATTGTATTCTCTTGGGTAACATCTAAAGTGCCACTTTCCACTTTTCTACATCTCAGTAAGGAAACGCATTTCAAATTTCCAAGAACAAGATGAGAAGCAAAGCAGGGTATATAGCAATTTTTTAGCTCTCTATTTTAAAAAAACAAGAAAAGGATAAGAGTGCTATCTGCAATTACAGAAAAGACCCCAACAACTTTCCATTCACAAGCAATTTGTTGGGGTTTTTTTGTTGTTTGGTTGTTGTTTTTTTTTTTTTTTTAAGATGGAGAACCAATTTTTAAAATGTAAAGCCAATGAATCCTTTAAAAATTATGTGAAATCTTCTAGAACTTGAGCAGATTTAACTCCCATCATTCTAGATGGTTTTGTCCCCTTCTATAATAGTAAAGCCTCTGCTGCCAAGGATACTTCAGTTTCACATTTTATCAGTTTCTGTTGAGCCAATGCACGGCACAATAACCAGCCACACGTTCAGTTATTTAATAAAGAGTCCATAGATAATTTGGTCACTTCCTCTGAACTCAGTCAGCAGGGCTGCAGTAGCTTCAGAATCAAAACAGTTTTGGTAATTTGATTTTCATTCCCCCCTGCTTTTTGAGGTGTTGGGTTTGGGTTTTTTTTTTTTTTTTTTTTTTTTTTTTTAGTTGTGGGGTTTTTTTAAGAAAAAAACAAAGAAAAGCCTGAATACTAACAAAACAAAAGGAAGTAAGAGACTATACTCCCATAAGCGACAGAAAATTCCCAATTTTACTGAACTTTAAATCTGTTACAATCATCTCTTTAAAAGCATTAAACCATGTAAATACCAAAACATTCAGCTAGATTTTTAGCACACTCCCCTGAAACTACAGAAAAAAGTGCTAGTGGGAGGACTGAACCCTTGTGATAATGTGGCCTACCAGATAGTAGGGCAATGTTTAACAATAAATGATAATGAGAAAATAAAGTATGATTCTATGCTATTCGGTATGATAACCTAGCCTTGAAAACATGACTACTACTTACACTATCCTCCTGATTTCCACCTGGCTAGAATTTAAATTGAACATTGAAACATTCTTTTTTATGTACACACAGCACTAAGTCTGTGCTGAAAGAAATGGGAACCAAAACATTTAACACCCTGTGTGGGAACTAAACTAGAGATTTTCCCAATGGGCAAGTACCTAAAGTACTGCAGGTACAACATGGGAATATTAAATAGCTTCATTTGTAACCAGATGCATAAAGACAACAAGTTTATTATTGGGGGGGTGTGTGTTTGTTTTAATCTACTTCAAAAAGAAGAGGATGTTAAATTAAGATCATACAAGCTTAGAAGAAGCTATGTTTACAAATGCAAAATGCACTTTTAAATAAACAGACCGGAATTTTTTTTCTATTCCTAATAGACACAATATTAAAAATAAGGACAAAAGAAAATTCCTCATATTAACGAATCATTATCTTGCAGCTACAGACTCGAAATAAGTCAATAAGGAAACCTTTTGTAACAGTTCACGCCAGGATCACACTCACAGCACTTCAGCGTGGATCTGTGTGCTGAGATAGTAACAGTAAGCAAAGAGTGTTGCAACATCTTTCAGAGACACAAAGTTACCCAGAACACTTATCAATGAAATGCAGCAGTGCTTCCAGTGCCTGCAATTTTGCCAGCTACGAATAAGTGAATATTTACAAAAAGATACCAAGTACACACACGTTAGCTAGGAGGGATGAAGGAAGAAAAATCCTATTTCCACTACAAATCCTGCACACAAGTAATTTCTGACTTAAGTTTCTCTATTTGTGCTCCTGAGAACAACAAAAAAGCAGTAGCATACAGTAATTCACCTACACTACTTTCACAAATAGAAAAACTGACATTAAATAGAAATAGCAGTAGTGGTTCCTACTGGGGCAGAAGGCTTCAAACCAGTAGCATAGAGCAGGTGACCAAAACAAATATTTTTTTCCAGAGATCCTACAACAACATTTACATTAAAGAAAAAAAAAAAAAAAACCAAACTGCTTGGAAAACAAAGGTCTTATAAACTAACAGAAGGTCCTTCCAGCAAATAAGGTTTTGATGATCTATATTGCACTCTTTCCAACAGACCTATCATGCAGCACGGAAAGAATCAATGAACTGACAATGCAGGAGTCCTGTCCAGATCACCAGCTCTAAACCAGATAAAAATCCAGTAGAAGCCAAAATCCATTAGCATGAAAACAACTGCAAGAATCATAAATCAATACTAGATCTCAAACTCCTGTTTAGCCACAATTGGGAATCTCAAACTCCCACTAATTCCAGAACAGCAGCATTGAGTTTGCAAGAAAGACAAAGGTTCCTTCTCACTTACGAAAAAAGCAGAAAGCACTACAATGTACCACAGAAAGTAGCATGGAGAACCACGGATCTTTCACACAAACACTGTACATAAAATAAAGTCTAATTTAAGCACTGTAGCAACATGTACCATATTCAGCTAGCACTAAAGCTAACTTTGCCACCATTGCAATTGCCAGCTACCTGTCACCCCAAACCAGAGTGCAAAGTTTCAAGTGGAGTAAAGACTCACAAAGGATTTTAACTGTTTGCTATCCTAACCACTTCTGGTTTCAGACAGTTCCTCTCTTCTTTGTTCCTCAGGGGCGCGTACCACTAATTATTTAAATATTTTATCTCTGAAATAAGAAACTTTGAGTCACCATAAATGACCTTTTTCCTCCTTAAGATTCACCAACTCGTGTATGAATCAATAACTTTCATACAATAGCTTCCACATAGGACTAGAATGTCAGAAGTGAAACAATTTCAACCTAAAAGATAAATTTATTTTCTCCTACTCCAAGATCATCTCTTACCCCACCTTTTAGAACACCATAAATGATAAGGGGAAAAAAGAGACTCAAAATCAAACCCAAATCCTTAGCCACAACAGTGGGCATCCCCGGGTATCTCAAGCAGATATTTTAGGATTGTTCCCATCTATTCCCTGATTAATACCAGGTGTCCAGTAGGATCCTGAGCATTAACGCTCTAGAGGAAATGATAGCCCCTCCCCCTAATAAGAGACTGCAGATAACTCAAATTCAATACTAAACCAAAACTTAAAGCAGGTGGGTAGCTATTCATGAGGGAGCATGAGTTCAGATGTTGATGGGCAACCTGGTCTGTTTCACAGGCTACCCAATCTGTTTCAAACTGTTCAAACTCAAACACTTCCATAGAGGAGTAGCACACACATCACAATAAAATCCTGTTTTGTAGCTGTACAGCAAACAGATATCATGTGAGCATACTGCCTACTTAAACTACTTTTTAACTGTTGTCTTAAAAAAAACTTCAAGTTCCTTCTTCCCCTTCTGAACATAAGCAAGTGAGCTAGCCTCCAAGTACAAAACGTCACGTGCACTTCAAGAACAGTATCATGTCACAAGTGAAGCCATGACACCACTTCTAACTAACAGAAGTACTTAAAACTCTAGCCCACAATAAGCAGACCTCTCTAGCTGTCATCAGGATAAAACAACAGCCACACCGAAATGTTAATGAAATCTGATGCATCTCCTTTGAACAAGAACTCTAGAGCAACACAGCTGGACGTGAGGGTGTTCTGGGATATTATGCAACACGTACCACTTCGGAAACCTACTCCTGCTGAATATTACCTACCAAATTCAGCCTTCCTAGCTTGCACAGGATCCAGGGAAAGTCCCCAAATGGGTAAGCAGTGCAAGGTGCAGTGCCTGGCACTATTCCCCAGCAGGCAGTTGTCTTGAATAACACCGCTGAAATGTAATCAATGACACCACGGCTTACCGAGACGTGCCCGGTTTAACCTTGGGGCCCTCCGGTCTGTGCCCGCACAAGACCAGAACCTGAAGGACAGCTACCTTTACCAGACCACCTCAGATAAGGTGAGCGTGTGCTTGCAGGCTCAGGGCCGACAATGCTTGGTGGCAGAGGGGCTTCAGTGGCATTAGGTGTCCCTGCGTGGACGTCCCCCCACCCCGGGCCGGGCCGGCCACTGCAGGGGCGGGGGAAGGTGTGCGGCTGCTGCCGCACGTCCCTTCGCGGGGCGGGAAGGCCGGCCCCGCCCGGCCCCTCTCTCCCCCCACCGCTTACCGGCCACGCCGGCTCCTCAGGGGCCGGGGGACTGAGGCCGGCCGCCCTAACAGGAAACTCCCTCCCCCCTGCCCCCCGCCATCCCCGTCCCCGGCACGGTGCCTCTGAGGCGGGCGGGAAAGCGGCCGTTACTCACAACTCCAACATCCACTGGCCCTGCAACACCAGGCTCCAGTTGGAGCCGCCCAGCACTTGCACCCGGCTCCGCGGCTCGCCGGGGCTGCCCGCCCGGGAGGAGGAGGCGGCGGGACACAGCAGTGCTGCGAGGAGCAGAGCGGGCGCGGCGCAGAGAAGGCGCCAGCCGCCCGCCGCCATGTTCAACCCGCCCGCCCCAGGAAGTGAGGGCGCGAGCGGCCGCCGCGGGGGCGGGGCCTGCGCGGGGGAGCGCGCGGCGCGGCCGTTGGGCGGGAGCCGTTGGGCGCGAGGCGTTAGGCACCTCCTGAGGCGGCCTGTGGCGTGAGCGGCTCTTCCTCTCCTCACGGCGAAAGGCCCCGTCGTCACAGGCCCGGAGGAAGTCTCAAGCCCGAGACCGGCAGCCTGTCTGTCCCGGTGCATTGTTTAGCTCATCCCAGTCACAGGACTTCGTGCTTTCCCTTGAGATTCCTGTCTCATTTGGCTTGCTCAGGTGCCGCTGAACAGCAGCCCTGCCCTTGAGTGGAATGACTGCACTCTCAATTAACGGTAATTAAGACAGTTAACTTCCTTAGTTAGCCAGTTAGTTCTGGTGAATTGACCAGAAAAAATAAGGAGATCACTGTACAGGTCTGAGCTGCCTTCCTGCCTGATACAGAAATTACTTCCTGTTTGGCTGGAGACTATCTTGGCTTGGAATAAACTTATCCTTGTTTGAGCAAGACAGGACTAATTTCTAATACTTGAGAAGTCTGCACTTTTAGAAGACTCTAGTGTCTGAATTTGTGAAACTATTTCCTTTGTAGCCAGCTATAGTGTGTGGGTTTCAAGGTCTCAGTGTTTTCGAGCTTGCCAGGTGCAGGGATGAGGAGGAGCGAGACCTGGGCGCTTGGCCCAAGCTGGCCAACAGGGTTATTTCATACCATCAAAGTCACATTCACTATAAATTAGAAAGTTTGCTGCAAAGTTCTCTCTCTCCCTTGATGGCTGCCATCCTGAGAAATTTGTGGTCTGGTGCCAGACCCCTGAGGCCTTCCCTTCCTCCTGAAGCCGTAGCGCTCACAGTGTTGATTCAACATTTGCTGTCCACTGCTGGGAGTGCACAGCTTCCTACTGATATAATTGGCTGAGTATAATCTTTGCATATTCTGTATTGGTATCGGGATCAATATTGGTTCTTTAGTGCTATTAATGCTAATTATCTAATCTTACTCTATTAAATCTGTTTGTACTTCAACTCCTGGGTTTCCTTGGTTTTCCTGATTCCCTTTCCTGGGTGGGGAGGGGTCATCAGGTGGTACAATGATTGTCTAAATGACAATAAATTGTTATGGGTCTCTCAAACCATAACACTTGTGATGAAGAATTTTCTATCTCCCAAAAGGTGATAAGAGCTGTTGTTAAAACATTTACACTCTTCCCCCTCCCCCCCCCCAGATGAAACACCTCTGTATTTTTTCACATTTTGTTAGTGTGTCTTATGAGGCACCTTTACATTACTCCCATATTTCTCCCTAGGAATCTGGGGTTTGATCAAACCATTCCTTAATGCCTTGGTATAGGTCTGGCCTTTATTTATTCACACTGAAGTGGACTCAGCATTAGCATCTGGGGACAGAAGCAAAAGATTGCTCCTAGTCAGAAGTTTAGCAGCAGCCATGGGCTTCCACTCTTCCTCCAACACCAAGGGAGCAGGGAGACAGGCCTGCCCATAGCTCCACTCACACAATGCAGAAATGAAAGTGACAGAAATTTTCTTCATTTGCTAATTCTCAAGGGTAGGTCACCTCTCCCAATGACTCAGTGATATTCTCTCCTCACTAGGTATTCAAATTCTACCTGCCATTACCAAAGAAGATTTTTGTTGACACCTTCTCAGCATCGTAGAGATCCCTGCCTTTCTGAGCTGTAAGCTTATTGCCACCACAATTAATGCCAGCTGAGGATTAAGTAAGTAAGAGTCTCATAGGACGCATATCTTCTAAGATCTTCCATGTGATACACATAGACTGAACTTGAAGTCTCTGTACTACCATTTTTCTGATCCTTTAGCTATTTTTGTGGTTTGTAAAAGAAAAAAAATAATCTTTCTGTAATTTATCAGTGCACTTCCTGAATGTTTGAAAATTGGATGTGGTATTTTAGCAATGTTTAAACCTGAGATACTTAGTGAAGAGAAAGGAATACAGTGGTAGAAATTACTTGAAAAGACACACACTTGGCTGAAGTTCACTTGTGAGGAGGTAGTACAGAAAGGACTTTTTTCTGCTGCTCAGTAACAACTCAGGAAACCTGAGGGAAACGTGGTAATTTTTCTACAGATTATTTTGGGGTGAGGGAGGTGGGGGGTGATTGGCCAAACCGAGAGAGGTTGGAGATCTGGTGGAGCCAAATTAGGAGAATTTATGTGACAAAGACCTGATGGGCAAAAGTGAAGGCTGAGGATCATTTTGTTGTGTGCTACAAGGTGCCGAATAATTATATTTGTGTCCTTAAAGAACATACAAATGAAGGGGGTGGCAAAACAGATCTCTGTGAAGTAGCTAAGAAAGAACATGTAAAATGATGGCTCCAAATATATGGGAGTGTTCCTGTGAATTCAAAAAGACCAGCAAAGAAAGATTTGAGGATGAAAAGAGCAAAAGATTTACTTTATAAGTAATTTACAAGTCATTTCTAGCCACATTCAACACAGGAGGTTTGTAGTTCAGGCAAAGTCTGCTTAGGAATAACGCAGAGTTGCTTTCATTCCTAGAACGGAAGAGAGCGTTCCTAAAACAGGGGAAACATGTCACAGCACTGCTAATCCCTCTGAAGTAGGTCAGGCTTGCATAGATGGAGAAGATACACCTCATTTGAACCTGATTAGGAGCATGAAACAAGAAATGGATAAAAAGAGAAAACAAGGGGGGCCAGTTAGAGAAAACAACTGTCCGAGCCAGACAGTATTGCTTTTGTGATTAGTTCAATTACTCTGTCCCTTACAAAACTTACTCTCCTTTAGCTTCATTGGGCTTCTGTTAGACCTGTACATCTTTAACTTACACTCTACCTGTGTGTGCTGCTCTGCTGGCTTTGCATAGATCTTGAGAGTTATAGTTTTCCAACTTCCATGCTTCCCACTGCTGTTACAGAACAGATTTAGGAATTAAGCTGTCTGTTGAGGTTTCAATAACTGTTGATGGAAGTGTGTCCTTTAACCACAGATAAGTTTTGGACAGAACTTGGAAAAAAAGATTGAGTTAACTTCTCTAGCTGTTTGTTTTAATCTTGATTATAAAATGGAAAGTCCAGCTATAGTATGGAAAGAACAAGTAAGTGCGGAAGACCTGAATGAAGGGAAGGACGCCACCAACATATCTTTCTCTTGCTCTGTGATACTGCAGGCACTCATGTCGCAAATATTTCTGTACCGGAATTCTTCTTCACCTTGGTGACCAGTCCCTGCTCTGCACAGAGGACACCACCAAAATACATTGTTTCCTAGACTTCCCTAGCGGTAATTTCAGTGTTTCTCTTGAAGGACACGAGGAAGACTGCTTTCTGTTCCATAAGTATTTTCCCTGTACAAAGTCTCTTGTGTTCAGTGAATTAAAATCTAGCCTTCAGTGATAGTGTGGCTTTCCACTAGAAAAAGAAGGGAATTAAAAACTCATTGATTTTAGGGGCATGGTATAGAGGCTATAGTTAGAAAACTTTTTCTGTAAGTTTGTTTCTGTTATGTTTATTTTCTACTTTATTGAATGTTGTCCTATTACTAGTTTGTGTAGGTATCTCATGGTAAAGAAAGATATTCCAGCATTCTTGATGTGTTTTCTTTCACTGTGTGCCAGGATAGATTCATGACACTGTATCGTGGTTTAGGCCAAATCAGCTACTGGGGATGTGGGGGACCTAGAGCAGAATAGGTTATTGTAACACTCATTTTCCTAAAATATGCCTAATTTCACCAACTATGTAATTTTTTCAGTTCTGGTACGGGATTTCCAGAACTGTCCTCCTAACCTTTTGGAATTTGTTTTTGATGGCTTTTTTGTAAAACTCAAAAATAAGAGGTTATCACACAGACAACAGCAATTTTGATATTTCCAATTTTCATTTGATCTGTACATAAGCCTTACAAAATAATAGTTGTGATATATTTTTCACTGTATGAATGGTAAAAGAATTTGCAACTTTGTGATTTAAGACAAATAATGCAATAGAGAATAAACTGGTCAGAAATAAGTATTACATGCATGTTCTAGCATGGATTTGTTAACTTTTAAGTTTTTTACATTTAAAGAGAATGGTTTAGTTTAAAATAGATAGATCAGTAAATACACAGTACTAACTGACTGTTGGCAACTCACCATGGCTCTGCCTTTGATATCTATTTAAAATTAACAAAATATTTTATACAAGAGTTTGACTTTTGAAAAGGAATGTTCCCGTCTGTCCTTCATAAATAAGAGTATAAAATTCATTGGAATATGAAAGGAAGTATATAAAGAGCTTACTTGTTGATATGAATCAAGTTCATATGAATCTAATGACTACCCACCAAAAGGCAGATATATAACAACAAGAGGAAATCATATTTTGCACCTTCATAAAGAAAGCTACTGAGGTTACTGTACCCATAATACTTCTAATTAAATGTAGTTTTCAAGAACATCTCTGACTAAGTTTGAATTTTGCTGTCCTGCATAAATGTGAAGAACTGGAGTTGTCCTGTCAAGCACTCCAATCTGAAGATAAGTTATCAAAGGTATCCAGCATTGAAAAATTTATTGTATTACCAAAAAACCTCACCACTCATTTGTTGTTTATGCTTCTTCTACAGCTAAGTTAATGTGCATCACTATAGTCACATTAGTGTGCACTAACAGTTCTGCCTTATCTTCCTGAATGGCTGCTCTTGATCTTGTAGTATTAAATAATATAAAAAATATTCTTTTTTATCTTGCCTCCATGTCCAACTACAGAAGACACTTGGCTACTGAGATGAAGTTTGTCATACAAAGACTGGAACGGTAGTACACCAGAACACAACAGTGCTCAGTGTACTTCCCACAGGCAGAGGCATCCATAACCTCCAGGGAGCAGAGATGCCAGACAACCTGGTTCAGGAAGAACGATGCCTGCGTGGAAGCTAGAGGAACAGCTTGCTTGCTGGCTTTGAAAAGATGACTGCTCAGCAGGGAAACTGGGACAGAAAGAATGAGATTTGGAACCCAAAGGGCACCCTGTTTCTGGTGAAATATCTCTGTATTGGTATTGTTACATATCTTCCATGGTACAAAATGGAGGGACAGGAAGTCACTTGCAAGCCTTATGTAATATCCAGTCCTGTAAAGAGGTGCATGCTGGGGAATTCCTCTACCCACACAGCACTCCACCATGCAGGCATGCCTCCGCATCCTTATCTTTGCATAGCTCAAGCATAGACCTCCTACAAGATCATCTCCCACCTCTAATGTGCATCTGTTCGTGTTCTGCTTGTCAAGCCCCTTCAATATTTTAAAGAAAGAAGTTGCAAGAGATGATAGAAGAAGCTTTCAAGTTTGAGTGCATCAGATCAGGACAGATCTGATAAGATATTTTTATTGCCTGACTTTTTTCTTTTTTTTATTTTTCCAAACTAGAATTATCCAGCTGTGTAAGGAACTGTTTCTTGCAATGTATTTTTCCTCAGCAACAAAAGTATCTCCGAGGCTGAAGTATAATTCTCTTTTTAGATCTGACACCTCCAAAGCCTGATATATGTGGCTGAGTGAGTTAGATGAAAAGGTATTATTAGGTTTTTATTAGATTATGATGCAAGCTCAAGCTGGCTAGGCTCATCAGACAGTAAATCTAGTGGAAACATCTCTGGCCAAATTCTGCTCTCACACATGTTGCTGTTTGACTGCAGTCAGTATTCCTCTTTACTGTGATTCCCCTTCTACGATTTGTGAGAAGGGCACAGGTGTACACAGGACATGATTTACAATGTAAACAGTCATTGACATTGAATAATTCTGATTGTGCTCCTAAATTAAATCAGAAATAATGCTATTAAAGGCAAAGAAGTTATTCTTCCTTACACAATACGCGAATCCAAAATTCAGGCCTTTATCACAAGACTAAGGTTTGTTAGATATGGCACGGATATTTATTTATACATGGCTTTTTACCATCAGTGACTTCTTGTTTCAAAACCAACCCTTTTTCAGCTCCTTTCTGGCAGCTGCATGTTGTGTTAAAGTGAATCAAACTGTGTTGAAGTCCGGTAGACATGGAGATCTATTGACTTCAGCAGGGACTCCACAAGAATTGGGCATCTGAAAGCTGCACTGGGTGCTGCAAACACAGCAAGGTGCTTTTTCTATTCCAGGCAGAGTGATAGTCTCACTAACAGTAGGCAGCTCTCTTCACAGTATGTCATATTCATTTTAAACCTGCTCTGAATGCTGCAGGAGCTTAGCAGTGAAACAGACTGCCCAAAGGCACAGATGTAAACACAGGCTAAGTTCACAGATGTTCCATGGCAGAGTATCTACTATGCACTCTATAACATACAAAATATATGCTATAGTATTTTTTAAAGGTCGCAATACATCAAGACTTCTTGTGAAAAGAATAAAAGCTCACCTGAAAAGATGGCATGCTTGAGAAAATGAAAAGTGTCATATTGTAAGCTAAGTTCTTGCTTGTAGTCATTTTTTGGATAAGCATCTGAAAGACATTGTGACAGAGCCATAAATCTAGATGCCATTGCATGTAATTTTCAAGCCAAGCTTCCACAAATTCCAACCTTTGTGAATATCTTTATATAATTTGAATTTAGGGCTGAGATAAGCAACTTCTGATGAAAGCAGCAGGATAAACATGACACAATAAAGAAATATTTTCCAATGTATTGCTGTCTCTTCACTACCTTTTCAGAGTTTGCAGTCATTGTCTCCCACAGTAAGAAAATATGTCTTCATCTAAATGCAGTGAAAAATAATATTTCTGGCCCCCATCAGAACAATTAATATATATGTCGGTATTTCTGAGGCTTCTATGGGGATAGTCTTCTCTAATAATTGTCAAGTTTTAATAACATTCATATGTCTCCTTCAGTACTACAAAACAGGTATAAAATCCTGATCCTGGACCTCCTGTTTAAGCAGTGATTACCTACAACACTGGGCATGTTTCTCATGTTCTTTTCCTACTGTCCTGTCCCTTGTGTAAAAGGGAAAGGGAAATCTTCAAATATACAAAGACAATCAGCAACCAGTTATCATCCTGTGATTAAGCGCAGCTTCCAAATTGTCCATAAATATTTAAGCCTATTGCAACTTTCAAACATGTGATTTGATAATGAACATAAACAGTGTAAAAGAAATTATTGATTTTTCTTGGGGAAGGGGTTCCTGTGCAGAGCACTTGTGTGATCCAGCCCTGGAATACAAGGGTGTCAGGCACAAAGTCAAGATAATATTTTTCTTTTCAAAGAAAGAAGAAAAAACGTAGGGGGTGCACATTTATCTGAAGTGTGGGCTGATGATAGGGCTTATTTAAAACTTTCTTTCAGAGCTACCTTTTTGCCAAAGAATGCATTAGCAGATATCTAGAAATAGCATGGTTTTGTACAGAATATGAATGTTGAAGTTGGTAAGTGCTCAGAGCCTTATTTGCCAGCCTTTTCCTGTTAAGTACTGTTCAGCTCCAGAAGTGGACAATGAAAAAGAGATATGATCAATAAGTGGATTACATATGGTAACAATCCAAAGGATGCTTTAAGGATATAAATATGTAGTCTTAAATGGCTCATTCCCAAAGAGCCCTGTACTGAAATTAATTTTTATCGCTGAAGTATTCCTAGCCACGGTGCAGCTTTCTGTGTAGCAACTATTTAATGAAAAGTGTTTCTGGTCTTTCAGCTTCATCAATAAACTCTTAAGCCTGACTTTCCTGGATGCCTTTTCCCCTTGAGAGAACCCTGAAATATGTTGTGCACTTATGAAGGTTTACATATCCTCAAACATCTTTTTTCTGTCCATATCAGCTGATTGAGTAAGAAACAAGTTGCTTTGCAAATAACATGTAGTTTATTATATCAAAGTTACTGAAGAGCAATTTTCAGAGACACAGACCTAACCTTATAATAAACTGCTGTTAGCATACACTTCAGCACAGGCAAAGAGGCAGTTTGCAAAGCAGAGATCTGCTAAGCAGCAACAACCAAAGCAAGTCCGCTTTGGCGGTAGACCCTCCTGTCTCTGGCAAGGAGACTATAGATCCAAGTCTTACATTCCAGTCCTGCAACTCTTTGGTCACTCTTTCAGCCTGTCGCTCAAGCAAGTATACCATTTGGCATACTTGACTCTAATTGTAGCTCATGTCGCAACTTTCTTACCCAGTGGGAATGTAACTGTCCCACTGCTCAAAACACAGAAAGGGTGGAATTCATATTTCTGTGCCTCGCCCAGCAGAAGAGCTTTTGATTCTAGCGCTTCTGTAACACAAGTGATGGATATTCTTTAAGCCGGTATTTTACATTTATTCTCCCATTTCTGTGATTTTTTTTTTTCCGTGATAAATGAATTGGCAAACATGGGAAAGCATAAGACAGTGATGACCTTCTAATATGACTGCTCTGTTTATATCCAAAATCCTCATGGGCAGACATTTTGCTTCTGTCTTAGAGATGCATTAATGTAAGAAATCCACCAAGATTGTAAACCTGAAAGCAACTGAATCCAAAGGTATCTTGAAACAGCCAGGTTAAATGGCTGAGCAGACACTTACACTTGTAACGCTGACAGAGCCTTGGCCATAGTAATAGGAAGATTACTTTCTGATTTGGCTTCACAGAGAACTGTACTTTTGGCAAACTGTTAGAATATAGCTATAAATTACGTATTTCATTTTGATCTAAATACATGTGTGCATGGAATATGTCCTGCTAAATCACAACTTCAAACACAACAGCACTCTTGTTCCTGCTTTCACACATCTTTGTGAAGAAGCTGCATTACATGCCTCATTGAGATAGAAGAAAAAATACTTTATTGCAGTTTAGAAAACAGTAAAAATTATTTTAAATGATTGAACCCTCCAAGCAATTTCTTAAATGCAACCATATGATTTCTATTGCACAAGGCAGGAAGAAAAGCCATAAGAATATGCAGGGTGTCACCAAAGTCCCACCACACCCTAAGAAATGAGCTCTACTGCCATTCTCTAAAACAGGGGACTGCTATTTGGAAATGGACATTTTTATAAGTCCTCTTAACTGCCTACCATTTGCTGCTACTTTTGGTTCAGTTATTTCCCAGTAACATCTGTCCCATGAACAAAAGGCCAGACAATTAGAGCAACTTTTTGGCTACTAGCAGGTAATAGTTGCTTCTTGTGCCCAAGAAGGATTGAGTATTTTATGCCCATGATTTCTTCTGGGGCTCAGTACTATCCCTTAACATAAACATCAAACCAAATATCAAATCTCAATAATGTTTGGGGACTGCAGAGAAGGTGTATCCCCTCCCTTGAGGTTACTGCAGCACCAATCTTCTGCTGTTTTTACATTCTGTTCTTACTTTCCAAGAGTCTCTGACAGAAGCACAGATGGCTTTTAAAGGGCCAGTCCTCATATTTCAGGCTCTATTTGCTTAACAGCAAAGTAATCACCAGAACAATCTATAGATAGAAAAAAAGGTATGTTACAGAAGGGGCTTAAGAACAAAAGAATCCAACCACTAATTTTAGCTTCCTGAAGATTGTTTGTCTAGGTAGAGAATCTTAGAAATACAGGCTCAAAACGTGTAGAGCATTATCTACTATTCCAGGCTCCATAAAAAGGCAGAGACTGTTGTTATGGGCAGACAAGCTAGAAAAACCCTAATGTTAAAAGCCATTGCAACAGATGCAGTGAAGAACCATGGTAATTAGAAACTAGCATTTTCCTACTCAGAGCTATAAAGTTAATTACACATTCATACAACCAACAGTGAGAACTAAGATTGTTGGCAAGAGTTCATGGCTACTAGCATAGGTAAAAGTTTGCTGGATGCAATAGCGAACACAACTGTGAAAAAGCTAACCTCAATTATATTCTAACAATACACATCAAGAACCTGTTAGGAGCTACAGCCCACCATACCCTGAACTGCTCCCTACATGCCTGAAGCCTACATCCCCAACTAAAAAGGACTTTTCTAGTCTATGTACTCACAAGCTTACAAAACGACTGGCTACTCCAGAGAATCCTCCTTTTGCAAACAGCTATATCAGGCCCTGAGGGCACTTAATAAACTCTGTTGGCCCTGATCAGCCTCACCTGGGACGTGCATCCACACCCCTTCCCATAATCCTTGGGCCCTATTTAAGCTCAAGCTTGGGTGCTATATGCTGGTTTGAGCTGTGCTGTAGGAGTGTTAGTCTCTAGCTGTTTCTTATGGTTGTCTTCAGTACTTATATTGTAGTTTTGTCTCTTGTTGCTTTTACCTGAATGGGCTGTTGATGGATCCTGTTGTCTGTAGTGGGTACTGTGTGTCATGTTCAGATCCTGCAGGATGGTGTTTTGGTTAGGTCTGTGCTGGTGTCATCCTCAGGTCCTGGCAAGCTTGACTAGTGGGGTTGCATTGTTTTTGCTGCTACCTGATGGGCTAAGTGGCAAGATGGATAGGCTGCATCTGGAATGAAGCTACAGAGGGCAAAAGCTAGTGCCTTTTTTAAAAGTTAAACAGTTTTATGAAGCTGTAGCAGCACTGAGAAGCATCTAGTCTTGGTTTGAAAATAACTAGAAATGGGCCATCCACTGTTTTTCTCATTAGATTTTTTTTTAGTTTAGTTGGCCTAAGAAGCAAGGGAAGAAAGTAATATTTCTAAAATAGTAAATGCTGCATGGTACTTTGTTATGATAGGATGTATGCTTGTCACAGACTCCTGTCAAAGAAACCTAAAGGATTAGAGAGTGGGATTTTCTTCTGTGCTTCAGAACAGGCTGTTTAGAGAAACAGATTACTGGATGCTAAACTAATCTTCTGGAAGAACCTACTTACTTTCAGCCTGGAGAGGAATGGAGATTACTGACAGTTTCTCAAGAGAAGAGAGCTGAGAAGTGATATGTTTAATGCTGTCTATAGCCAAAGCTTTTTGTATATCTTGTATGTTTGACCAGAAAGCATGAAAGCAAGTGTTGTATTCGGCTTGAACACCTGTTTGTGGAGTATTTAGTTTCCATGAATGGCCAGCAGCAGGTTCCTGGAGAAATTGGATAGGAAATGCGTATATACTACTATACCTAGGCCAGATGCAGTTAAAGCTTTTGAAAGAGCTGCAGTTTCAGTACTTAGTGAATTGGATTCACCCAGCTACTTATGGTTGGATTCTAATTAGCATCACTCTGTATTTTTCTGCAGGGTAGCATAGCAAACCTGGCGTACTTAAGATTGCCATGCTGCTTTCACAGCTTTAACTGTCAACCTACTTTTGTTCTGAAGAAGTGGAAACACTGTTTGTTAAAATACAAGTTGGAAGGAGGAAAAAGTTAGAGGTGATGTTGGGACTTCTGAGCTTTCCTGAGGCATGAGAAAACAATGGGAGTGTTTAAGTCTTCTCTACCTTCTAGGGATGACAACCCAGTAAAAACATCTCTTCAGATCAAAATTTCCTTCCTCTCTGATTTGCAACAAATATCTTTTCTGCTGCCAGCACATTTTACAGTACATCTTGCTGTTTTGTAACAGTTTGCGGTATGTCTTGCTATCTTTGAGCTGCTTTACAGTCTCTGTTCAGTTGTCTATTTCTCAAGGCATCCAGGTGAGAGTAGCATTGTGAGGGATTTAATGCTAATGAAGATAAAGGGGCAAATCAAACAGTCTCCTTTGTAGCTTCTGGTTTTAGGAGGCTTAAAAAGGACTGTGTAAGCCCTCTTACACATAATATTGTGTGCACAACCTAAATATATTTTTATCCTGAATATCTGACTCAGGTTAATGAAGCTGATGCAGACAGTGAATGACTGATATAGTCCAAGGTCACCTGAGTAGAATAGAGTTAAATGTGCTTCCTTCATTGTGATGTTCTAACAACTCAGTCATAATTTCTGCCTGTCTTCTTAGTACTTTATTTGGACAAAACAAATACCTACTGCTCTTCAATTTCCAAATAGCCATTCTTCATGCAAGGACAAATGTTGTATTGTGTTTGCTAATAGGATTTTTGCAGCTTATTTTTTATCTTTTCCTCAGGAAAGATTTTCCTGACAGATATAGGAGTTTGGTTTGAAACAGTAGCTTTTTGGAGGGGTGTTCTACCTCTGAGTTTAGATGTACTTCACAAGCTGTATGATATTAAAAGTGAGTGAAGGATTTTTTCCAATACCTCCCCTTCATTCCTACTGGTCACTAATACTTTACACACCAGTAACATTTTGTACAGGTGAGTGCCTTTAAAACCATTTGTGTATCAGCACAAGCCCTGGTGAGGGATGTTAATATTATTGCTGTACTTGCTTACAAACTGGAAATTATAGCAAATACCATATGACAACTTATCCTGAATCTATGGAGTTGAAAGAAAAAACATTGCTAAGATTAAGTGAATATGTGGAATTTCCCTTAGTTACCTGTTTATGGGCTCTGAGACCAGGCTCCTCTCTCTCATCTGACTAAACCTAAATATAAGAATTGCAAGGCTGTATCAGACAAATTTCTGTCAAACTAAGGGTACTGTCTCAATGCTGGGTGGCAACAAATTCCTAGGAAAAGAGTACCAGTTCAGGCTGTGCATACCATCTTTTCTATCTTGGAAATGCCTGGCACTACTAAGGGTTTCTGGAGCATTTAATTTACCTTTAATTGTCAGCAATGGACTTGTGAATTTGGTTATTCCCTCTCTGAACCTGTTTGTAGTTCTTGCATCCTTTAGCAGTAGGTTCCACAACTTAATTATACTTTGTATTGCAAAAATAGTTCCTTTATTTGCTTAAGACCTATGGCCTCATAACCAATGACTTGCCTTTTAGATCTAGTACTGTAAGAAATAGATAACAATTGTTTCCTTCCCTCTCCTTTTTAGCATTCTGTAGACCAAGTGCTGCTCTGTGCTGACTGGGGTGGAATCTGGGCTGCTGATTTATGAAGTGAAAGCAAATGCCTGCTCTAGATGTGAACGCAACTTGCATTTTCTACCTCTCTCCCAGTTACTTGGCATTGTAGTATGTTAATGACAGCTTGGAGCAGGTGTGATTTCCATTTCTGTCTGATGAACCAGTTGTGTACTTATCTTTTGAAAACGTGATGACAGATTGGGAAAGCATCCAGTTAGACAACCCATGTCCTCCTCAACACTTGTTTGTGTTGGTGGATGCTGTGCTCAGTCAATTAACAGTTTGTCAACAGCTGATTACAGGGTAGCAAAATTAAGATAGCACCTCCTGCTAAGTAGATTTTGCTTCTCTTAGCATATCAGCACCTTGATAATGACATTCTGTTTCCAGGCTGAGCTTGGTTTCCTTGCTGGTATTGCTAGTCTCTCTTGCTGTGCAGAGCCTCAATCTGAACAGCAACTTTGTTGCAGTTTCTGAGACTCTAGAAGGTTTTCTCTATTTTCCTTCACAATGACAAGGAATGAACACTGGACCTGAAATGTCTTGGTGACAAATCAAGCCTTAAGTCACTAAGACTGTGGAAAAACAACTCTGCTTCACAGAAGGTCAAGAGGCTATTTTAATTATGGAATCATAGAACGGCCCAGGTTGGAAAGGATCTCAAAAGATCCTCTGGTGTAGTCTTTCATGGAAAAGAGGGCATAGCTGAGATTATCTAGCACCCTGTTCAGTTGCATCTTGAAAACCTCCAGCGATGGTGACTCCACTACATCCTTGGGGAGGTTTTATCTTGTGGTCTAAGCTTGTACATGAATGGCATATGTACTTTCTAGCAGAACTGTAGGGTTTTTTGGTACTTGTCTCCACAAGGCTTTACTCTCAGGTGTTCAGCTGTCTCTTAAAGATACACCCGAGACATGTCTATAGCAGCAAATAGAATGACTGGCTCTTTCTCCTTCCATTGTGAAGGCTGGCTTCCAAATGTCTGTTAAGAAATATCTATATTTCTAGAGACCCTTTACATTTTTCCTTTAGCTTCTTGCTGATGTTTGGTGTCTTTTTTTTTTTTTTTTTTTAGTCTGTGCTCCAATGTGGCCAAACTGTGTTCTAGCATCTTCTATTTGTTTGTAGTATTTTGGAGTGTATACTTACAGATTCAATTCTCTGCAAGGTAAAGGTAATAGGCAATTGATTATGCATCTCCTTCATTTATAATAAGAGACAAATAGATGCACGGAGTGCTTTAAGGATAAACAGTAAAAAACGCTCCTGAAATTTTCATTTCTGCACTTAGTGCAAGGTGATGAGAGCTGTATGGGCTAATGCTATGGCCAATATTTCCATCAGTGTAGAGTCCAGGGGGAAAAAAACCACTACCAAATTGAAAAAGTGGCATTTAATGCTCACTTTTTCCAGGTATGCATAAGTTCCCAGGCTTCCTGGGAGGCTAGTCAGTCCCTCTGAGAACTTCATTATCTGATTGGGTGTACAAAGTAAAGACAGCTTTCTCAACTTTCTTTGTCTAGAAATTTTAGGTCATGCATAAATTGAGCATGTTGGCTGAAGATGAGACCACTGCTTTTCTGCTCTCTTCTATGCTGCCAGAGTAGAGATGGGGGGGGGGGGGGGGGGGGGGGGGCAAACCTTCTCAAGCATGGAATTGGGATGGCAGCTGGAAGGCTGCCCATGGAGACTCTCCTCGTATGCTGTACTGTAAAAAGAAGGATCATATGTTGGAGGTGGGATGCTGAACTTTGTTAACTCTAAGCATTACTGCAACCCATATCCTGGTTTGGAGATGCTGCTGGAGTTCAGGCAGGCTCTCAAGGCTAAGGTTCCTAGAGAGCCTTTTCACATCAATCGTTCCATCTCTGCATATGCACACAAATCTGATCTGCATAGCTGAGGGCAGAAGCAGGAGTTATCATCTGTGTGATTATTTTTTATTTTTTTTTCACTATTCATGCTGCTTATCTCCTTTACCTGGCTTACTAAGTAAAATTTGCATTCTGCATTTGTTAGGGAATAGTATAAAGAAGAGAGGCTCGAAGGAATTTTGAAGGGAAATATGCTAGGAGTTCACTTATAATAGTTCGTATGTTCTGACTCAAAATGTTGTAAGACTTATTTAGAAAGTAATTAGAAGTGTAAAACCAGTGTGCCCACATGAAAGCATATTGAACAGGTGCTAGTGTACTCTCCTTCAGGGATAAAATAACCCCTAATACAGCTCTAAATCTTTTGCAAGACCCATTGATTCCAGAAAATACAATATTCTAAGCATTCAGAGATCTGACTTGAGCTTTTCAATGTTTTGAAATCTTCTGTCTTGACTTTGCTTTTGTGAGAGAAATGTGGTGGTGAACCTCATTTCAAGTCTTGCACACATTAGAAGTATGCAACACAATGAAATCTTTATTGAAAACTTTACTGATGTCTTCTCCCTTCTTCTCCTTCTCTTCCCCAGTTCTTTATGGCAGAAATCAGTTCTGAAATTTAGTTTAATGGGACTTCTCCAGTCCAGGGAGAATAGCTATAGGACAGGTATAAACTTGAGTTGTCTTTGTGTCACGCATGCTGAGTGCTTGATAACTCCATGTTCAGAGGTACTTTACCTTAATAGAGGTCCCAATTATAGTAGACTGGTTTCTAAATTCCCATTTTTAATGGCAAAAAAGCAATGGGGTCGGTATCATTAGATACATTAGACCTGAATTTTCATGTAGACAGGAAACTCTTTCTTGGCTTTTTTCCGGTTGTTTACCCCCTCATGTGTCCTGGAGAGCAGAAACTGAAGGGGACAGTTCCACATAGGTCTGGTGCTGCAGTTAAACTTTGACTTCAATCATAAGAATGGATGTACGAAAATCTTATTAAAACTAAATAGTGTGTTAATAACCTGCTGTTTTCTTCTTGGGACATGTGAGCTCATTACTGGACTCTTGATGGATGTTGTTCCAATGTACATTTGAAAAATTCTTTTGCTGCCTCTACATAAGTAATGAACTTGTTTTACCTTGTGCCCTTGTACACATTATAAATGACAATCCTAATTAAAAGTAAACCTAATAAAATAACAGACACCAAATTATCTGCCTGCACCTTTAGCAAAATTTTCTCCTATTTAAAAAAAAAAAAAAAAAAGGGGATAAATTGAATGTGGCAAAATGTGCCGTGTCTGGATTTTGCAGCTCCTAGCTTCTGACAGTCAGTCTATATTCTCTGCCCTGGAGAAAATTCAGCTACACATAGATAGGAAATAAAATTACTTCTTGGAGTCCTTGGTGTTAAACAGTCTGTGTTGGCTGAAACCTAGCAGAATGCTCGCAAGCCTTCTCAAATTTTTTGATGGAAAACAAGATCTGTCATGATACTATATGAAAAATTAGTCCTATTTCTGGAATTATCTCCATTAACTACAAGGTTAAAGCTCAGATTTCCTTGTTCAAATGAATTTGGACTTTGGTAATTACTTTAAAAGGAACCGTTCCATAGTCTTTTCTTGATTTTTCTTGTCAAAACATTGCTTCTTAATGCATTACTTCCATTACAATAAACTGAAGGAAAAGAAAAAAATTTGTGAAAAAAGGAACATAAAAACTGTGCAAAGCATGGTGACAGATTGAGATTTGAATTATTGTATGTCCTTGGAAGGAGTGAAAATGCCCCCTTCTCTCTGCCACCATGTTCTTTCACTATATTCCTGGTAGCACTCTAGGACACATACTTGCCTACTTATTTTCCTTTGAGGAGACCAGACAGGAGCAGGGAGATAATAGTGATAGCAGATCTTCAAATTCTTCTGTCACCCTCTAACCCAAGAGTGGGTGAGCAACCAGGAAGCTCTTATGGCTATAAACTGTGTTTTTTAAAAAGGTCAGTGAATATTGAGCACTTCTTTGTATCCTGCATCTTATTGAAACCCAACAGAATTAGGCTCTTTGCCAGGTTTAAAAAGGTACTTAGTCTGAGCATTATAAATGAAGCATTTTCCTGTGTGAATTTGGATTCTTAATTTTTTTTTTTTTTAAAGTAAAACACAGTTGACTTTGAGTGTATTACACAAGGACAAAAACAGTAAGAAGGAGTCAAAAAAAAAAAAAAAAAAAAAAAAAAAACAAAATTGGGGACTACAGTAAGGTCTGAGCTGAAAAGCTTCTGCAGGCTACTTGTGAGGCATGTTCCAGCTGTAAAATAACTGTTACTAAAAATATCTTAAGATCACTGTATAATTTAGTCAGCTTTGAATGTCACATCATACAATGGAACACATGTACATATTTTAAAAGAAGGGAATTGATAAAATTAGTCTCTTTCTGCTAAGATATTACTTGAACAGATGCTTGCTTTGAACTGGCATCGTCTTGAGTGCGTAGCAGGGGGGATCAAACTACCAGCTGCGTGAAGAAGAATGGGTTCTGGTCCCTTCTCTGCCATTCTGAACAATTCACCTTACCTCCCAGTGCCTTTGCTTCCCTGTTTGCAAATGGACTGAGGAATGCAGGTAAAAAGCTCTCTGTAAAAGGTACAGAACAGAACAATTATATACTCCCAAAGGTTTTACTGCTGTCATAGTTGGGTCTTGTATTTTTCATTTAGGAAAGAGTATAGTTAACTAGCAATGATACAGTCACTTGGCATTTCAAGGCAGATACACAATATGTTCTTTAAGTAGTGTCTGTGGACAGCATCCTAATTTAACTCATTTTTCTTGAAATGCCTTAATGAGAAATTATTTTCAAAAGCCTCTATATGGAGTAACTTGATTTAAATACTAAGAAAACTATATATTCCTGTTTCGTTTCAGTCTCATACAAATGCTCAAAGCATCCTATAGAAATTCATCATTTCTTAAAAACAGCTTTCTCTGAAAATTGCAAATGTTTTGGATAAATGTAAAAATGCACTTACTGAATGACAGTGTGCTAGGCCCTTCATCTTCTGAAAACTAGAACTACTTGTAAAAAGTAATGAGTTACTGCTGCTTCTCTCTTGGAAATGGATTGCACAATTTCTCCTCTATCGCTCCATGCTATCCAATTTTCATTGTTATTAAATAAAGACAGATAGTCTCTAGTTCCCTTAGTGGTATGTTCTTACATGAACAATCTGGGACTGATAGTCATGGCAAAATGCTAGTTTCATGGTAGAAAAATAGAGAAATATCTACTGTAGTGAAATGTTGTATGCAGATGTTAAAATGACAGGACTACTGAAAAATGCTAATCTTTTCCTTTTAGTATACTTTCTACACATTCATTACTATCAGTTCTACTTGATTTGCCAATGTACACAAGTTCCCGCATTACAAACTGTTGAGAGGTACTTAAAAATGAGTAAGAGGTGGGAAGAGAGGTGTTGCTTTTGAACATCCAAAGAGAAATGAAAGCCAGAAATTAAAATCTGTTCTGTCATAGGCCTTCCTGTAGAAACAGTAGTTCTTTTTAATAGATCACATTATCTTTGGAGAAGGTCAGTGGAACATAGGATACTATTTTGACTTTGAATGTATTAATTTATGTGTGCAAAGCCATTATTTCACCCATACAAATGGGAATATGAAAGTATTAATTGTTGCCAAAATTAAGTGAATAAATGCTTGTTTTTAATTAAAGGATTTTATCCCATCTCTAATCTGGCAAGACTGCCATTTGTTTTAGGAAAAGGATAAATGCATTCAAAGTGTATAGGAAAAGTTAAAACTCTGAGCACATCTGTAATACAGTTTTTTTTAATTCTTTGGATATTGGATACTTTTGAAGGTTTGGGTGGGAGAAATGCATTTGAGAGGTAGAAATACAAGAATTAATTTAAAATTTGTTTTACAAATTTACTCTTGAGAGCTAATGCAGTCTACAGTGCACTAGCATGGGCAAATTTACAACTCGACCTTCAAGGCTTTACTGCTAAAACTAGAGGGTTTTTTTTTCCCTCTTTGCAGCAGGTATCTTCAATTTCTTGTGTATTGGGAATACATTAGTAATGTGTAGGCATTGAGAGTGGCCTAAGACTTCCAGTAGGAAAATTAGAGGAGTGTAAAAATCACAAATGGCTTCTACTTTTGTCAGTGTTAATGTTTAAGCATGTTGCAAGCCTCCTGTTCCAAGCTGGTGTGAGGGAGCAGCAAGAATCAGTTGCTCTGCAGGGAAAGAGGAGCCAGGAGCAGAGCCATGATAATAATGCAGTTGGGGACGGGTGACCTGGATGGATGTAGACCATCGGCAGTGATGAGGCAGGACTGAGGCCAAGCAAAGAAACCCGTGCAGAGTGTGTGTTGGTCAGAGTCATGGAGATATGAGTCTGGATGCAGATGCACAGCAGGTATGGAGCAGAGGCGGGGGACAGCAGTAAAGCCTCTGCTTAAAATAACTTCCCAAGGAACAGAGGGGCAGGCCCTCATTTGCTGGAGCCCTTAGCACGGGAAAGACATGGACCTGTTGGAGCAGGTCCAGAGGAGGGCCACAAAAATGATCAGAGGGCTGGAGCACCTCTCCGATGAGGAAAGGCTGAGTTGGTAGTGTTCAGCCTGGAGAAGACAAGGCTCCGGGGAGACCTTATTGCAGTTTTTCAGTACTCAAAGGGGGCTTAAAAGAAAGATGGGGAAAAACTGTTTAGCGGGGCCTGTTGCAATAAGACAAGGTAATGGTTTAAAACTATGTCCTGGTTCCGGCAAGGATGGGGTTAATTTCCAAGGAGCCGGCAGGGGAGGCACGTATTCCATACCACGTGACCCATGCCCCGCTATAAAAGGAGCTAGCCGGGGCGGGGGAGTCAGTCGCCACTCGGGGGCGGGTTGCGGCGGTGCGGGTTCGGTCGGCGCGCTTCGCGGCGGTACTGTAATCGCGTTCTTGTATTCCTTTACCGGTGTTATTGTTTTTCTTTCTTTCTTTTCTTTCTTTTTCTCTTTGTCTGTTCTGTTAAATTATAATATTTCAACCCACGAGTTTTGCCCTTTTCTGCTGATTTTTCCCACGGCTGTGGGAGTCGAGTGAGCGGCTGCGTGGTTCTCTGTTGCTGGCTGAGGCCAAACCACGACAAACTAAAAGACAGAAGATTTAGACTAGATATAAGGAAGAATGTTTTTACAATGCGGGTGGTAAAACACTGGATCAAGTTGCCCAGAGAAGGTGGTAGATGCACCATCCCTGGAAACATTCAAGGTCAGGTTGAATGGAGTTCAGAGTAACCTGATCGAGTTGAAGATGTCCCTGCTTATTGCAAGGAGGTTGGACTAGATGTCCTTTAAAGGTCCCTTCCAACCCAAACTATTCTATGATTTCTAGCTTTCTCCACAGAAGTTTTTATCAGCAAAGGACTCAGCCACCTAAACTACTTAATTCCCCCGTTTTGCATTCCTAGAAGGGGAATGTGCTCTGGGGTGGTAGCTGGGTCTTTCATTTCCAAATTATGAAACAGCTTCCCAGTTAACACGTACTTCATCACAAGCTCAGAATGCAAGCGACTACAGTAGAATCAGATTGACACAGCATTTTGCTTACTGCCTTCTGCCTATTTTTTTAGTATTCATTGCTGTTGATGGTGCTCGGGATCCAATTCAGAGTCAACTGAAACCAGTGGAATTGATTTAATTGACTGAACATTGGATAAATACTGTATGCATGATAATATTTAAAAAGTTCAGAATTGTATTTTTTTTAGAACTGAAATATATTCTGGCTGCTTTTATTCCTGCCTTCTTTGATTTTGTGTCCACAAACACCAGTTTAAATTCTTAGCAATTGCTACATTAGGATAAGAAGAGTTTTCAAATATTTTAATATTTTGGATATCACTGGCAGAAACTGTGGGCAACAGTTGCAGCACAGTTAAATTGGCCATTGCCCGGCCAGGCTTTTAGATTATGGTTCTCCTAAATTTTCACAATCTCTGAAATTATTAAAATCTAGCTTTTAAGACTGTGCTCTGAAGCTTTGAACTTATAATCAATTAGCCCTAAAATTGTGGGGGGCTTAGGGGAGTAAGTTTCTCACTGTTTTTTTTTTCTGGTTCATGCAGAGATGATGAACTTCTTAAAGTTTAAAAACTGCTTCATAGAAAATGTAGAGGCCAAAACTATAATGATTTAAATTAGTGCTTTGAAGGTCAGTAAATTAGGCCTATCTTCATGAGGGAAGTTGAGATTTGGTAAAAACATTTCATCCCTAAATGATGTATTTCAGATATGAGTTGTCATCAAAGTGCCTCAAAGTCATGTCTCCCTGGTTGTTTATATAATTGAAGCTGTGTAGTGGAATTTTCTCTTGTATTTTCATTTTGGGCTAATATTTACCATGTTTCAGGCATTCAGTATTTATTCAGAATCTGACATTTCTGCCAAAAATAAGTCTCCATGAAAGATTTTATTTAAAGATCTGGCTTTCCCTTGAAAAATTTACCTTCTGATAAATTTTCTGCCAGCTCATGAGTCACAGCAGATCTATTCCTTCTGAATAGTAAGACTATTCAATGTTGTGTGGGTTTTTTTTTGTGATACAGTGTGGGTTTTCTTTAACTACTTAAGCCACTACAATTGTAGTTCTAGTTGAAGGACTTGTCTTACCTAGAAATAGAAGTTTGATTCCATATGTATGATTAACAATTAGAAAGTGTTTTTCCAGAGCCTCATACACCTCACTTAAGTTATCTTTTCACAGATACAAACTGAGAAGTGCAGTACATAACTGGATATAAATGCCTAGAATAGCTCAAATTGAAAATACTGGGGGCAGGCTGTTATGTGTGCATTAAAGGTAGAAGAGGGGCCACTGAAGAATGTCTTTTAATGGGGGATTCCCCAAGAGGAAAACCTGTTGTCATTGGTGTGTATGTAGCAACTGCAAAGGACAATGAGTGGTTCAGTCAGGCCAAGAAAAAGACAAAGGGAATTAGAACTGGAAACAGGCCGGCAGAATGATAGCTAGCTAGTGGATTAGTCAGTACATGGAAACTTTATTTGGCATTCATGTAGTCTTCAGTTTCAAAGAAGAACCACAGTGTTCCCTTGGGAGATTATTTTAAGATCCCAAAGAATGCATGCGCTGTTCTTTAGTGTTGAGCAATTTCATCACGTGCTCATCCAGCCTGTTTGGGTTTGGTTTGGTGTTTTTTTTTTTTTTTTAATGCAGAAGTAACAAGTGCAGAGCATCCCCTGGATGCATAGTTACAGCTGTTCTATAGGGGAAAAAAGAGGGGGGGGAAAAGAAAAAAAAAGTAATCTAGTTTCCAGCTCTTCAGTAAGTTATTAGTTTCCCCCAGGATCCATTTTGCAGCACAGTACGACCTATGATTCTCTCACTTATTTTATAGTCATGAGTTCTCTGCTACCACAAAGGCAGTAGACATCACATTTGGCATAATATCACCTATGGGAAAATGTTTTAGCTGCTAAATAGAAATCTAATCCAAATGAATTTTAAAATTGTTTTCAAGGCTAACTTTCAGCCGGAATTCTTGAGGCTTACTTTTTAAAAGTAGGGTTTTTGCTGATTTTGTTGTTTTAGGATTAAATTTTTTGAGTAATTAAACCAAAATGGGTTTGAAGTGCAGGTGTGCATAATATTGGCATTTGGACTTGAGTGTTCAATTACTTTTGATATCTGAAAAGTCACTTTCTTGTGAAATGCACTTTCACCAACATTACAGCTAAATTACAGTTATGCCAACAATATTAGTTTGCTATTAGAATATCAAAACTAAAGGTTTTTGTGGAGATGATGCACAAAAATAAATAAAAGCTTCACTGAGGAACATCAAGCCTAAAAAGTTTTGTCCTTATGTCTGATCGGGGTGAAAATGAAGCACTATTTACTACCAAAAGCTGGGTGACAGATATGTGCTCATTCAAGCAGATTGAGAGGGGTGCTTTTTATTGAATGCTCAGAATACTCATCTACTTGCACTTGTTAGCTGATCTGTATAACCAGATTACCTATAAAGTCACATTAACCAGGTTAAAGTTGAATGTACTGTCACATAACATTCCTGTCTGTTTCTCCTTATAAATATTGATTAAAGCTGAATATATGCATGAGTCTGAAAAGCAATTTGGAACCTGTTATAAAGAACTTTGGTAAGTATTAATTTGTCAAAATAAGATATTAGCTCAAATTTTTACTAAAATGAACAATTCCAGTTCACTTTCCAGTCAATATTGACTACTGTCAGTGGCTGAGTGGTAGGGACAGGCAAGAGAAAGATTCAATATACCTTTCATTCTGCCACAGAAACTTAACTAAGAGCCAAAATACAATTCCATTAGGTTTGTTTTAAAATTAACTGCTTAATATTGGATAGTATATGCAACCTTTGAGGTTAGTAGTTTCACAAGAGTTCACCCTTTATTCTCCTTTCCTCTATTCTCATCAAGTACATATGCATCAGAGCCCAGACCTGAAAATAGAACTGCTTGGGACCCAGGCTCTGGCCTGCTCTTGCACTGATCAAGGAGGATTAAAGCTGTGCTCAGGGTAGGCCTGACAAATGTTGTTATTGCAGTTTTGTCGATGGTGGAATATGGAATGTGGGAGTACAGCTGAGAGCAGCTGGATAATAGACTAGAATATCTGTAGTCTGTTGTAGAAATAAGACAAGAGGTCCATGCAAGCTACCTGTAATGCTGTGCGATGAGGATGTGCAGGGTAGGAATGGTCAAGATATAGTGCTTAAAAATATACAGCATCAATTAAATACATGGTTGTATTTGTGCTACTGCTAATGAACGGTGATTGTGAGTAGGCTTACTCTTTGGGTAGAGTAATTGAACTACTAGAAGATATGCAACAGTAGCTGGTAGAAGAGTGTAAGGAGAGAAACTGTAAAAGAAAGTGGTTGACTGTGTTCATAAGGGGGAGAACTTGGATTATTTTATTTTTTTTAATTGGCTTTCCAGCAACAGGGCCCTGTTCGTGTCTGCTGTTTGGCTGTTGTGCATAATGTTATGCTTGGGGGATTATGCTCCCTGGGCTGTTGACAGTGCCTAGTGAGACAGCAGCCAGTATGTGTGACAGACCCAGGGGTAACAGCTGTGAGTGGCCAGTTCTGGAGACAGCAGGACTTTCTTAGTCTGCCACAGCCCAGGAAAGGGCTGTTTCCTTCTTTTCTGTCATAACGGACAAAGCCCTGTGGCAGAAGATGTTGCAGAAGATTGACAACATTCCTTTATCTCTCATAGCTATAAATTAATATCTCTAATAGATTGCTGGAAAAGCAAGCTATGTGTCAGAAACTTGGCAATAGTGTGCAGTGTGTTTCTCTGTTGCCTGATGTAAGGGGAGAATGCTGTAGGTGAATCTGTCACTAGAGGACATGCTGGGGATAGCAGTATAAAGGGATGTGAGTGGCTTCTTTCAGAACCCATGCAAGACCAGTGGAATTGGCTAAAACTGGAGTAAACAAACCCTGCTAGATTCAAGTTGTGGCCATGGCTGGCATTCTACTTCAAAGCCTGTGACAGCTTTAGAAGGAAAGCACTTGGTTTGCACAACACTGCACCTGGACTAAAGGATCATGCTGAACCTGAGCTAGCCCTACCCAGAGACAAATTTCATGTCTGCATCAGAACCTATGTGCAATAGGTGGCACTGTTAGTTTGTAACTTGGGCAAACCACCCACAGACAAGTGGGAGTTGATAGTAGCTGCAGTCCAAAGATACATTCCTGTATGCTGGGCTGAACTGCAAGTGAAAACTGCTATTGCAGGTCAAGAGGATTGATTGACAAGTGTGTTCAGCTTTTTGTAAAAGTCAAATGAGATGTGTAGAAGCAAGCATCAAGTCATCCTCTGAGCCATGGATGTTACAAACCTAGTTCTACCTTCAAATACACCTGTGTGATTCCCCCAAAAAGATTAGCAAAACTTTTAATGCCTGACATAATGCAGTACTTCAAGTTCAGATTTTTGCTTTGAAGTTCAAATCTGGCCAATGTTTATGCTTTGTTCCCTCTCCGTCCTCCACTGTTTTCTTCTGCAGCTTCAATAACTACTTATACCCTTGTCTTCAGAAAGGGGAGTTTTTGAAATGTGCTGTGATTCTGTTTCTAAGTGACTGTATTTTAAATTTTCCACTGCTGTGAATGACATAAATAACTTGAGCAAAGGAATTGTGGTGCTTTAGGTAGCCAGTATGCTCATCAAATGCCATGTGTGATTGAGACATGTAGACACTATGATTTCAGGACAGCTGTGCTAAGTTTTAGGAGCTAAATAAACTTCACATGCTACATTTCAGTAGGTGAAAGCTCTCTATGCAGGATGGATACCCAGTGGAGACAGACTGTTCTAATTTTTAAAATCATGAAAGGCTTTTGACACTTGCTCTATTAATTTTCTACTAAGGACAGTGAGTCCTTAAAATAACTGTTTAGCTAACTTCTGCATGAACGGGCTCTGCTTGCTACTACTAAAATTGGAAGTACTCATTGTACTAATGGATTTTGGCTCTTTGCTGCTTTACCTTTGTCTTTTAAGCATAGATGTTATTATTTGAACATTGGTTTCTGAGTAAAAAGATAAAACGTGCATTTTAAATTAATCCTCCTTATCCTCTTTGCGGCCCTCTCCCCTTAGAATTTCCTCTTAGAAGCTCAGAACCAATGAAGAACAGTGCAATTGCTAATGTGCAGTCCTGTCAGCTAAACCAACACCCCTGACACTTTGCCTAGCTTTTCTAGCATACCTGTTCCTTGGCACCACCCTTTTTTTAGCTTGGGTTCTATAAATCTTCACTCTCAGGACATGACTTTACTAACCTAGCTAATAAAGCCAGAAACATCTATTGTGAATTATGGAGAGGTGTGTTGACTCAAAGTTTTGTGCTGTCAGTGTATTACCAGTTATTTCTATGTGTTAAGTATTTAATCATAATTCGATTCTCCATTCCACAAGTTTAAAAGCTCAGTGTGAAGTTTTAAGGTTGCTTTGATGGACAAAGTTAATCGCTTCAGTGATTCAAGCCCCCTGCCTGATATATCAAGCCTCAATGACATATTCACTTGCTAACTTCAAATCCTAAAATCCCAATGGATATATTAGCAGCAGGCTTCAAACTTATTTCCTGACTACCTGGAAAGTGACAAAAATCAGCTGCAGCTGTATACAAGGAGGCTGGGCTGAATCTTGGAGTTGCATCACACATTTGCATGCAATTAATTTTCATCTGATTTGAGATCTCAAATTCTTTGAAAAGAAAAAAAAATTGCTTTTCACGGACTTTCTATAAAATTGCTTATCTTCCATATGTCTTTTTGGGAGTGGGAGAAAGCTTGTTCTAGAACAGCTTGAAGTGTATTCTGTGAAAATCGTATATGTAGCCATCCTAACATAAGATTATTCATTGAGTACTATGGAGCATGAATCTGGAGTATTTGAATTAATGGTTATCTAAATTTTATTTGAACATCACCCATTTGGAATCAAAAGAATTCCCAAGATGTAGCTCATTTAACAACTAAGAAAAATTCTGAAATGGAGTCATCTCAATAGTTCCTGGTGCATGCTCTGGGGAATGTCTCAAATATTTTTAATGCTTTTTTCTCAAAGATATCCAATCTGAAGGTGTTTCCAGATTACCATTAGATCTGAAAAACATTTTTTTTTTCTCCCTTTAATGAGCTTTTAGTGCAAATGGTGCCTTGAAAAATATTACTGTCTTTGCTTGTGTTGAGGCCCAATTTTTTCATTTCTCTGTCATGTCACTGTTGAATTGCTGTGATGTCTTCTACACTCGGATTCAGAAACTTTTCATACATACACCCATAATTGCTGCCTGATGTAGTTCGAAGTGTTGATGTTAATCTCTTAGGGTCATCTTGGCCTTTTTCTAGCAGCACTATTTGTCCCTTACCCAATGCTTAGGTATTGCACCCAGAATGTCCCCAGGCTTCTGTGTGGGTGGTGTGATGAAGGCCCAATAACTGAGGAATTTGCATTCCTCTTCTGGCATTCATGGTGACTTTCACAGCACAGCTCTCACCCATAAGTGTTTGTTCAGATCTGTCTCTAACAGACTGAGTGTAGATGTGACAGAAGTGTAGATTCAGTACCTGTTGAAACTCATGAAGATCTTTCCATGAGCTTCAGTGGATGTTACATTAGAATCAAACTTCATACTTCCACTGAAGTTCAGGTTACCTATTCAGATGCCTGTATATGATTTAGTGATATATCCTCTGCAATTTAAAAAGCATCAGTGCTATAAAACAGGGCTTGCCAAACTGAGTTTGGCAGGATTGCCACTGATAAAAATGTCCAATATACCATTCAGCAATTGCTGCAGCAATTTGCCCTTGTTACCCCTCTAAATGGAGAAGCAACTCCCTTCAGTCTAGCAGCCATCACCATTCAGACACTGGTGGGTGGCTGCAGATGTTCCATTTGGACATGTGTGGCTGCCAGTGATCAGGCTCTGCTGCTGGGTAGGTGATAACCAGGGTCATGAGGTCGGTGCCTGTAACAGGCAAAGACTGGCACTAACATTGACTCAAACAATGTCTGCATAGAGGCTGTAAGGAACAGTTTCCGTATAGCTTGTTCACTGTCTATGGTATGGGTGCCTCTGCCATCAATTGTGTAGATATTATTAGGAAGCAAAAAATTGAAAAAGCAGGTCTCTTATGAGAAAATTGCTACACTGACTGCTGTGAGGTGGTTGTCATCTAGCCCTGCACCACGTGTGGACAGAACAAATGCTTGAATAGGAATTTAGCCAGTGTTCTCTGAAGGGCTATGAGGATATTGACTATTTTAGATGTGGAATAAGCACTTCAGTTTCCAAAGTCAATTTAAGTGTGTTCCAGCAGTGATAGGCAGTCCCTTAGTCAGACACTATTGACAAAGCCTGCAGCTTCTGTGATACTTGCCACTGTTGAGCCTTCCTTTTTATTGTGCTTTCCCAGCTAGTCTGTGATAGGAGAGATCTGAATGTCTGCTATGCTTTCAAGGTGTAGAAATCATTTGAGAAGGTCACAAGCTAACTGCCTAAATCTGTGAGCAGGAGAAAAAGTACTATTGGCATTAGGTAAAGAACTGCTTGACTTTTTTTCATGCAGAACATGCCTTGAGTAACTGTTTTTCTGTTAGGAAGGCAAGCAGAAATGACCCCATTAATGTCTTGTCCATTCCGAAACCTCTGCTATAACCCTGTCACACCAAAAAGAGCATGCTATTTTAGAGTGTCTTGGCCACTCACAACTAAAGCTGATGTAAAGATGATTTCTTCTAGAATGTAACTGCTTCTGCCTACAGTTAGGATGGTTGATGGAATGGAAGTTATGGTTTGACTGCAAATCAAAATAGGTTTCAACTGGAAACAATAAATCCTAGCCTCCACAATTTTCTTAGTGATAGGAAATAATTTTGAATTCTTCAGATGAAAATATTAAGATGCTAAGAGTTGTAATTGGGTTACTAATTCAGTCTTGAAGTTTAAAATACCAATTAAAAAAAGACACGTGCCCCTGTCCCTTAGAAAACTAAGCATGTATGTATTGGGTGCTTTTTAGTTTTCTTGCTTTCAGCTTATTTTTTTGAGAGATGTAAGAAATGTGTATTTCCTAGAACTTAAAAGAAGTTGATGTACAGTTGTTAAATACTGAATATCAGGGTGTAGTGTGGGCTGATAGCAGGCTCACATGGCCTGGGAAGCAGGTTGGCTTCCAAGGTAACAATCCTATTTCCTTGAGGGATTGTCATAATTAGGGATGTCGGAGTGGAGCTAAGAATGGCAGTGACTCATAACTGATACCGGTGGGTATGACCAGGGCAAGTGGATTAAGATGGCTTATGCTGTGATAACAGAATTCGCACACTTAAAGACCAGCTGGTGATATAGTTACTGGGTATGCTGAATAGCTAATTTCAGTGGGACTGTGGTGGAGTAAGGTACTTGGAGTCAGCAAGGATACTGGAGTCTGGATACATTTTATCTACACTTCCCACCATATTAAGACTATTGTGTTTTTGTAGATCACACAATTGTTTGACAAGCCTGTTCTCAAGCAGTACATCTAAAGTACACTACTTTATAAATAAATCTGTCTTATGGTTTGTCAGGTAGGTCTTTGATGCCTTTCACACTTGCTTAGTCAAAGTGTATTACATACAACCCTTTGCACATGACAGAAGAAGCACCTGTTTTGTGACATGAAGACATGTGAAATGTAACTAAATCACTTATAGTTTGTATTACTAGAATACCCATCAGCCCTATTTGAGTATTGGAACTGCACTTTACAAGGCGTTGCACAAACACGGAACAGACAGTTCTAGCTTCAAGAGCTTAAAAGTCTTCAACATGCTGGATTTTAAAATGTACTAATACGAATATCTGTACATAAGGAAGAGCCTCTCTCATTGTTATGTTTTGATCAGCTCAGAGTACTATAAAATATTCAAATATTCTAATCTGCTGCAATCCTGGCATAACTCAATTGAAATCAAAGTTATTACAGCAAGGTTGATCTCGGTAAGATAAATGCTTTATTCTACTACAAAAGCCCAGTCCAACCTCCTCTATGTTGCAGCCAGAGTCTACAAAAAAAAAAGTTAAGAATCAGCTTTTCCTTAGTAAGCCTTAAAATAGCAGCTCAGTTGTTTTAGATGTTATTTATTAAATATTGTTTAATTAAAAACTGGTTTAACTGATTTGGAGCCTGAAACAATTCCCATGAATGCCATTGAGAATATTTTATTCAACTTTATGAGCAATTAGATCTAGCCCTTAACCCTTCAGAAACCGACAACAAATGCATATTCGGGAAAAGCAGCTAAGTATTCATTTGGTCAGCTGTCTGGAGACTGCAAATGTTCCAAGGATTAATTTATTTTTTTTTTTTTGCCACTGTGTAAAGTTGTCTGTCAAGTTCTCACCAGATGCATGTTAATAAAGTTGGGTTTTATAAGTAATTCTGATGCAGAGTTCAGAGCAGTCTGAGTGACTAGGAGCTGCTAACACGATAAGGAGAGTTCTCCAATGCCTTCTCTTAGCTCTGGTTTGAACTGAGATGCAAGCTGTAAGAAAATTAAAGTATTATTTGATAGCCTTTCCTGAAAATAGTGAGAATCAAGTCCATTCTCTTAGCTGGCAAGTGGCGTGTATCAGAAGAGCTGTGTAGTTGGCATTACCTGCCATTTTTGGGAATCCTCAGAGAGGCCAAGGACCAAATAGTCATGAAGGATTAATTGCCTTCATGGCAAGCAACCGTGTGCAGGTCAGGGTGCAATGCATTGCCAGAAGAAGGTGGGAAAGGTTGTGTTCCTGTCTGCAGAAGGTGTTTTGGGCAGTTGGCACGACACTAACAGGATGAATGTTCTTTTGTGAGCGTAGGAGTAGAGTTGGAGTGATGCTTGCTTTGCCAAATGCATTGACAACTCAGGCAAAGGTTTAAGAGCTTCAGACTGAGGACAGTTTGCATGTCGCACCAGTCTAGATGTAATTTAGAAAGGGCCTGAGACAGATACACCTAAATCAGTTACTTCCTGCTCTTAAGGTTTAACACCCTCAGTCTGAGCACGTAGTAGCTTTTAATTACAGTAACAAACTCAGAGGTGGAGACTAATGAGCAGAAAAATGTAGGAGGCATGCAGTTTCATTTCCAACCCATTTCTGCTAACAGGACAGCAAATGGGCAAACAGGTTTTTTGCTCTTCTTTTATGTTTACAAGCTCAGGTAGTGTGCATGGCGGTATGAGGGCATAAAGTTGGGAGGAGGATTCATATGTCTTGTTTTTCCTTTTCAGGGAGTTGGAATGATTTATTCCCTGAAATGCATGATATGTTGAGTTGCAGTGGGAAAGATGACAAGAGCCTTCTGTCACCTTGGGCTCTTTGTTACAACTAGTGTGGGTGAGAGTTCTAAAGAATTATCACTCATTGAAGCAAGCCGAGAGCTGAAGCTGAGTAAGGAAAATCTCCCCCCAAATTTACTAGCAGTGCTAGCTACCCAAGCAGAGAAATTTAAGTTGGCTGAGGAAATATACCTGCTGTGTGGCTCCACAAATGTCTAGGGTCTTATTTTAGAAACTAAGAGTCCCTCCCAGAGCTAGAGTCCTTATTGTCTTCAATTATAAACACATAAGTTACTGTGCGTGATTGAGGCGCTACATTTTCTTGTGTTATTATGCAGGTGAAATAAAATCAGGGCTTCCAAGACTATCCTTCCTCTCTTCCAGAATTGCTTTTTTTGATTGGTCTTGACAATACAGGGAGCTTACTGTTAGGGAATTCTTCCCACAAACATTATTGTTTCTGTTGCAAATTCAGTCTGGTGTGTTTTGTTTCCTTTATCTCTCTTCTGCTACGTTGTCTGCTTTTTTTAATACTAGCATCTACTTCCTTCAGAGTTATGTATCTCCATGTGACCATTCTGGAGATTTTCATTCTTGACAAATAAGATAAAACAATAGGTATATCAGAAAGGAAATCCTTTGATAAGACAGAGCTGGAGGTGTGACTGCTAACCAACAACTTAAGAGACCGACCAAGTTTTCTAGCTCAGTCTGGCCCTTATTTCATCTTGGGCAATTAATTTAATTCACCTCATCCTTTTCTTTTGGGGATGATACCCTTTTATAGGGATGTTGTAATCCGTTAACTCTTACAAGGCTCTCAAGCTGTATTGCTGTATAGTATCTAAGTACAACGTATATAATCAGAACAGCATTATTACCCCTTCACTATTTTTACATTTTTTCTGAACTGAATGAATGCCAATTTAATTGTTGCATGTGAACCTTTCATAATTCATACTATATTAAAGAATCAACTGTTGTTACCATACTAACTGCAAGCAAGGATATGAGAGAATAAAGATGCATATTTTACAATCTATTAATTCTGGATCATTTTAGAGAAAGCAAAATACTTGGTGGATTACTTAGGCTAATATTGTTTCTCTAGGCTGCTCAAGATCATATATAATGGATGATGTACCTTTTTGTGTACATATGCATTATGCATGTTTTTTGGACAAGTTGTAATCAGGTCTAGGAATTATGCCAATTTATTATTGGAAAAATTTATGGTATTTAGCACTTATGTAGCACTTTATATTTTTCAAGGGGAATTATAACTAATTAACCCTTGCATATCTACAGAGCACAATTGTTATCACAGATGTGAAATACAGTTACAAGAAGTTAAGTTAACACCAAAGCCAGAATTAAACCTCAAGTTGCTTACTATTTGTCTTGTGATCAATTGAATAAGCCATGTCACTTCCTTGATCTCCAATGAAGAGTTGCTGAAACAAGGACTGGGTTAGTAGAATCCAAGAGTGTTCTGGCTTATTTGAGGGCTTGACTCCCTTGATATTACAGTTTGATGACAGAGGTGAGCAAGTAAATGTCAAATGTAAGCATTCTGTCATCAGGTCTTACACTGAGAACATCCTGCTGTTGCTTAGCAAGGACCGACAGCTGCCAGAGGAGTGGGGTTTTATTTGTTCTTTATAAGTTTACCCCACTCGGTTGACTTTTGTGCTCCTCAAACACACGTGAGATAAGCAATTGCAGGTGACCAAGTGAAAAGTTGAAAGCCACACTGAATATAACAGAAAGGAGGGACTGAAGAGGTATAGAAAAAGTTTCTTGGCTCAAAAATTTGTTATTGTGAGTCATTATTGCCTAGGCTTGCCAAAGTCTTCTGACAGTTTCGTTTGCTAATTACCTATGACTGTAGGAATGCACCTCTTATGAAGCCAGTTTCTCTTCTCTTTCTTGGGGAAAAAAAAACAGTTATGGTTGTAATGAAACTTGTAGCCCTATACTACTGAAGTGAGAAAGAACAGTTTTAGATGAAGATCCTAGATGGCTTTGTTTTCTTTGTGCTTGCCACCAGCAGACCTGTCTTTTTCAGGGAGTGGGTAGGGTATCCTTTTTGAAAACCCTCTAAAGCTTTTTAATTAAAAACAGTACATTTCTTAAAAATGTCATGCTGTAGGTTCTGAACTGGCATGGGTATAAAAATCTCTGACTTTTTTCCTCTTCCTGTGTGATTCCACTGGCTGATTGCACTTGCAACTGATATTCTCATTTGCGATTTCAATGTTGCAGGGTGTATTTTCTGTGTAAGGCAGAACTGAATGAATGTGATTAGACCTGATGGCACAGATCTGTCTGATCTAACCCATATCTAAAGCCCAGTGTTTACCAAGCTGCTATGAAGCACTAGACCAGTAAGAAACACCAGACACAATAAATTAAGTGGCATCTAGTCCTTAATTATGTTCTCTGCATTACACATACAACCTGAGTTACTTTGTGGCGTCTGTTAATCAGGCTGGAACACCATTTAATGCTAGGTTTTGCATCCTTCTTGTGAAGAATTTCAATATGCTAGTATGTATGTGATAGATAAGCATACTGTTTTATTATTTTTTTCATGGTTTTCAACTCTGGGCATTAAAAGGGGCTCTTTCCTGAATGTTTTTGATTCAGACCTTTTCCCCATTAGCATGCATTGATCTGTAACACTTGTGTATCAGCATGTAGTGATTCTCTCCGTGTTTAGATGAATTAGTTGCCAAATGCCAACCTGGTAGGGTTCTGCTGCTGTGTGCCACAAACTGTCACATGTTCCTTTCTTAGCATTTGTACATTTCAAAATTTGTAAGTATGCATATATCTTGGCTCCATCTATTCTTTGCGTGTCATTTTCTGTTTCTCTCATGGTCTCTACTTATTTGTAAACATTGGTTAAGTGTTATGATATCATTTCTGCCTGCTCCTCTGAACATTTCTCCTCCTCTTTCATCTATGAAATTGAGTGAGAAAAGACCTTTTCAGGAAGTCTCTCTTAGAGTCTGCGTTTTGCTTTTAATTCTGTGAATATTTAGAAAATTGGAATGCTTTCCTTTTATAGCCCATACAAAGCAACAGGCAGATGCTCCAGAGGAAGATGCAGGAAAAAAAAAAAAAAAAACACAACCAAACAAACCAAAAAAACCCCAAAGCCAACCCCCCAAAACCCAATGAAACAAAAAACCTAAAAGAAAACCCAAACCAGAACAAATCTCATCCCCAAATTCTGCTATTAAAAAAAAAAAAAAAATCAATAAATAAACGCCGAAATACTAGCCCAAGTAGGTAAATTGTGCTTTGTTCAGCTTGCTAATTTGTTTGCTCTGGCCTGGTATGGTCCTAGGTAAGTTGAAGTAGTGAACCCTGTATAGCTGTTGCTTGGCCCTTGCTCAGAGACCCAGAGTAAGTTGAAAGTTCTGGCCAGACTCTAGCATGGCCTTGCAAGAGTGCGGTGTAGATCTGTTGGCTTTGTCTTTACCTGTGTGCTGCTTTGTGCATTTTCAGAATCCTACAAAGGGGTAGTTTTTCTCTTCTGAAAGTATGGGGCAGCATAAGTAAACTATATTGGGATCTATTTCAACATTTTATTGAGACAGTCTCTTCTTCACCCAGGGAGGACATTGGCTGTTCTAAAGGATAAATGCTTTTTATTCTAGTCAACATTGCTGTGGCTATTCATATTCACATTAAAGTCCAATTCCTGTTTCCTTACAGATTAGGTTTTAGAATAAGTTGTGTCTGCAGAATAAACCAAGTTATAATGAAAGCTAAATGGATCTTAAAATAGCTTAGGATCTGATGTGCATTTGAGGTCACTCTAACCCTAAGTACTGTTTTAAAGTTATAACAATGAGAGAATGACAGGATAATGTTACTGTGAAAGCATAATTCATGTGGATGTCTTTCGGTTCCCCAGACTATCAGGCCTATTAAGAATCTGAAACACTCTGAAGAGGCATTAAAAATCGTTGATGAGAGAAGTTCCCATCAAAGTCCATTAGCATAAATGAGTGGTCACAGTAGCTGGGGCTGACATATTTCATATTCTTTTCCTATAAGAGTAAGTCTGAACTTCTGAAGAGCTTTCAGGCTCAATCTTACTCAAAGATTATCTCAGATGCCACTTAGCATTCCCATCGTTTTTCATGCGCTTTTGTATGAGGAGCAAGAGTTCTGAGAACAAGGCGTACATTCATTTTAGTAGATAAAATAAAGATGGGAGGAGGGGAAAGACCTGAAGCATGTCTGCAAGGGAAGACAGTTTCCTGGATTCTCAGCTTTGCCTATCTGTGGAACAAAAAAGACTGTCAAACCTCAAAATGGTCATAAGATATTCTATAGAAAAGAAAGAAAAGCTCCAGTTCTGCTGTCAGAACCAATAAGAGATCCTTGAATACTGCAACACCACATGAATGCAGGAGGCATCATAACTTTGTGGTGTAATAAACCTGATATTAAGTATGGTGGTACTTAGAAGTTCAAAACACTGAGCTACACAGAAAGGTCACTGGGCAAAATCTGTAGCTTTTTATCAAAAAAATAAAATAAATCAATTATAATTATTTCCCCCATTCTTGTCTGTAATAAAAGTCACCTCACCTAATTCAGGTTTATTTGTAAATGTCTGTATCCACAAAAACTAAAAGAATGCAGTGTGCTGGCTCAGCCTACCCATGGCAAAGGGCCTGGATAACATCACCTGCCAAGGCAGGAGCAGCAGCGTAAACAGGGTGTGTGACTGAGCTTCGCAAAAGGGCTGTGAGCACATTTGTCCAAAACAACTCATATGAGAGTGGAAGACAACCATCAGTCAGAATTATCAAGCAACTTCTGAAATAAAGAAGGCATCAGCTTGAAAAGTAGCATTTAAAAAAGCACAAAAACTTGGAAAAATGGGGAAAAGACCTTGAAGAAGAAACAGTAGCTGCCAGAACTGAGTTTGGTGCTGCCAAACGTTTTCCTGTGGCATCAAGACCTCGCCACCTGGGCCTGGCTGAGCAGCCTCTGTGGTGGACACCAGGAGTAGCTTGCATCAAGGTAGGGCACTGTCAGTACAGAGCACAGCAAGTAGGGGACCCCACCTCGGGGGGCTGTGTGCATGTTGGCATATGTGTGAGTATTGTGGTTTTCTGTTGTGTTGCTAATGAAAAAGTTGCCACTGGAATGTGAAAGTCAGGAAAAGTATACTACAACACAAAGAGCTTTAAAGCAAACTTAAGTTGAAATATACCTACTTGTTCCCATCCTTGAGGTGGGTAGGATGTTAAACCAGCGATGTTGAATAGTTTATCAAGCTCGATTTTCAAAGAATAACGCAGCATACAAATTGGAGCCAAATTTCTCCATACAGTCCTAGGTAGTTTAATACCTGGACATGTTTTCTGATGGACATTTTGGCATTGAGTGTTGTGAAGACATGGACCTCTTAGTGAATCCCTAACTGGGTATCAGACATCTTGTGAAAGTCTTGGTCCAATTACAGACAGAGACCATGCGCAGATCTGGTCCAGTGCCACTTAGCTACACACAGGCAGATCATTATTTTTAGCTGTTTTACAGTAATTAAAGCAGGTTTTGTGCTTATTTAAACCATGCCATGTGAACAAATTTTAGAGGAAAATTTTCTGTGTCTTCTTAAATAACATTAAAAAGGATTAGGAATTTGAATTGTATTTTACTTCTTGTGATATGACAAATTCAAAAGTATCTAATGTAAAGAAACATTAAACATTTTAATCATTTATTTATACATTTAAATGCTTTTTATACTCTAAATACATTTTAAATGTTTATTTGTAATTATGTCAAAATTATTTGCTTAAGAAGCAGAAAGGTTAAATCACTGGTATATTAGAATGCATTCCTTATTCATGTCAGCATAAACATGTAAAGTAGGGAATTAAATTAGCATTCTTATTAGTTGACAATAGAATAGGAATATCTGTAATCATGCTTATGTTCCTTTGCCAGTTGGTCATACTGTTCTGATAAACAGAATTAAACAGAAACAGTATTTTATAGGATTAGCCACTGACTAATGTCTTGATATTCCATGCAAACATGGATCCTTGAGAGGCATATCCTGCTTTTTTTATTTGTCATCTTTATGACATCTCTTTGAAAAAGCAGTATCAGTTACCAACGTTCTTCCAAGTAAGAGTGTTTATCAATATAGATATCTTCTTTTTTCTCTGTTCACATGTAAGTTTATAGCTTTAGGATGTCATACAAATTGTCCCTTAGATAATTACATACACTTTAGTGTGTGTTGTTCCTCCAAATGTAATAAATGAGTTAAAGATGTGCTAGAACTTGTCATAATAGTATTGTGGTCCTTCTACTGTCCTTGTCCCAATAACAGATGGTGTTTCTATTTGATTCGTGTGTTCATCCCAAGTGTTTATCATTTTTCTAAATTATTGCCATAAATGTTAAGTCTCAGGTTCTGTCTTTTTTTAACTATCATTTTTTGCCTCAGAAATTGGTTTTGTGTGATCATTGGGACCAGTTTTTCTGTAAGAATATTAACTTTTATTGACTAAAATGAGCTAGATTTTTTTGTGGATCTCTGGGGGTTATGAATTAGTGTTGCTCTGTTGCTTTGTACCAGTTCATATCACTTGAGGATCTTGGTTTACTTCTAAGTGGCAAATTAATGGAGAAAGATCTAAAATATTACTGGGAGAAGACTTGTGCTAAATGCTCATACTCTCATCTCTCACTTTCTTCCCTGTATGAAATTTTGAAGGCTTTACGTGCTTATCAGCAAGCCTTGACTAAACATGCTTTTACTATCCAGTTTTATAGTCAATTCTTTCAGTGTCCTGTTGGGGTTTTGCTCTTGCCATCTTCTCATAATCTTGCAAACTATGGAAGCTACCATTCTGAAGATAGTCCTTTTGCACAAGTTCTGGCTCTACAAACACCATTTATGCACTTTTCACATGCTGCTTAAAATAATATGTTTGTCAGGAGTTTGTCATTTGAAGCCACAAAACTTGGGGTACAGCCTGATTAAACAGTTGAGAAACTTGTTCTGTTAATGCAAATAAGCTCTGGTTATCTGTCTTTTCTTTCACACTTCACAGTTCTCCTATGTAAAAGACTTGTATTAGCTTCTGATTTTATTGTCATTAAGGAAGCTTTCAGCTGAAAGACTACCTGATTTATGAAAATAATCAAGGCTAAACCTGGAGTAAAGCAAACATGTATTATAAGTGCAAGCTAAAAATAATATATGGTGGAATTACACTACAAAGACTTCGTTCATTTGAGAATAAGTTTGATTTAAATCCAAGTGCTGGTGCTAGGAGACGTATTTCTGAAATAGAAAAGGAATTATTATTGCTGTATTTAGAAGTATACTGTAATGAGTAAGGATCTTTCTCTTTTAATCTGATATACTGTACTCCACCAGTTATATTTTTAATACAATACTTATTGAATATTCATATGTAACTCCTCAGAAGGTTCTCTTAAAATCAATACTAAAAGGCTAGAATTATTTGAGATGTGGCAATTACTGACTGAAAAAAAAAATGTTCTCTACTGAACACTTACAACAAGCAAATCACTGCCAAAATACTGCTGTTAAAAAAAGTGTTAAATAGTGAGTGTAATTCACAAAGCTATTATGGTGTTTTATATAAAATAGTTCACTAACGGATCACAAACCGTGGCAGCTACATTTATAACAAGCAAATTTCTGAATTTAGACAAATACTATGGTGTTTTATTGTATGAGGATTTGAAGATCACTATGTTCATTAATCACTGCGCTATTTAACACTTTACTAGTAAGCCTGTGAATTGTCTTCATTGGGTGACTACTCCCATGCTTCAGAATGTGTCTGGCTAGGTTGCTAAATTAGGCACATCTTTAAGACCTATTTCTTTAGGTTTTGATACAGCAGTGTTACCTGGATGTATTTTAGGGGTGCAACAGAGCTGTTTTGGCATAGCTAGCCAGGATGGTTTAGAGGGCCTCTGGGGCAGCTTAGGCTTAGCTTGTAAGAGGGTAAGGGCTTCAAAATGCAACCTCTCCTTTATCTGTGAGTATCTAAACCAGTTTCTATGTACTGTGGTGGGTTATACTGGTTGCCACAGAAGAATATAAAGTTTTCTCTTGCTTACTGATGCGGGGACAGGGAGATGGAGTTGTAGATCTACTGTACAATTTCATTTAGAGGTTCTGACGGGACTCCATATGCACTTTACTTGGTAGCCTCTTTTTGTTCCATGTGGGACTGTGCCAGAATGGTTACCTTCTAAATAACAAATGGAGGGGGAGTGTAAGTATATTTTGTGGACACCTCACTAATATTTATCTATCCCTGAAGTTGCTTACCTCAAATATGAAACAAATTTTTGACTCAAATGTGTGATACAGGTAAAGCAAGCAAAGCTAATCAAGAATGAACACTAATTCCATGGGAAATGATCATGAATGCAATGTAGCAATTTCTTAGTGTATCTGAGGAAACTAATTTGTATGCCATGGCACAGACAAAGCACCCCTGTTTGCCACTGTGTCAAACCTAGTTAGCCCTAGAGAGCCTTCACAGATAAGCAATGTAATATAACAAATCCACTAGAGAGCAAAACAGTCTCTATGCATGTAGCATGCCTATTTCTGAAAGTCTAACTTCAGGAAAGGCAGAGAAACGTCATGCCAAAGGGTGTTCATTGCAGGTAACTAAACACCCAAGATCAGGAAGTTAAAATGAAAATATCTCCAAAGACATAAGTGCAGCAAGTCATTTACAGTTATGCAATGTCTTCAGTAGATACAGTCCACTTTGATAATGTCTTTATTTTTCATGCACAGCTAATCTTGCATCATTTGGTATTAAGGGACACACATAATATCCCTTTAAATATTTAATAGTATTTTCATATACTGAAAACTGTCAGTGGTATTATATATTATACATAAAACAACCTTTCCTTTTTCATTTTCTACCTATAAAGATGTGTTGTACATGTTTCTCTCTCTCAAATTTATAACAGAGACGACAGGTTTCTTTCTGAGTAGCTGTAGATATGAAATACCTAGCAGCAAAATGGCTTTTAACTCATTTTTATAGCACTGTAAGGCAGTATCTTCCTAATAGCCTTTTCTCAGACCATAGAAATGCTACCATTAGAGGTGAGCTGTGGCTGTCTGTATCTCTTAGAAAGAAGGTAGTCTTTGACAGAGGTTAAGATTCTTCATGAGTGTACACAACTTTATATATTCAAGCAAAAATTTAACACCTATCTGTTTTTTAAGGTTTGAGACGTTTAAAAAAAGGCAGAAAAGCCTCTTGAAGCTAAACTGTTAGATGCAGCACAGGCCAAATTCAAATAGCTATTATATGTAGCATGTGCTACCCAAGTATGAATCTTCCCCTTTTGCCAAAATGTCAAGTATCTCCAAATACATTCCCCAGTTATCTTAACAGGCATCCTCTCACTCAAACTTAAGTTTGATTTGTCAAACAAGAAAGCCTTTATTTGGGAATACAGCATAAACTTTGAAAATATAACAGTTGTGCATCAGTAAGATTAAAACACTACCTCCTGGTGACTTTGAAAGTAGCCTTGTCCTCCATCTCTCAGCTTGAAGTACCAAAAGGCAAGGCCAATGCATTTCTCCTGTCACCAAACTCGCTTATATTTTGGTTCCAAATTCACACTTTGGCAGCAGCATCCAGAATCCTGAAGATGCATCTTCTGTCCCTTGCAGAAGTGCCATGTGCTTCAGCCAGCCGTGCCTTCTGATAGTCAGGCTAATATTTGACATATATGAATAGTCTTAGACTGCTGCATGCATGGTTTCAGATCGATTGCTTTTTTTTAGCCACAAGCACAGGTGAAGTGGAGCAGAACAGAGCTGAGTGTAAGACTATTGCACTGTGAGAAGGCAACTAATCCCAGCACCTCCCCTCTATGCCTAGAGCATGGCCACATATAAGTTCCATTTTTTCCACTAGGTCCTGAGGGGTGATAGGTGCAGGCCACAGGTAATAGGTGGCCGTGGCAAGGGTTAGTTGTTGTCTCCTAAAGACAGGAGGGAAATGAAGAACTGATGGATTTTGTTTCATTTGGGAAGTGGTGGCTAGTGGTTTCCCAAACTAACAGCCTCATAAACTGCTCAGCTGTGATTTATCTATTGAACCATGCTGCAGTCTAACAGGCTGGCTCTTTAAGGGCAGAAATGAGCTTTAAGAGGTGGGCAAAAGAAGCTGTAATTGGGCTTAAGGCTTTAAGTTTTGCAGAGAGGAAAATATGTATTCCTTCTGTTGAAAATTTGTTTCAAATAATTTTATTTAGAAAATTAAGAAAAAAAGAATTGCAGCAAGAGAACTAGTTCTCCATGAAGAACCTGTATGCCATCTTCCAAGCATAACATTTTTATGGTTTGATATAAGTGGGAATGTGTGCATGCAGTGTCTTGCCAGAAACAAGCATGGGATCACAGTGGCAATTTGCTGCCCAGCCGTCCCAGGCCACTGTACACAGTGCCTGCAAACTGGTGTTCACTAAAGCTTCTCAAATGCAACACCTACTCACCCAGGGAGACAAAATCCCATCTGGCAGGAAATGTAAGAAGTACCTCAGGCTAGTATGGTTCACCCACCAAATAAGAACGGAAGATTTCAAAGCCCATCAGCATTTTCAGCTTTGTCTAAGTCTGTGGAGATCTGTTATCTTCCAAAGCAGTTCAGGAAAGAAAGTGAGAAGACCATGGCACCTCCATGGCATATCAGAAGTCAGCCATTTCCTACTAGTAAGTGATAGTATGTTAGAGCACTTTTGGAGTATCCTGCTAGGGGCTATATAGAAATCAGTCATTCTTGTATCTTTGCAGTTTGGTTTGAACTTGCTAGTCTTTCAGTAATCATAAATGTTCAGGGTGCTCCGTGAAACTGTTTCTATAGATCTTTGTTCTGTTTTGTTTTTTTTTTTCCAGATTTTAAGCACATGCCATGAGTTTTATTGTTTTATTGCTTCCATTTAATGAAACCCCTCCCCTTCTGCATGTGCATTGGCATAGCATTAACAAACTGATTGTGTTTTGTGTTACCTGTTAATGTAACTAACCTTTCTATATGGCAATCTGAGATGCATGTTGTTAAGATACACTACAAAAAAGAAATACTGAATCTATCCATGAACTTTCCTCTACAGTCACCACAATACCATTTCGAGATTCACAGGTTGTCATCTTTGCAGGTTGCATTGCATTTTCTGTTGCCTACTGTGTTTTATATTTTTCTATGATAAAGCTAGCATTTATTTAGCAACATTCTGTGGTGCAATTAGGTACTTATTACAGCTTGCAAGATGTTTATCAGGTAATACCCATGGCCATTTTTTTGGATCTGAGATAAGAGGAGGTTTTCACTGATGAACAGTGGTAGAGAAAGGAAAGAAGCAGGGAGATCTGACTCTGAAATGCCTGCTTCACAGAATATAGAGCCTACGTTTGTGCAAATACAGTTGTATGTTAGCATTCTGCATCTCCTGTCGAAAAGAGACACCCATCATTAATCTGCATGTAAAATTCTGGATTTTTAAATAGATGTAGCCCCCTTGCTAAGGGCCTCTTGAGTACCTATGTCCCATTTCTGTCTGTGAAAATCACCTTTTGTGAACTGATGCTAGGAAGAAATCAGTACTTACAGCTCGATGGAAATTAGTGAAATGCCAAGGAAGATTAGTACTGTGTATGATCAGGCACTTGGATTTGAAGGTCCCTTGAAGCAGGACTGACACTGCTCTGGTTTTGTGGTGATGAGCTCACATTATTGAATTTTTGGTCACTTTGTTTAAAGTGCCAAGCTGAAGTCACACTTCTGTGTTGCTCCTTTCTTGGATGTACTTTCCCTGAACTAGTCTGCAAGTCAGCTATTTTTAATTCAAATACTTCTTCAAGAATAACTCCTATTATGTTAGCTTTGAATAGTATCAATGGTTAGAATTTTGTTCACGAACTCGGTACCAAATAATATTAAATGCTAACCATCGATTAATGATTATATAATGTTAATCACAAGATCCTTTCCCCCACCCTATACTGCTCTGTTAATTCTTGCTATTGCATCATATCTAAAACATCTGTGGTTTTTTATCATTGCTGTGAGGCATGTAGGAGAACAGAGAAACAGTATTTGATTAGGTTTCTTGGAAATCTGGACTCAGTTCTCAGCTTGTCTAAGACTTCTTGTAAGATGGTGGTCTCTTAGGGGTAGGGGAGTGATAATACTCACTCTGAGCACACTTCCTCTCTTTGTCTGTGTCGCTGATTTAGATAGTAATAAACAGCCCTTGTCCAAACAGCTAACAACGTGTATGTGCAACATGAGGCTATACTCATGGTTGAATTCTTGGTGTATTACAAGATTATAAATAAGTTAACATATTCTTGGCACTGTAAAAGCAAATAATGTCTATTGTTCTTGGTGGTTCTGTTGAATTAATAAAAAATATAGTTTCTTTAATTGGCATTTACATTCAGATTAATTTTGTAAGCACACAGTCTGCTCACAGATGATCTATGAAATACTGGCAACACTGATGGTGGGAATATTAATTCAAATCAGTGCACATGCCAGATATTCCCTATGGCTACTGCAAATCTCTCTGTGTTTAGAGAAGTCAAGAGGTATTCTTTATTATAGCCCATGATGTTCACTTTTAGCTTTGTTTTGCTCGAAGTTCTGTATCTGCTGGCTGCTCTGAAACCTGAAATGTCTTTACAATAATTGCTCTTCCTTATTTGAAATTATATGTCATGACCTTTTATATATTTACAAGACTACTGGGAAAATGAATGTTGAATCCTAAATTAATCATCAGCTGTTTCATCAAAACTGTTGCATAATCTCATAAAAAGATAATTGCAAGATACTTTATGTTATTTGCTTTCAAAGGGCCTGTTTGAACTCCCATCAAAGCTGATGGAATGACTTCAATCGAAATGTGATCAGGCCCTTCCGTTTGACCTATTAGTTCTCTTCATCTGTCTTTTCCTGGAACAAGCGGACTTTGGGTATTGTGGAGCTTAATATATAAAAAAAAAAATATGAAGAGAAAATGGGAGTAAGGTGACCAGCACTGTGGGTTGGTGATCTTGTGCTGCTATGGAATAGACAGACATTGGTTGTTTTTTCCTTTCTTCTTCTTGCTAGCTATGTTTTGCTCATAAATACCAAGATGTAGCCTGTAGTCTTCTTTAAAAAGTCATTTTAACTTCTCCATTTAACCTCCTACCTTTCTCTGACAATGTCTTTATGCTTCTAACAATGTCTTCTTGTTGGGAGGTTGGTAAATGTTGTTTCTGATTGCTCAGCAGGCATCCTGTTAGAGCAGATTGCCTCCCAGACAGCCAAGTGCTTTACCTGTTAGTGCTTTTCCTTGCCACAGAGTTACAGTACAAGACATCAACAGAACCATTTATTGAACCTGTATTTCTAGCTTCATAGCTTTTACCTAAATCCTAGACTACTGCAGCAGCTACTGTTAGTTCCTGGTGAATGGCGCTCTATTTTTTTTCCAGAAAATGTACTAAATCTTGAAAAATCCCTTCTAAAATTGTTAGTGATTAGGCAGTGTAAGAGTTTGGACAGGCCATAATAGCTTTCATCTTATTTGGCTCAGCTTGAGCTTTATGGTCATGGAGGACATTGTTGTTCTTAGTTAGTCTGACTTTGGAAGTTGTGCTTAGGCTGCCAGTAGATCATAGGAGACTAATTAGCCCTTTCTTCCATTAGATATGTTATTAGTGACGAGAGCTTTTTTTTTAGATTAGCAACATTAAGAACTGAATTAAATTTGAATCAGCTTCTCTGAAATGTAACTGGGAGTTGGGTTTTTTTGCCATTAAGACTTACAATTCATTCTAAGAGATATGGTGGCTCAAAATTTACATCACAACACAATTGCTCCAAGCCTTAGAAATATAGTTTAGAGCAACTGTTTTCAACTATGTAAATGGGGTTCTGTTGCTTTGTGACTAATGTTTTGACAGTTGTGGAATTTCACCCTTTACAACTGCAAGTTCTGTAAAATAGCCAGAATGGGAATGAGAAGTCTGTGATGATTCAGAATAGTGTATGATAAGAATAATTCTGAAAAGAGAACAGAGAAAAATGATAGTGGAATTTAGCAAGACATAAAATTTTAAATGAGCTGCTTTACTTCAAGGTAAGGTATGCCATCAAAATCTTTTTTACTTAATTTGTGAGGAGTATCAAAAGACACAACAGCATTTGGGAAATCTAAAAAAAAATTGGGAATATGTCAAATTGCTAATGCAACAAACTCAACAAAATTTTTCCTTATAATCTGAAAGAATTATAAAACCCTTTCTATAAGTGTTTAATGGAAGCTAAGTACACCTGCTGGTGTACAGACCTGTAATTTTTAAGCTACTTAAACCAAGCCCTTGTGCTATGATTATCTCTAGAAATCGGGGCACATGTATGCTGGGCTGCTTGCCTTTAGGAACTAAATGGGCAGCAGTCATTTAAAGGGACCTGAAAGATGAAGTAATTCATTTGAGTTTAAGGAAAGAAGACTGGGACAGACCTGAGAACATAATTCACTTTTTCAGACTTATAATCTCACATTCTGTCTAAAGACAAACCATCCTGACTCCAGCTTTAATATATTAATTTTTCTAGAACTGTACCAAGCTTATGACCTAGGCCTAAATTCATTAGCTTCCATGGGATGCGACTCCACTGTGGTAAGGGGAAATACAGCTGAGGGCTGTTTTTCTTTTTCATAGAAGCAGAATATTGCTCAGTCATAGCAATGTACATAGTTTTGTGGGAGTTATGGGGGGGAATCCATAGGAAGGGCTCACTGACTCTCTTATTATGCTTCCAAAAGATACATAAGACAATTTCTGTAATTTTAAGGCACTGCAAGAAAGGCATAAACTCAGCAGTCTCCCCTTTGCACGAAGGACGGAGGTCTTATACATTTGGCAGCTACAGAGTCCAGAGCTCATAATTTTTGGTTTCCAAAAGGGTTGAGGATTTTTTCATGGCAATTTCTGCTTTGCAACCCACTTAAATTTTTTGTCTTTTAGTTCAACTTACAGCTAAACTTGGAGGTAAATAAAAGCAGGTGAGACAGTCTGCTTTCCAGTTTGTTCTAATCTGCATATACAGCTGGGACAATAGTTAAGAGCTAGAAGGAAAAAAGGAAGGCAAAGGTGCAGACGTTGCACTGGTATAAACAAATGCACAGCTTTGAAGTCAGTGGACCTTTGACAGTTTACACCAGCTGTGACTTAACAAATCTAGAGGACAGTGAAGTCTTTCACAGTTAACTTCAGCATTCTTTAATTTGTTTTATGTTTTATGGACCAGTTTATCAATCTGCAAAACATGTATTATGCTATAAACTTAGTAGGGAAGCAAGAACAAGTCATATTACATAAAAAAAGGGTGAATTAACACTTTCTAGGAAACCCACCTATTGGCTTTTTGACTTGTGATTCTAACTGTGCAAGTATTGCATTAATTTAGCGTTCTTCTGGTAATAGTTTCTTTAAACATAGAGGTTAGGTAGGGAGTGTCAGGGCACCACAAGGATCAGTGGCTCCTTGGGGACCAGGACGCTGGAGGCCACGGGGGGGGGTCCCATGGGATGGAGAGGTGGCAGGGAAGGAGCTTGCCAGCCAGGGCCCATCCCACCAGTGAAAAAGCAGGGCAGCCGAGGGGCCAGCCCCCAGCCCAGAGCATCAGGCACCTCCATGGGGCCGGTGCAGGGTGTCAGCCTGTGGGTAGGGCTCAGGATCAGGCCCAGTGAGGGGAAGCAGGGTCAGACACAGCCCCAGGATGTTAGGGCCATGGGGATGGAGATGGGCAGAGTCTAGGCTAGGACATCAGCCCATGGATTGGTCTTATGGCTGGCAAGGGCTGTGGTGGAGATGGAGACAGGCATCCTGGACCATCCCTGGGGCAGGGACTGATGGCCTCAGTGAAAAGTACATTTCTGCTAATTCCCACAGTAATGAATTAATCCTACCATGACATGAAGAGAGTCATGGTGGAGGTCTCAGGTGCCAGTGGGTAAGGAATTCTGTTTGGCAGCATCTTCTGTCCAAACCATCAGGGGGTTGTTCTTCCTCATATAGGGCATTGTATGGAGGAATGTGGGCTGTTTCCTGCAGCATGGAGATCCATAGGTGCCAGCTGCACATCAAGTCAATCTATCCAGAATAAAATATGGTCCCTATGAGTGTGGCAGAGAGTAGGTTATTTCATATACGCAAAGACACTATCAGTGTCATAATTTCAAACATTGTGCATTAATCTTTATTCTCCCAGTGTTTTAAAGACATTTGTGACACTGGTATGATGGGGGAAAAAAAAAATTATTTTGACAGGAAATGGACTTTTGTACAAGATTCTCCTTCCCTTTCCAATTTCTTTTTGTGCAGCAGCTGCTGTTGCCAGGCTGTCTTTGTTGCTATGGTGGTGTTTTGTGTGCCAGAATTTTATATTCACTCTTGAAGAGTCACCTGATTGAGTGGCTGTGCCACATAAGTTATCAGTCTCACTCATAAAGATAAAGGATATATCTGACTGCTGACGTTATTTACATATGACATCTAGTAAAGGGATCAAATGAAATAGAAATATATTTCAATAGCCACTGGGCATGAGTTTATGGGCATATTAATTTAACAGGTGATTTCTTTTAGTAAATGAGTGACCAAAAAAAATGATGATCTCTCTTGGGACTGCTTCTTTTAGTAGGTTTCGTTTCTTAACACAACAGTCACACACAAGGCAGTTTCACTACGCTTTGTGGCACTCGTCTGTCATAGGGAAGATTTGAGTTCTGCTGTCTGCATTATTCGAAAGATGCTTTTCTCAGAATGACTGAGCTTTTATCAGAAAGGTAGGGTCAAATTTTCAAAATTTCTTTTGTGGAGAGTTGTTCCATAGAATTTAATAATTCTGCTCCCACTGATAATTAATATATAATTTGGCCTAACTTAAAATGCAATTAGGAAGATATAATTCTGGTGAAGCTGAGTTTATCTTCAATCCCAAATCCTGCAAACACTGCTCCTTATGTTTAACTCTTAGTATGTTAGGTGCACCACTGCATTGAGGCATTTTCAAGGCTGAGACCACTGTTTCTTTTAAAAATGTAAACTTACACCAATAAAGTGGGGATAGCAAGTGGCACTGAGATATTTCATATATATTTCTCTGAAATCAAATTTAAAAGAGTAAAGTTTATTTTTACTGCATTTCTCATATCACCTCATGATATGGTCTTTCAGTATAGCTTTTGCCATATCTTCATTTGACCTGACTTTGATCAATGTCATCTGTTATCTAAATCAGTTATTGCTCCTTCCTCCTATTTGTCTACATATATTTCCACATATGAATCTAAAACATACTGCATATTCAGTTTATTTCCCCTGGAAATGGCAGAGCAGTACCTAAGCACGTTATATAAAAATTAATTCAAATAACTTGTATTATTTACACATTTTGCTGTCCAGGCTGAGATTTGTGAACCTACAAAACCGAAAACATCCAGAAATCAGTTCCTGCAGCAATATGACCAGCATGTATCATATCTGATATGTGCAATTTTGAGTAACTACCTGAATAAGCCCACTGCCAAGTTTATTTCTAACAGTACATCTTCAATTTCCAACTAAAAGGGGCTGAGTCAAGAAGAAATAGACAATATGTATAATACTTTAGATATTTAGTGAAGCTATCTGCACATTTGGAGAAAGGTGTCTGGTTCTTCTTTTGCCAGACTTGGTCCAATCATCGAATGATAAGATACTCATACTCTCTCTGGGTGTAGCAATCCTGCTGAATGTAGCTGGTTTCCAGGTCACTGATCCCATGCTTTGTGAAAAAGAAAGCTTGAATTTAGACATACAATATGTACTACGTACCAAGAAATGTATTCTTAGCTGGAGCAGATGCTAATTAAGCAATAGTGATAAACCATAATCTAGCTATCTGGATTGAAACTAAAATTCCCACTGATTTCACTGAGCCCAGGCTTTCAGCAAAGGCTGAATCATAAGCACTTTCCAGAACCGTTGTTTAAAAGGCACAGTCATAGAGCCATTTCCTTTTGTGCTTCTTCCTTCTTTTGATGCAAAATCCATTAGGTATCTGCCATATAAAAGGCATGTTTCTCTTCAGCCAAATACCATTGCATTAAAATACTTAAGTCTGAAAAGCCACAAAATTGCTCCAAACAATACTTCATACCTGAAATCCCAGATAGCAGTACCAGAGCCCGATCAGCTTTTCCGTGTTCAGGCTAATGCATTTCCAGGAGTCTATGGTATTATTGGGAATAATGAGGTATGATCAGGAATTGTGATTATTTTTCCCTAACAGAGGCTGTAAAGAAGGCTAGGCCAAGTGAAAATGTATTGCGGACTTGCTGAGAAGGCACAGAGGTGCCGCCATCCATGGTAGTTTTACACCTTCCACAGTTGGTTTTGGTATACTGCTGTGAATACAAGTGCTTAAGGGATCATGGATAAGTACTGTAACTTCAGTGCTATTTGCTTTTATTTTCTGGGGGATTTTAATATTATTACTTCATTTTTGGTCTCTTATATACTATATACTGGGACAAAAAGGCAGTTCAGAAAATGGTACTGAAAAATCTCTCTCCCTTACCCCATCGTAGAGCAGTCCTGTACTTACTTCAGTGCCAGTTACCCAGAATTTGTTGTTTCTTTAAGTCATGGCAAATGAACGGAAATTAAAGCACAGCAGAGAGAGAGAGCGAGCAGACTTTCATCCTGACTGATGTGACACCTGCATTTGCATGGAAGGTTGATAAGAATAAAAAAAAACAAAACAGATTAAATGGATTAATTGGCCTTGGAACGTGAACACTGCCTGCACAGACTATCATAAAGGAGCAGATTCAGCTCCTGCTAAAGGCAAGGGGAAGTTTCTTATCGCAGAGGAAGAAGCTGGAAGAGGCCCAGAGGAAAAGCTTTAATAACTGTGTAGCTAACAAAGCAAATTGGGAGTCCAATATGCTGGGTTTGTAGCTGTGTAATTAAAAAAGAACCACATCTCCCCTCTCAGATTGTATCTGTTTTTCCCTAGTAGTTTTTGGAAACATCGTTCCTCTGAAACTAAACTTTGCTTCGAAGGTGTTCTTTCTACATCTTTTGCTTTGTCTATAGTAGAAGTTTTACCCGCTGCCTCTAAACCGTAAGGAAACCTCTACTGAAATCTCACGCCCTGTCTCATCTGATGCTTTATCTGCTCGGGGAAGGGATGAGAGCCTGGGGGGGGGAGGGAGGCCCCCGGCCGAGCGGATCTCGGCGGGGGAAGCTCGGCCCGGGGCCCTTCCCCTTCCCGAGAGGAGCCCGAGGTCCGGCCCCGCGGCGGGTGCTGCTCCAGCGGTCGCCGGCAGGTGGCGCCGCAGTGCCGCCAGCGCGGCGCGCTGACCTCGGCGCGGGGGAACCTCGGGGGCCGAGCCTGGCGGTGGAGGGAGGAGGGGCGGGCGGGGAGGGGAGCTGGAGCGGGCAGCGCCGCTCGCTCCGTGCCCCTGCGTGTGTGTGTGTGAGGGAGCGGGCGGGCGGGCGTGTGCGTGCGTGGCGAGCCGGCTCTATATAGAGGATGTGCCGCTTCATGGCTCGCCCCGGCTGCTGCCGCGCCAGGTCCCTCCTCGGGCGCCAGTGAAGCCTGTCGCCCTCCCCGCCTGGGCAGCCGTTTCCCTGCCCGCTCCAAGCAAGCCGAACGCGGCCGCCGGCCTCTCTCCTGGGGCTGTTTCCGGCGCCCCGGCGTCCCTGCTGAGGCGGCCGCCTTCGGCGGCTTCTCCGCTACGGGGGAGAGCGCGTCAATGCGGTGCAAATGGCCGGGGCACAGCCAGGGGTGCACGCTCTCCAGCTCAAGCCCGTCTGCGTCTCCGACACCCTGAAGAAAGGCATCAAATTCGTCAAGTGGGACGATGTGAGTAGCTCCCCCCACCACCACCACCACCTCCTCCCCGCTTCCCCTCGCCGAGCCCCACGCGGGGCAGGGGCACGGCGGGGTTATGCAACGCGCAGGGCGCATCGATCGGGCAGCAGGGCTTCGGCAACGCACGTTGGGGACGCCGCCTGCCCGGCCTTGCCCTGCGCGGCAGCGGGGAGCCGCGGCGGGCCGGCCCGCAGGGTGCCGTGCGCGCCTGGCCCGCGGTGGAGGGCAGGTGCGAGGCGCCGGGGCCGTCCCGCGGCGGAGGAGTTGGCGACTGGTCGGGGACGGTGGCGGCGGCAGCCGCCGATAGGTGTCCCCGGCCGGGCTGGGCGGTCACCGTGTGGGGTCCGGGCCGATCCAAAAGGCGTTGTTAAACCGCCGGCCGTCTGCCGGGCAAACTTTCTCCGGAGGTTCTCCCGGCTCGCTTCGCTTGGGCGGTGCGAGCTGTGTTGAGCTGGCTGCTTTCGCGAGCGTCTTCCTCTCCTGCCGCCCTTGTTTTATTTTGCACGTTGTCACCTCTGTTGCCGTAACATAGTTGTTTCAACCTGTTCTCTATCTTTTGTTCCATCTCCCCTTTCTTCCTCCCGGCTCCTCTCCTTCCTTCTGGCTCCTGCTCTTCCCGTTGTGTCTCTGTCTCTGGTGGGGTTGGACGTGTTCTCCCAGGGCTTGCTGTTTCGGTACCCCCACTCATCTTCCTTTCTCCGCAGAAGGCACTCTTTTGTCTTGGCTCATTAGGGCATGAGACTTGCCTCAAAATCGCATCTGCTTTCCCCTTGCCACTTGCTGCTTCCCAACCCTTTACTCTTGAATTGCTTTACATAGGAGAGGAGTGTGGTTTTCACTTCACCGTTGGTAGCTGTTTAGCAGCTGGGTTTTTTTTCTTCACTTGTAGTCTATGCCTGTGACTGTTTCAGAGAAAGCCTTTCTCTGTTTAGCTTTCCTTGCTTCAGAGCACGAAAGTAAGTCCGCTGTGCTGCACAGAAGGAAAATAGAAAGAACAAGTCCTCTGTTAGCCTTGCTCCTACAATACGACAACTGCATGTTTTTGTCTCAGTTGCGCATGGAGGAGCGGGTGCCCCAAAAAGTCTGTCTGTGAATGGTGTCTAGAGACAGAGGGTCATAGTGAGATTCAAGCTGTGGTAGAGGAGTGGTTGGGAAGGAAGGCAGGTGGTTTGAATGTTAGGAGAATAGTTGAGGATAACTTCTCTTGAGAGCCTTAATGCAGCTCTCAGATATTTTTTTCTGTGCATTCAGCTGTGCTAAAGACATCCACAGCAACAATTGGAGGGACAACAAAGAAGGAGAAGGAGTAGTTCATGTGTCTAACAACTGTTCGTGTCTTGTTACATATTGCTGTTTTGCCATTGTGTTCAGCCTGTCCAGCAGCTAAAGGTGTGAGCCTGACCTCTACAGACCTGTGAGAAACATTAAGAACACCAAAAAACTGAACAACTTGTCGTGTGAAATTTTATTTCCAATAATACACTACTAGGTTTTTAATAAGCTCAGCAACCTGACCTTGTCTGCAGTAGTAAACAGGGCTTGACACAGGTTATTCATGTTTGGAAGATAGATGGGAACTAAGCTTGAATGACTTGCCTGAGAAAATGTTTTCCTTTGGTTCATATTTTCCTTAGTATGGGAAAAGGCAGTATAACCTAAGCCTTGTCACTGCAGTTGTTATTTTATTTTTGGTAAGCTACCAAGAAATTTCTGCAGGTATATGGAGAGGCCAGGTTAACGCTGATTTAAGTCTCCAGATTGAAAGTCCAAGCAATTAGGCAACAGCATAAATTCTTAGTTTAAGTGCTATTTCTCAAGTAGTGTATTGCATACACAGAATTTGGAGGAGGTGTTATCCATGCACAGGCTATCTACATGTTCGGTGGCTATCCTGTCTGCTATAGAGTAATAGGAAAAAAGATTTTTCATTTGTAAACTGAAGGGCTGCAGTAATAAAATACAGCTAAATTCTGGAAAAGAGATATGCGTTTCAGGTTAAAGGTTTTGCTCAGCTATACATAGGTATTACCTGGAATGTGTGACTGAGATGAGAAGGAGTTCTGTTGTGTTTAGTGAGTGCTTTCACTGCAACCTTGAGAAAGTTGATGCTTATTGAGCCTCACTGTGTATGAAGAATAGTAGCATTAACTCATTCTTGACCATGTGTTGTGTGTATATAAATGCATTTTCTGCTCCCCAGTCCCCGTATCTTGCCTGTAGCATTTCTTCTTGCCAGTGGAAGCCCCACAAAATCAAAGATTTCAAGGGAAATGAATCTCCGTTGGTACTCTGGCTTGTAAGGTCTTGAGACGTGAATGCATGTTTGGTGACTTGGAAAAGTGTTTGCCATTGAGTAGCCAATATCTACTTCAGAGCCTTTGTTTTCTATCAAATTAATCTGCTTGAAGGGTTTTTAAAAATGATTGATAAAAATTATTACTAATCTGAACTTCTGTGGTCTGTCACGTAGATAGGCATGTACAAACTCTCCAGTGAAACAATAGGCTGTAATGAGAAATAGTAAACTACAAAATGTAACAGTAAAATGGAATTGACCATAATGAGTACTTTGGATCTGCTGTGTTAACAGGGCTGTTCAGAAACACGAGGCTCACATACTGATGTTTATTACACACCATTTTCTATTTACAGTTTTTGAGTGAGAATGGGAGTTCAGTTCTTCTGCATCGCCTGTGCACTAGGGCAGCATTCGTTCCTGTCCAAGGCATACCCTTGTTGTACACTTCCCTACGGTTTTGTTTAGCAGTTTAAAGATGGCTCAATTGATTTTGCTTCACATTTCATAAAACAAAAGAGCTGTTTTGGTGAATTTCTATGGCTTGTACCAAGTTTCAGCTCAAAGCAAAATTTTTCCAGCTACGTTATAAACCACTGAAAAGTAGTGTCTTTTTTACATGGGAACGCTGGAAGGATTGAAACCAGAGCACGACAGGCGTGTAAGGAATTTCATGGTGTATAGAGTAATAGTTGTTAGAGAACGTATTTGCCAGCTTTTTAGAAGGATGCTGCAGCGTGGTGTGCAGAACAGTCTGACAAAAGCCATAGTGATATAGACTTTCAAACTAATCCACTTCCCATCCTGAGCGTCTAGTAGTGCTGTGCCTAATTATTAACTCTGAGGTTGCTAATAAGCAGATGTGGTACTGCTATTGTTATATGGACCTCCTCTCTGAGGAACAGCAGCTACATGTCTGCTACATGTTACACACCAAGCTCACCCAGTGCCCACCCCCGCCTCCCCAGTGCGGTGATGATCTAGTTAGAAAGAAAAATGCCTTGCCTGAGCTTTGCTAAGAGGAGAGGAAGAGGTTACGTCAACCACTCAAGATCACATACAGGCAGGTGGAAGGCAAGCAGCTCAGGAGGCTTGAGACTCCATTTCCTCTGAGGACCATCTTCGCTTCTAAATTGTAGAAGCATTAGAATCAATTAAAAAGTTCTGGCTTTGCAAGACAAGTCAAACTTGTGCATCAGGATTGGATGTAATATCACTTACACCATCCAATGCCTAATAGAGTCTATTCATAAATTCCGTTTTGGATCAGGGTATAAAGCTCTAAAGTCAGATGATTGTTGTCCTGTTACTTTACTTTTCCTCACGCTGTTTCTGTTTTATTCTGTAACTATTACAGGTCAGAAAACAAATTTTAGAATTAACTCTTGTTCTTGATGTTTAGATTGGATTCACAAGGCATTGAACAGAAATAGCTGATGTTTGAATAGGTGAAAGATAAAAGTAACTGGTTGCTTAGGTGTTTTTTTGGTTTTTGTTGGTTTTTTTTTTTTTGTGGGTTTTGGTTTTTGGTTTTTTTGTGTGTGTGTGTGTGTGTGGATGTATGCATGTGTATATCTGGTTTAAGATGCCAGTTAGCTGAGCACTTGCTCCTTCAAGTCCTGTTTCTTTATGCTCCCTTCAGTTTGGCCTTTATAACCACTTTTCCCTTGCTACTGGGAAAAGACTGACTCTCTTAAGTACTGGTCTGGTCTTTGAACAGATGCACTCTCTTATTCCTAGAGAGAAGCAATAGCTGTGAGAGAGAGGGAATGCTTAAAGAACTGGCTTGATTCACTCTGCTATAGTGAAACCCAAGTTCTAAAACTCATCAGGAAGAGCTATTATAACAGTTTAATAAATAAAGAAAAAGGATGTAATGAAGTCCACAGGTGAAGCTTTTTTTTTGTAGGGGGTTAAACTTAGTGTAGCAGAATGTGTTGCTAGCTGAGAAAGTTAATGAAACCTAAGTATAAAGGGCAACTTCTCTCAGGACCGATCTGACGTCTGAAGGGTCTGAAACCTGCCTTGGCTGTCTTTTTTGCTTTATTTTTCTCTGGCCTGTAGTGGGAACAAGATGGACATAATTGAGTTAACAAATAGCTCAGCAGCTAGAGCACAGCTGAACTGATGTTTTCTAGGAGCAGTAATTGGCACACTGAAGCAAGTTAATATGATGGTGTATATTCAAAAATAGATTTGTTTTCAGTTCTTGCTTAAAGGCTTTCTTATCTTCCCTAGTGATAATATGTACTTTGCGTAAAGAATTTGACTGGTCTCTCTGTGGCTTACACTATTTACTTTTACTTGGAAGTTAACTATATCAGTAAGTTAATGTAACTCTACCTAAATTGAGGGACATGATTCTGATTTTATGACTGTATTTTTTTTTCCTAAATATTTAGTTACTGAAACAAACCTCCTGATAGGGATCATTGTTTAGTGGCTACAGTGCTTCACCAGGTATTCCAGTGAGCAGCAAAAATGAACCTAGGTCTTTTAAGTTCTATTTTAATGCCTTTCTCTTAGAGCACTTCTTCAGAAAACATTTTTGAGTTCAGATGGTGAGTGCTATGTAAAGTTTTTGGGCTTCTTTGTTTAGAATCTTTTAAAGAAGATTAACAAGAGTATGAGATACATCCCCTTTAACCTTACAAGTAAATATAAAATCAAAGTATCATTATTAGGGATAAACTGTGATCAACCAAAGAAAAAACCTGGAAATTTTCAGAAGTGATTTTAAGATGTTGATGCTTAAGTAGCTTGCTTTTTTCTGCCTTTATTTTTTGTTTTTATTTTTAACTCTACACAAGTCTGTCACTACAGTACGTTACTGAGGCCGTGAAAAATGAACAGCCATTGTTTTATGCATATAAAACTAAAGCAGTAAACTTAAGAGTTTATTTTTTCTGAATGTTTTCAGTCTGGAGGGAAGAAGTTAGTCCAATATTCTAGAGTTTTTGCTTTTTTTTCTTTCTTTGTTGCTAATCTTTATGTAGTAAACTAGTGTTAGCTCTGTGCTACGTAAAAATATTTTACCGAAATGTGTAGAAATTGTGGGTTTGGCCTTTTGCAACATGGGAGAGTATTCAGATTGAGTTTAAAATTTCTCAATGGTTAACATTAGTAAAGGGGAAAGCTTGAACTTGGTTAACTCCATTGGAAAGCTCTTGCTAACTTTAGCTTGAGGGGGGAAGATTTGGATCTTCTGCAGAATGGTTAGATGCCTGTGTTGGAAGGTTGGTGAAGACTTTACATGTTCAAGTCGCAGATAACATCTGTGTTATTGTAGCGCTAAGCCCTTTGTAGTGTTGGTAGATACTAGGGAAACTGAAAACTGTAAAACAAGTAAATGAGGAATTCTTTGTGAAAGGAAAGCTAACAGTGAATTTGAGCTGTGCAGTGCGTGCTTTCTTGACTTAAATGTTTGAATGCTCAAGACCTCTTTCTTAGCAAAGGCTGTAGTGAAATGGAGTTAACTAATTATTATGGAGTCTTTTATCTATTGTAAATGTTTCATAAGCACTCTTTACTTTGTTTTCACAAGACCCATTAGATGACAAAATCTGTTCCCAAATGTACTGTTGTACATCCAAAAAAAGAGACCAACATAAAAAACTACTAATTTTTAATCTGTGATTAGATACCTTGGACCTAATTTTCAGAATGTGTAGCACCATGCAGTCAGATGTTCAGAATGCCTCCCCAGTGACTTCATATGAATTTAGGCTCAGCATCTCTAAAAATTAGAAAATGAAATGTGGAAATACAATTCCAATATTCCCTCAAAATCAGAATACGGCATTTATGCCCATGAACAGACTGGTTTAAATGATTTGCACAGCATCACATAAGAACTCTTTGGCAGAGATAAAATCTTCCTGGTTGGCATTTGGCTACTTTTGCTATAAAGTTCTCCCTTTATTCCTTCTTTCTTGACTGCATACTTTCCTTATTTGTTGTAGATGTTGCAGTCATGCAGACAAATTGAGACTACATGTGGTAAGGCTATAATTAGCCCAAGACTATGACCATCTTGAGAAACGAGACAGGGTAGTCTGCTTCTGAGAAAAAAATCCTGCTCAAGGTAGCTCTTTTAAACTTGCAGGAAGTTAGTCTTTAATTAGCAGAATGATGACTTCTGTCCTGTGGTGCCATCACCAAAGTTTCTCAAGGGTTTAACGACTCTAATAATGAAGAATATTTTCCTACATGTTCCTATTGAACAAGTGGGATTTCATTTTATGGGTCCTGTGAACTCAATTCCAGTTTTGATATTTTATTTTTTTTTTTTGTCCTGCTTCCAACCTCCAGCACTCATTTTACCTTCGCCAAAATTTCCTTCTTATAATCTGTTCCTTTACATAGCAGATCTGGTTCTTCTGCCCTCAGTAAAAAAGGGCATCTTTATCCTTTCTAGATTATTTCAAGGGTTCACTGCAAAACCAGGGGATGTTTTTTTGCCTTTTTGAAAGGCTGAGGGAATTGGGTCTCTTTAGTCTGGAGAAGACTGAAGGGGGGGGATCTTATCAATACTTATAAATACTTAAAGGGAGGGTGCCAGGTAGATGGGAACAGTGTGTTTTTTTTAGTGGTTCCCAGTGATAGAACAAGAGGTAACAGGCACAAACTCAAGCATAGGAAGTTCCATCTAAATGTGAGGAGAAGACTTCTTTACTTTGAGCGTGGCAGAGCACTGGAACAGGCTGCCCAGAGAGGTGGTGGAGTCTCTGACCTGGAGACATTCAAAACCAGCCTGGACGCCATCCTGTGCAACCTGCTGTAGGTGAACCTGCACTGGCAGGGGGCTTGGACTAGATGATCTCGAGAGGTCCCTTCCAACCTTGACCATTCTGTGATTCTGTACTCTCTCCCTCTCACTCATAGTTCAGCTGTCAGCCTAAAGAAATGCATAGTGCTAATTATTTGGGTAATCCTGCTTAGTTCCAGTCTGGGTACACCCTGTGTATTATGGAATTTAACAGCTGATATATCTGCTGACCATGTGTAAACTGTGGTTTTGCTATCCCTTCTTAGCTCCTTCTCCACTCCTCCAAGCCTGTAATCCCTCTGGCAAGAAAAGTCTTTGCAGGGACTCTTCCCCACACCTTTGCTGCAGCCTTACACCCTTGCTCAAGCAGAGTTAAAGCCCTTTCACCAAAGTGAAAGAAAAGTTGCAGAATATTTTGCCTCTGCTAGAAACAACCTGTATTTCTTAACTTTGTGTTTGGAAGGTTTGGCAGAAACTTTCCAGGAGAAGCTTCAAGCAAATGAAATAATGATGTCTGTAAAAGTTTTCAGGTTATATTTGGGAATGTTCGATGTCTCTAAAAATCTGAGGCAAAACCGGGAAACAACGGTCTGGCTTAATAAGGCAGTGCCGTGAGCCCCATCTGTTGTAAGAGCTGAAGATAAAGACTGGTCTGCTTTTCTTCCTAAAATCTGTTGATGTGAATTTTGACTGCAACTGTTTCTTAGAAACATCATCATTATCTATATATGATTTATTAAAACACATACTCATCTGACTCATGGTCTTGCTAGTTGACAAGGTACGTGTAGATTTTCATTCCCCTGTAGGTACTTTTAAGATCCTTTAGGAACTTTTCATCTATGCAGGATTGACCTGATACTTGCATTGCAGACACACTAGTGCCAGCCTGTGACATTCTCTGATCATTTTAACACTGAGCTGTGCTTGGCACAAAACACAGTGGTAATAGTGTTACACCCTTCCCTTAATACGTAACGAATAAAGTACAGAGAGCTCTGGGAGCAAGGACCAAAGCCCAGGACATAGGTGGCAGAGCGGTGCACCCTTATGTAGCCGTTCTTTCCCACCTCATGTCTCTTCAGGTCTTACCGGTCATGGTTGAGGAGTAGGGTAGAAGGCTCTGTCCCTCACAGCTGGATGCATAGCCGGTTGTAGGGGTGCTCTGAGGACTAGGAAACATGGGCATATAGTTAAAAAGGAACTAAACTAAGGTTTCCATGCTCTTCACTATTTGGCTTTGTATGATAATCTTTATTGGTCAGTAATATTAAAATGGAGGTAGCACTTTTGGCTCACTGATGTTAGATGTAGTCTAGGGGACCCACACTTAAAATCAGACCTTGAAACGGTTACCTGGCAGGTACTTAAATATGGTTTTGTCAGTTGATCTTTTATGCCTATGCTCTGCTGTGCCTGGTTGGTAAGGTTCCCAGAGTTCTCTGTGGCACTTTGTGGGCATAAATTCAAAAGCTTTTTGTTTAAAAGTAGAATATAAAAGAATATTGCTAATACAGGGTCTGAGGTTGTACAGCCAATTAGGAGGCAACTTAATGGAATAAGTATAGAACAACCACATTACTCATTTGAGGCTGTGAAATTGGAGGAAAGTAGAGTATTGGCCCCAAGTCAACAAATAAAAAGGTGGGGGCCTTTTAAAGGTGAAATGAAAAGCCCTTTAAAAAAATTATCCACTTAAGTTTAGACTGGTGCGATATGTAGCACACTGGGACTGCCAGGTTAGGGTCATTCCAAGTCTTTCTATTCAAAGAATTTGCAATAGCAGTCTGTCAGAAACCAACCACTGCTTGGCACAAGCACCCACGGGTGGCATTTAAAAAGACTGATAACCCACAAATATTTCCATCATTGACTGGGACACTCTGCCTTTCTCTTCTTCCTCTCCCCTTTCTGGTCACATCTGATTTTTGCCTTGGTCATTCTCCTCCTCCTTCTTTGCTCATATACATGGAAGCGTCCCAAGAATCTGATGCTCTTACCCAAAGGGCTGCTCGCTTTGTTGACATCCAGAGGATCATAAGAGCTGTGCCCCTACTAGACACCTAAGTAGTTGTTAATTTCCAAAACCATCGGCTTTAGAGATGGAAAACACTGACCTTCTCCCTGCCCCACTTTATTCTCACATTCTAGAGCTGAGTGGGTTAGGGAAGAAATAAAGGTCTGCTCCCTATTTGTTTGTCCTTCAAGTTTTGTTTGTGGGGTTTTGGTTGTTGGGTTGTTTGTTTTTTTCCCCTTTATTATGTCCTGACTGCCACCCTCGTCTTCAGAGTTGTGTATGGTTGGTGAATCAGTTCTGGAAACTTAAGAGATAGGTGAGGAAATTGAATTAATGGGCTTCAGGATACTCTCCTGAATGACTGTATGTTGGATAATGAACCAGTTATTTCCATATAGTACAATAGATTTTGTAAATAAATGTACCAGACAATTGTCATTTGAAACAAGTTTCTATTTCAGAGCCTTGAACTGCCGCTGCTTTTGTACTGTATAAAGGGTTTTTCATGTATCTTTTCAATCGTTGCTTGCACTGATTGCAGAGCAGTGTAAAAGCAACAGACCTGTTCCATATAACAGAGGACTCTGTTGATGTGGAGTGGGGAGCAGGACTTGCAGAGCTGACTAGAGAAGTTTATTTCCATTTCCTGAAACCCAGAACTAAGGAATGTGGCTTTTGGTGGCAGGGACTTACAAGAGTTATAGCTAGCTTGTAGAATACATAAAACATTGTGCACTTGACTTTTATTGCTGCTGTTAATGGTGTGGAAGAGTTCCTAAGACATGTGTACAAAGTTATTCTTAGATCCTGTGTTTGTATACAAGCATGACAGCGTGGGGTTCTTATGTTCATCAGTATATAATTGTGCTATGCTTAATGTCAGAATAGTGTAGTTAATTTAGAAAAGATGCATAATGCACAATTGCCTTATTATGATTTAAAACAAAACAACATCAAACAAAATTCCTCGAGCATAGAGGACCTTAAATTAAGACTCATCATTATCCCTGACATGATGCGGTTTCCTTTATGTCACTTAATAGCTATTGAAGGCTTTTTCCCCCCATTTTCCACTTTTTTGAGTCTGATTATAGTCAACATTTTACAGCTTACATCTACAAAAGTGTTACTTTGACAGCTGTATGTCATCAGCACAGACAAATCCAAACAGCTTTTGGGTTGAAGCAACTGATTTGAAGTGATTAACCAGCAAAATTGATTAATCCTAGACATAGTTGCTTCATGCCTATTTGTTTCCCATCATTTCCTTCTCTTCCCCCCCCTGAAGCTGTGTATATCTCCTCGGAAGGCAGGACACTTAGTCTTTTTCTTTCCTCATTTTGCATATGTACAGACAGGCTGCATGGAACATAATGAAATGGGCTAAAAAAGGAGAGTTATATCTCCATGGCAGGGGTGTTTTTCTTTTCAAGAGGCAGAGGTTTGGGAACACTGTTGTGTGATATAGACAACAAGTCAGCATCTCTTCAGGACTTGGCATTTTTTTAAAAATAAATTTGCCTGTTATACTCAAACAGTACCCTACTCCTAGGTGTACAAGATAACTAGGAACTATGGAGAAACAGATTAAAAAAATAGATGGTACAAATTCTGGATGTCCATTCTCTTAGGGAGAGTGTGTACAATGCTGTGTTCTTATAATGAGGAAAATGTTCAGTGGTGCTTTGTGGACTAGCTCTGATCCCAGCTGGGACATTCCCATTGCACCACCTGGCATTGGTACAGCCACACTTGTTCCCAGCTTCCAAAAGCTCACTTGGCACCCATTTGAGTGTCAGTGTACCTGTGGCATAGTTAATGCACAGCCCAGATTTTCCAGTTATAAAGAGGACTTTTATGCTCAATAAAGGGTTTGATCTTGTATTTTTTCTTATTGTAGGACTTGCTCTTCTATTTGTATTTCTCTTATACTGAGATAAAAACAAGCTTCACGCTTGACTCCATTTTATTCTTCTACTTGTACTCTCGCAGGCTTGTGACTGGTGCTGGGCCTGTCACTTAGCTTCTTTGGGTCTCATTTTTTCCAGCTGTAACCTGGGAATAATTCAACTTCCCTGTTTTGCGAATGCCCATAGCTGGGAGTTCAGTACTCTGTCACAAAGGACTGTACTCGTGGCATAACATAGACAAGTGTTATCTTGCCTTGGAAATGGCACTTGCATAAGTTAGTGTTTATTTATTTATGATAATGTCACTTCCACCAACTTTAGGAGGAATCCTATTAGGACCAGGCTGCACTGATATCAGTTATTGTTAAGCACCAGGGAATCCCGATGGGTGAGAGATGTCATGAACTCCCACCCTCAGGAAAGACTTTGGTTAGAGCTTGCATCTCCCGAGTCAGATACCTGCTGTCAGTTAGAATACATGAATATGTAGGAAACCAGGCTGCTGTACTTGTAAATGTGCTTGGTTTTAAATGACCTGAGCTACGGATGTTACCAGAGTAGACAAATTGTCAGCTGATTTGGAGGTGGGGTGGAATGTATATACTCCCATTACTAAAATCTTCATAGTTGGATTGTAGAAAAAATAGAAAAACACTAATGGAAAGTAATTGACAGAAGTCTTAATGTGGTGGATTCTATTCCAGGTTTTCTAGGGAAATTCAGTCTTCATATGTTAAAGTAAAGCTTATAGGCAATCAGCTCATGCCTATATCTGAAGGTTAATTTGCATCAAGGTGAGCAGTGGACTTCTGAGAACTATAATACTTTACTATGTGGGCTCTAGTTTGACAGTTAGTGTGTTATGTCTGTTTAACTTCACCTACGTCCAGCTTTTCTGGAGTATCTCCATGTGTTGACAAGTCTGGAGTTATTTAGTGCTGTTTTCTCAGTAATGGGAATACGTTATGTCAAAAAAACGGAGATTAGGCAGGTGGTACTAAATTCTTTTAGTGACATCTTGCTAGTGATACCTTCAGGGTAATTTCTGGATGTGCAGTTCATTAATATGTGTGGCAGAGCAGCTAGTGCGTAATTATGTGTTCTGTATGCTGACACGGATTTTTTGTCTTTTTTTTTTTCTTCCAGGACTCCACTGTTGTGACTCCAATCATTCTCAGAACAGATCCACAGGGATTTTTCTTTTACTGGACAGATCAAAATAAGGTAAGAGAAAAGGTTCCTGCTCCAGAGTGGTTCTTTCTGTTTACTGTGGTTTGATGGGCAGGAGTCAGGAGGTGTTGCATGCCAGTCCTGGCACGGCAGGCAAGCATTACATCAGCATACGTTCCTCTGCTCTTGTGGGGAGAAAATACAACAGGCCTGTGGCTCATCCTTTGTGCACAAAACTTGGAGAGATGAATGGAAGACTTCGTAATTTCCAGCAATCTTAATGATCTTATGGCCAGTGAGGTGTATAATTCTTCTGGTTTACAGTCAAGGATCAATATGGGATGCTGTTGTTGTTCATAGTTGGCTTGTGGTTTCTCTGTCTTGCCTCCCATACGCTGAGGATTTTGGCTGTGGTGCATGGCAGACCCAGAATTCCCAAAGGCCAGAGCTCCCTTTGAATTCTTCCTCCTGAACTGCTGTGTGCTCCCTGGCCATGCCTGGTGGGCCACGTCACTAAGTTCTTACTAATCCTCGCTGGACACTTACTTTCTTTAAAAAACATTCCGGTATGCTTAGATCACTCCTATGGCTGGGGAGCTGTTGGGAAAGCTCATCGCCTGATTCATCGCTGTGTTACTCCACTTTCACATCCGTGTCACCCCATGAAATCAAAACTGTCATCTTTCCAGCTGTTGGAGACTCTGGAGCTGCATCAGGGTGAAAGAGTATCAGTACCCTGGGCAATTGGATGCAGCTTGTTACATACAGCTTATCAGACGTGTAGTAGCAAATTATTGTTGCAATTAATATAGCAAAATAGCATCTAAACTATGAGCTGAATGTGTTCCTTTTTTACAGATGATTTTTCAAGTACTTATGAAGTAAGTGCTTGTACTGGTTCCCTGGTGAAAATTGTTAGAACTTGGTAGTGCTTGAGCTTTGGCCTTGTGTTGGAGAATACGCCAAAATGACTAAATACATACTTGTAGTATTCTGGCTATGGAAACCTGGTTAACCAGTTGAGTAGCTGTTTTTCAGGAGTTCCTGTTGATTTTATGTTTAGATACCGGTTCAAAAATTGCTTGAGAAGGTAGCAACCATTAAAGTTGCAGACTGTACAGGCAATTTGCTGTTGACATTAGATCATATTTATCTTCCTGTGTTTGATTTTTAGAGGAGATAGAGCACAGTTTTGAGTCAGTGTATTTGGAAATCATATCATGGAGTTATAATAAAAATCTTGTCTTACTTTGCTTGTGCTTGTACAAGGTGGTGGTTAATAGTGGGTTCATCTGTTGACAGTCCGGAATTGTTAAATTACTGTCCGAAGAAGCAAAGTGAATTCCCTCGGAAGTTGAAGGCTATGACTGATTTACAGCAACCCAGTAGCTATGCCAGAACACAGTGCAGTCTTCTGGTTTGTTCCTTCCATGCATAAACGAATTGTATAAGTTGAAAAATAACAGCAAACTTTGTAATAATAAATGGAAACCCAGAGTTGATTGGAGAGTTTATTTCACTTTTTAATATGTTTGGCACTAAGACCTCCTTCAGTTTCCTACTGTTGTCTGTAAAAACAATGTCTTGAAGCAGTTCTGTGAAGAATAGCTATTTATAGAATTGTTCTCATATAAATACATTTTTTCATGAATAATGCTCAGAGCATTTTTTAAAAGGTTCGGTATTTGTACAAGAGACGCATGTGTCAGTTTGATTTTTAAACTTGCAATTCAAGCCTCTGTAAAGGGCAACAAGAGTTTTTTTTTTTCTGGTTAATAATTCATGACAACTAGGTGAAGCTTGTTTCTAAACACCATCCTAGCAGCATTTATTTAGAGAAAGTAAATATATTTTTATTGGGGTGCTGATAATGCAAAGACCAGGAAGGAAATGCCACTTTCTGCTTTTGCAGAGAATGGTTGGGTTCATGTTTATTGTGCAATTACAGGTATATTAAAAAAGGAGGTTATATAGGAAATTCTCTTCATTTCTTTCTCTTTGTGTAAAGTGGTCCTGTGATGATAGTGGAACTACATGAAGAAATAATATCAGGGTGCTACACATCATGTATGTGATTGCTTTCTCTTTTCCCCCCCCCAGCCATTATTTTTTTAAGTAATTGCTTTTGTCATAACCAGGGCCTTTTATTTTCTGAGCATGGAGGGATAGGCCTTGCTAAACAAAGTGATGAACTGGGAGAGGCCTGCATGCCAGCATCCTTGGTCAGATACGTTTTCCTGGGAGCTGACTACAAATGGGTATGGAGACAAGGCATGAGTTGCAGCCATCTTTCTAGCCATTTGACTGTCCTGTTTGCCAGACACTGTGCAAAGCAGTAAATTACTGCCTGGATAATGGTATGTCTTTTAAATTAGGAATCTGGCTCCTTTAGTTGCTGTTGCCTTATCAGTAAAGTTATATAAAAATTACATAAATCAGTGGGAGGATAAAAAAACCATAATAAAAGAACACTCCCCTTGTGTTAAATTTTTATGTAGCTTAGACAACTGGTGGTTGTAGCTCTGCAGCTTTCTCTGGCTGGTTGAGTTGCTTTGTGTATTGTGTTCTTGTTCCCTTTTCTGTTTCTTCTCTGTTGCAGATAAAGAAAAACTTTATATGGTATCTGGTGTCTAGCATGTATCTGGACAGTCCTTTAGATTGCTCTTTGTACAGTCAGCTCAAAATTCCTGGTGAAGATGCATGTTCAGTGCAACCCTCCATCAGTGTCACTGACCCCATCTTGTAGGTCTCCATGAACCAGCAATCCTCTCTGGGTTTGCAGCCTAATTGGTGAGTCTGGATAATGCTGGAGCCGAACAGATGATGGGTCAAAAAGACTGCCAAAGTCATTCTTACCAAGAAATTTTATATATGGCTGGACTCTTCACTTGCTGTCCCCTGTAGCTTTCTGATAAGTTAGTAGTAAATTTCATGCTTGCAGGAGCCATATGCTCCTAATAAATCATGCTGGGTCTGTAGTTTCAGATTCATGCCACTTACGTTACACCACATGTGGAAGACTTAAGGTGGCCATTGTTGAGATATGAGATATCAGTGGCAGCCAGGCTTAGTGGAGCCATCCTCTCGGCATTTATTTCTAAGAGCTGAACAGAACTTGGAAAGAAGGCAAGCTGAAGAGGCAAAGAGCCCCCAGAAGCCTGCTTTGCAGTAGAGTGGCCATCTGACAACTTACAGGCAAGACAAACAGTAAACTAATTGCTCAAGACTCCTTCAGTGCAAAATAAGTATCCGTGTGCCTCGCCGTTTCTTCATACCTCTGTGTGATTTGACCATTTAATTATGTTTGGACTGGCTTTGATGTGTTTGATGCGTTCTGCTAGGTACCCAGGTCCAGCACGACTGCTTTTGGACATTAGCAAGAGCCATATTAAAAAGTGGTTGATCAGACTTCTCTGTTTAAATGACTTTATCAGCAGATTAAACAGTAGCCTATGACGAAAATGCATCCAGGTTCTTCTGACCATGTGCTGTTTCTCTTTGGTTTTTATGTGCTAGGTTCACCTTCGCTGCCCATCCTAGTGTGGTTATAGTTGCAATGAAGGTCTGTTAAGCAAGTTAATTTAAGCTCTGATCTTGCAATTTGGTAATAATAATGTGGTATCCTGCAGTTTGACATGCATACTGTGTATTTGCATATTTAAGTATATTTTGCTGTCATCAGTAAAGATAATCCTCCAAAATAAAGTCATACATAGCATTTTGCTATTTTGTGATAACAACAAGGAAACTTAAAACTTTTTGTTTTAAACAGATGGCAGGCCAGCTTTCTGGTTTTAATGGTATTTTTTTAGTATGAAATTCTTCTGTTGCTGAAGGTTCTGGAATATTTGCTTCATTTGTATGCAGTGTGCTGTCTGATTTCATATTATTACTTGAATGATTCTCAACATGGGTTTTAAAAAAGAAAAAATAATTAATGTGACAAGCTAGCGTCTGTTACATATCTTATTGTTTCTGTAATGTTTCTTAACTATAGCAAAATCGGACAATATTCATTGCATTGCTGTATTTTTATGACCTGACTAAAACATCTCTCAATTCCTCACTACTTTTTTTTTTTTTTTTTTTTTTTTTTTTTTAAAAAGGGAATGGCATTTCTTTCACTTTTTCTTATTCTGGTCATGAGTGTTGAAGAAAGATAAATCAAAACTCAACCAGGTGAAGAGAAAGTCTACTAGAATAAAAAGAACTGATAATAAAAAACATTTCTCAGGAGATAAGAAGAGGCTGGAAGCATTTGGTGTGTTTAGCCTAGCTAGCAAAGCCAGAGAAAGACTGTGACTTCTGTCTATGAGTAAATATATCAACGGATGCATAGGCAGAGTAGGAGAAGAAATATGTATTGCCAGACAGCTTGTGCATTATTATTCTTTCATCCTTTATCTGGAATTTGTTACACAATCAAATGGAGGCTAGGAGAAAACACTTAGCCATTACTCAGTGCAGTTCTGACACTGCTGAAGAAAAGGAGTAAAAGGAGGAAAGCACCTAATTGCTTTTATGGTGGAGCCATTTAGGTTTTTAAAAGTCTGAGGATGGTATAATATGCTGTTGTCTTCATCTCCTAGCACATAGTGATTTATTCCTCTATTTTTAAAGCTAGGTTACCACACTGGCATGGCAGCATGCTGAAAACAGAGAATGCAGACCCAGTCTCATCCACAGCACCATGAAAAGAGATCAGCTAACAGTCTGTGTCATGAAACTAAACATAAGCGTCCAGTCCTGGGGAGTCAACAGTGATTTCTGATGCCTTCTGCAGAAATGCTGTTGTGAACAGGTGATGATCCCATTTGTCCAAAGGAAGCTTGCATTGGGAAACTACTGCAAGTGCTGAGGTGATACCCTGTAGGAGGGGATGTCCAGCTGAAGCTTCCCTGCTCTGCCAGATGCCAATAGAGCAGTAGCACAGCCCGACCGAATGGTTTAGCAAGGAGTCCCTGCTTCAGAGGCCAGCTTGCATGATTCATACCTCAAGCTTTTAAATGTATTTGAGAGCAGGTGGGTTGCTGAGACCACAGTGGTACAAAAGTACCTACAGACAGCTATTTCTTCCAGCTCTGACTGACAGGCTGAGGATATCTAAAGGCAGAGAGACTCAATCTGTACAGCTTTTTAGTAACAGGGAAGGAGCAGGGATGGTTTCTCCTTTTACAGGAATAGGCCTGCTTTTTTATGTGTGAACATCGCTGATAGAACTTGTACTAATATGCTGTAGCTCAGCCACAGAATATGAGCTTGCTACAAGAGCCTGTAGCAATAATACTGTACCTTGAGCTGGAGCTTTCTCACTTCATAAGACTGCATGAAGCAGTTCCTTATGATAAAGGAGGAGAGGATTTTTCTGACTTGGAAGGTCCTTTTCCCTCTTGCATCCTGAAGTGACCGTGAGTTTCTTTGGGTCTGAAAAACCACCACGGACCACAGAGTGAATGTGTAAAGTGGAGCCTGAGGGCTGTAGATAGGATTCTGTAGGATTAGGCTTGGCTTCAGCATGTTTGTAAATTCTGTGGTAATCCCATTGCCCTCATCCAAATGGAAGATGATGTGGCACTTTTTCAGCTGCTAGGGATTTTGGCTGTGTTATTTAAGAGAGTTGTGTCTGTTTTGAATTGGGGCTTTAAAACAATTGGGTCAATATTTGGACAGCCCTATGGGTCGAAGATCTTTTCATTACATCTGTATAGGTTTTACAGTACATTTGATTAGCACACAATAAAGGCTGAAGTTAATATATCAATATTTAAAATATACCTAATAATTTAATGAGAAGAATGCAATATTTAATAGTACTAGGCTTAAAATTACCTGCACCAAACCCCAACTGTTTGTCTTAATTTATTCAAGAGCAAAGTTACTCAATGATGCATCTCACTGCTGAAAATATCCAAGAAGTGCATCATTAAACATGTATTCACACTTCTCTCTCTGGCATGTAAAAGGGGAAAAAAAAAATCTAATTAAATAGACCCTTTGCAGAACTGGGATTGTAAATATCATTAATTGAACGAGAAAAGATAGTGCATATCTCTCCACATAAGGGATTATTTTAACATTTACAATTAAAACTTCACTCTTCTTCCTCATTCTTTTAGGATCTCTAGCATTTAAGCAGTAAACATCCTTTATTGTCAATTTTATTTGATAATGAATATTGGATACAGGGGCCTCTCACACGGTTTGTCATACGAATGGATTTGCCTTTGCTTTAGCTGCAAAACAGTCAGAATGACTTAGATCCATGTAGCACACTGGTGTTCTACCAGGCACTGAACAAGGCTTGTATATTTGGGTATTTATGTAGTGGGGTTTTTTTTGTTTATTAGTAACAAATTCTGTATTAGATGACTTGTGTTCTCAGTGCTCTAGTACTTATGGTTCTTCTTGATGGACTTCTGTAAAAACCTTATGTTTAATTTTCATAGGCACATTCTCTAGTGTGAAACTGGCATGAATGAAAACAATACCAAAGCTAGGAAAGTTTCTTATCAGGAGGACCCTTTTGATATCAGATTATAATCCTTTCCTACTGAAGGGGAAGTTAAATTAATTCCATGAATGGCATTGCTCAAGATTTGCTCCATTTACTGCATGTGTGAACTGAGTGGGAATCTATGGGGGGCTGCTTCTGATTTTTGAGGCTGGGGTCACTCACTATATTTCAGTTGGAAATTTAAGGAAGGAGGTGCTGAGGAGGGGATGCTAGTCTCTTGGCACGATTAGATGGAGTTGGGTTGTATTTATTTTTCAAAACAAGTCAGTCACATGCTAGAAGAGGTGACACAGAGTAGTTTTCTCTGGAAATCTGGATGTCCCCTGGGACAAGGAGTTGTGGTGATGCGAGGTTTTGCTTTTCAATGATACTAGGAATTGGGAGCGAACCTGAAGCAGCTAGTAAAATAAAGTGGGGGCACAGCAAATAATCTGGGTCTTTCCTGGGTTTTGCAGTTGTCTTGATTCATGAATTTGAGGTCTGTTAGCAGTTGCCATAATGGCATTAGAAACTTGAGACCAGGGATGTTGTTGCTGGAATGCAAATGGAATTTTTTGAATAAGGAAATGACCCATAAATCTTGACATCTAAAGTTGTCTGTCTGTCATGTTTTTAATGAGAAATGGAAGAGAATCTCTTCAGGGATGCAACTGCTTGCTAAGGGACCGTTGTAACCATTAGGCTGAGCAGTGCAGAAGTCAGAAGTGAAATCCTAAAGGTGAGTTCTTCCTCCAGTGAAGATGCAGTTGTGATATGCAGCATAAAAGCCAACTTGTCAAAAGTAGAGAAGCTAACTAATCTGTATCGGGGGATCTCAGCTTGGGGGGTCCTGACACTGGCTTGGAGGAACTGAGGGTAAAAGGTATTCAAAGGTTGAGCTTCTACCTCTGATAGCAGCCCAACCAGTAATCCTGCAAAGTTCATCTGCCTGTGTTTGCTTTCTCTTTAATATAGAAATAACCCCTCACCTGTATCTCTAAAGGCAGTACCTAGGAGTTCAGAAGTAGAAACCAATACATAAGCTAACACCCATACTGATGGGTCCGTGCTGGAAACTGTGTGCTAGTGCCTCTTTCGGTGAAGAACACTGCCTCCTCACTGGCTTAAACTCCAGAGTTTGTATCTTGAAGTGAGGAAAATTTCTACTTCAACAGTTAACACTGTAGGGGAGTCAGCCTAACAACAGTTCATGGTCACCTGAAAGTTGTAGCTCATGTTTTTTCACAACCACTTAAAAAGTCAGGACGTGAGTGGATTAAAAGAAGATGGGGAGAGTGGTAAGGGGTTGCCACAGAAAGTGAAAATGGGAGGAAATATTTCATGAAGGTCAACTTCCCATCAAACTGCTGATTTCATTTTTGAAAGGAAATCTGTCTGCTTTCAAAACATGGAAATTGTTCAAGGCCCATTAGGGAAATGGTACTACATCAAATACAGAAGATCTCTAATAAACATTTCCCACTGCTAAATATCTCACTTATTGCTGTGAGGGAGGCAGGAATAGAAAATGAATTTGGGGTTTAATCCACAACATAGGTCCAGTTTCTGCAATGAGGAAGACAAAGAACTTCAAAATGGGAAGATGACTCTGGAGTCAGCCAAAGTTAGGTACTGTTAAATTCTGAGGTACTGAGAACAGTCCTAACATATTTTGTGATATGCAAGAATATTATCCATACTGTCTAATTGAAAGTGGGTTGTGACTTTCCTATAAATATGACACTGTAGGTTGTCTTTTGCTTAGATGGACCAAGATCTGGTAAGATCTTTGGATGTAGATATCTGTAAATGTTAAATGTTACCAAAAAAATTGGAAATGAGTTTTTGTGCAAGAGACCTTTTATGATCTGGCTGCTCAAAACTGTTTTGTTGTTATAATTTTCACCTTAAATATTTCTGTGTAGAAAATTTGTGGCCAAGTTGACTAGCATATGCTAAAGTGACTTCTTTAGAGAGTGTCTGTCAAGCTTTCAAATGCTATGTGACTTAAATAAGAATTTTCTTACAGTTTCCATCTTATCAGGTCATAATACCATTCCATGCAGCAGTAGGTACTTGGCCTTAACTAATATGAATGCATGCTTTTAGGAAACAGCTGGGAGTTGGGAGACCTGGGTACTTGCCTTTTCTTTATCATGATTTGCCATAACTCAGCAATGGGCTGCTCTACCTCCCTGTATTGCTTTCCCCTTCTATCCTGACTGTCTATTCGAGAAGCGCTCTGAGTAGGGCTGCAGCAGGGACAGCCTGTTACTGCCTAATTAGCACCTGGTACAGCGTGGTTCCAACCCACTGCAGTACGTGTGCTTCAGTGTTAGAAGATGTTAATGTCTTCTAGCTGAGAAGGGCTTGCAGTAAACAAGAGACAACAGTTTGTAGTAAGCTAGCCTTCAGTCTCTTTTCTCCTCAATTAAAAAGTCTCTTGTGTTTGTGCCCACAGCTTGTACATAGATTTTGTTGAATATGCAGCATCAGCTTTGCTGACTGACCTATTAGAAGCCAGTTTTTGAACTATGCTAATAGGACATCAGAATTCCTGATCGCTGGGAGGATAACTGATCTCTTGGTGTGCCTGTCAGATTGCCTTCTCTGCTGAAGCTCTGCCAGTTCAGATACTTCTCTCTAGCTCTTCATATCCTAGCTGTTTCCCCTCCCTGCTTTCAGGTTTGTTTGTTTGTTTGTTTGTTTGTTTGTTTGTTAGTTTTTAAACTCTTTAAGAGATAGTGCACTGAAAATAATTATCTTTAAATGGCATATATTCTGTCTCCATAGAAAAAGAGTTCTTGAAACACAAGAGACTTGCAATAAATGTCAGTTTTGCACTGATACTTGCCTTACTTGTTGTAAGGCTTTTTACCATTAAAAATGTGGACTTGCCCCTGCTTCCCTCTCCTTGCTTGCTCCTACAGGCTTGGTATGTTACAGCAGTTACAGCACACTTGCAGTTGGCATCACACAGAGCAGAAACTATAAAGCCCTTGGCCCATATGTACAGTGATAACAATGTACTCCATTGTGCAACGCTGCCTTCCTTTTTGATTTGGGGCTAGTGCGTAAGGACAGAAGACACTCTGTAGGATCCTTTCCTAGAGAATCGTCTTTCAGTCCCATCTTCTCTGCTTTAATGATGTCAAACCCTCAAAAGAGGGGCAACTGTCTGAAGAGGCTGTGCCTTTCCCTGGCTGTTTTGTGTACGTGTGCACATGCATATGCTGCCAGTAGGCAAACCTCCTTTTTTGCCTTTTCAGAGTTAGGGCTCTTGACGAGACAGGAAATGAGTATTCGTCTTTATTAGTTCTTCTAATTAATCTTTCCACATAGGCAAGTTTTCCAGTGTATTATGACTTCTTGACGTCATTGTCCATCCTTCACTTATTAACAAAGAACAATAATAGGCGTATGTTCTCATCTATGATGTCTGGTTTATGACATTGTAGCTCTACTAATGTCAAGTCGTTCCTCCTGCACTTGCGCAGGGGGGAAGGAGTAGGCACTGTGACATACAGGATTTAGGTTTCTGTCTTCATTCATATCCCAGGAAAAGTAATTTCCAGTATCTGAATTTTTAGTGTGGAGATTGAGCCTGCTTGTAAGACTGGCACATGCCTTTATCCAAGATGCGCGCTGCATCATGTGAGAGGAACAAGATGTACTATTGTACAAGAGAACCGTTAGTGGCTGAAGAACATATTTAAATCCTGAATCTCCAGGGCATTTTAAACACTCAGCTGCCCAATTAGCCCAATATCAATGCTGTCTGTGGAGGTATATATAACATTGCTATTTCAATGCTGCAGTTATACATAAAAAGTGAAATTCTACCCCTGCACCACATGCGCCACATGAGTTCTCGTACTGTTTGGGGGCTGGGGATTACCAGAAGCTACCCCTGATTTCAAGGCCGGTCACAATGTGCCGGCAGACCTTTACTGAGCCTTTTGTTAATGCTGCAGCTGCAACCTGTGCAGACACCATCCAGGCGACAAAGTCTGCCTCAAAATTGGAGAAGCCTGTGGGTTGTTAGCCGATATCACACAGCTGTGCTACCAGCTATTTCAAGTACTGTTTATTGATGGCTACCTCACAGCTGACCTAGGTGAATGCTGTCTTGCTGATCGCAGTATGGTGAATAAACTGTAAATTGTAACGTATCTACCTATGTCTCACTCAAGAGGCCTATGGATAATTTGGACAGGTGGTTTACTAGCCAGGGAGCTGATTATCTCTGACTGATAAACAGCAGTAAGTGCTGTTTAACAAGAGTGATAATAAAAATATTGATTAGCAGGGCACAGCTGTCTGGTACTTAGTGATGGTCATTGAAGCCTCTGTTAAAACAATAATGAAATTCTGAAGGAAGTTTTTTGCTTTTTATTCTAGCTGCTCTGGGTTTACTCAGGACAGTTAGATGTAAGGCCTAATTTAATAAAAAGTACTATGAAGTACTAATAGTACTAGAACACTACTGCATGAAATTTAGGAATATGGCCAAAAAATATGCAGGAAGTGCCATTAGAGAAATTTATCTTAGGCACTTTCAACTTTAAGACTAGGAAAAATAAAATATATTCTGTATTTAAGGAAACTTTAAAAACAATACAGTATCTTACTAAAAGTGGCTGTATTCTGTAATTTCCCTAAAAATAAAGAAATAAATAAAATTGAGGTGGTTTTTCTGCTTTTAATCCAGATTTATGTGCTAAATAGTAAGATAAGCATAAGACTATGTTGTTCATGAAGAACACCCTTCTAAATGAAGGTAAGACTTAGGACTTCCTTGAGCTTGTTTTTTTTTTTTTTTCCGCCTTGCCATGACGTCGACATTGCGGTCGCGAATCTTAGTCATCTGTCAGGCACTTCTGCCAGCTGGTCTTCCATAACCAGATCTTCGCTCTGTTACTAGCCTGTGCTGTGATTAAAAGTTCCCAAACATGCTTGTAGGGAAGCTGGCATCATGTGTGTTGAGCAGCAGCAGGGCTCTTCCAAGGACAGTCTGAGTCTTGCAGTTGTCATCCCCTTCCTAGCAGTCACATACCACAGCAGAGAACTAGACTGGATCATTAAATATCATATATGCTTCCCCTGCCCTAGGAAAATATCTGGTTGTTAGTATACTTTTGGGATTTGAAGATAGCTGGAGCTTTGTCTTTCAGTTCTCTAGCTGAGGACTTTTCTGCTGAAGTTGAATAGTCCTTAGGTGCGAATCCACAATGGCTTTTTACTAGCGTTGCCTCAAAAGCAACGTGGTTGGTTATAATAACACGATGGTCCATAATTCAGTGAGGTGGCTAATAAGTAAACTGGTACCTGACAGCAAAGTAAAATGCTGTAGTGGTTGTGTTTTAAATAATACACACTGTAAAAATTGTATTCAAAGGAACTCAGTAGACAGTGGACTTTCTTTCTGTAGGTGGGAAGTACATCCTCTCTGCAGTTTGCAGCTTTGAGTTGGTTGTAAACTACTTGTATGCAGAGTAAGTTAGCTTATTCACTTAGAATGTTATCAGTAAGTGTCATAGTCTAAAATTATCTCAGCTAAATCTCTGGCTTTGCACTGTACCCTTTTGCAGATGTACCAGAAGACAGAAACCTATAGACATTTTTGCCAGCAAAAGTTGCTGGGAAGAGCCTGTCAGAGATGCTGCAGTAGTGCTCTTTGAGCATAATGATGTCACACATACTAGATGGATGAGGTGAAAAGCTTCTCTCATTAGAGTTGCAAACTGTATATTTTTAAAATGTGGAAAATCAGTTTGAAAAGTGGCACTGCTTTTCTGCTGCCAGAAGTAGGTTTTCAGTGTACTGCCTGCAGATGTATCATGTCACTGACAACTCATATCTTTTGCATATGAGTATGTTGCATATCCAGATTTAAGTCCCTCTTAACGCCTATGTTGAACTTTTAATTAATATTTTTACTGAAATCAAGAAGGGTACACAGGAAGGGGGCATAGGTAATATAAAGAAAGCTGGAGGTCAAGTCAGCCATTTGGACTTGAAGACTGAAATATGTGTGATGTATTTGCAGTCACCTCCAGAATGTTCCTACATTTCACTGATAAAAATTGTTCTGGCTTCATAGCCTTTGTGTAAGGTGAGAATTATCTACCCTTTTGTAGTTACAAGGGTGGGGAAGTATCTTAGCCTCTTCAGAAGTCCTGTTGCAAAGCTGATGGGAACAAGATCTCTTCATTCCTTGAAAAGGCCATTTCTCTTGGTTGAGAGGTGACAGAAGATGTTTCATGATGTGGAGTGAAGCCTTCCCCTTTTGCCGTTCTCCTTGGCATTTCATGCAGGACTTACCAGGGTTCAGGCTAAAATTGCGTGTCCTCCTTCCTCTTACTGGTCCTCCTGGCTCAAATTCTGCTTCATGCAGAACAGATACGATCTGCGTACAAAGCTCTGTCTTGATTCGTATCTGAGTTTCCTGGGCATGTCCCGTTTTCTCATGCAGAAATCTTTCTCTGTGCAGAAGGATGGCTTTTGCCATTTCACTTCAGTTTCTGGATGGACTGTATAGCTCTGATACATCCATATTATGTTAAAACAGCTCTTCAGAGATTGCCTTCAGAGCAGATTTAAAACGTGAAGGAGGCTTGTACGTGATTGGACTGGCAATCAGAAATGTAATTGTGTATGACATGTCACTTTGTGTCACCTTCTTTAGAGTGCTTACATGCATGTATAATATTGTAGCTAAAAATGTGAGCCTGGAAATAACAACATAAGGCTCTTACCACTGCAGAATGCAGGCATTTAGCCACAGCCGTCCATCTAAATCCTTTAGATTTATGCTGGTACTCGGTCATGGCCACTGAGCAACTTCCCTGGATTTATGCCAGGTTGATGGCTAATGGAACAATCTTTTTATGATCTGTTTAGCTAAATGGCTATAATAATGTGGGATATTAGAGTAACAGATGCTGTTGACCATCCTGCAGTAGATCAAAGTTTGTATATACAGGAACTATGCACTTCCTTTCAGAGTCACGTGTATAATTTGGAGCTTCTCATTTGTTGCTATGGTATTATATCGTCAGAACAATGAGAGACAGAAGTGGTAATTTTAATAAATTAAGTCAAAAGTGCTCATCTGCAACAGTCTCAGCTCAGAGCCTAGGGAATAGTTCTTTGGTATCAGTAGTACCGAAAAAGGGTGCTCTGCAGATGACTTCCAGACACTGTTGGCATCTAAGGATTTCAAAGACTTGAAATACGAGTCCAAACTTGCTAAAACAGTCCTGTGTCATAAGACTTAAGAGATGTCTGGCTCACATTGCTATTACGGTTTTGTGTGGCCTCAGACTATAGCCCCTGAAGCACAGACGACCAGCACCTGGAGTTGCATTTGCTTTCTGGGATTCTCAGACTCGAGTCCAGCATTCAGCTTTGACTGCACAGTGCAAAGCATGGTTGTGGCTGGCAGGTCACACCTCCTGCTTCCAAAGTGGGTTGGGAGGTGAATAGAAAAAGTAAGAGATGTAAATGAAGCATCCAGCTGGTGACTCTGACTAGACTTTCTTCTGTGAACATTTTCCTAGTGTGAGAACAGCATACTTCAGTTTTCCTTTTTTATAAAGTAGGAGAGTGACTGAGCACTATGAGATCACTCAGGGTCTAGTGAGACTTTTGGCCCAATCTCCCTCTGCCAGATTCAAAAGAGGGATTTGAAGTGTGGAGCCTCAACATCTATATCTGAGATTGGTGAAACCGAGCTGTTTCAGCTGTGTATTAAATTGGTACATTTGAATTTAATCTACATGATGATGACACCAACATGAGGATAATCTCTGAATCATGAGGGCATTATCAGTTGACAGTAAATTCCCCAGAGACTAAAAAGATGCCAATTATATGTATATGACTGAAAGAGTAAGATCTAGAGGAATTAAAAGCACTTCTCACATAATCTTAATGGACTGTTTCAGAAATTGTAAAATCTGCTCCTTTAGTATAATACACTAGCATCATTAGATATGTTGTTTAATTGGCTTGGCTTTATGTTTGGAATATAGATTGTTGGGTGGTCTTAATGTTCATATATTGTTATAATTAATTATACTGTTAATGATTTACAGAATTAGCCTGACAGCATGAGAACAAGTGTGTCATGAGCTGTAGAGTCCTATGCCAAACAAAATAGCAGCGTTCCAAGTTGAAGACTCAAACTGAAAAAGCTACTTTTGTCCCCGTTGCAGGTCTGGTAAATATAAGACACAATCTTCGAATCATTCAAAAAAAGAATTGCCTTGTGGCTTCCTGAATAAAATCCCCTTTCTCTCACATCTGTGTTTCTTACCTGTAAAGCTGGAGAGTTTTCCTTTTGCTGGCTAGGCAATGAGTTCTTCGTAAACACTATTCATGTGCATGGGCTTTGATTGAATATACCAGTAACGTGTTTCTACATAAGAGGGGCGTGTGCAAGGAGAAGGTACCAGACTTTGAAGCTTAACAACATCAGGGATGTGACAAAACTCAATTTAACCTGGGTGTTTCAGCAGCATGGAGATTGGACTGAATAGAATTACCTGTGAGCATCAAGAGGACTCCACTTAGGGGCCAAGGGGTTTATTACCAGTCAGTTGATATTTTTCTGGTTTTTTTTTTTCCCTTCTGCTGGATTGCAAGAATTGCAACAGCGATAATTCTGTGTGCTAGTATAGCTCTCAGGGGCAGTGACAGACAATCGCTTGCTATCATCTGTCATTGCCCCCTGCCATCAGATGCACTAGATTGGAAAGAACTCTCGGAGGGAATCTTGCCAGTCAGCCTACGAATGCTGAGAACTGATTGCTGCCTAAGGATGCAACTTGCCACAGCTGTGTCTTTGATATTTATTACGGAAGGAAAACTGTCTGACCTGTTAGCTTGGGGCGATATTGTAAGGGCCAGGCTGCATGTGGCCAAGAAATGGATGTGGGCTCTCTGAGTGGGACTCGTAGTTGCCCCAACGGTTGCGGTAGGGAGATTGTAGTTACCTCTTCTTTAATCAAGGAGGCCCAGGGGTTACTGTGATATGTGAGTTGTATGGGCACCAGAGGAGATGGGACTACTTTTTATAGCTTAGGCTCCCACCAGTCCTGTTTGTTAGGGGTGTGGGGCAGCTCTTCCTTCTTGAGAGTGGGTTTTGTCTCAGGACTATTTGCAAAGAAGATGTACTCCCTCATTTTGATAGTGGGATTTTTTAAATTATTTTTTCATACTTGATTCTGTAGGTGTATATAAAATTAAACAGGATAACTTGCAGAATCAAACTGATTACTTTCAGTGTAATGAGGCCTCCTCGCACTGAATGGAATGCTTGTGGAAGTCCTGAATGTCATGTTTGACTTTGGTTATAGTCATGGGGAGTCGGAATAGACATTAGTATCTGCTTACTGTCATATAAGGCAGAGTGAACAATTCTGGTTTAAATCCAAACTTGCTTGGATTTTGTTAAAGACAAATATTATGATGTTATTTTATCTACATCTGTACTTTTCTCTGCACGTATTAGTTGAGATGAAGATGCAGTACTCTAACCTGGATTTGCTTGAAGACACAGGGCATATTCTAATGTGGCTTAATAAAGTTATGATCTGTTTACTTTGGAGATAAATCGTATCTCCTGTGTCTAGTTGTACCTGTGTTTTTTTCCCAGAGATTGACTAAAATGATATTCTGGAATTTTATAAGTGCCACAAATATAGACCTGTATGCCTGTGCTCCCCCCCCAGCTCACAAGTTAATATACCCGTGAAACAAATGATCTTCAAGAAGAGGCTTGAGAATGTCTTTGGCTAATATCATGATGATATGAATGGTAATGTTTGCCCCAGAGACTCAATTCTAGTCAGACAGCTACTAATTAATAAACCATTGCATAAATCAACAAGATAAAAAAACCCCAACAATATATTGCAAGATCCTGTATGATCTGGAAATCTTTTTTTTAACTATGCATTCTGTCAAACTGATGTACGCTGATCACGAAGTGAATGACGTACATTACTTTATACACATTCTATGTAGAAAAGCCTCTTCCTATTATGTAAAGTGTTCTTTTGACCTGTCCTCTTCTTGAATGCCTTCTACATCCTCTAGTCTTTTTTTATTCTGTTACTTACAGAGCAAGTGACTTAGTAATGGTGTATGACAGAGGCTTCAATAAGTCAGAATCATGTTGAAGTTGTGGAGCAGCATGTGGTGCAGTGTTGGACTGCTGATCTTAATCAAAGTGCTGGTGTGCAGAGGTGAGAAGGGAATGGAGGAGTATTGGTTGTTCCCTAACAGTAATGAGCTATAAGCAGACTTCTGGTTTGCATCCACTTCAAAATGTTATGCTGATGATAAACAGCTGTTGGAATTGAAACCTTAGATCAGGAGGCAGATAACTAGTGAATATTGCATTAAATTGAAAAAATAAAACAACAACAAAATAAAAACCAAAAAACCCAACCAAACAAATAAACACCCAAACAAAACCCCACCCCAAAACCAAACCCACCAAAAGCTCCTTTTGCAAACCATGGGGAGATAGCTTAGAACATTTTGTTTCAACTCCAGGTTTTTTTTTTTTTTTTTCAATTAGACCATTTTCTAAGTAGTCAAGCTAAACTGTGTGGTTTTTAAACTTCAGAGTAAGATGAAGATGTATGGTTTTACAGTTGCCCAACTGGGCATTGGAAAGGTCTTTCACTGAACGTTTGTTGTTTCTGGGTGTGGTTTTTTTTTTTTTTTTAAGCAAGAAGTATAAATTTCTGTGCCTCTGAAAATTCAAAGTCATGGAGTATTTATTTTTTTAAGGGTCCATGTCGTGCATGCTGTCAAAATAGAAAACCAGTTATAAGGCATGGTCTTTGATGCTAAATTGGTTTCTAGAGACTAACTTTCTTTGTGTTGTCTTAGATTTCTTCCTTGTAAGTGATAATTCAGCAGTACCCCCTTCACCAGCACACACTGGGGTAGAAGTTCATGTCTTCAGGCTTTTGAACATTGTCTGGCCCGCTGTATAAAATAAGGAGAAGGGTCACACTCCAGGACTTATGGCTTTTGCTGAATTTGAGGTGCTTAATTTGGTGTCCTAGTATACTAGGCGTGTTCTTGTTTTTATGGTGGTGGGTTTGTAGGTAATGTCTATACAGCATGTCCAGCTTCTAAGCCTTTGTTCATGTGCTGCATACTGTGAGGTTTTGTTGATGAACTGCAAATCCTTCAGTTATAGTTTGTCTGTGCAAATTCATTCTCATGACTTAGGGGAAGCCAGTGAACGCTTGTGTCTAGCAGGCTTTGCTTGAAGACTCAGGTGACACTGAGGCCCAAACAACTCCCTACAAACTCACCTGGGGTGCTTGACTTGGCAAAGGGAGAATAGCCTGGGTGACAATGGCTCCACAGAAGGTGGCATGTGGGAGCAAGGATGAAACATGCTGATAGGACCATGTGTGTGGCAAAATTACCATGGTGGTACCCTGCCTCAAATTGAAAGTCGGGGCAGTCTTGGTTCTGTGACTGCCTAGATGCGCAAGTATCACATCCACAAAGGGTGTCTAACCTAGGTGTGATGCTCTGAAATACATTTATTTTGTTGTAGATAAAGTTATAGGCAAGTTAAGGATTTTCTTAGCATCAGACAGGTGCTGATTTTTATGAAGCTTGGTGGCTATGCTGTGCCACACACTGCAGGCACACGTGAGCTCGCCGGGTCTGCAGTGTGAGCCAGCAGCATGTGGGCTAGCTCTGATCCAAAAGCTAGTACTAGGACATGGAGCTGAGCTGCAGTTAGTAAGCCCTCCTGAGCATCCTTATTTCTGATGATAAGCAAAAGTAATTCATTTAGTCTACAGCTGTATTATTAAAGCAGGATTCACTGCGCCTCATGAGTTTGGGGAGGGAAGAGAGGGAAGAAGGGTTTGCTTTTTTTTTTTATATCACACTTCTCTTGGCATTCTCTCTGCAGCTTGCTTACCCTGTGTGTGAACAAGGCTGCTTCTTGTTGACTGATATTGTATCTGTTGGGTTAACTCCTGCCTCTTCCAGCTGGCTCCCATGAGACAGGTTCTTCTCTAGGATCTTTCCTTCTGGCAGCAGTAGTTCATTCCTTGACAATTTAAAAGTCAAATAAAACGATTCAGAATTGATGCAGATTTCCTCATCACCTGTAGCTGTCTAATCCTGGAGTGACAGGTCCGGTGTTTGCCTGAATAATTTGAACCTTCCTTGCAAAACTCTCAATGCAGTGGACTAAATGTCTTTCCTTCCTGGTAATCCTACAGTATATGTAAGAAGTGGAAGGCCTGGTGAGCAGTATGGAACATAAAAATATTGGTAGATTATTTCAATCCTGACTACATTTTTGCTAGGCTTCTCTGAATTTTCTGTAGTTAAATGAAGCTTGGCTTCATCTTCATCTGTCACTTGCCCTTCCGTAGAAAGGTGAGATGGGCCACCAGGCAGCCTCTAACAGAATCCTGGAATTCTCAGCCAGAAACTAAATGTTTTTGCTTCCTAGTGGCATCTTCTGGGAGACAGCTCTTGTCTTCCTAAGACAGACTAATTTTTGCAGAGTGAAAGGTTTGTCTTACTGTCTCCTGGCTGTGCAGAGAGCATTACAAGCTCTTTGGGACTGTGAGATCAGATTTTCCTATCTGAGATCTCAGTGCAAAGTAACTCTTCAGTGTCACTGAAGATGCTGCTGTACCACTGCTGCAGGAGCAGATGATGTTAGTCTGGTGTGACCGCAGTTTCTTCAAGCCCTTTAAGGGTGGGTATAAATGCACTTTTAGAAAGTGTGGGGGAAAAAAGTGTGTGCTTAGGCAATGCTAGTTTGAAATCATCTGAAACACTGATATCTTCATAGAAGAGTGTCGTCTTTAGCAGGGTATGTTTTCTGGCTGTATCACACCTATGTGGGTAATCATTAGCCTGTGTCTGAATCTTTTCCTGAGGGCATTCGGTTTCCCATTTTTGTTAGGTGAATAGCAATAAGGCATAATTTAGCAGAGGAAAGAAGGGATTTCTGCCAGCTGTATATAATCCACACCTGTTACTACGAGTGTAATCATTAACTCGGCCTTTTAAAGTAACTGGAAATAATTATCAGCACAGAGGATATTAGGTGCTAACAAAACTTCCAGGCATGTTGACTTCTTTTAGAGTGGTTTTATGGCTGATTGTGTGTAACCCTTGAGACTTGTTGAAACATTTTGTACTTAATGACACTAAACTTCTGTAGGAGTGTAAAAGCAAAACAAGACAACTTGTAATCCAGAGAATGACTTAATTTGGTGATTTTTGTGTTATTACTGCTATTATAACTTCCTCTGCAGCTCAGATGACTTCATCATGTAATTCCTTGCACTCTCATGGAAAGTGGAGTTGGGGAAACTACAAAACGCACAAACTGCTGTTGCATAAGCATTGCTTGCAGCAAGCAAAGCTACAGGGTTGTGCAGGTGGTGCTGCAGCCACTTCAGCATACACATGGATTTGCATTTGATAGTAAATTGTGTGCTGAAATTATGCCATAAAAGTAGAGCTGTAGTGGAAAATGCAGTAATTTTAGCTTTTATAGTTTTGTCATTGTCTTTGGAGAAATAAAAAGAGACATTGGAGATACGAATGACTTTTTGAGGGTTTGTTGTGTTTGGTTTTTTTTGTTTGTTTATTTTTTGTTTGTTTGTTTGTTTGTTTGTTTGTTTTCTTTTTGGTTGGCACATAGAATTATTTGAACTTTCCTGAAAATAGGGAGAACAGTCTTAGGTTTAAATCTCATTCGTGATTTGTCCTCTGTTAGTGTGAAGGGAAAATTACTTCATTGTGTGATAGTACAAGCAGTCTCATTTGCTGTGTGAGCTGGTATGACTTCCAAAGCTCAGGAAGCAGCCTACTGATTGACTGGAGTAACTAATGAACATAAATTCATATCATTAAAGTTGACAGAAATATAATCTGATGTCTTGTCAAGTTCATTGGCATTACTTTGCAAGAAACTGAAAGTTCTGGGGGAAAAAAAAACATATAATTGTATTCATATGAAACTTACAGCATTTGTCTTAACTCATCAAACAATGGTTACTGAAAACATTCCTAGATGCTTTCTACTAGCCTTAATATTGTAAGGGGTTTGTATTTTTAAGGCAAAACGTCCATTTAAAAGAATTTCTTAACTTGGACATGCGAAAGTGAGAAAACTCATGACTGCAGCTGAATGAATGAAACTTTGATTCTTCAAAGTGTGTACAGAATACAGCTATTGTGTCCTTTTGAAATACTAAAGCTTTTATAGATGGATCTATAAGAGCTAGTGCAACAGAATTAAAATCCTTTGCTTTTTCAGTTGAGTATTAGTTTGATATTAGCAGGTGCTTCAATAGGTAGAAAATACTTCTAAGGCCCGTCCTTTAAATTCAGTGTGCATCAACAGAGATATTCCATTATTTTGTATTGGCTGCTACTTGAGACTTGGGAAATGCTGGCCTGTACTGTTTGCTTAGTTTGTGAAAATATGCAGTTCAGGTGAAATAACGAAAATTTGTTTAGAAGAGTTTAATATAGACACTTTAGAGTATTTTTAACAGAAATCATAGATGAATCTTGTTTTATAAAGTCCGCTTTGATATTTGTGATTATTTTCAAAGTTTATGCTCTGGTACAGTGTTGTGTACTGTATAATTGCAGGATTTTTAATCCAGTCCTTGAAAATTCATAGCTAACTTTTACTCAACAGAAATAAGGTTGAGCCTTTCCCTAATAGGGGTTCTGTCCTTCAGTTGAAATATTAAACCAAGGTCCCTTTTGCTGTGAAGAAATAGTTCCTTCAGAAAGGGCAGGTCATAACCTTGGTGGATTGGCCAAAAGCTCCCCTCTGTCAGGTTGTAATGTTCAAGGCTGCACGACAAATAATATAGTGCCGTAATCCTGCTCTCTTCCAGTCCCAGCTGTAAACTAATTGCATACTTGGGAGAATGGGATCCTGACCTGTGACTGGGCATCCAGTGCCACTGCAATGCAAATAATCAATTTTTTTTTTTTTATCAGTCTAGGGTATGTTTAATATTTAAAGCCATAAACCAAATGTAAAAAGCTCCTTTAATATTTGCCATCTAAATGCTTTTTTGTTGGCTGTTATGGTACTTCTCACTAGACATTTAGAAACCAGTGGAAGTTTAGGATGAGAATTTTTTTTTTTAATGCCTACCACAAAGAAATTCAGGAAGTAATTAGTTGGAAGGTGTAGTAGTGTATGGTGTTGGGGAGAAACCATGGAACTCATTCAGCATTTCATTATAATCGTTACCCAAGTGCTAGCATTTCAAGAATGAAAACATTTTTCCAGTTCATGCAACATTTTTGCTATTTCCCTTTTCCCTAATGTCAGCTCTTCCATTAGAATCAATATATATTTCTGATTGTAAAGCATGCTATTGTATTTTTCATAGAGAAGAATAATAAACAAATTACTATTGCCTTCTGTTAGATACCATCTCTAGAAATTTCAGCTGTTTGAGCCCTCAGCCTGTTTCTCTATGTGTATTTGCTTGTGTTGAATGTGTTCCAGCTCTTCATTTCCCAGGGCCTATAAAATTGGTAAAATTCCCTGGGAAAAGATTGTTTTGGGTACGTAAACATAGTGTCAAGTGTTTTTAGAGCTCAGGAAGAGCAGATGCTTAAAAGTTGTGGGAGTCAAACACATATGTGTAGCATGCTCATGCCCTTCCTCTAGGCAGTGTATTGTATTGGGACATCAGAAGACTCATGATTGTAGAGATTGTCTCCCCCAACAGTTTTATCCATGTCGATGAAGTCAGGAGACAACGACTGCTGTTATTTCCTGGATGATATGTATTTACCTCCTAGAAAAGTTATGCAATAAATAAAGCAAGACTTGTCTGGCCAAGGTTGATGGAAAGTTTCCGAGGAAACTCTGTATATGGTTAGTGTTTTTGTTGCACTTGCTAGAAGAGTAGACATGTAAACATACAAGACAAGCTTAAGTCAGGCTAAACATAGAGATTTATTTTCCAATTAATCGGGTATTTATTATGAAATGTGTAATTTGCAAGTACTTCTTGCAAGATAAACAATAGCTTTCAGGGAAAACAGCAAATGTTTGGGACAATAGCAAATACACTTACATTCCATTTTCCAACATGTGTATTGTCCTTAAGCCAGTAACCAAACCTTAGCATGACACGCTAATTTAAAGAATATGTTTTGTCTTTTCTGTGTTTAGCAGTTCCTCAGTTTGGCACAGCCAGCCCAAGTTTTTCCCGTGTGCCTTCTGCACATGCCTGTCTAGCCAACCTCTGTCTCCAGCTCATCAGATATCAACGGATGTCCAATGGTGTATCGGGCATGTTGTGCTGGTAGCATCTGCTGGGTAGGATGACTCTCAAATGGAGTGGGGTGAGTGGCACCCCACTCAGTCACCCTTCTGAGTATGCTTATAAGGCGATCGTCCAGCATGAATGAGCCTCTCTTGTCTCTTCACCAGGATACGGTGAAGAGCTCCACGCAAGCAGGTATGTCCTTCAAAGTTGTCAATCCCAAATACTGAGGGATCAGAGGGGAAAGGATTTGTATGCCCCAACGGCAGGATCTGTGACCAGGGATGACCTTTACAAAGCAGAAAAATTTAGCTTATAGGCTCTGTGTGTGTTGTGAGGGCTGCTAAATCCCTGCAAGAACAGAGAAGGTGTTCTTTTCGTTTTGTAGGGATTGTGTTTGTGTGTGGTGGTGATGGGTACCGTGGCTGTTCGCTTGTTTGCTTTTAATAGTGGTAAAAGGGATTTGCAGAAAGGCAGTTACTCTTCTAAAAAATTGCTTTTGCTGAGAACCCTGTAAGAAATTACCATAAAAGTCAGTGTGCTGTTAAGTCCTCCTTCCTCCCACCATCCTACTGCCACTTTATTATTTATAGAGCCTTTGCCAAGAACCTTCTGGTAGTCCCACCCTTGTATGTCTTGTATGTGTAAAAGTGCTGCAGAAGCAGTGCACACTGTCCAAAGCACAGTGCTTTTTGCTTCTTCTAGTCTTTACCATCCCGAGTGAGAAAAGGAGTCATCTTTTATAGGGCTTTTGATAAGCTTTGGGAAAGTTTTGTCCTCACTGATGTTCTTTAAATTGTTTTTCCAAAAGAATGAACTCTGAGATAATTGGACCTTGAAAGTTAAGGGATTATCTTCCAGATAGCATGTCTGAAGTGTATGTGTCTGTATTCAGAGAGCAATACCTCAAATGCTTAACATTTTAAAATGCCATTGTAAATAAACAGTCCTTGGAAGTGTTTGCTGGAGATGTCACTGCCAAATTAAGGTGAAAATCATGTAGCAGTATGTCTGATCTGAGTGACAGGGAGAATGACTGTTTTTTTTGGAGACCTGGAAGACTTGCATCAGTTCTCAGGCAGTAAAAGGATTTGGCTCCACGCACCAAAATACCCACAAGTGGCAAACTTACTGCATGCTGAGAAAGGGAAGGATAAAAGGATACGGTCCCTATCTCAGACATGCTGTCTCTTTGCAGTATGTGGGATAAGCACTGGATCAGGAACTCCTGGGGTGCTATTCCTTCTGGAATATTTTCAGAGGGTTCGATAGGCTGCATAGGGAATTTTGGGGGGTCGGGAGAAGGTGGCATTTTTAATGGCTGGAATAGCATTAAGAAAACAACAAGGAGAAAGGCATAATGCATATTAAATACAGGGGAGCAGAGCCTGAGATAATCACTAGAAAAGGCACCTACTGCTTGTGTTGCTTTCTCAATTAATTTGAGTGGAAAATGTAGTGACAAGACTCCTGACGTTTGCAAGAGCTCTGTCTTTTTGACCAGTGGAAAATGCTCTCTGTCTCTTGAGTGGTTTAGGTGGATTTCAGATGTTTCATAGTAATTCCAGCAGGTCTCCTTATAACAGCCACAGCAATTGATGGCACAGGTTTTACTTGGAGCTTTCCAGGTAACTTTCCAAGTCAAATGGTAGAAATAATTGTTTGCATTAACATGAAATTGTTGATAATCTGTTGACAGCCTAGACACAAATATTTTTGGTCTTTTGCTAGTTCAGGCTAGAAGTACCAAGGCCTGCAAAACTTACTCCTTTGACCAGTAGCTGTATCATTTGTATCTGTAATCCTGAACAGTTCCAGAATCAAGTTTATAATATGCATCCTCAAGTACTTTGAACAGTGTTTGAGTTCTTATTTACTGGAAGATAAGTGCTCCTTGAGTGTCTACAAACTTGGAATGGATGTGGACTACCAGATTAAATGCGGCCTTGTACTGACACTAATCATATTGTTGAGCTATTGGGCATCAGCGTAGCTCAAATGCTTGCTTGATCTTTTTCGGCATGCTCTCACTACAGCACAGTAAATGTCAGTAATTATCCCCACATTATTTTAAATGCCATTGCTAAGGCCAAGTGTTTTAAAATGCCAGTTTGACTTAAAGATATTGTAGTTAGGTTTAGGCTAGAAGGAATTTTAAGCAAATAAATGACCCGTGGCTCCGTGAAAGTTTAAATAAGCAATTTTCTTTGCCAGCAACCAGAACCTTGTTTAGCCTCATGTATGCTTTCAAATAAATATTAATACTTGCAATACAATTTTTTACCTTAAGATGTCTATTTTATATAAGAGAAAATAATGATTTAGACCCGTGAAGTCAAATCCTCAAGGTTTTGTAGAAGTTAATTCCAAGATTACCATTCTAACTTGTTCATAAAACTTTTGTCTTTGAAGAAAAAACCAAGCTAATAGAAATCCTGAGGAGACTTCTGTGGGCAGCAGGCCACTGGCTGTACTTAGTTGTCTCACTGGTTTCGTGTGGTTGAGCAACAGTGTTGCTCAGTATTTCCAGACTCTGGAAGTGTCCTGGTGATAGTAGGTTTCATTCTACACAGAAAATGCATAGAAACACTCAGCTCTGTGTGTTGCTTTTCACCAACTTTCATTGGTATGGCCAAAGCAAGCATGACCTCTTCCACTGCTCCCTGCTGTGTTGGGTAATCTCATGTGATGCGTATGTTCATATTTAGAAGAAAGTGCTTTTAGGGAGGAAAGACAGGTAGGATATTAGTTTTCTTTGGGAAACTGCGCTAGGAGCGTGCGCCAAGTGAGGTGCTGGTTAGGTCAGAAAAGAAACCCCCATTTATAAGGAGCAGTGGGGATGGAAGGGCATGTTTCTTTGACTGTAAGAACAGTGAGTTCTGCAAGCTGTTATCAGTTGGAGCTGTAGCATCAAAATGCACATGGAAAATGATGTTGGAATTTATACTTTGTAATAACAAACTGGGGTGCTTCTGCTTCACTCTCAATTAGTAGTTAGATGCTTTTGGCAGAATAAGATAATTTTTCTGTCATTAATATTCTGGACTAAAAATGTTACTACTTCTTCAACAGCAAGCACTTTCAGATTTTTTCCTATATACAGTCTAGGTGACAAGGTAGAAGAGGAAGGAAAGGAAGAAGCAGGAAGAGATGTGGAGTATTTTGGTGACTGTCTGCTGGCAATGTAGGAGATGACTACTGTGTGTAAACTGATGAGTTTCTCTGTCCTGACTCTGTCACAGATACTCTCTAAGTTGGTCTACATTTGAGTTTCTGTTCATGTTCTAAGTTTCCAGCAACTATTCTTTCATGCAGGGCACAGACCAGTGTTGGCCTTTTAAATGTAGCTATTTTATCTTTAGAAAGTGAATTTTCTCTTTTTCTTTTTTTTCCTTCTGTCTGTTCCCTGGCCTGCCTGATACCTCTAAGCTGTAATTTAGTTCTTTCCTGTTTTAGCAAAAGCAGTTCAAAAGAACGTGGGTCGTTGTTTTCTGGATGCAGTGTGAAATCCTTTGCCTTCATATGCTACTATAATATTAATAACATAAAGTCTTCAAATATATCAGATTAGTGAATCCACTTCCATGATATCATAATTCTAGATGAGTCTGATGCCTAAAGGAAGGACTTGACAGTTTTGCAAATTCGGTGTCCAGTCATTGTGTTCAGGTGGATGAAGTAAAAGTGGTTTTGAAATTTGTGAGGTTTTGGTTGTGCTTGTGGGTGGTGGTGGTGTGGTGCGGGGGCGGTGGTTGTTGTGTATGGTTTTTCTTGGGTTTGTTTTGCTTGTTCCCCTAACATGTTCAGAGCAGCCATACCACTCATAATGGGTCCATCAGTTCATCACTCTAGAAATGTCTTAAATGCCATTTTGGATATGGACTGATGACAAAGATCTCGTGCAGTGGTGAAGCAAGAACTAGATTAGAGCCTGACTGAAGCTAGTTTTAAGCACAGGAGTTATTCCAGTTGAAACTAATATTACAATATTTGTGTCCAGTGCTTCCTGGGATTGGTGAAAAGTGTCGAGTTCCTGGTATTTACTTTCATAAGCTATTTGTTCCTGTGACTGACACTGTAACCTTCCTGAAGCTTCTGCAGGGAGCTGTTGTACCTGTACAGGGTTCAGAGTCTCACTGCCAGAGCTCGACACTGCATGCTGTCAACATTCAATGAGGCTTTGCTCTTCTGAAGCTGATTTCCACACTGGTATCTGGTTCAGAGAAGGGAAACTCGATGAGTTTCTTCACTGCACCTAAACTCCATTGTTCTAGGCCTCTGTGGTTCAGTCCAGTTGCTTCAGTGGTGTGGTGTGACCTTATCAAATTATGTTAATTGTCCGATAGCTTCCAAAATACTAGCTTCAGACGGAAGGAGACTCCTAAGTTTCTCAAATACAGGACTACTTCCACAAATATCCTTCCTGATAGTGTGTGTTGATACTCATTCTGTGTTTGCATCATTCTGAGGAGTGACAGTCTTCTGAGCCACACTCAGCTCCATCCTTGAACTGAAATAAAATACTATTTCCAGAATCTCTATTGTACTTGCAAGGTTTGACATCACTGGGGAAAAAGAAGCTTGCAACCACAAACCTTAAAATTAATATTTGACTTTCACATCGGTTACATGACATACGTGATGTGAATGGTTTTATGCACTGAAATCTGTTCATCCTGTTCCGCTTCTTGATGCTGACAACTTAAGAGATCATTTCACGATGTTATCTATATCGCTTATCCTTATTGTCCATCCACAGCAGATGTGTGTTCTCTTGCTAAAATAGTGTGCATAAAGGTCTTAGGGGGAACTTTTAAAAAGGCTGGAAGAGTGATTTATGCTGGTAGCCTAGACTACAACTGTACTATCTACCTTTCTATATCTTTGCCATTGGCGAAATTGACAGGCAACTGTCAGCCGACTTGTCCAACTAATGAACATTGTACAATTAACAAAAGCTGAACTGTTTGATCAAAAGTTTCAGTTTCATGTAACGTCAGCATGAAATTTGCTGTTGTCTATAAGGTTGTGTGTGCTGCGGATTTCAGAAGGTACTGGCGGTAAGTCATCATCAGAGATTAATTTTCAAGAATATTTTTGAAATGTGATTGAATAAGCTCCTGCCAAAGGCGTTCTATTAGTTCGCGACACTTCTGATCTCTGCTTAATTAGAAATATCGAACTGTGCTGGTGTATTTACAAGCAGAGTCACAGCGCACAAACTTTCTCTGATATCCACGTTCCAGTTAGTGCTGTTGTCTCAGTAACATACGGAAATTAGTGTGATAACTAGGTTTCAGAATGTTTCCACTTTTCTACTGTCTGATGCATGTTACTCACTTAGGTACGTAGTAACAGTTGCATTCCATATAGCTCAAGAGATAAGTGGTGTACTAACTATTAATCTAGAAGTGCGGTTGGGCCATTAGTTGCCTACTATAAGGACAATATTGGATACCTCTTTTAAGTGCATTAAATATATTCAATATTTTCCTGATTTGGCAGGAAAGACATTTTTCCTTTCTATTTTACACAGCCACTGTAGCTGCGAGGACAGTGTAAAATCACATTTTTGAAACATGCTTTATGTTGTTTAAATTCTGTAGCTTGCACATGCAAGGCTTTCTTGTATACTTGCTGTGGAAAGCATCTGTCACACTAAAATTAATTTGTCAATGACATGATTATTAAAATGTCCTGTTCTATTAAAGATCTGTTTTCAGATCAATGTTAGGCGCCTTGTAAGACTAAGTCTTAGGTATGGAGTTGTTTCACGAGCAAGAAATACAAGACCAGAGTTGGTCTGTGAGAAGCTGACTTGAGTGATTGTTTATTTCTGTGAAAACTGCTTTTTATATCCAGTAGACACAATTAAAGTTGCATTTATTGGAATGAACAGCAAGACTGCCATACAGGTAGAAGACAGATTATAAAGACATATGTGATATTGTAGTGGAGCCCCTGAGAATGAATGGTCTAATCAGGATTAAATCAAATTGCCTGGGTGCTGTAATGAGAAGACTCAGGTTTGCTTTTATCCCTCCAGCTAGCTAGGAAAACTCTCCACTGCATTTTGCAATGAGAAATTGTGCTATCGTTTGGAGATCATAATGGTAGCAATAAAGAGAATGCAAGCCATCTCCAATTTATTTTGGCCCACTTATTCCAGCATTTGATGTATCTGATATATTGTTTACACTGTGAAGTTAAATATTTCATCTGTTACATTTAAACAAAAATAAACAGAACCTAGAATGAGGAAAAAGGAGTGATAAGTAAATACTTGGGAAAAAATATTCCTCTGTACTTCGAACATTTTAATAGGGAAGGAAAAAAAAAATGCCTATAACACATTCCTGGGATTTTTCCTTTATTTTCTGTTAGCTACTTTGAAGAGTTGAGTTAATGCAGTGCCTAATTCTAGAACCCATGCCACCTCATGGTTTAATGAAATACAGGATTTTTTTAATGCTCTCACTATAGGTATGAAAGTTCTGTAGCACACAAATATTGGCCTTTAGAAATGTAATTGCCAGTCAAAATTTCTCTCTGTTGTGATTCATGTGAGCACCATTAGGAGGCTCTTCAGGCTGGGTGCCGCTGACTTGGCTTGGGTTTGGCAGATGAGTGAAGGGAGGAGGGTAGTGATATCTTCTTAATCCTGTGGCTTCAACCAGCTTCTACTTTTTGCTTGTGGCTCTTAATATCCTCCATGTGATTCCGGTGACTGGCCAAGCTCTGGGACCTCCTCTTGGCCCATTCAGCTTCTGTCCCCAGGCAAGGCCATTGATCACATGTGGCCAGTCCTCCGGGGTTGTGCAGCTTCTGTTGTAAGCCAGGGTAGAGGATTTTTAATTGCTTGCTCTTAGGTCTGGAGGAACTACCATTTAATGGGTATCATTATATGAATATAAAGAGAACTTCTGGAGAATCCAGATGCATGTATTTTTCACAGCAGTTGCAGCTTTCTGACTTTAAATTCTGAGCTATGAGTGTTGTAAGTTTCAAGCAAGTTCCTTTCCTCCATGAAATATGATCAGTGCATTGAGCAACACAGAATTAATGTGTTTATGGTGTTGTAAAAGGAGAACCTTTCCCCATGTATTGCAGAGAAGAATGTTATACTTAACTCTCAATTGTAACCTTGATAATTTTTTTTAGCATGAGGAAGCTGACGTTTAAGGCTTTTCTTTTATGTCTGTTATGTCAGGAAATGTCATTATCAAAGCTGGTGGCTGCATTTTCTAATGGTTATATCTCCTTTTACAACTCTATGCGGTGCTGCTTGCTGTTTTTTCCTCTTTGCTGTCTTTCACTTTCTATCTCTTTCACCAAACATTGAGGCTACTCCAGGGGTCCCAGGTGTCTTGTCATACTCCAGGTGTCTTGTCACATCAGACAAAAAAAAAAATATTGGTTACCTGTAAACAAGCTAAAACCCAATATCTGACATTGTGGTGTTTTATTCAGACAAAACCAAGTATGATGTTTCGTTTGCAACTGAGGTACACAGCTGGGGTCACTTGCTGTCAAGGACTACTCTGAAAAGCGGGTATAAGCACTAGCCAGGTGGGGTGACCACATATCTTGAACAGGTATGAATGCCATAAAAAGTAGAATGTGTGTGGATTTATAAGCTTAGGGCAAAGTTTGTCCAGCCTGCTTATTTTTCTAAGAAAATTCTCTGAAGTTTAAATTGATTACACTTGGTAAGAAAGGGACTGGGATCCACCTTCAAAAGTATTCTTTGTGCAAACGACGACAGCATCTTGATGAGTGTCTTCACAGCTACAGAACCAGAGCATTTCTGCCCTGCTCAGACATGTGGATATTGAGGTTGATTAAAACATAGGACAGTTGTCTTTCATTTAAATTTAACCAGTAGCAAGTAAATATTTTTTTTTTTTCTGATTAGATGAAAACCACCTGACTAGGTCTTCTGCCTTTTTTTTTTTTTCCCAATAGAAGCACCTCCAGCAGTCATGTACAACCGAATTCAGTGCTTTCAATGGGATAGCCAGAAACACACAAAAAACATTTGATAGTGTCCCTGCTACTGTTCCTGAGATGGGAAAAAATAATTCTGAAACTTGGCAGCTTCAGCCATTCAGTTGCCAAGTGTATTTTACACGTGGCTCTGGGTATTAGCTTCACTGTGGAGGATAAAGGAAAGAAGGTGTGAAGGGATCAAATTCATTTATAGTTCATTGTCTCCTTCTACCATGTTAAATAGCTTATCCTCAGTCTGTGTCAAAGTGGTGTTTGCTATGGCATTAGTAACAAAAAAAGACAGATTTGTTTCTAGAGGAACGCTGTCTGTTCTCTTGCATCTAGGGATTTGTAGTGAGATCTGTTAAAAGAGCTGTGAAGGTTTGAAGGCAAAAGGATAATAAATTATTAAAAAAACACACCCCACCACAGTGTTAAAGCAACATTTTAGCAAAAACTTAAGCGTTCAGAAACATACAGGATTCTTAGATTGAGGTTTCTCCTTTAACACTGAAAATGTTAATGTATTAACCCTTTGTGTTACCATTTGTCACGTATGCTGTGAACACACAAAAGCATGCACTTAAGAAAGAAAATGAAGTATGGATCCTGAGGTTATATGGATATAAGACTGCAGTTTAATATCTTAAGATAAAATGTTGCTATTTTTGGAGACACTTCACTTCCTCAGAAGCAGCACTTATTTAATAAGCTATGAAGCCAGCAGATTTATAAGGCTATCCAATTTCAACTCCACTATCAAGTTTTTAAGTATGCTATTTGTACATGAAGAAAGGCTTCAGACTCTACTGGGAATACTGGCAGTGGCTTCAGCAACAGGTGGGCACGGGTTGAGGTTTGCCAGATTACCTTAGACACGGCCTAAAACCCTCTTGGGTTCATTGCCCTTAGAAGTCTCTTTGGTTTACTGCTGCCAGGTTCTCCAACAGGTCTGATGGAGTCCTTCGTACTGGGCTTCTGGAAAACAACATGAATTTTCGTAACAAATTTCATAGATGTATAAGTAGTATCTTCATTTGCCGATGAGGTACCACTGCTGCCTGTAGAACTGTTTGCCCACTTTTCTGAGCAAAAATGTGTGATACTCTTCAGAAGCCATGTGCCCCTTAAGCTTGGAAATAAATAGCCAGTTGCACCTGTGGGCTCTGCCACCCACTGTTTGGTAGCTACTAAAACTTCGAAGTACCTGTAGGCCTCCCGTGTTACAGGTTCACCTGCTGAAAATACCTGGAGGCAAACCCTTGTAAGTCATTCCAGATTCTCTTTTCAGTGAATTTGGTTTGCTGTCTTTTTTAAGACCTGAATGTCACCCATTGCAGAGAATCAAATGTGTACATTTTCAAATTATCAGATGGATAAGGTCTTCAAATGACTGTTAATGAGCAGAGTGTACTTAACATCTGATCTTCAGGCTGTGTTGGATGTGTAGGGCTTCTATTATATAGCTGTTCTCCCTGTTGATGAGTGTAACTTCTGGTACAGCTGGGGTTTCGGTTCAAAGACTAGCAAGTTCAGTTCTCATTTCCAAGAATCTTCAGTAATATCACTTGAATTCAAGATTTCCATTAGCTTCAAGCTATATAAATTGTTTTCCTAAAGTGCCCATGGAAAAGGCAATGAAGGCAAACCAAGCCTGGTCCTCTGTGCTTGAGATAAGACTGAAGGGGTCTATTCCCATCATCTGTGCAGGTGAGTACCTAAAATGAGTTAGAATGAAACTATATAGCATTCAAGTTAAAATGATTTCTGAGAAATTGCTCCTGTTGTAAACACTAAAATATTGTGGTGTGGCTGTGGTGGGGTATGTCTTTGATATCAGAAGACTTAAGACTTAATGCCGCAGTTAGTTTGTGGTGACCCTGAGCTAATCGGCATCTCTGAGAGATATGTACTTGCCTGGGCTGGGTACAGGGCTGACAGAAGCACGCGGGATGGCCTCTTAGAAATTCAGGGAAACGCTCTGGAGGCTACATAGGCATCCCCTTAGTACTGACCTTTCAGGAGGAAAGAAGGAACACAAGGGGGTTCTAAGACACCTTTGTGCTCCTTGCTACTAAAGTTTAGGAGAACTGTTTAGTGGAAATTAAAGTTGTATTCTGGAAGACCTTAAATGACTCACCTAAGAAATTTCTTTGGTTGATGGCATTACATAAGGATGGTAGGACTTTGATTGTGGCTTCATCTAATCGTGGCTCAATTATATGAAAATGTAGAAGGTATTTTTAAAAAAAAAAAACATTTGTTTCTTTTTAGCTGACATTCTTATATTTACAGTTATATTAGTTTCCTTTTGTATACTTGGTGACTGATTCTTGTGATGCTGCAACATTGGAGCAGAGTTGTTTTCTAGTTTTTGAGGATTCATGTTACATATCTACATGGTGATTGGAATTATTTGCATAGTTTTCTTTTAATGTGAAGCTCCGAAGAAATCCTAGCTAATCTCCAACAAAAACATTTTTTCTTTACTTATACTCTGAGGGGCTTTATCATGACTTTAAAATGTGCTTACACTGTGACTGGGTGGTTGATGCTTGTTTTCAAAGATTCTGCATGTTTTGCATTCATTCCTATCTTAACTTCAAGCACTTTGAAAGACTGCAAACCAGGTCATAAATACATAGGCTGACCCTGTGAATTTTATGGTGTGGAAGTCCATCGTATACTTGTTGGTCATAGTAACAGTGGTATTATTCATGTAGAGTTTCTAGATTTTTACACGTGAAAGCAACTTCCCAAAGCACAATATTTCTTTCTTATGGTCAGGATATAGTAAGACCAATTAATACGTACATGGAATAATTTTACCTCTAGAAAGACCTCAGTGGCTGAAGTGAAGCTTGAAGTGCATAGATGCTGACCATTTGATAAGCCTCTTCCCATCTGTTCTTTGTTGCTTTAATAATAATGAGAATCAAAATGCCCAAGCACGTGTATAATAGTCTCTAAGGAACAACTAGTATCTTAACACAGGATCTAGGGAGTTTTCATCCTATGGAGTGATGTATGAGCCGACACTGGCTAGGAGGCACTACTTGAATACAAGAGAATTCAGGGTGAGAAACGATAAGACGTGAATAAAAGACAAGGGCTAATATACCTGATGGCATTTGGCAGGCTGTGTTGTTTTCCTTCAGTCTCTTAATGCCTCCAAAGGGAAGAAAATAAGGACAATGTCAGAAACAGGCTGTAGTGACTGAAGGACAGTGGAGCGGGCGGGTGGCGTCTGTGATATCGATGCACATCTTGAACTCGTTTATTTATAGCTTGCATGTCTCATGTATTTGGAAATAGAAGAGCTATTTGGTCACAGTCCTGCAGTAGCGCATGCTTGGTAAGGTGGAATAACTTAGTACTTTGATAATTTTTTTAAAATATTTTTTATTTTAGACTTTGCTACTAGTAGTAGCTTATAACAGTTTATCAATTTGTTTCTTATAAGGTGAGTGTGTTTCTCTTGAGACTGACAGATGCATGCTATTTCTAAATCATATAAAGGCAGAGCTCTCATCTTAGTTTTCTGGCCCAAACTTGAGATGCATTTTCGTGTTGGCAAAGGAATAATTTTTGGACTGTGTTCAAGGTCTCAAGATTTTACCATATCTGGATGTCCACTTGCCTTGCGTGTGTTCCCCTTTGGCTTTCATTTTTCAACGGCTTACTGGCAGCAACACTGAAGGAAACAGCCAATTTTGAGTGACGGACATGGAGTAGCCTCAGTAAGGGCTCCCTGAACAAGCGAGTGCAACTATTCACATCATAAGTTTAATTCCCAGAATTTGTCTCCTTCATTTGGAGAACAAGAAGGATGGTTTAATGGCTGTGCAGCTGATTAAAACTAATCGGGGCTACGCAAATTTGGAGATGTAGACAGCTATCAGTTGCCAACTGAGTTAAAACAGATTGTTTGCTAGCTCTCTGTTGATTTGATTAATGACCTGAATCAGTTGTTTTTGAGCATATCGCTGCCAAAGTGTGCTAAACAATGAAAACAGGAAACTTGTGTGTCTTGAATCTCTTTGCTACCGTCGTGTCACCAGACATTATGAAACAGAGGCTTTGCTGTGTGGGGGCTGAACAGCGCAGAGAAGAAAAGGATATTTAAGGACTGATTATACCTCTGCCACACCCAGGCCATGGACTGCTCTGAGATGCGGGAACTGGCAATGATCTGTGAGGAACCACCTGCTTCCTTGAGATTGCAGGGATATATCTCAGCATTTGCTCTCTGCCCCAACATATGTTTCCTGCTCTTGGGTTTGGGACTGTGAAGAGAGTGGGGCTGTAGGAAAAGGAATTTCAGAGTTGCCCTTGGAGCATCTTGGAGCTGTGTATCAAATGTGCAGGGCAGCAGGGCTTCCTTCTGTTGTGCCAACAGAGAGGTAGAAGGGGAGAAAGACACAAAAGAGAATGTGTCCTAGTTATGGCAGATACTGGGAGCAAGTGGCAAAGAGGAGGAGGAAGTCAAGTTTGTTCATTGGGAAAATGCCCTATCATTTGGTTGTGACTGTATTAGGAAGTTTGCACCAGCTCTTGTGCAGGCAAACCTCTTCTGAAGCATCCCAGTCTTCCCAGGAAAGCTATGGGTGTTTGCAGTCTCCTGTAGTTGCTTCACAACAGAGTGTGTTAAGCATTTGCTAAAAACTTTTACCGCTTTTTTGTAAGTATCTAGGATGGAAGTTGAGGATGCCCATGGATGCATTCTTCACAGATAACTTTTGCAAGGCTGGTAGGGCAGAAATGACTAAGTGAGAGATGACCATTCTGATCCCTGTGGCTGAATGCTCTACTAACAACTGGTAATGTTTATTTCCAGTGTAAGTTGAAGGTGCTGTGAGGAGAAGACAGAGGATACAGTAGGTGTGAGCGGGTTCTTCTTTATCTCCTGCGATAACAGTTTCATTTTCATCTATGTGTTAAATACCACGAGCTTCTATAAAATACTTTGTATTAAGCACAGTAATAAATGCAACAGTGATGATTAAGTATTTCTAAGGTTATTACAAGTCAAAACCTGAGGATGCTTTTTATGCCTAATAAACATACTAAATTAATAAATTATTCTTATGTAAACATCTGAAGGTAAGACAAATACAAGTCTACCTGCTGATAAGCCAGGACCAATTCATGAAAGAACTGGTCAGCCTGTCAGTAGACGTACATGGAGCATTTTCTTTTCCCTGAGGAGCTTTTTTTGTGAAACCATTTCCCTGGCAGTCCCAACCAGCATCCATCTTTGTGTACAGTGTGGTAGCAAGCAAGGTAGTGGAATTACTCTTCCCAGTACCAGGCTACAACACACCCAGGTGAGAACGATTCAATTTCCAGGCCTTTAAGCAAAAGATTCCTCCATTTTAGGTTTTAATTAAATATTTTTATTATTAAGCTTTAATAGTCTTATTGGTAATATTTTTTTTTTTTTTGTTTGAATAAACTGGCAGTTTGGATCATTAGTTTACTCAGATACACGTGGCTTAAATCCATGAACCTTTCCTGGTGTTCTTGTAGGAACTGAGAGCAGCCAGGCAATAAAGCGAATTGTTGTACAGGATCAGGTGGAGAAGACTTCCCCTGCAACCATTCCAAACACATGTACTCACAATTTTCCTAGTAGATGTTTTACAGCTGTGTAAATAATTATTATGTGCTGCTGCTTATCTTAGCTTGCTTGCTTCTTTTCTAAAACTATAATACTGATCTCAATTCTGTGTATAATGTTTCCCCTACCGACTCAAACAACTCTTTCCCTTGACTTCATGTTTTTAATTGTAGCTCTAGATCAACTCTCACCTTTTTAAGGTAACATTTCTTTCCTTTTGATCTTGATACCAACCTCAAATGTAATAAAGCATGAATCCACCACATCCTAAACATTCAGTCTGAAAAACTGCTGTAAAGCTGAAATTGCCCCTGTTCTTAATTTGGTGAGTCAGGAAGGTCTAAAGAAAAGAGGTTTACAAACCACTGATTTTGTTTTTACTGTTATTTTGGGTGTTGTAACATTTTTAAGCCCACTAGTTTTAGTTTACTTGTTATAAGCACTGCTAACTTCTATCAGACTCCAGAGGGCAGTTGTCAAAGCACTTAAAATAGCTCACAGATCCATCTGATAGCTTAGTTTTGAGTGTGGCTATTATGGGAATATTTAAAGAAAATGTAGACTTCTGTGATGTACCTAATTGTGTGCTGTTGTGCCCCATTTTTTCATGATGCACAAGCATGTAACTACAAGATCTTATTCATCACAGTAATGGTGGCTCTGGTCATGTTCTGCTGAGGGCTGGATGCCCTGATACAAGCTGTGTCTGAGTTGTTCAAGAGTGCAAGGACTAGCTGAGAGTACTTTCTAACTAGCTTATGTCCGATAAGAAACCTGAATGTCTCTAAAACGCGTGACATGTTCTGGTGCAGTTGGAGACAGACAGATGCATGTGTTGTAATAAGGTACTATAAAAATGCATAAATATGCTCTGCATGTTTAAAATCTGTTCTGTGAAGAGATGTTTCTTTTATAGCTCTACTGAGAGACCTCTCCACCTTTAGTGTAATGGTGTCTGCAGGCTTTCTGTGCAAACGTGACAGAAGGAAAAGTATTTGAGGTTTAAAATGGTCTAGGAAATAAAGCAAGTAGTACTTTTGGAGTGTTAGAGATTACCTTAGCACTCATTCTGGATTTTTCTTCCCTTGTTCTTTCTCTGTCAACAGGAATTATAAAATACAGTATCCATTGGCCCAGTACTCTTGAGTACATGTCAAATCATCCTTTCAGCCTTACTTAACTGCCTCGTCTTTTCCTCTGAGCTGTTTGGTAATGATTTAACCATTATTATTTGACTTTCCTGAATTAGTTTGTGTGGAAGGCTATATAAGATGCCAGAGGTCATCTTATAGCTGGAAATGTGCTTTGTGTTAGTAGATATAGAAGATGCTCTCTGTTAATGAAGTTACTCTGCCCTAAAGCAAAACCAGAAGGTACTTCAAACCCCTCTTTCCACCCCATGAAATACCATACTGGATGTCACTCATCAAATTCTGAAAAGGGGCGAGTGGTTTTGTAGTCCTTTAGTATAACTCACTGAAGTACCACAGCAAAAATATTCTGTTTCCTCTGAACCTGGATGACTTTACCAGGGAGCTCACTTTAGTATTTAGTTATTTCTTCACACTAGCAAGTGGAATTGTGTAATTTGATAAAGTAAAATTTCATTTAATCAGGTTAATAGTTTTAAAACTATAGCCTTCCTAAACGGTTTGTGAATTAATAGACACATGGGAAAACTAATATGAGTTAATTTTTAAAGCAGCTTGTTGCACTGCATCAAAACTCTGTGTGGATGCTTTTCTTCACCATTAAAGTGGCCTAATTTAATTTAGTTTACTTCACTTCCAAACTTAAGTAACAAAATCATATTAAAGTCACTTTAATTCTGAAGGAAAGCATCCACATAGAGTTTAACTAATCTTCTTTAGGTCATATTTTAAACTAATGCCAGTTGACTTCCCTAAGCATCCCTGTGAAGTCGTGTCCCAAGAGTTGTAGACCTTGTCTGAGAGCTTCCCTTGGCTTCAGTGACAATTTTATTGTGATAAAGGTGGCAGTCAGGCCCAACTATATAATGTTATAGTGTGATTAAAATGTAAATATGTCATTCATTTCTACCCAGTAGATATGCTTGCTATATCCTAATTTCATTTAATACAGAGTTAATAGAGCTCTAAGGAAATGTTTTGTAAGTAGTATATTATAATAGTTTGTTTCTTCATTATGCGTATTGACTATTGCAGCCTTTTCAAATAAAAATACATCCAAAGTATTTAAAGTATGCTTTACAATTCTGTTACAGGTGAGACAGAGTACCTGTTGGCATGTATTACTGGTTTGAATGTAAACATTAGGGATTGGTTGCAGTAAAGTAGCTGTAACCCATTTCTATAATTGATTTGTAGGTTTTATATAAAGCCTAATTATTCATTTTTTAAGTGCTTATTTTTTCTCTGATTGGCAGCATCTGAAAAAGACAAATGCAGATGTGTGTTTCCAGGTCACTGGAACCACCTTGTTGCTCTAACATAGCACCACCCCGGTAGCACTCGGTCACAGCGGGTATTACGTGGGGAGGTTATGACCCAGCTTTCGGCATATTTTGTATGTTTTGCTGGGAGGGAGGAGAGCATGCAAAAGATAATAAATGTGTCACAATGTATGAGAGGCTCCATGTAGGATCCAGGGGATGGTTGTGTCCATCGCATAGGTCATTTGGTCATGACTAATCTGCTGTGAAGGGGTAAGCTCTGATCAGTGCAGACATCAGGTATTCTGTATCGTTTGGCCTGTGGTCAGGGATCACTCCTGAAAACAGGTGCCTTTTGGAGTACCGATGCAGCAGCCATGAAGGATGTACAGGAAAGCTCCTTTTACCACTTGACTGCACTGTATATTCAGTAAAACATCAGCTGAGATCTTGACATCCAGAAAACAAGAAAAAATTGAAAGCATAAAATACAGCACTTAGTATGTGCGTTCATAAATGTCTTCTATTGGTAGGTAATTATGTGATCCAATGTGAGAAGATTTTTTTTGTAACTGTTGGTAGTGATGTCCTAGGAATGTTTAGCAGAAGACAGGCGCAGGTTTGTTCGACAAGATGTATGCAAGTGTTAGATTTTCTTTCTATTCATGTTTTTCCTAAGGGCTGAAGCTAGAGCTTAACAAAGACTTGCATTGACCTCAGTGGTATTTTTGAAACAGACCTCAAACCTCAAGAAAAATCCTTATGTTTTGATATATTCCTTTCAGGACACTCCAGAAAGAAATAGCTTGAAAATATCTTGGCACATAAAAATGTTAGAAGTACGTGAATGAAGCCTCCAAGGCATCCTGCTCTAGCTGAGCTGGCTTTCTGTATGGCAAGCAGAAATCTGAGGAGATGCACACCATACTGTGTGTGCCCTGATCCCGACCATTTCTGACAGCAGCTTTAGTCAGGCTTTTTTTTCAGTTTTGCATCATCATGTTTTACAGTGCCCCACTTTAAGGCACAGCAGTGTTGCAAGTGATCAAGGAAGGGGAGAGTGCTGAATTCCCAGAATCAAAATGTTTAAGAGGAATGTTGGCTTTGACTTCAGCACCCTGTGATTGGGGCTGTGTGTGGAAGCCAGTATTTGCAAGGCATCAATAGAATTGGGACATGAGCTACTTCTATTTCAAGAGCTAGTGTATTTCCTTTAACTTCCTAAGTGTATGGGGGAAACACTGGCATAAGAATCGGTAAACTTGGGCCCCATTTACCATCTCAGTATTCTGAAAAATGCCATGGCAGGGAGGGCTTATGCCTTAGTTTATTGGTTAATTTGTGAGATGGAGAGTTGTTTGCAATAGTGAGATACTGTCCTGGAGATTAGTCTGTGGTCACTGTGTGCCACAGCATTTCCCTGGCTTAGAAGCAATTATAGCTGTTGATCTCTGACCTGAGAGGAGAATTTATTGCCTATTAGTATGTGCTAATTGCATCCATCAGCAATCACAGCCCCATCCATAAATGACATGGTGGCCTTGAAATCCTGAAATGGGTCAAAAGTTGTGTCACATAAAATTGCCTTTGAAAGTGCAGAGCTGTCCAGGAGATTTACCAGGCAAATGGGACAGGGTTAGCATCTCCTCCTGACTTAATCCACCCTTGCAACTGGTTATGGGTTGTAAAAGTCTTTGCTCTTGTAATAGGATGGTTACCCAGCATTCTGGCATGTTCTGTTGGCCAGACCAGACTGGATCCAGTGTAGCCCTGTCTGGCAGCTACTCTTGTCATCTCTTTGAAGAGAATAATCTATTTCTTGTCATGATGGGGATCCTCCTCCCAGCATCACCCTATCTGTTCATCACACTCTCACGCACTAATAGAATCAGGTGCTGGATTTTTCTGTTTGCTTGTTAAAAAATTGTTCCAGAGTTGTTGGTGGAGAATTCACGTGTTCTATTGCATTTCTTGGAGTTGGTCAGTTGTTTCATGATGTGGACGGTCTGACAACAGGGATTCTTCCAGACCTAGTACAAGCCTCCCATCTCTCCAGATTCTGTTTTCTGTGTGTTTGTGTCTGTTGTGTTTGAAATCATGTTGTTTTGTTTCCCTGTGTTGTTAACAGTGCCATTGGCAAGACTAGATGCCAGTGTCAAATACATTGCCATTAGCATAAACGTGCATGATACTGGTATTTTGACTTCTGGGAAGGTTGCCTTTCCCAATAAAATAGTAAAGGGGAAGAATGTTTTGCAAGTGACTCATCATTTGCTGAGATGATTATATATCTTCTCTTCTTCAGACTGTTTATTGAGTGTGAATGAATGTGATGCATTCCTCTTAATAAAAGAGGAACCTTCCTAAAATAAAAGGTACAAAGCTAAAATTGTATACCTCTAAAATTGCACTCTGACAGTATAGACAGGTTAGGTCTTAGGGATCAATACCCAAGCAAGCTGAACAGATAGTCATGTTTTCATATCAGCCGAGAGCACTTTGGCTTCACCTTGGCTAATTTGCTTTATCTGTGGCCTTTTCCCAAGAGTGGAGTAAAAGTAACACTTTTTTTCCTTCTGTAGTTCTTGATGTAGTCTGTAAGCTCTTTGGGGTAGGGACTCCTCCTTACCCCCGCCAAGTTGGCACTCACTACTTTTGTCTTAGGGCAGTAAGAGGTAGCATAAGGATCTTTTAACTCTGTTTATCACCTTATACTGATGAAAGCCCTGCCATAAACATTACTATACTAGCATAGAAATGTTTTGTTTAGTTTTTCTTGGTGTAGCTCATTTTGTTTTGCTGAGTTTGACAAAGCTAAACTATAAATAGTTACGATAAGTTTGTCTATAATAAGCTCGTTTCCTGACAAGGTGTTGTGGCAAAGTTTATTTCATCCTAGTGTGTACACAAAGCTGAATGCAATTAAGCTGTGTCATGGGTAAAGCCTTATTATAATAACAGATAAAATCCCGAAGCTGGTCTTGCCCTTAAAATTGCACAGCCATGCTGAGCGACAAATAATCCAGTACTTCGCTCCAGCTGAGGTGTTTACCCAACCATGTTCTCTTCTCCACGAGAAACTTTTAAAGGTAGATGTGCTTTGCAGTCTCTCACCAGAATTGATACAGGCAGGAGGTATCCTGTGGTGCGAAATGCAGAGTTAGTGGGTTCCCCCTGAGAGCGTCGTGCTGGCAGCGCACTCTCCCCTCTCTGTCACACTGTGGTCCAAGTTGGTGACCTTTGGTTTTGCACAGACAGGAGTTTAGTCACATCTAGACTGGTCCCAGCTGGTTAGATCTCTAAATAGTTGCTTTGTGCTTGCCTGGAAATAGTGCAGTTCAAAAAGGAAAAGTTGTTTTTTGTCAGTTCAGTCGGATACTCCACTTCCTGAGACGCCAACCAGATTGTGCACCCGGGGCAGCTGCTGGGAGCTTCTGGGAACGAGACCTTGGGTCAGGCCAGTCTGCGCCGCTTCAGCGCATCCCCCGGGGCAGCGTGTCCTAGCCGCAGCCCAAAAGCTACTGTGATGACCTGAAATGGAGGCTGTTAATGTAAACCTTGCTCCTCCACACCTTGGCGGTGACTCCGAGACAGAGCAATCTCTGCAAGTACAGAGGATGCAGATAGCATGTGTTTTACTGGTAGCAACCACGACTGCGGCCAGCGAGTCCGTGTAATGTAACACGGGGCTCTTGTTAGAGGCAAACAATACGATGTTTCAGTTTGAACCTTCACATGTTCTATTTATCACTACTTGTGTGGGAGGGGAAGGTGCCATAGTCTCTCTCCCACCCTGCAGAGTGAAGGCGGAGCAATACCATGGGCTTCCTCGGAGTTGCTCCTTTGTGTGGGTGATGCAGACAGAAAAGCTGGTTTTGAGGTATTTTAAATGCTTTGGTTTCGCTTTGTTTCTTTGTGTCCAAATCGAGAGAGAAGCAGCGTTGCTTAAGAGGGTGGGAGGCTGGTAGTTCTGCTGAAAGAACATAAGCAATTTTTCATAGGGTTTCAGTGCTTTTTGGCTTGTAACTTCTTTTCAGCACTGGACCTGCTTACAGCATATTGAATTCTCCAGCAGAAGTTTGTAATGGTATGCTGAGGTAGGGATGCTGGTATTTTTACTTGGTAACATTATCTTTCCTCACCGTTCAAAAGCCTTTGGGTTTAGTTCTGAATTTTCTGCGGTGCTTATCTACGGCATTTAGATCACCAGAGTGATTCCGTGCTCTTGTTTCTAAAATTGGGCTTCACTGACATACCTTGGAGTTCCTCTGTGTGCTGCACAGTTTGTTCAACAAATACGCAAGACCATCCTTTCACTCAGATTATTTTCTTATTTTCTTTGCAAGTAAAGACGTGATGAGATCTAATTTTTTTTTCTTTTTTTTTTTTTTTTTTACCAAGCCACAGAACACTATCTGTTCATTCGTTAAAAAACAAACAGAGAAGATTGAGGATGGAGCCATGGCTATGTGACAAAACGTCCCTTAGAATGAAGGTAGTGCCTGGAGCACCAGCCAATTTATTGGGAAGAGCTGGAGTACTAAATGCCCCAGGGCTGTTTATCAGTCTCCTGAAACCCCTGGCTTTCAGAGGGGCTGGGCTAACCCACTTTGAAGGAAACCAATCCCTGACCTGGTGACTTGAAAGAAATGCAGTGAGCAGCCTGTCTACCCCCCATTACGGCATTTTCTCATCTAACTGAAATCTATCTGCAGTGATGCTATCTGTTTTAACCCAGTCTGCCTAACAGAAATAGGCATAAACTGTCTTTCTTTTAAAGTACTTAGAATTTATAGTTTTGAGGGACTAAATAATTTCCATGGCTTAGGCATGGGTTATTTGTTATGGTAACTGCACTGATTGGAAATACTGACAGTCTGACAATGAGCATACCAAGCGTACAACCACTATGCAGTACAGGCGCTGCATTTTTGTGGCCAAGGTGTTGATTCCTCCTTGAATGGCAATCTCAAAATGAGGATTATAATATTTCACAATCTTTGAAAAATATTTATTTGGACATAAACTTCAAATAGTACCTCTATGAGCTCAGTAGCTTTACTTTATTGAAAGTTTGATTAATGCTAGATTTGAAGAAGAAAAAGGATTTTTTTCCAGTGACTTAACTGAGAAGAATAAATGTCCTAATTTAATATTTACGTAGGTGTCCTAGTAATAGGCATCCTACGTCCTAATTATGTAAGAAAGAAAAGTGTTGGTGCTGACATGAGATCATATATACACTTGTAGGATAAGAAGCACAGATATATTATCTATACCTTATTTTACCTCCTGGCATTAACACATCATGAAATGAGCAGGACCTATATTATGATGCATTAATTGACAGCTGGTTGATATTGATACACAGTTTCTTATTTTGTTAAATGAGAGTCTGTTGCCATCGTGCTCAGCATTTGTCAGTTTACAGATTGCACTGCCTTTCTTTCCCCCCACCCCCAATATTACTAGGGTCATTAGAGAAAATATTTATTCATAAGGAATTTGTACCTTAACACATCTTAATTTTCCAAATCTGATCTCTTTGGTGTTTTATTTGATATATTTCTTCTAATTTTCTTAATTTTACTATCTGTACTTTTGAAGTCTAGAAAATAACTCTCTCCTGTATTTATAGAGAAACCAAAAAATAATTAGCTGGTTTCTGTTGTTTAGTTTTGTATAGTAATTTTTCAGATGTAATGGGCCTGTTCATTTATGGGAAAACTTTACTCATGTGAGGGGAATGTTACTGACTTCAGTGTATTTAGATGCAGTAAATTTGGGGGAGCGAGCATCTTCAGGATGAGAGTGCTAGCTGTAACTAGACAGGAACTTTTAAGTCCTTCTAAAATAGAAATCTCAAACTTCATTCATTATGGCCATTTCTTTTAGGAAGACATTTTTAAATGCACATGTGGCTGTTTTCTAGGGAGTTGTAGGCTGCTTAAATGTCATTTTGTGCCTTTGAAATCTCTGCTAAAGTTTTTATGAAACATAAAACAAAGGGAATGCAATTCATTACTGCAGTCCCCTATCATTCAGTAGCAAAGAGGAACTGTTAAATGCTTTTAGAGAACTATGTTACAATAGAAAATTATTGTTATTCTTTAATATCAAGCTGGCGAAGCAGGGAATACAAGGACTAATTATGAAGGATGCAAACAATCACACTTTACAAAGGCTTTGTTTATGGCACAAGTTTGCCTGTCAAAGCAGAGAGGATAAAGCAACTAAATGATGTAGAATCTCATGTACTCCTAAAGTCACCATTTTTGGTTGTGTTTTTTTTTTTTTTGATTAGCAATTGATGCTTCTTTGACTTACATAAATCCTTCAAATCTCAGGTGCTTTAAAAAAATGGTCTTCCTCTTAAGCAGTGCTCTCTGCTTTGCAAATTAAAGTCTGCCCGATGGTATAGAGCAGCTAAAGGTTTTCCTACTTTTAATGAAAATAAGCAGAAATTTTAATCAGGGCAGGATCTTTGTCTGAATAAGGGCTGACGGTTTGGTTTGGTTTGATTTGACTTGTCCTGATTCAGGAAAGCTTTCCGATTTCAGTGTAGCATAGAAACAAAAGTTATATTATGCATTTAACCTCTTCCTGGGTAGGGATGGAGGTTATTTTGTTCCTATATGCTTCCCTGGATATAGCTGAGAGTGAGTGAAAGTCAATTTGATTAAACAGGTCTGGATAGTAAGACGACTGCGCGTCATACCTAATAGTTCAAATGCATCTAACGAGTTTTGCTCATGGCTAAATTACAGTTTAAAAAGAACAAGCTAATTTCACACGGCGTTCTTTAGTGGGAACAGCAGTGTGTCAGTTGCTTTGTAAACGATTTCAATCTGTTTATTTTGAAGGAGCTTTCACGGCAATAAGACATGATCAAATGTTGCTTTGTAGCTTGTAAGTCTGATGAGGCCCAAGTCCTTGTTAGTGTTGAGAAGTGCCTGAACGTGCAATAAATGTACTTTTCTTCCATGAATACTTTTAGTGTACCTTGACTGCAAGATTAACACTTTGGGCTGAGGGGAACCTGAATGACGGTAAAAGGAAACTGGGTAACGTGGATGCAATAGGGAAAAACTTGGGCTCTATTGAAGTTGGTACCAAAATTCCCATGACTTTTGATGGGGTGGGCTTTTTGTTCACAGTACTTCATGTGTACCTTGGTACAACAAAACTTTGGGCTGGGACTGGAGTGTTTCTATTTTAACTAATTTGTGACTAAGTAGGGCTTTTCAACTAAAAAGTACAGTGATGTATATCATCAACATCAATATTACATCTGAAGGGCAATAATTTTTCATAGTGAGAGGAAGTCTTGCACAGCTGTTCTTAATGTGGGTCCCATTTTATCCTCCTGTGCTGCTCTAGCACTTACATACATGCTCCCTAATGCACACAGCCCCCCGGGCAGGCTGATGAGATGAAATCAGTGCTGTAGATCAGCTGAGGAATATTGTTGTTTAAATGTACTTTAGAAGGTTTCCAATTTAGCTTTACATTGTTACAGAATCTACAGAGAGAATACTTCTCCTCTCAGTGTCTTAAAATGCTTCAAGATAAACTTTATGCTTCAGTAACATGTTATGTTATACTGGCACATGCTGACTCCCGCTATGAAAAAACTCCGGCTACGAAACAGCAATTTGATATACACTTCATTTACTTGCATGATTATTCACATGGTACATTACAGATCCGATCCCCTGCGTTACTGTACTGAGGGCTGGCAGCTCTTATTGTCAAGTCTTTTGTAATTTCTTCTACGCCTTTTTTAAAAAATAAAATAATAAAAAATAAGAGAGGGGGGAGAGAGAGAAAGAAACAGTGTGCACCTAGGTTATGTTAATACAGCCTCGCTAGTCAGTGCAGCTCCACTGGGTCAATGAGGCTGTGGTTCAGATATAGCCCAGCCAAGCTCTGTGTCACAGCATCTGGAAAAGTAATAATGTTTTAAATGTTTAGTTCCAGATAACTTGCTTAAAACAATTTTGCCTTTTGAACCAGCTATAATCCTAGCCTGGACACACCATGAAATACAGACATACGTGTGTACATATATGCACATATGCCTGTGTGTGTGTATATATACACACACATATGCTTGTGTACACAGACACACAAATATACACACGTGGTATAATGGAGTTAATACTGCTGCGTTAGCAGCATGACTCCAGCAGTAACTGCATATTTTAGTTGCAATCTCTCCTGACTAATTCTTGTGAAATACAGTGGTTTTGAATGCATTTTAAGAGCTTTACTGTGAGGTCATTCTTCTTTCTTACGTAGAGCTGGTAGAGCATATGCTCTCCAAATGTTTGAGATGGTATATTTTTTTAACAGAGATTGCGTAGTTCATCAGATAGGCAGCTGTTATAAAGCACTTCTGGTTTTGTAAGAAGTATGTATAATTACTCTGGAAAACATGGGACTATTCCTTTTTTGGGCCACCAAAGTGAAAATGTTTCCTTTTTCAGCAAGAAAATATTTTTTTTAATGGAAGTCTGGCAGTGTTGTTGTTTCTCATTGAAATGTCTTGTGAGAAATTCTCACTGGCTTATCAACTCTTCCCCTAACCCGAGGAAAGGACTTCTTGTGTTGCAGCTTCTCCTCTGTTACATGCAGCCTAATCAGAAATGTAAGCACTTCGTGGCCTACTGAACAGATGGCGATGTCCTCCTTTGGCAAACAGGTGTGTGCTTTGGCAATGTGATAGTTGGAAAAGGACAGACTTTTGGGTGCGCAGTCCGTTCCTCAGGTCCAACCTGTCTGTACCCACTGGCTCAGTTAACTTACTAAAAGCCATTTCCTCTCCTGCATCCTTCAGTCATCACTACTCCTACAGCAAGTGAGGATGTGCATCATTTTTCCTGTAAGATAAGTGGGCAAGGGAAGTGTTTTATTACTTGCTTTCAGCTGACCTTGTGTATTTTAACTTAACAATGTGTCTTTGCTCAGTTTTCACAAGGTAGTGACTGTATGCTACCTACCTGTGGCAGAAAGGTACCTTCCGTGGCAGAGAAGGCATACCATGTAGGTGTAAAGCTGCCAGCACTGCAGGCAATAAATGACTTGGGAAGTGACATGCTGATTATGTGGGTGGTGGAGTTACGTCTGCAGTGCCATTTGGCTATGTAAGGAATGGGTACAGTTGAAAGCTACAGAAAAAAGTTGTGTGTTGGTTTAGGACGTGTTTGTTTTTTTTTAATTCTTGTTTTAATCTTTAGCAGTTTCTGATCTGAAATGTCTTTTTCCCTTTCTCTCCCTTTAAAAAGAACCAGGGGGAGAGAAAGTAACTTACCACCAAATAACGTTTTCCATCTGGAAGAATCTGGTTTGTTCTTGCTCTGACTTCCTGTTTATTTATTTAGGAAAATAAATATGGGTAATGACTATGGCAAGTGCAAAACATAGATTATGTTTTTTAAATGGGTGCTGGCAGGTTATTGTTGGGTGGTGGTGTTTACAGTAAGTATTTAAAATGTAGAAATAATTTACTTTTTAAAAAGCACTAAAAGTTTTATGCTCTAGTTTTTGTTTGACTTTGAAAGGTCTTTCATAGGGCAGGTGATCTTAACCCAGGGTACGCTGGTTTGGGCTGCAGAGAGACAGGGAGAGTTGCGAGGGCAAGGCCGGTGCTGGTTTTCCTGAAGTTTATTAGGGTTTTGTGAATTCCTGTTGCTGACACGATAGTTACCTGCTCTTGGTATTAGACTTGCATTTCACATTGATGTGTTCCTTTGAAGCAGTTCTGAAGGAATGGGGAGAGGTAGAAAGGGAGGGAGAGTGATGATTGTGGTGATGCTGGGGAATTCTTGATTAATATGATGTTATGAGGCCCAAATATCATCTGTTTTTAAAACAAGGAATTTCATGGGGTATTGTAGATTTGTCTTGGAATTCAAATCCATTATAGTTACTCAGATGCTGCAAAACACAGTTTGTCAATAATAAACCACCTCACTGAATGCAGCATTTAGTTCCTTTATATTTTAAGTATCTTTTCAAAGTACTTCCATGTCAAGTACGTGGTTACTTTCTTGTGTTCTCCATTCCTCCATACATTTTACACTAATCGTTCTATTCAAAAGCAGACACTGGGACTGAGATAATCGTTAAATAAGCAGCAGTCATAAACTTCCTTTCAACCAGTGCCTATCGATAAGTCCATTTATTAGTTGACTGTTTGAAACTGCAGAATTTCAGGGACTGAAGTACTTCTGTCTATTCCTTTTCTTTTTTTTTTTTTTTTTCTTCAGTGTACAGTAGAGCTTGTAGGTGTTTATTGGCTTTTTATAGTTTTATTTTTTCTTTTAACTGCACTTAACATTTTTAAAAAGAAGTGCAAGGGAGTATATGCAGTGAAATTGCTGGAGTGTTAGGAGCTTTTATTAACATGCTACATCCCACAGACAAGAACATGCCTTCAAGTTCTTGAGTTCAAGTTTTGTCTGGGCATGAGACCAAGGACTGCAAATTTATGTCCAAATCTTATATCTGATCCTACGTTAAACACATCCAGATGGCAGGTGATATTCTAATGTTAACAATCTGTTTCCCCTCCCTCTACTGCCTTTCCAAGAAGTTGCTGACAAGTATTTCTGACAGTCTTTTTTAAGTAAATGAGATCAAGTATATTGAAGGTCTTTTATAGCAACAACCCTTGAGGAAGATTAGACTTTGCAGTAGTGCCGCAGAACATACATTTAGTTATACTCTCTCCCTGCATGAAGCTCGCAGCTTGTGCTGGTCTGTGCCCTAAACCCTGGGCACCTGTCCTGAAGGAGCAGGGATTTGCAAGCCCTATAATTCTCTACCTGCTGTGAGTATTTGCATTTTCCTGGTTGTGATATGAACACAGAACGAGACGCCCTTGCTCCTGCACCATGCCTGCTTGCTGCACCCATGGCCCTACTATGCGTAACAGCGCTCTTGGGTCTTCCCCTCAGCATTGCACGCCCAGCAGCGGCGTGGGTTGGAGACTGTTGTGTAGGTGTTTCAAGGCACTTCTGGCATCTCGGAGCGAGTCCAGCAGCCTGCATGAATGCAGCTATGAGACTATGGTAGAGAAGGCCAAATGTGATAACATCGAGATCTTACTTGCCACTACCCTCCTTGCTTTGAAGATCTCAAATCAGTAGGACCTGCTGTGTGTGTTTTGGGGGGCCGTGGCAGAGCTGGCTGTCGAGGGGGTCATGGATGGCACAGCTCAACCCAGGGCTCCTGATCTGAAGGCTTGCTCTGGTCCTTCCACTCTGTGCATTCCATGCAAATGGATACCATTCATATACTTTATTGCTAATAAGTTGTAAGGTTTTTAATAAATAATTATGTTTCTGCATAAACCTGTGCAGATTATCATCCACTCTGTTGAAGAACACTTTTTTTTCCCTACTTTGTTGTGATTTTGATTTGTCCTGGATATAAACTCTTGCATCTAAATTATGCAGATTAGGTGACATTGTTCATTTGAAGGGTGTGGAAATGAAACATTTTTCCTTTATGACTAGAATATAAAAAAGTCTGTCTTTGACAAAGATAATTTTGTTTGGTTTTGTCTAATGATTGTCCTGATCTTACTGCAGTTTGGCTCTCTCAACTTAATATGGCAATATGTTAGCTTTTGTGATTCCCACAGTCTGATATTTAGGTATATGTTTGAAGAGCTGCATTTAAATTACTTTGCATCATTGAAACCTAGCAAGTCACAAATAGATGCTGCCCTTGGTAATGTAGGTTTCTTCACTTGACTTAGTTTATTCTGCATATAGGGTAAGTCTGCCTCCCATCCCAGTTTTATCTTGCTATGCAATTACAAAGCCTCATCTATCCTGAACCTTTTGTTTAAGTGTTTCATTTCTAGTCTAGGCTTCCTGCTGTGCGAGTCTTCAGGAATACTTGGCCAAGAGGAGAATGGTGCTTGGGTGGAAGTTAGGCTAGATGAGCCTTTGCCTTTGCTTGCTCTTTGACGAACGTGATTCTAAAATGCATCAACCCCCATTATGATTCCATATCAAGTTTCTAACAGACCTGATATCCTCTGCCTTCGTTGAAACCACCTGTAATTCTGAATGCTGCATATTTTAAAATTGGCCAGTTTGTATATGTATACTCTGAGGTCGTGTAAAAGCCCTTGTTTACCTCCTACAAACCTAGTGTGCAGCGATGTGAAAGCAGTCCCCTTCCTGAACTGATTGGCTGGGTAGCCATTATACGTCTTTTGCCTTTATTTCTTTTTGAAATAAATACGTGGTAACTAATCTATGAAGGTACTGGTGAACAAATACTCCAAAGGAACATTTAAAGCGTGTTTCCTGATGTGTAAAATTTGTTTTGTAGGTTTAGAATTCTGAAGAAGTTTTACAGAAATATTTAGAAGTGTTTAAAATTATTAATTTTAAAATGGCACTTGCATACCACGGGATCTGACTTGAACTTTACAAGTGGTGATGCCTGAAAGTATGCAAGCGATGTTCACTGCTGTTGGACTATTTCCAGAAATGACTTTGACTAGGTCAAGGGTTTCTATCCAACCAGAGAAACAAATGTTTCTGACAGGACAGGAGCAGAGCTCAGAAGCTCTTTTGGATACACGATGACTTGGCAGGACTCGCTGACCACTTTCAGGTATGCAGCAGCTCCTGAGCAGTTGCTGTTAACTGATGCATTCCCCAGTCAGAGCATAGAATGTGCTTTTATAATCCAAGTGTATGTATTTTCACACACACAAAAATATATTTTTAAATTGACAGTGTATTCTGCATATATAAATAAATAAACATCACCCTGTAGGGTAATATTCTCAGTATGCTGCACAGGACCATAAATGTATCGTATCAGCAGTAGAGACATGCATCAGGCAAGTTGTAGGCTTCAGCATTGGCAGCTATCACCTTTGAAGCCCAAGCACCCTCTGTACCTAGACTGACTCCTGGTGGACTTTGAAAGGCTTGCTGCAAACCATGGTGTCAGGTCAACAAGGAGTTAAAATTCTATATGTTTTCTGGAAATATGCTACATGCAACTCTTTCTGTCAAACTTGAATTATAATGCATTGACACCAGTGAGTCATCTCGCTGACAGGGGGGCTCAAACCAAAGCAGTATGGGTTTATTCATTTCTGTCCTCTCAGGGTGAAATAGCTTCACCTGTCAGCTAGTAGTGGCTTACCAGTTTAGAACTAATACGTATTGATTTAACTCCAACCCAGCCCTGCAGTTTCTATGTAAAGCTCAAACCCGTGCTAGAACTCTAGAAGGTTAAGCTTTCATGCTGGGGATTACAGACAATATATAATGCACAGTAACTTTTATAATCATTATGGAGAAACTTGCAGCCTTGCAGTCTGCAGAGCTATCTGTGATGGCTGTTCAGCTCCCAAGAAGGTAGCTGCACTTTGGTAGCTCCCTGAAGCTCTTCAAACTAATTCACATTACTGCAGTCATCTGTCTAATTATCTTTCCTTTAACTTTAAGCCATTCATTTAGCAGGTTTTGCATTACTCTGTTTGTCTGAACAAAGATAAAGTCAGTAGAGTTACAGTTCAGCAAGTGAAACAAGCTGTGTGTATGTTATGGGGATAGATGATAATTTATTTGCCCGTGTGGTGGCAGGAGAGGGTGGGTCAGGGAAACCTCCCCAAAAAAACGCTTAAAAAGGTCTAAAATAGCATTTTTGTCTACTCCTTTTTTTTTGTGTACATCTGTGCTCTGTCTCCTGCTATGAAGGATTTACTGATTCGCCTGTGTGCAAATGTCGAACTAAAATTCCTGTAAGCCTTTATTAGTTGAAAGGAAGTCTGTTTTGTGGTTAAAAGACTGGATTGGAAATTAGGAGACCTGGACTTGTTTTCCAGGCTACATACAGACTTGCTGGGTAAACAAGAAAGGTTCACTTAACCTTGCTTTGCCTCAGGTCTTGATCTCTAATGTGGGGATTAATAGTACTTCCTTTCTCTCTTCCTTAATGTCTTGTCTCTGTTCATACCTCTTTGAGACAGCACTTAAATTGATGTAATCTGGGTCTCATGGAGACTCTGTAGTCATAACTTTTAACAAAAATAAGCTATGTACAAAAAGCAGAGAAGCCGCTGACTTTCTTGGAGAGCAAACTCTGTTAAAAAGTTTATACTTACTTGACTGCCAGTAAAAAAGCAACTTTTCAGCTTTTCGTAAGAAGTGGGAGTACCGTATACCAAGTTGTTTCTACTTTGTGGCTTTTTATTTGTGTGTTTGTATTTTCCACTTAACCAGCTGGTGACAAATTTTTCCTTGTCTCTGGTTGGTTTGTTTAATGCTACATGTACAGTTGGGTGCGTCCATTAGAAACAGTGGCCATTTGAATTTAGCATATGGAGTTTTCTGTCAGGCTCTTAATTGCTTTTGCTACTTCTGATGACATAGTTGAAAATATATTGGTTTGTTTTTTTTTTTTTATTACATAGTCGTAGGAAATACTTGTTCTTCATTTGCTGCTGAGATAGGAAGTTAAAGCAGCAGCAAACCAATCTGCAAGTGCTGTTGTGCTCTGAGCGGTGCCATGCAGATCTGTGGCTTGTAGGGCCCTGTGACAGGGCATATACATCATTGATTAAAGTTTTGTCAAACATTGGTACTTCCTGATTTTAATGCAACAGCAATGTTGCACTTAGTCTAACACTCAGAGCAACCAGGGAACCATGTGATTGAAATATGATGTAGTTAATTGTAAAGCCTCCAAGTAATATGACCTTAATTGCTGGCTTACTGATAAAACATAGAAAGTGCTTCTTTTAATATTGCATAAAGACAAGTGAATTTCGGGTACCGTAACATGACCAGCTAAAAAGTGACTTGAAGCAGATACTTTCAATCTGCAAAATGTTTGAAAAAGCCTTCAGAAGGTGTTGAGGATTTAACATGACTAATACAAGGCTGATGTTGGCCTTTAACGGGTCATTGACAGCTATGGTAGGAAGAGAGTGAAAGGCTTCAGTTGCTACTGGTGAAAGTTCTTTGGCAAATACTGGCAACTCACAAAGCAACATACCTGGGAATATGCAGCGCAGACAAATCGGGTATTTTGGCATCCTGTATGGAGGGCAGCGTGGTGTCAAGCCTGCACTTGTGGCCTCTGCAGCATGCAAAATTCACATTAGTGTTAAACTTTCTCAGCAAGTTGTGAGCATGGCTGGAGTCTGCAATGATGATGCTAATAGCCAAAACAGCTTTTATTGTGGTAAACTAACTCATTGCTGGTTAACACTGACATTTTAGCCTGCTCTGTGTGTTGATGCTGCTGTTTCAAAGCTTCATCACATTCCACTTCTATCCACATGGAGCTTCCCTGACTTCAGAATAAGGTGCCTGGAGTTAGACAAGCTTTGCCAGAGACTACTGTCCCTTTGTCAAAAGTCACAATGGGTCAACGAGCAGTCCTGTCTGGTTTAAACCAATACATGTGAAAAGGAAAGTACTTCTCCCTCTGATGGTCCTGCCTGCTGCTGCTCTAACAAGAATGTGGAGGCTGGTGAGTAAACCATTGCATACAAACCACACACGGGTAACAATAGGGTTTGCTGTCAACTACCCAGGCTGGATTAGCAGTGAGTGCCTGCAAGCAAACAGCTTAATGACTCACTGTTCATCTCCTGAGCCTTCCGATTTCCTCAAAATGTTCCTTGAAGTTGGGCTTGAATTAACTATTCATAATTACCTCAGGATCTTTTCTGAGATAATTATGTGCTGTAAGTGAGCCTACCTCAGGAGGGGGATTATGTGCAACTAATAAACACCACATCACAACTGGAAGCCAAAGATGGAGCTGGTTGATTCAAGGACAAAGAGCCACTACCAGAAATACTTGAGTTTCTCACAGTACGCAAACAACCCTGATTAACTGGGACATTCGTCAGGCAAACTAATCCATCTGACCCTGACTTTGCACACTTATCTCCTCCTTTGGACTCTGTCAAAGTGCTGGCATAATACTTCAAAAATACTTTACACTGTGATCAGCAAGATTGAGGAAAAGCTGTCTGCCCCTAGCATTTCTTGTCCTCTTGTGTCCTTTTTCACCTGTCACAAGCAATCGGTGTGCTACAGTGATGAAGTCAGGACCAAAGAAGCTGAAAGGCCTGCTGTACTGATTGTCAAGGAATAAAGACTAGATAATGTGCATCCTGCCAGGTCGCTCTTACTGTCATCTACTGGCTGAACGAAGTCTTTCCCCTGACCTCCTGAATACTGAGAGAGGTATCTTAATGGTTTAGGAATTCAAACATAGTATCTTTCCCCCCTCCCTCTTTAAATACCTCCTTTTAATTCTGCCTTCATGTGCTACCTGAATTTCTGCCAAAGCATTTCTTATTAATTTTGTAGAGTGTACACAGTCTTGAGAGATGATACTTCATTACATATTGGCAAAATGAAATTATTTTTTTTAGGGGCTAACAGATCTTGCTGTTTACTTCAGGTTAGGGCAGTCACTGCATTTGCTGAAAGTATTTTTCCTTGTCTATTCAGTTTTTCTTGTCATCATGGCTGTGTTCCTTCTATTCATAAAAGCAGCATGTAGTTCTTCAGTTTGCAAAAATTGCATAATGTATGTATTGGTGATTAAACAGGAAATAGCTGAGAGGGAAAGAGGCTTGGAGAAAGCTTGTGGTGCCAAATGAACATCTTTATATTTCCAGAGTTTTGCTTTCCAAAATATCTAGGCTTTACATCTGTTTAAGTGATGCATCTGTCTGATGATATGTTTGACTATGTATAGGAGTTTGGTTGATGTGTAATGGTACTGAGTCAATATAACAGTTTCTCTGTTGCCCAGCAATTAGTTGTTTTTTTTTTAAAAAAAAAAAAAAAAAGAGGAGGAAGACTGTGAATTTGTCTCGGTGAGCGTCCTCTCATGCTCCAAATCATTTAAATGTCCTAGAGAATCAAGGTATGAATCCACAGCCTCAAAGGATGTGCAGGTCTGGGCCTCCTTGTTGGAGTGGCAGTTTGTCATTCATCATCATGGAGTTCAACTCGGAGCATTGGGGTGCTTGCGACCCCAGGTTTCACAGCTATGCGGCAGGACACAATTAGATTTGGAGTAGATGGTGGTAGAAACTGGCTGGTAAAGTTGGTAACTGTTCAACATGGGCAAGACCGCCTTTGACACTGGTGGCAGAAGCGTAGAGTTACAGGTCGTTACCAAATAGGATCAGGCAGACTGGTCACCTCTAGGAAGAAGGAGTGGTGAGATGGGAGAGCGGAGAAGGCACCAGCAACCAACATCTTGTGTTTGGCTCCCTTGTACAGTCATCTTATTCCTGAAAGTCTGGGAAAAACAAATGTGGTAGTAATACAGTGGCCCCCAGGCTTGCTTTGTTTGGTATTCATTAAACATCACACTTTAGTTTATGTACTCTGTGTGGTTTTCCCAGAGAGGAGGTTTGTGCTGTTTTTTCTCAGAACTGCTTTTTCTCAGAAGCTGGAGAGAGCTCCCCTCTTGCTCCGGCTGCATTTCCTTGGCTTGCAGATGCCTGCAGTCACCTCCCTTTGAACTGAAAAGTGCTAGAAGGGCTGCTTGTCAAAATTGGCTTTTTTTCACAGCTGCATGGGACAACATGGAGTAGCATCACAGTTTGCTTGGTCCCCAGTCCTCAAATGTCCCATTTCAACAGTGCAGCTTGCAAGGAGGGTCGGGAGACTGGAGATCCACCTCTGCTTTCTCAGGGAGCTTTTCACTGTTGTTCTGTTCTGCGTCCCTGTTACAACCTCCCGACAACTTTAAAAATGAGTACAATAGCACCACGATCTAGTGATTTATGGGTAAAACCATCCTATAACAATAATTGGCTGGCCGTCAGTGTAGTCACATCTGGTTTCAACTTGTGTTCTTCTGTCAATAGCTCTAACACAGAGAAGTAGCTCCACCAGTTGCGCAGGGGTGAGATGAAAGGCTCCAGCTTGGCTGTGGTGTGTGGCGAGCCCCTGGTGTTGTTAATGGAAGCTGACAGTCTAACATCCCGCTCCATCTGCTCCCAATTTATACCTTGAGATTTATTGTCTCTCGAAAAGATCAAATAAAGACTTGTGAAACAGAATTACTGGTTCTGAAAGCTGTAGGGGAAATGTAGTGTAGCTCCCCTTCTGTACTTTCAAAGCTAGAAGGCAGAAGCAAGATATCTTTAAAAGCAAGCAAAGCCCTTTCACAAGGTCTGCTAAAGATGGAGAGTAACCTGTCCCTCGCTCAGCGTTCACGGTTGCTGTCAGGCCGATGCTTGGCTTCAGGAACGGGGACTTACAGGTCTCTTGTGTTTCTACAGCCTGAACTGGATAATTTAATTCATTTACAGCCGTAAGAGATACACAAAGTATCCCGGCTGGACCCAGAAGCCCAGATATTCCAGGGAAGATGCCAAAGCTTTTGTTTCTTTGGCATTTATTTCCCCTAGAAAGGGTTGAGCGCTGCAGGTACAGGGCAACATAACATCACCATGGTCCTTTATGTCAGAGACAGCCAGTGCCTGTGTTTGCGGCGGAACGGAAACCCTGCCGAGGTTTCAGTCAGACAGCAGTGAGGTCCCTTCTGCTTGGAGTCTGGCTCCTGGTAACTTGGGAGCAGAGTCTAGCCCAGGTTGGGGACATCATGTCAGGAAAAAGTTGATGGGTCTGCAGCAATGAGGTGGGTTCTTCAGCAAGCAAAGCAGCAGTGGCCAGGATGCGTGGAAGTGGCAGAGGCTGCTTCAGGCCCTTGCTGGAGCTGTTTGTGGAACTTCAGGAAAACACTTAGGGGCTGGAAGTTTGCCAGAAGGCTTTATATGCTTTTGTCAGGTTTATACGGCTGCAGGTAACCTAGTGCTGGTTCAGCTGTGGCAAGTGTTGGCGTTTGCGAAGTGGGTGAAGCTCTGCACCTTCACAGAATTTGGAGCAGCTCAGCAAGGGTCCTTCAAAGACTGCCTTTCCAGTGGTGCAGAGGGAGGGAAGGGCAACATTATTCACTGAGGACAACAGACGTAACAAATAAAGCAGGAACTGGGGTGTGAAGGGGAAAGGTGACATGAGAAAGGTAATTGCCAAAGTTCTCATAAACATCACCTCCATTTTATTTCCTTATCCATGTGGTTGTGTTTGAAAGTTTGGTTTGATGTGCCTTTACAACAGTATAAACAACCTGAAAATAAAAATCTATCATAGTCAAAAATGTGGTGGGGGGAGAAAAAATGTTGCAGTAACCACTTCTGTGTTTTTCTCTAAAAGGAAAAAAAGTAATCCAAAAAGTAGCATCTAGGTATAGATATTTCAAAGTAACAGCTCTATTTTTTGCCACCTTGTGGGATAGTTCATAGACAGAAAATTAAGGATATGGGTATGACAAACATCAGTTGTATAGAATAAAGCTAAGAAATTCTATGTTTATTGCTAATGTGCCTAGTTAACATATTCACGCCCATCTGAAACACCCTGTCTCCCGTTGCTGCAGGACTTAAGTGTTTGAAAAAAGAACTCAGTAAAATTAGTAATCTAAAATTGCTGAATGACTGGGGATGACAAATATTGACAAGGGAGGACAAGTGTTTGACAAAAAGCTTTTGATTTGTGGAAGTGTTTTAGGAGAACATACTGTTAGAGCACCGTGTATTCAGATCTGTTGAGTTGCTTGTATTGCGTTTAATTTGTTTATACTACTTAAGTGTCCATTATTAAATGACACAATTTAAAGTTTATCTGTTCTGCTGTAGGAAGTGAGCAAAGTTTCTATAAAATTTAACATTTTTATTGGCAGAACAACTTTAAACTTTTTTTTTTTCTAGAAATCCGAGTCTTAAATGTGCAGAACTGTTTTCAAAACCTTAGAACAAAACCCTGCATGAAAAACAGAGATCTTTCATGGTCCTGGTTATAACTGGTTGATAGTTTTTTCCCCTATCTCCGTGGCATTGCACTTGAGACTGATGTGTTTAGTATGCTTCCTTGAAAAAAAAATGTAGACTTTCTGACTTTAGTTATTTTGCAAATGCAAATAGAAAATCTAAAATAATAAAAAGTTTGTTATTCTTAGGCATGTACTTTTAGTAATGGGAAAAATACTTAAAATTTTTTTCCTTAAACTGGGACGTTTGCTACAGAACATGCTTTCTTATCATTAAAGAGACTTTAAAGAAACGATGCTTTTGGAATATAAATAATATATTAGTGATGCTTTATATATTTTTCATATACTTCATGTAGATGACGAAGATCATCCCAATTACAACTCATGTCCACCAGCAAAATGGGAAGTAAAGAGAGTGCTGGGCTTCTCCTGACCAGGCAACTAAGTTTTTTCATGAGCCTCACAGCTGGGCAGCTCTTAGGCAAATAAGTGCTACTTCTGTCCCTTAGATCTGTGAATTATAGAATATGGGAACCTTGGGCTGATAAATGCTGGACTCGCACTCCATTGGCTTCAGGGGAGATCTGAATCAGTCCTATAGTCAGAGCAAAACAGGAAATCACTGATTCAAAAAGCCATATTTGTTGAGTAATTATTGAAATTTTGCCATTGGTCATTTCACTGGAATTCTGTATACTGTATAAATAGAAATGGTTAAAAAGTCTCCTGTTGCAGTGTTTAAATAAACATGTTAATAGAGAATTTTAGGAGAAGGCATGAGGAATGTAGCTGAAATGGCAGCATTACACTTTTGGTTTTTAGTGAAAGGCTCTTTTTTTTTTTTTTTTTTTTTTTTTTTCTTATCGTGCTGCTTGAAGGGTTATGATTTAAAAGAAAGGGAAAAGGGGGTGACATACCTCATTCACAAAAAGGGAGGTTTTCAAACGAACAAATACTCATTAGGGACCAGATTACGAAAATGCTGGAATTCTCTGGATTTCAAATCTTAGGTCTTCTAACCACTACGTGTGCGCTTTGGGGTTTCCCTCCTCCCACCCTCTCTTTTGTGGATTGTTCTCAGCCCTTGCTCTGGGTAACCTCTGTAACAGGTACTGTGGCTGTAGGGTTGCTACATGTTTGCTGCACAGACGAGTGTGTCACGCGTGTTGGAGCGCAGCATTTACTTTCCTCTGTACAGCTCGATAGCGGTACAGAGCCGATATCTGGCATCGCTGCAGGTTGCACAAGGCTTGCATTTTGTTTTGAAAAATACAGCCTCATAAGCTCGGGCAATTTTTCTTGCAGCCAGTGAGCTTGGGTGCCTTGGTTCTCAGGGTATTGAAGATGAAATGCCCCGGGAAGACCTTTTTGGGGAGCATTTGTTTTGTTTTGGGGTTTTTTGGGTTTTTTTTGGAGGGGGGGAATCCGGCGTTTTCTTTGGCTCTCATTTGGGTGATCCAAAGTATTACAAATGCCCTTTGGAACTTGAAGACAGTAAATGTCTGCAGTGGGACTTCAAATATATACGCAGCATCTAATTTGAAGACAGAGTTTTCAAAAACAGAAAAAGCTGAGTTCTTTAGAAATTCTCACCACCTTGCAATAGCACTGGTAAAACAGTAGTAAAATAGTTATGAGAGGTGCTACATGGCTAATTCCTGTTATTTTTGGCATGTGTGTTCATTAGCAGTTGACTAGTTAACAAGATTATAAAACATTACCAAATAAATAATAAGACTAAACAAGCTTGATGGATGCAGCTGCTGTCACAGCCCATTGAGCTCAGAGGGAATTCATAATGTTTTCTATAATGCATGTCACACTGTATAGTTGGTCTCTGACAGATGTCCTGCAGTAAACTTCGGTGGTTTAAGACCTCACTGACGACAGAATAGGCTGAAAGGCTGCTGTGGGTCAATCTGGCATAATAGCTAAAATTTATCTTTGTCTCTGGCTTAAGGCCCTGGGTTGTGCCTCAAGTGTGGCACTGCACTCCTGTCCTCTACCCAGCACCCTGTTATCTTCCAATGCAGCAGACGTCCGTGGAGAGCGAGATCTCACACATCCACAGCATGTTTTGCTGGAGAACATCTGGCAGAGCCTTTGCCTGCCTCTTCAGCATAGGTTGCCTCTTTCTTCTCAATTCCTCTGTATTACATTTATATTTACCTCTCTCTCATTCTGAGCAGATAGCGTTCAACACGTGCTTTGCAATGCCATGAGTGATCAGAAGCGATACCCACCAGCAGAAGAGCAGGCTTCCCTGAAGTCTTTGGTTAGATGTCACAAGGACCTGCGGGAGAGAGAAGCAGATGTTTGCATCTGTGTGGAGCTAGAGCGGGAGGCTGCCCTGCTCGCTTCTCAGCCCATTGGGGAAGCAGAGTCGTTTGCAAATTTGCTTCATAGGATACTAAGGTTCCTACCAGCTTGTGCTTTGAAACAAGTGATTTGTCTGTTGCTATTAAAGTTAGAAATTGCAGTAGCACAATACACAGGGGCTGCTCTGATTTTTTTCTCTGGGAAACAAAAGGGGAAGAAAATGATATATGGCTGTTCAGGTTGTATTGCATGGAAAAGTGCAAAATGACAAGCTGTAGAAAGTAAGCAGACATGGCTATTGAAATGAAGAGATAAAGCTGAATCCTTTATTTCCCCAGACTGCAGGTCACGCCACTGCCCTTTTGTTATCTGGCCGGGCAAGTGATAACATGGTAGCTAATGATGAAGCAACAAATTTCTGTCCTGGTTTTTAAAAGCCATACTGCAGTATTAATGGGAGCTGCCCTGTGAAATGCAATCTATTTAAGTAATCCTGCTGACAGCTGTTTTCCTCAGCCCTTGATTCACTGCTCATCTGGTGACTGCCGATTGCCCTTACCATCGCACTGGCATTTCTCTGTTTCCATGGCACTGCTTTGCATATGGAAGGAGCGCTGGAGTGTGTGCCTAGCGCTTTTTTACGGTGTTAATGGTTCTCATCTGGTAAAGAGATGTCAGGTCAACTGGTTAAATGAAGTTTGCCAGAAATAAGGTATGAATCTATAACTTCAGCTATCCAGAAGCCTGATCCCAGGGACTGAGGACTTGCTGTGGTATCTCTAGAAAATGTAAAAGTAGTTTTGTCTTACTATAAGCTTTGCCTGGCTCTTTCCTTCAGTTTGGGGATTAAGCTGTAAGTTTTGGGTAATATTTTCAAGAATCTTGATGATTTAGATTAAATTCCTATTTTAAAATTGATATTTTCTCCACAGTGATGTAGAGACCTAAGTTTCAATTTCAGCAATCCGTTTGATGACACAATACTGTGAGTGTCGGCTCTGGTGCTTTGATGAGAACAGTTGCTGTGCTGGCGGGCACATCCAGCAGACAGGAGGGGATTAAAAATTCCTAAGTGGAGAGGAGTATTTGCCATGGGTGCTTTGTGGTTTGTAAGTATACCCCAAATCTTTCCTGTAAAGAAGGGAGACTGCCTGACTACTTATGAGGATACATAAGCTCCTTCAATTACACTCTCCAATTAAAAACAAACAAACACAACAACAAAAAACAACACCACAACAAACCCAAAACATTTGAAATCGCATAATAAGATTGTGCAGTGAGTGAGTTAAAAGCTTAGAAATGCCAGAACTGAAGTTACCTTGATAATCTACCTATAGGCTTGTTAGGTGTGTGCATTATGTTAGTCTTTAATTATGTGTTTCTGCATTAGCTTTTCTGTGGGTTCTACCTTGTTCAGAGCAACAAGTAGGTGATATTTGCTGAAAGGACAGAGATTATCTGACTTCTCGTTTTCATCTCATTGCTCGGTGTCCATTATCCATCTATTATACAGGATACCGCAGTCAGGTTTTGCACAGATGACAGCAATATTAATTGTCTTGTGATACAGTGTATGGCATACCTCAACTGTTATCGAAGCGAACCACCGTAAAGAATTGATCTGTTTACTGTACCACTATCATGCAGGAGATATTTTCACTTCAAATTGCATATTGAGAAAGCAGGGCACTGAGTAAGGAGGTATCCTTTGACTTTTTGAGACATGCAGGTAGGATTATTTTACAGGCAGCATTTGATATGCTTCAAGCACAGCTCCCATTGGTTTTGGTTCGAACTAAAGATATTGGCCCTGCAGCAAATCAGACTTGCAAGTTCCCACTATGCATCCTCTCCCTTTTCCCTGAAATGGGGAATGCATCAACAGCCTGCTATGGAAGGTTAAAAATATGCCTCACTGAAAGTTTCTGGGGTGTTTTGGCACCCAGTCTGTGGGGCTCAGGTGTGCTGAAAAAACATGTCTTAATGACTGTGCCCCCTGGGGTTCTCCATGCAGTGGTAAGCTGAGCTGCCATATGATTCTTTCCCATGAATGATGGGATAAACGCTTGCCTTTCCTAAACACCATGGAGACTGGGGTAGCACTGGAGTTCAGCAGCACTCAGGAGGGCTAATGTATGTCTCTGCTGCAGGAAGGACTGGGTACGAGCCAAAATAGAAATGGATTCTTGGCATGGGTCTATTGTGCTACCCAGCCAGCTCACCAAGGTCACCCAGGAGTTGGGTGTGTAGATGGAAGGGGCTTGGGACCAACCTCTGCACACTGGACTGAAATAGCTTGGTTACACAGGCATGCCCAGGGAGATTGGCCTGGCATCTAGAAACTCTGGAGAAAAGAGGACTGCTGACAGCAAAACTGAACCGATTTTGACCATAAGGCTTTTGCTTGTCTTTCTGCATTTCTCAGCCTCGCTTACCTGTTTTCTTTCAATTCCCTTACCAAATGAAGCAGGGATCAGGAGGCAGTAGCCTCTGTCACTGCTCACACTGCAAATGTTCTCCCTGTTGTTCATCCCCTGGGCAAAGGGGGCTTTTCTTGGGACAGCTCTAGTTGGCAAAGCCTCCAGTGGGCCCCTGTACCTCTTGGGCCAGATGTAGCAGAGACAGAGTATCCTGGTTTCAGCTGGGACAGAGTTAATTTTCTTTCTAGTGGTTGTTGTGTTTCAGATTTGGTATGAAAGAAATGTCAATAATACATATTGTTTTAGTTGTTGCCAGGTGACATTTATAGTTTTCAAGGACTTTTTTCAGTTTCCCGTAGAAGCTAAGAAGCCTGGACAGAATGATGGACTGGCCAATGGAATATTCCATACCATAGATGTCATGCTTAGTATATAAATGGGGTTAGCTGGGCGGTGGGTGCTCGTGATCATTGCTTGGGACAGTGCCAGTTCACCAGGCGGTGAGAGTGACTTGTGTCATTATTATTATTATTGTTATTATTATCGTTATTTGCCTTTTCTAATATTGTTCTATTAAACTGTCTATCTCAACCCAGGAGGTTTTTGTTTTGTTTTGTTTTGTTTTGTTTTTCCTTTCCTCTCCTTTTCTCCCTCTTCTCCCTACCTCTCCTGGGATGGGGAGGTGGGGTAAGCAAGGAGCTGCATGGTCCTAGCTGCCAGCTGGGGTTAAACCATGACACAGAGGTGTGCTACCACAGGATTTATGGGGACTGGAGAGGAAATCTTTAGTGTTAAAATAAGAGTTTGCAGTTACAAAAAAAAAAAAAGAGGGGAATTATTAGAGAAACCTGTAAGTAGTATTCTCTTTTCCAATCAAAAGTACTAATTTTGCATTAAAAATGTATTTTTAAAAAAAAGTCATTTGAAATGCCTTGTTCTCCTTGTGAGATCACCCTATAGATATAGTCCACTTAATTGCAATGTGCTTAATTGAGGCAGCCACTTTTACTGGGACATCTCCCAGGGAACCATCTTAGCCTAATGATTATCAATGCCAATGGTTGTTGCCTAATCAGGTCAGTGCCATAAATCCCGCTTAACAAGAATGCGTTCAGTGAGTATCAAGTGATTAAACAGTGTTTAAACAGGTGTTAAATATGTGTGGGATGTCATGTTTAAACACGGGGAAAACCAAAATAAAATGGAAAGCAATAGGTGTGAATCTCAACAATAGTAAGTGCTATCTTTGTCCTTTCTTTTCATTTAGTGTAGGACTTTCTCTGAGTGTCAAATCTCATCTGAAATTTTTCATCTTTCATCACAGGGCAAATGGTCCTGTGAATGAAAGCCAACTAGGTGCTTAGGGAATCAGCACTAGCTCCTGACTGCTCTGATTCGGTTTTCCACTCATGTAGGACTTTTGAAAGATCCTTAAATACTCCAGGAATTTGTATATGCCGAGGCGTTTGTTGGTTTTGGGTTTTTTTTGTGTTTTTTTTTTTGGGGGGGGATGGTGGATGGTGGTAGTGATAGTTGGTACAGAATAGCTGTAAAATAGAGCAATAAAGATACTGTTGGGCAGAATCCTTCTGCCACTTTTGATTTAAAAGTCTTAGGATAATATAGAAAGCCAATAGTGTGTAGTGCTGGTATGGATTGCCGGAATAGTTACAGTCCGTGTATTCTGCTACTGCCTCCTTTTCCTGAATACAAATGGCAGTTGTTGTCCATCTTTGTCCCCCTCTACAAATACAAGCTGGACAGAAGCTCACCCCTGTTTCCCATGGCATAACTTACCCCTTAATGGGGAGGTTTATTTTATCAGGATTCTGCTGTGCAAGTAACGTTCTCCATTTTTGATCTGATCATGTGCCCTATAATCCCTATTGATTTATAACAAAATACAATTGTGACATATTTTGTGAGTATGCAGTACTGAATTAAATTTGGGAGAGAAGCTTAATAAGCTCTCTCTGTAAAGATTAAGAACAAGAGGTGTGTATTTTCTAACAGAAAACTACTATTCAATATCTGATAGAAATTCTGCTGCATTGAACTGAAACCTCTGGGGTGTGTGGGTCTTCATGATGGCCCTGGAGGCAAGGAGTCTGTCCCACTGATGTCATATGAAATGCATACAAGTTTCCATGTGCATCTGAAACAGTTGCCCACAGCTGCCTTTCTTCATCTTAGTCTTCTAAGAAACAGGCCTTTCCTTTCTGAGCGTTTTCATGGCCCCGATTGCTCCAACATTTTGTTTGCAGACTTCTAGACTTCTAGGTTTTCACAGTTGTTTTCTTAGCAACCACGCCAGCTCTGAGAGTAGTCATTTTGCATTCATTCAACTGCAATACAGGAAGAATCTTTGGAATTATGGGGGGAAATTTCACCATTGCTTCCGATTGAAAGGTGACTATATTTTTATTTTGACATCAGGTTAGATCAGGTGCAAAACAACTGCAGTGCAATGAAGCACTTACCCCTCCTGTCTTGATGCAGTTCCTGCTATATATTAGTCAGTGGCTGTAGTTCTGTCCAGCCTTTTTGTGTACATCAACTTTATTTTACTTCTGAGTCTGGTTTTATCTTCTCTTTGGTCTTCAGTAATGTAGTCACTTAAAAATATCAGAGAATATTTTCATCTTTTGCTCCAGAATGATTTTTATGCATCAAATCCTTCCAGTGTAGTAGAATAACTTTTTTAAAAAAAAAAATCATGAAAATGTCATTTAAATTTTGATGTAAGGTTTGGCAAAATTTTTTAATTACACTATAACTCATATTGATGTTTAGAAAAAAAAACCAAACAAGCCAACCCAAAACCCTAGTGCTTTCCCACCCCCTTCCCTCCTCATTCTGCACACTAATTTGATGGATCATTAGGAGTTTTAAATAGAAATAGCTCTGTATTTTGTTACACAGCAAACTTGGTGTCAGAAGATATTTTGGAACTCACAGGAAGCATGGCTGGTATTACAGCAGCTACTTTAATTTTGCTGCGCTTCTCTAGCTTTGCGGAACACAGCCACAAAAACCTGCGAAGGGACAGGTTGTGATAAATCTTTAATAAGAGACTTATTTAATATTGCAGAACTAAAACCAACTTGCATAGGAATGGCAGAGATGTTACTGGCATGTATTCACATCATCAAGGTATGTTACTGAATCAGGTTAATTTACATTCTGGCACAAAAATGAAATCTCTGTCATTTAAAGTGGTCTTTTTGTAAAGTACAGAGTTACGCAGCTGCTGCTTCTTCTTTTTATTTCGTTTGTAGATAGAAAGTTCCAAACAAGCATTGAACTTAGTCCTTATTCTGGAATAACAAACAGGCAAACTCTTAAATGACAAAGCAAAGTCTGGAACTGAAGAAAATATTATTTTCATCCTGTAAAAGTGAGTCTGAAACATAGTGCAAATTAGTGGTCTTGTGGCGGCCCTACCATGGATTTAGTAAAGACAGAAAATGAATGTTAATCTGCTCAATCTTAGTCTCATGCTGTAAACTTTCCTTTTTAACAGCAGCTTAGTGTGAGTTAAGGATGTGAGTGCTCCAGAAGGCCCTGTCTCTTACGAAGCTGGCACTGCAGCCAGCTAGTTACTGTTCAGAAATTACAGCTGCAGAGGGAGAGGCCATCAAAATTCATCTTTGGGTTGAATCTCGCACAGTTTTCATGCAGTTGTCCCATCCACGGTGGCTAGCTGCCACAGCTCACAAGCCAAGCAGCCTCCTTGGCAAGATTTCAAGTGGCACTCAGTCTTTCCCATCTGCAGTAGCCCCTCTAAGGTGGGCATCCTTTGCCTTCCTCTCTCTTTGTGCCAGACCCTGTCATGCCTCATACTCCCAAGAGCACTTGCCGAACTTATCACTGTGTAGAGGTGTTCCCGTATTTTTCTGTTCTCTCTTATTTTATTCCCCTGTGTTGTGGTTTCTCCATTCCTTCTGCTGTAGGCTAGTTCTCTTCTAGCAGAACGTCATTCACAATCTGCTCCAATGTAATGCAGTTCTTGTTTATATATCGCACCAAAATACTTCTTTCCCTGTTTACTGCTGCAGTGTTTGCATAGAACAGGAATAGGCTGGGTTAGATCTATTGCATTCATCGATTATGAGATGACCACTGAGGGGCCATATTATGGGAGAGGTGAGGATGTGGGAAAGACAACACAAATCTCTATGAACTCTGCTGCGTTATTTGCACAAGCCACAAAATAACCTCTTAAAATATGCAAAAAGGTCAGTGAGATAATGCAAGGATTTCACTACCTGGGCACCAGAGGCTGTGTTCCATTAGAAAGGAAATAAACAGGGAGGTATGCGTGTGCAGCTAGCCTTGGCTTGCTTCCAGATTCAAAACACGTGTGAGCTGGCAAAGAAGAGAGCAATGCTAGTAATTTGGAGAATAATGACTGAGGATGTGAGACTAGAAGCGAAACAGCTGGAAAGGAGCTAACAGAAAAGTTTAACTGAGTGGATGTTGAACATACCTGAAAGATGAGGTCGAATCAGCAAACTCAGGAGAGATGCAGAGCAGTGAGAGAAATATATATTAACATCAGATTCTTCTAAATAGATGTTAGAATAGCTCGCTGCCAGATGTTGCATTCTTTGCAGAATTTGGCTACTTCTTTTTTTTGCCAAAATGAGAACTAACTGAGCCCTTTTCGAAATTTTGGTCCCAATGGTGAGTGTTGAATGCTTTGGAAGTGCTGGCCATGGGTGGGATCAAAAGCTTGTAATTTATTCCAAGTCTGAATTCTTTCCGTGGCAGCAGCCATCCTTTGGGGCCTAGCTGGCTTGCTTTATTCCCTCCCATCATGCTGGTATGGCTGCCTTTCTGTATTAATGGCTGTCTTCCTTTGTAACTTATTTTAAGGGCTCTGTTGGGTGGTTTGGTTCCCGTCCTAGAGGACTGATGCCATTCAGTTAATAAGATCAAAACCTATCTTTGCCTGGCCTTTCCCCCTTGATTTTTTTTTTTTTTTTCGGGGGGGGGGGGAATCCAACAGGAAAGATACTCTTATTGACAGAGATCTGATCACACAGGTCCCCCACAGCAATGTTGTGCTTCTAGAGCAGGAGAGAGGTCATTGAAGACAAAACCAAATAAACCGAAGAAAGAAAGAACAAATCCTCTGTTCCCAAACCTTGCTGCTTTTCAGAGCTGCCTGTTTTGGGATTGCGTGGATAAGAAAGGAAAGGCGCTTTTTGATTAAGGAAGGAAATCAGCTGTTTGGATGACTGAAATAATGCCAAAGCAAGCAGATGAAAAGGTAAACGAAGACAGAAAGAATAGGTGCAATTAACATGTAGAAGTAACAAATCATGGGAGCATGAGGCTAGAGGTGCTTGCTGGAAGCAAACACAGAATGAGAGGAAAATGGAGGCAAAGATAACTCTTCTTCCCTCCAGCTTGATGTATCTTCCACTCCGTCAGCTGCCTTTCAGAAAACCTGGAAGGATTTTGGCACTCAAAAATAGGGCTGGATTTTCAGCATTACTCTCTCCTGCACTGCTGGTTTGCCCTGCAGCAGCTTCCCTGTCTGGCCCACCAGCAGTGACTGGACATGAAACAACTTCAGACCAAGAAGTAGACCCCACCTAAAGTAGCACCAGGCTCCTGTTCATGTCAGATTAGGAAAGAGAAAGTGGGATTTAGAAGCTGCACGTGTTAGTAGGTCACACCAGCACCAAAATCAACATTTTCAGAAGACCTCAGTCTGCTGAGGGAGAAACTTAAAACGGGACCTGAGCTGTTTTGAAAGTAGCTGGGCAGGATCTTGTTGTGCTTGAAGACTGGTCTAAGCAAGTTGTAGGTTCATGGGCATCTTGTCATGCTGAAGATATTCGGTAAGGTTTTTGGAAACCGGTATTCTTTATATACTCAATGTTCTGAGCCTTGTGTATTTGTGTACCAGGCTTTTGGCTGTAGCTTCTTGGAAACGTTTCGACATTCTTCTGTACTGCTGACAGTGTGGAGACCCATGTTTGTTGTGTTCTCGGTTTGGTGCTTCCTGGTCAACAGAAATAAAAAGATGGTTATGCTGACAGCTAGCAGTGTAAACTCAGCATGGTACATAGCCATCAAGCTGGGTTAGTCTTCTTTCCTGAAAGGTGTGCTGAGTCAAATGCTGGCTTTAGTCTTTTGGATTCAATCCCTTTCTTCTTTTTTTGTGGGGGAGAAGAAATTGTTGACTTGCACTTGTGAGTTTAATTGCTTTTGATAGAATAGTTGTAGATCTATTTTCTTGCCAAGATACCTTTTTTGCATATACTTTATAAACAGAAAGCTAAGTAAATCAGCTGGGGATGTATTGAATGCCTCAGGAGTATCTGTATCAAAGGAGGGAGGACTAGTGGCAGAGCGGAGCCAAAGCCTGGTCTTCCTGCTGACAGTGCCACATTTGGAGGGGACATAGAAAGGTGCGGGAGAAAAGGATCAGGGAGAAAATGAGAAAGTACCTTTCTGGGTTAGAAGTGAGAACTGTAAGGAGAAGGTAGTAGGAGAAAGGCTCACTGATGGACCCAGTGGCCAGAATCCACTTTTGTAAGGCGCAGACTCGTCTTCACTGTGTTTCAATCCAGAGTAAAGAAGATCTGGACTTCTACAGAAATAACTCTGTAGATGCAAGGGAAGCAATTCTCTTTAATGGGGTAAACTGCAAATAGAAATTCATTGTCTTTTTCGTGGATCTTTAATGTTCTGCCTTCCAGAGAGCTTTTTCATACTTCTGATAGCGTGCATAGCTTATTCTTAGCCACGGAAACCCAGAATTGAGAATCTGATGTCACCATCTCTGCGATTCTTTTCTGTATTTGGTTTCCTACTTTTTCAGTTTCCACCCTGACTGTCTCCAGATACTTCTTATTAAAATAATCCTTTGTGAAGTGACAGGCACATGAAGACCTGAAAAAGTAAAGTAAGCTGAGGATGACTGAAGGTGCTGATAAAAGGCAATCAGTTGGAGAGAGCAAAGGATGAAGCATCAGATGTAATCTGTCTGGCATGTGCCTAATTAGCACGTGCCTTCAGGCTTGCAGCCGGGCAAGAGCTGGGAAGTTCACTGAGCAAGTTCGCTTGGCTTCTCTGCACTGCTTTTCGCGCACGCAGGAAGAAAAGGTGAAAAAAATATTCCCTAGGATGAGCAATAGGACCCTGAAAGGCGAGGTAGAAAACAAAAAGGCTTGACTGGAGTAGTGAAGCAGATAATAAGGTAATTAGAACTGTGAAAAGTTGACAAAGCACTAGACCGAGATGAATTGCATCCCCAAATGCTATAGGAAATGGGCAAGGAACTAGAGCAGCCTCCCCAATGAACTTCTGACATGGAACCCTCATTAACTCGAACAGAATTTGCACATATGCCACAAAAATAGTTTTTGTCCTTTTGAAGTGCAGAGCTTCCAAAGGGTTGGGAGGAGGGGTTGGCATAATGCACACAAGTTTACAAGGAAAACTGCAAGGAGTAAAAATAATATAGATGTCCTTGCTAACAATGTGGAAGACTAGGGAAGGAGGAAGTTGCTCAAAGTTGGTGACAAGATTTATTTCCCAGCAGTGGTAGAGCTGCCACTGAAGTATCTAAAAGTCAACAGTCAAGTAAAAAATATTTTCATTCCAAATCTATATCCAATTGGCAACTATTAAATTAGCATCACTGTAATTTGTGTTCTTGTGAGTAGGTTCTGTCTTGCAGTGTGTTTGCATTGGACCTAGCCAGAGACAGCACTGAACGTGGCATGGGTTTCCAGGCACTGCTGTGGTACAAATAACAACAATCTTATCCATCCTTGCCGCTTTTCCTGACACACTTTTGGTCTGACACAGCCCTCCCTTCCTGCCCATCACCTTGCCATTATTTAGTATAAAAAACAAACAAACAAACAAACAAGCTAGAAAAGAAGCTTGAAAAAATATATCTATGGAGATGCTGCCACTTGCTGCCCTTAAACAAGGGTAACAAGAGAGCACAAGATTCCTTCGTTGGAGTCAGAATCCATACCCTGTTTTTGCCTTCCCTGAAAATAGTTTATGTACCTGTTAAAATACGTCATTTGCAGAACTTATTTACAGGAGACCCTTCTTTTCCTTTGTTTTTCCTTTTTCTTGTAAATGAGTGCTTGAAACTAATCAGGTTGTTTCTGTTTGGAAAAAAATGATGTAGTTTCTGTAGTTTGTTTTTTTTTTTTTTTAAAGTGCATTTTATTTTCCTTACATTTATAATATGAACAGTGCTTTATATAAAAATGCAAGACTGCTGCACTTCAGTTCCCTGCACATACCCCATATATGCACTTTACTTCTCTGTCAGCACCTTCTAAGGTTTTTCCGATAATTTTTATGAATACGTGATTCATTTAGTATGAAGATAACACTGAAAAAAATAAAAAGTAGATAACATGTTGGTATTTCCTACTGATATAAGGCATTTCCATATGAAAACTCCTCATGGATGTATGTTCTCTTCTCCTGACCTGATTTGACTAATTCTTGATGTGGCAAAATTGTCCTTGGACTTTTCTGAAAATAGCAGATACCTTCTGTGAGGCAGAATGAGTGAAAGGGGTTTGTATTCCAGTGTTACAAAAGTTGATTCAGCCTCATTAAGATGAATGGAAAGACTCCCATTGATTTCAGTGGAGTTGAATCAGGCTCATATCCTCAATTTAATGAAAAACATTATCCACATGACTCTCATTAACTCTGTTTGCAAAACAGACAGCAAGATATGACTCCAGATTTCTTCCGAGACATACTATGATGATGATGATGATGATGATGATTATCCTGTAGAGCAGGCAAATGTACCTTGTGTTTAGAAGAGGATCATTTACTGCCTGAATTTTGCCATGTATTTTTTCCCCATTACACCTGCTTTCTGCTTTGGCTTGTTTTATGTGGCAAAAGCATCTTTGGGGTGGCTGCTCTGGAGCACCCCTGTGAAAATACAGACAGTGAGATGTTAATGCAGCCATCGTTTTGTGGGTCAGAGCATCTCCTTGGTGGAGGGCCGTGTTGCTATGGGTTGCTGTAAAAGGCAAATGAGTCACCTGTTGGGTTTTATTTTTAACGTTTTCTTATCAGAAGAGTGACCAATGTGCACTTTTGGGAAAGCTACTGTAATACCTCATTGTGATTTTTGTTTAGCAGTAGGGAACACTTCTTTTAACCTTGAAAACTCATTTACAAATTGCGACTCGCAATAGGAGGGCAAGATGCCAAGACATAATCGACTGACATAAAAGAAACAAAATTTGGACAGACAATATGAAGAACCTAGTCCTATTGAAATCAGTGGTACAACTCCTGTTGATGTCAGGATGTCAGAGGTGCTGTTGGTTTTACCTTTGGTTTCACCATTCCTTCAGATGTTCATAGATCCTATGAAGTTATAGTTTAGCCTAAGCCTCATCATATTTGGTATTTTGTTTAAGGTCCAAATTTCTGCAGTCCCATAATTATGCAACAGTCAGATTTTTGCTTGTTTTGGAAGTAAATTTCTTGTCATTGAAGGTGAAAAGAAAACTTTTAAATAACTAAAAAAAAGAAACAAGAGCAAGTAACAAAGAAGCTTAAATGCATAATTTTAAAAATCATATAATATATATAAGCTTGTCTAAAGATTTTATTGGATCACTGGACCCAACTATAAAACACGAAGTGTCGCGTAGGTGGAGCCCTGGATGTGTATTTTTTGGTGGTGGTGGAGAATAATTTTTTTTTTTTTTTTCCCCCAACTAATTTAAATGACATTCTGGAAAGTTTAGATGTTGTGATTTGCCAACTTTAAATACCGAGCTACAATTCAAACAAGATTAAATGTCTTTGAAGATGTCAGAGTCAACCAATACTGTAGGTCTGCTGACCTCAGTCTTTGCAGACACACTTTTTTTTTTGCTGATGGATCTCTTAAGTGTCACAGGATCTCTCAATTTATTTCTGTAAAGGGAGGAGATATGATATGGCTTGCATGTCCCTGTTTATTTTTTTGAAGTGGTTGCCAAATGTTCTCTTCAAAGGTGATATATTATAAGGAATTTCATGCTTGTTTATTTTTTTTGATGTTGATTTCCTCTGGGGCTTTTGTTTGTTTGGTTTTGGGTCTTCTGGTGTGTGTGAGGAGGAGTGGGTTTGGAGGAGTGGGAGGGGGTTGTTTGTTTTTCTTTTTGCCACAAAAAGAAATAACTTCCTCTTCTCCCTTGTGGCTGAACAACAAGCTAGCAGCGGCTAGGAGAAGTTGAAGCTCATGGTCCATGACATGCACCATTGGTTTAAACAAACCAAAAGTATTTTTTCATATATGCTTTTAAACACATGTGCAATTTAAAATTAGCTTCCAAAGTATTTTGGCTTGTCTGGGCGTGGGAGGATGAACGTGGTTTCCTTTTCTTCAGAATTCAAGTGCAGCCACATGCTGTCATTTGCTGTATGTTACTGAAGACAAGTTCAGCTGCTGGTAGCAAGAGATTTGTAAGCAAACACATACTAATTCTGCAAAATATTAACTGGAAGGAAATTAGTTGCTTTAGAGAAGCAGAAAGGAGAAAATAGGGTTAATTACCTTCTCGTAGGAAATTTTCAGTCAGCATTAAAAAAGAATGTCTCGGAGACCTTTATTTAAAATGGAAATCTGCTTTTTCCTTGCCCTACCTGTTTTCTAAGTGAATGATGTGAAATAAACGTCATTCACTTCCTGCTCCAGATCCCCCCAAAGTACATAGAAATTGCAGGAGAGAGCAGGTATGGGAGATTGCCTTTCAACAGCCTTGTCTTTCTGTCTCTTGGTCACGTGTGCTGGTCAGTCAAAAGATGTGCTTGCGACACCTTAATGTGTAATGACATGCTAAATAAACCTGAGGCACTTCATTACGGTCAGGGTGAACATCCTGAGCCTGAAATAACAGTACATTTGGGTTTGTGTGAGGGAATGAGATTTTATTTGCATGAAGGGTCATTTGTGAAATCCTACCTTGCGCACACAAATCCAGCACAGGCTCTGCACAGCCAAAATCGCTGGCAGAGAACGTTATTGCGGTGTATCAAGTGGCGTGAATGGTTGCCAGCAAATCTGTTTGGCTTCTGTAGCTACTTTAAAATGAAATTGAACCTCGGAGCATCACCACCCAAATGGAAATTCTACAGCTGTTTAAGGGTCTCCTTTAAAAAAAAAAAAGGGGGTGGAGGGGAGGGCAAAACTACCCATTGCAACAGCGCTACTGCTGCAAAGCTTCCCAGGGTCAGCAAAGGCAGAGCAGATGTCAGAAGGTCTGTTCACTGAGGACAGGAGAGGTCTCTTGCCCACACTGAGGCATGGGAAGGATTGCTCCCGGAGCAGGGAGAAGGTGGTCGCCAGCTGCTGATGGCTTTGAGCAGATGTGCAGTGCCCTGCTCACAGCTCAGCCTTAGGGGACCTTTCTGCTCTTGTGCGACAGGAATCTTTCTGTCCCTCTGAGCACAGTTGCCTTCTAGCCTGACCACTTACACTCGATACTCTAGAAATGGGAATATTAAGAGGGAGAGGAAACTACAGAAAGTGAGTGGCAGATAAATGGAAGCAGGTACTCCAGATTGCAAGCTGTAACATTGTACTCTCCCACGCGTCCTCAGCACAGCTATTACACTCTACAGAGTGCCAGGCTGTTACTGACAACAAATGTCTGTTTCTAAAATATCCATCTAACCTTTTGAGGTTTTTTAGACCCTACCCATATATAGGCTGGCATAGCATCTAGAATTATAAATATATGCTTAGTATTACGCTTACGTTTAGTGCTGACTTACAACAGCTCTTGTGTTTGTCAAGAAGAGAATGGCCCTAAAAGTAACACTTTTCTTCTGTTGCTGATTTTAGAGCAAATTTTAACAAATATCTGAAGAAGCAGAAAAAAATAATATGGGTCCTAAATTTCCCCTTCCTTCTTGCCTACCACTGTGCCCTAGAAGCCCTGCACTGTGTTAGCAGCATGCTGAGGGGAAGGCGTCTGTTAGCTATGGCAGGTAGCTATGGTAATAACTTCTAGCTTTCTGTTTAAGGAGTGTACAGCTGAAAGTGTTGTCTGAATAGTTTTGGAAATTCAAACTCAAGGGAGTCTACTGGGACTTAGTGCTCTTCTTGTTGGTGCTCTTGCACATTGAAAAAGCTGCTGCTTGGCTGCTGCATGGGAGTGATGCCTTTCACTTTGCACTGGTAAGTTTGGCCCATGAATGATGTCTCCATCTGCACTCAGATGACTTAAGTTCCAGGCAGGTCTTGTTTCTGGCTTAATCTAGTCCTGCAAGAAGCCATCCGTAAATTGTGCACAACCTTCCCTTAACTCCCACAGACAGCAGCCAAATCCACCAACCGGTGCCGCATGGGGAAAGAGGACACTAGTGAGCAGCAATCACTAGCTCAGGGAAGAAAAGGCCCAGCTACTTCTGCTTCCCACGCCAGCAAGTCAGGCTGATGCTACGTGCATCATTTGTGGAGAAGTGTGTGTTTGTCTTCTGGCTGTCTGATGTGTTGTAAAAGTGACTTTTACGAGAGGTCACACTAGCACTTTTGTAAACGCACAAAAAACTTGGAATAGGCAAGCAGTGGCTTGGCGGGGTTAGGAAATGGCGAGCCTGAGGGGGGGATGCTGAGAAAGAAGTCTTCTGGAGGGATGAGAGGAGAAGGACCAAGGGGAGTAAATCAAATAGGAGCTGCAGTGAGAGGTGAGCAGTTCCTGCCTGTGGAAGTACAGGCAGCATCTTAGGTAGGGACATTGTTAGCCATGAGGCAGGGCTGGCAGGGCTTCCAGAGCTGGGTAGGGAATTTAGCCTTTTTGACCCTTAGCATTTCCTCAGCATTCAGTCTATCTGCAACAAGCTAGGAGTAATATTTTACCTTTTCCTTTTTTTTTTTTCTTAACAAATTCAGCGACTTCTTAACTACAGACAGCAAAAACTAAATGAAATGATGGGATCTATCGTCTCTGCATGTCAGCAAGAGCCTGCTCAAATACTTGTCTCTCCAGATTGTGTGAAGTTTTATTTCTCCCGTTGGAGTGGGACTGAGATCATCAGGTTATGTTGCCTGTGGAAGCAGGGACAAGGACTGCTGGGTGCTCTCAGCCAAGCTTTGAAGCGTAACTGGCAGTCTGTGGGTGTGTGGCGGCTTCTTTCCCAGAGAAGCCGTGAGCTGTCCTGCCTGTCTGGAGTTGGGTGTCTTACAGCCCAGTTTAAGCAGGAATATCAACCTGGTTCTGCCATGGCTAGAGGAGCTGCTCAGGCTACGGTGAGACATACGTGAATAAACTAGCAGTACATTTCCTTCCATCACCTGTTTAAGTTCGGAGAAGTAGAACTTGCACAGGGTTTGAGGAATCCGTAGCACACTAGTCCATTCCCATGCTTGCTGAGGAGCAATTTTTTCTTCCAGTTTTCATTCCTGTAATCCCTATGTGAACACTGTATGAGGTACTGAGCTCTGCTGCTGCTCTTGATTGTGTAGCCACAGTAAAGTTATTTGTGTTGTGGTGTGTCACCCTGCAATATTTTGCTCAAGGAATGCAAAAGCTGGGCAATATCTGACCCTTCATCCTTACAAGGGATGTGCAAAGACGTGTTAAAGTAGGGTTTAAAAGTTATCCCTTGCTTTTTTACTAGAGATGTGTTTCAGAACAGAAAGCACATCTTTGTACTATATGTAGCGCACAGCAAAATTCTATTACTGAAGCGTTTTTTGGTCTGCCATTATTCATTTGCACTAATTTTGTTGCTATGCTGGCTTAGAAAGAGATGTTCAAACTGCAGCTTTGCCAAAGCTCCTCTGTCCTCCAAAAGGCCTAGCAGGATAGGTAATTCATACAAGCTTATGTCTCAGAGGAATTATTCTTGGCCGCCTTCCTCCATTAGCACTGCTAGTGCTTATGCCATTTATTCCAGGGGGAGTCGAGCAACTCCCACACTCAGTGCATTTGCAAATTCCAGCCTGAAGCTTACTCTTATCACTAGCTAGAAAATGCGTGCAAAAAGGAGCGTGTCATGAGTGAAAGCAAGGGAGATGCATCAAGACGTAGTTACTTGCAAAGAGCCCTGAAAGCAAGTACAGACAGTGTGTTTCATGTCGTGTGTTTGATATTGAAACTGCTTTGGCTCCCCCTCACCCCTCTTTTTCACCTTTCTGTAAAAAAAGTTTTGGCCGTCCTAGGAGCAGAAGAGAGAAGCACGGATGTAGCTGGGTCATAAACTGTTATCTGCTTAATCTGCCCTCAGCTAACCAGAGAGAAGGTTCAGAACCTGTGGCCATTAGATGGATTCATCATACGACGAACCCTATGAGCTTATTGTAGTTTTGTCATCTTGTTGAAATGTCATGTCAAAACTTTGTGAGCTGTAACTCCATAACCTCCTGCTCAGTTGAATTGACTCAAGCTGAGTTTAACTTTTGAACTGTAACTTTTGGAGGCAGCAAGTCCACGCTTATGCCGGGTCTTCAGATGGCAGCCCTGCTGTCCCCCAGCCCTGCTGTCCCCATCACCCTGGTGCAGAACATGGGCTTTTTCTTCTGGGACTCTTTATTCTAGCAGATGGCTGATGTGCCTCCTCGCTGCTTGTCATTGATATATTGCTCTTGGGCAGCGGGCTTGTAGGCTTTCTATTCTTGGTCTGGAAGGGAGAGAGTGGTTTGGCTGTAGGTATGCGTAGTTTTTTTATTTAAAAGGACAACATCAATTTTTAAAGAATTTTTTTCACCTTCATCCAAAATGTTTGACTTTTTTTTTAACTAATACCTTTAAAAACTATTCATGTTATTTAGTTTCGTTTGGTTGTTTTTTCCCCATTGATGTTTGTTTGGGTTTTTTCATCAGAAAAGAAATTCTGGGAGTAGATAACAAAATAATGTGTGTTCTGCCAACCATTTACGCCCCTGTCTCTTCCCTGGGCTCTTCTGCTTCCTCCTGGTCCCCAGTTGTCTGCCAGTCCAGGATGTTCCCAAACCGGGAGGGACTTTGCCTTTTAATGCAGAGCCATTCCTGCAGGCTGTGCAGAGTGTATATAACAGCACCACCCTGTCACTAATGCACTAGTGAGTTGCTCAGAGTAAATACACCAGGAAGGCAGAGGAAAGTTCCCTTGTGCTTTCTCCCTCCCTGTTTCTGAGGTCTCGGATGCTATTTGCAACAGCTCTGCTTAAAACAGGGGTGTACAGGACTCCAATTACGTTTCCTAAGCAAGATCTGTGATGTCAGTTCTGTGCTGCACGATCGTAGATGTAGGATTTTGCAAGTGCAGGTCCAGGCAGCTGCCTGTCGCTATAGATTAGGAAAACAAAGGATGGTGAATTACTGAAGGAAATGTGAAAAAAGGGTCTTGAGCCCAGGTAGAGGTTTTTCAGTGCTAGCTTGCCATGTACTCTCTGCTAAGAGAGATACATTGCAGAAGTGCTGTTAGGAATGTAATTTCATAGTGACTGGTATTATTTTTCTCTTTTGCATCTGCATCACTTACTAAATGAACTTTGAATAATTATATGGTGAAGTCCTCTCTGGACTTGACAATTAAATACTGCAGCAGAAACACACACACAAAGCATAATTGTAAATAATGGATATTGACTGGATCTGCCAAAAGTTGCAATAAAAAAGTCTTGCCTTAGGTCAATTGTTCCTGGCATATAGATGAAAAAAAGGAATCCAGCAGTGTGCTGTATAATTTGAGCTGCTGTACATCAACGTTTGCCAGCTATGTTTTTTTTTTTTTTTTTCTTTTTCTTGTTTTCCCTTCATGAAGTTCATATCTATTCCAAAGGTAGAGACAAGCTTTTGAAAGCATTCAAACAGCACAGAGCACAGCCAGCATTTCTGCATGCCATAGAAGTCTTGATTGCCTGTGTGTTTTGTTTTGTTTGTTTGTTTGCTTTAAAAAAAAAAATAATACAGTGTGAGGTAATATAGGTAACCAAGCTAACACTTGCTCTTCATCCTTCTCCTCAAAATCAGGACTTGTTTTGCTGTCTGTTGGTGAACAGGGCTTGTAGGTTGCCCAGGAGTTTACATCTAGTAAAGTAAGCAGCCGCAGTAAGGAGAGGACTTTTGCATGATGGACGTTGGTCAAATTCAGTGCTAGCTGGGGTAGGGACGCTTCCCCCTTCACATCTCTCTTTAAGCTGGTGTGGTCCCGCAGCCAGTCCTTTTCTGTGACAATTGCAGCCCAAAGACCCGACTGCTCTCAGCGCTTGCTGGGGCTGAATTACAAGATGGAATCAGGTGGTTTTCTAAGTAGAAGCTATCCTGTTATTTCTTAGATAGGAATCAGCCTTTGGCTTCTGCTCAAACTCTTGATGTAGTCAAAGGTGAGCAAAACGACAAGGAGTCTCGTCGACTGTGCAGACTGTGCCGTGGATTAAGGCTATCATGATGTAGAGGAGGTTTTGCAATTGTTTATGCCAGTCCTCAGAGAGTAAGTGTGAAATGAAGATTGTGGTCTGATTTATATACATAACTTCCATGATGTATTTCTGTGATGCTGCAGAGCTAATTATAGATAACTATAAATATGCTATTGGGAAGCTTTTAAACAGTTATTTTAGCGCTCTTGAGGAAGGCAATACTAAGTTTAGTAGACTGTGGTGAGTTATTGACCTAACAAATTATAACCATGGACTACAGTATGGTATTGACATTACAGATTGTGCTGTCATCTTTAGAAGTCATTACAGAATTTAATTCGGGGCATGCTGAACTTGGAGATTTACATTGGGTGGGATATTGACTCCATAATATGAGAGTCATATGTTTAACCGGCATGCACAGTAGACAATTGTTAAAATAGAAGCCATAGAAATTACATAATAAATTCAAATCAGATTTTTTCCATCTCCTTGTATTCAGGGAGCTGTAAATGCAGATGTATGAAGGCCTATGGTGAGTGGCAGTTACGAGCATAATTCTTAGAAATAAATCCATAAATCCATTTTCCTAACAGGTATCAGAAACAAGGTTTTTCTTGTTTTTCACTCCCCTGCCACCCCTCCATTTGTATAACATTTAGCATTCTGGAAACAAACTAATTTTGAGGTTGGAAGAGAAGAGAAACGGGGAATTGCTATATGTGTGTGTAAAGGGAGAATTGATGATTCTGCATGCCCATAGGACACATTTTATTACCAAGTGCATGGCTGGTTCCCCGACTTGTAAGCAGAGAAAGGTGTGGGCTGTACTTCTTTTAACAGCCTCGGAAGCTGTCCGAAGGTTTGGGGCATTGTGGTAAGTCCCAGCAGTAGTGAAATGAGGTGCATAGTGCAAGCACTCAAAAATGTACAGTCAGTAGTGTGTGCCATGTGTGGCAGTGTTCAAGAGGCGCTTCCCCTACCAGCACTTACCGCTCGTGTACAGGACATATCTTGATGGTTTATATGGGATAGCTCAGGAGGAATCGCGGCATCTGCTCCTTAAGTGAAACTATTTGTGCAGCAACTGCTGAATGCAGAAACGTGCTAAGATGGTCTTGGGGAGGATTTCTGTATTCCAGGAAAACTCTAGGAGGATTTATGTAGCCAAAGTAAAGCTATTTCCACAGTTTCCCTTTTAAATCAATTCAGGAAGCAAGTCTTTCCTGCTCCTTCATACTGCCTGACATGGTCTGCCTTGGACTTCTTCAGAAACAACATTGATCTGGCAGTAGAGGATATTGAGAAATACTCTCTTCATTGCTGTCGTCTTTTCTTAGGGTTTATTGCTGGGGGAAAAGACGATGTGTGGATTCCTGTCTTTGTATGGCGAGTACAGAAAAATCAAAGAATTGCCATCAATATTCCTGAAATAGAGTCGCTATGCCCAGACTGCAGTTCCGTTTAACTCTGAATTTTGAAATTTTGAAGGGGGGGGGGGGGGGGGGACGGACTATAGACCACCAGTGGAATAATAATATTACATTATTTAGGCTTTTGCTTGATAATGGATCGTTCAAAATCTTCTGAGAATCAGAGGTGAGCAATAATTTGAGATTGTCAAATGTAGATACTACAGCCAGGGCAATAAAAGTCTAGATCACTTGATTTATTTGGTGAAAGTTAGACATGCTACTCACATATTGATAGGATCTTTCTGAAGCACAAGTTAGTTTGTTAAATTCAAAACAAAAATTATTCAAAGTAATGAAAAAAAAATTTAAATACCATTTCTGCTGGTGCTAAAACAGCTCTGTGGTTTGAAACACTTGTGCTTTCACAAGACCTGATGATCTAAATTAATCCTTCAGGGCCATAATGACAAGGATATGCTGGACAGTGTAAAACAGACTGCAGAAGAGTTCTGCTATCTTGGACACGTACTTGTTGAAGAACTTAATCTCTTATTTAATCTGGTTTGATACTGTATCTTAATTTGGTTTGCTGCTGCAATAATTGGCTACAGTTTGTTTATCCATAAGGATAGTTGCAATAGTAGTTTGAGGGTAATTTCAAGTTGAATAGAAACCCTTAGCTCCTTTGTCTTTCTAAATGGCCACGTTATTCTGTTCTGCTTTCATTGAGGTCAGAAATAATCCCTTTGAAAAGACTGAGACTATTGAGAGATATTATGCCTCTACCAACCTGAATAAAAATTTATTTTAAAGAACAGATAAACACCATTAGAATTTAAGAGGCCTTTCTGTATTGAAAAAAGTAAATTCTGATCTAGACTGACATGTAAAGCCAGACTTTCAGAGAAATTAAAGCTGTTTCTGCAAATTTTTGTGAATGGAAAATTGTATTTGCTTTAGGAAAGGAAACTGGCATGCCATTACCTCTTCATATACCTACAGTCCAAGAGCTGTTGATATGCAGATTACTGTTTAGAGTCAGGTTTGGAAGATCCTGGGAATTATAATCCAGGCTGAAAAAGAAGTATAAAGTTTTACATCATGTATCTGTAGGGGGGGATTTTCTTTGTTAGAGAAGAGGCAAGTTTTGTGACAGGAATACATGCAGAAGATGTGGAAAAAAGACAGTCCCTCTGTTTTTTGTTTGTTTAAGACAATTGCTGCATTTATAGGAAAGCTTTTAAAACTCTTCATACATGGGAACAATATCAGGAGACAGTACCAGCCATGTTTATGTTAGGAAGTTGTTCAGTTGTGGTTTAGGGCATATCAGCTGGTGCCATCGGAGTGTCACAGCCAAAATGTCTTTTTTAAGTTTGGTTTATGCAAGCTAATTGCTCTGGAAAAGCTCTGCAGTGAAGTTTAGAGTTGCACAAACTTCTGTAATATTAGTCATTGGCTTGAGTAAATGAATAAGATTACTTAACACTTCATACATAATTGGAAAAACTCTTCTGTGGCAGCATAGACTTGGATTCCCTTAGTTTTGTTGTCTAATACCTCCAGGTCTGGTCCAGTGAGGCCAAAACCAGGGTTATTGGAAAGCAGCTGTTTCATGTACACAACAGTCATGTCAGGGTTTATACACATTTTATCTTTGCTCATTATGAAGTAAAATATGTTCACTGCAGTCACCCTTGACCTTTCAGTGAGAAACTTTGTTGATTTGCCACCAGTGGTTTCATTTAAAACACCCTGCAAAAAATGAGGGAACATGGTGAAAAGTGGCCTGTACTTACTAGAGTTTGCTCCTCAGTACCTGGGGAAAGATCATGAGGACCTGAGAGTCTGTTTGGTTTAATTGGATAAAGTATTTTTCATTGAATACACATAAAACCCAGCAGATATGTGCCTAAAATCTTGTGTCCCTCTACACGTCACGCTCCGTGTTTAATCTTGTAATTCCTGTATAGGAGCTTGGACTTACAAATAATAATAAAAATATCTCCAAATACAACCCTAAATATCACAATTGTCATCATAGAGCTGCAAGAGTTGACCACAAAACATACAAATTTGACCTTCTAGCAAGTTCCTGTTTATTTGCTCTCTCCCCTGCCACGCGTCTTTTAATGGGTTTAGCTGTCAGACAGTTTCTAATTTTGAGTATCTTGTGTCATCATCCCAACTGTCCTGATTTACAGCCAGCCTAGCTATGTGTTATGGGAGGGATTTTAAAGGGTGACCAAGCTCCAATTAAAATCTCATCTGTAAAATGCCTGATCTGATGCGTGCATGGATTAAAATCACAGTAGGTGATTTCACTAACCCCAGCCTCTGCCCAAACGGCATTCTCTTTCTTCTCCTAAATAGATTTGTCTTCTTTCATTCTTGGTTTTCAAACTACCATTTTTCTGGGGGAAAAAAAAAACCAAAACACAACATTGTACTTGCTGATTTTCCCCTGTTTACTTTCCATAACTTTAAAAGTTTCTTTGAAAATGTCAACAAAAATAGCTGTTTCTCAATCCATGTAATTACTGAAAAAAGCATCAATTTTCTAAGTCTACCAGGCTATTTTCTTCTTCTAACTAGTATGCTTTTACCCATTAATAATGCTTTTTGGTGTTATTCTGGAGGCAGCCTAGCTTGTTTTGAAAGACACACTAATTCTTACACTTGTTTCTTAACAATAATTTTATTACACATGAAATTTCATTTAGAAAGAAATGAGACACTTGTTAAGAGATTACTTAGGCTGCGAAGTCAACCACTTAGAAGTTATAAAATGCTAAAATGAACTTCATTTTAGTTTCCTTATGCATTTTGAAAATAATAATATGTACGTATATTCTCCATTATTTTTTTTATACTCCTGTGTGCAAATTGAGAATTTTTGGTGTTCTAGTTTGTCCAAACTTGGCTGTATTTTCACAGGTCTGGTAGAAAGAGACAACTTGTTTGACTGTTAAAATCCAGAGGTATTCCTCCAAGCAGGAAGGCATTCGATCTTCCCGCATACAAGAACTAGCTGATATTTTAGAGCATGCATAAAACATATTTTCCAAACCATTTTGGCTCCCATTCATCTCCTTTGGAGAGATGTGCCATATTTCAGAAATTGCAGCTTTATTTGAGGAAATTGGGAAAATCACACTGGCTGCTACTTTAGGAATAAAAACAACCAACCCACCCCAGCCCAGGCAATCATCCAGCAGGATTATTTCATGCTGAATGGTTAAAATTTGGCAAAGAAATGAAGAACTGACATCCACGTCGTATAATGGAGAGTGCTGGAAAAGTGCACATAGTGATACAGTTTTTTTTTCTGATAATATGAAATACGAACGGATTCAAACCGATGTGCCTGGGTGTTAAATGCTCTTCAGGGTTGCTGGTTGGTTGTGCCCATGGAAACTGCCCTCGAAGTTTCAGAAATGCAGAGATTGCGGTATTGTGCTGTACATCTTGGAGGCTCGGGTATCTCTGTTGTGCAGATCCACTAAGAATTTGGGTGATGCTTTTCTCTTGCAGTACCCTGTCAGGATTGAGCCCTTTGATACTTTCCTCAGGAAGTGTTTTGGTCACCTTCAAAAAGACAAACCTTCTTTTGAAAAGCCAAGAAGTACTAGCATGCTGCTGCTGGGGGAAAGGTACTTAGAATAATTATGCTCCAGAGAACAGAACTGAGAACATTTGTGGGGGAGAGACCAGAAGATTGCAGTAAAACTAAATGCTAAATAAGGAAACAACAGGGCTAACCTTGGGTTTCCTGCTTTGCATTTAACTCCACATACTGGAATAAAATATAAACAGGAAAGAGTGCCCTGATAGGAGAGAAAAATGTCTTTTTTGTGTGTGTGCCGTCAACAAGTGGAGACAAGTCACAGATAGCAAAACAACCCCACATTGTAACAGCCCGCAAAATGTTCGATTGAGGCAATGAAACAAATACAAAATTACGAGTGTGTTATGGCATGACTGAGTGTAATGCTGAACACAACCAACTATTAGCACACTTAAGGTGTAGGCAGAAGTGAGTCCGTGTTAAGCAAAGTGCGTTCTTCAGTTTGATTGAAGATAAGAAGACCTGATCATATACATCTGCCTCAGTGTCACCAAGTTTTTTTTTCTGAATTATGACTTGGTTATGTTTCGTGCGTGTGCCTTCCATGCTCAGAGCAGCTGCCTCCTGCAGGAGAGAGTAGCTGATAATTGAGGCTTGAGTGTGGTGTAGGGCAAAATATTTTGGGAAACGTGGCTTGGCAAGAACTCGAGGTCTTCCAACAAGTTGCCATTGACTTCATATTTGTTGTGTTTGCAGAATGACCCGTATTTCCTCATTCAGTGTAAATTCTAATTTCAAGTACAGCTGCCAAGAATAGAAGAATTTGAGGCATGCACATGCAAATACCTTAATAAAAATAATTTCCCAGATTTATCCCGAGATTTATAAAATAATAATGAAGGATATTATGCATTCATATTAATAGTAGATGAATGTAAATTAAATCTTTAGAGATTCACCCACTGATTCTGATCTGGGGATTCTCTTTTTTTTTTTTTGCTTTGATTTTTAAAATGCGCTTATCCATAAACTCTGGGAGCATGCAAGAATAAAAATTATTACAGCCTGTACAAAATAAATTAGCAAGAAATTCTTACTCCCCTCTAATTAATTCCCTAATAAATACCAAACATATAACTATGTCCTAAACTCACTTATATTTACAAGGTAAGCAGCGAATGGAGGTAATAAGGAAAATTAAAATATGGCAACAGCAGGTGAAGTGAAATGGGCTGCAGGAGGATGGAGTGAGCGAGCTCAGGCAAGGAGACTTGTTTGTTTGCCAGCGCAGCACCAGAAGAATGTGGCTACTGAGAGCTGCTGCCAAGTTACTGTGTTAGGAACTATGTACATTTGAAGAAGCAAAGTATGATTTGCCTAATGACAAACTGATGCTTTCTTATGTTTGTATTGTGTGCTCACCTAAAAGATTCTCATCTGTTTGGCTGTACGTGGACATCTTCAGCTGGTATTGTTTGTGTACTTCATCTTCCTTGAGAGGAGCAAACTGTTGAGGATCCATCTGGGAAAAGCTTTTCTTTCTACTTGTGCAACTTCTGCTGTTTTTTTCTGATGTTGACATAAAAAGCCTGAAAATATAATTCTTCTTTGGGATAAACCTCCAAAATAGGCCACTTATGTATCACTATTTAATGAATTATTCTTTGACCTGTTTGGTGATCACTTTATAGATAAAGCTGTATGATGGTTGGAACAGTGAGAAGTCAAGGATAGAGATGTAAATTAATGTGATTCCTTTAAGTCTATAGTATAAGAAAAGATTTTTTATGTTCGTTCCATGGTTTTGGATATTGTTTCATGCATGGATTATTTTCATATTCAGAAACACATCAAACTCCATTTTGAAAGTGATTTTTTGCTTTCAGAATCTAAAGAAAAATAGTCCTAATTTTGCCCTTACTTATTAGAATCTATATAGCTCAGTTCTCATGTCTTTCTAGATTGAATAGCTCCTCTTTTTCTCAACTGATTATACAATGCATGTATTTATAGACAATAATCATACCCCTCTTAGCCTTCTTTTTGCTGTTCTGTGGAAGCCAAGCTCTTTTAGTCATCTCTAACAAGACCATACTTCCAGTTCTGCAGTCACGTTTGAAACCCTCTCTACACCTCCTTCAAGTTAAATTCACCTCTGAGTACTGGTGACCAGAGTTTTCAATGATGTTGTGCCAATTCTGGCTCATGTAATTAATCAAAATTCAGGCGGCGAATATCTTCAAAGCTTCCTGTCCCAAGAAAAAGACATTCTCAGCTTAGTTAGATATGCTCTGGCTGGCAAGCTCATGTGTTCTCTCATTTTTTTCCTTTTACTTTCACGTTATTATTCTCCTTTCATCATCTGACCTAAAGCTTTGCCCATCAGCTTAATGTACCTACAGCTGCTGGGGTCATTTCCCCAGCTTTCCATTTTCTAAAATGTAGATATTGGTTCGCGTTTTCTTTGTTTCCCGGTCTGGTATGGATTAGATGTAAGACCAGGATGATTTATTTAAAAACCCAGTGAGAAATCTGCACCTTTTAATAACAGATAGGCTAGCAAAGTAACTGATCCCAAGAGATTTTTGTGTCTTGTGGAGGAATCTCGTCAACGTGTATTTTAGTGCTGTTTCAACTTTAAATATGTCCCAGAAACCAAACCTTGGGCCCTAGAAACACAAAGTGCCTTTATTTACAAAGGTCAATTTGTGAGTTTTCAGCTATTGTCTTTAGTGTTTAAGTGTGATGTTATAGCTCGAGTCTCTAGTTGGAAAGGTGCCTGGACTGTGGATTTTCCAGTTAAGTAACGCATGCCAGCGCCTTAGCTAGAGGAGTTGGCAGGAATATAAGTTTTGCTTCTGTACAGTTTTCAGTTTTATCCTTTTACCTTATGCCTCCACAGAAGTCACAGGCATGTAAGTAGGGCATGTATTGCTATGTTGAGTCTTAACCTTAAAACTTGTGGTATGTAGGGAACAGAGCAATTCCAAGTTCCTAATCTCCCAGTTTTGTTCAATTTACATGTATAAAAAGTATTTATTGTTTTAATATAAAGCAGTCAAAAGCTCTGGTCGTTTCTAAAAACATATTCAAAGCCATAAATGTATTGGTACTCTTTTAGATGCATAAAACTTATGCTGCATGAATAGAAAAGGACTTTTATAGAAGTTCAAAGGACTCGATCTTGTCCAATCTCGGAAAAATCTCAACAGGAGATTTGCCTGAGGAGGAGCCGCAATGTCAGGTGTGGTGGTAGAGTGGCACAGGGCAGTAGGCAGGAGTTGGACATGGCTCTTCCACCTGAGATGAAAGTCTCTGCTCCAGGTGGGGCACTCTGCTGAAAATAATACACTTTATTTGCTTCAAAAGAAAAACCGTGATACTGGTGTATGTAGTCTGTGATCCCTTGTCAGTGTGAAATAATGGCACAACAACATTGCCCCCAAAATATGATATGGCCTTTCTGGGAAGGCGTTTAATCATCATAATCACACATGATTATGACTTTTGATATGAAAAGAGAAGTTTCTTTTTTTTAATCTGCTGCTTAAAACTTTAATTCACTGTACTTTTCCTTCTGACTCTAAAGCTAAAATTTGCCAGGTTATTCACAGTTCTGTGAATAAAAATTAGTCAAGTACCATTATGAAGGCTGCCTACAATACGCTTTGTATTTTCTTTTGAAGCAGGTCCTCCCCCAGCTCTTTCCTCTTTTGAATATGGCTGCACTTCATCAGTTCTCCTTTTCCTCCTGTTGTTACCCAGTTGTGCAAGTGGGACGAGCAGCTCCATGAAGGCAATTTTAGAAGAACCAAACTAGTTCCAACTGTTCCGTTCAAGGTGCTTGTGTCCGTGACAAAAGCCAAGTTGTTTGGATGCGAAACTTCTAGTTTTGAGCTGTGGGTGTGCTTGCGTTGCCCTGAACTTGAGAGACAAGCCGCCGTTGGTGCGGGATTTCCCTTTGTGTTGCAGCATAGTGCAGCAGGATGCAGTTTCTGAAGGAGTGAGGAGACTGCACACTAATCGGTGTGGGACCAAGATATGGAGATACTACTCCAGCTTTGCCACTATTTTACTCTGTCCTGCTCGGAGATTACTTCACATACCCATTTCACATTTCATCCACTGATTGCCTTATGTATTTAGGCTGATACTCTGACTGACAGGGGAAATAATTATTTTTATATACCAAGCTGAGCTTATACCTGATCAAGCATGGGTGACTTTGGACTAGAACTGTAGCTTCAGACATGGCTGTGGGAATTTTCTATTTTTCCAGTGCGTTACTTTTAAAATTTGACGTGATTGCTGATCATAACACACTGACTCATTGATGTGTCCTTTACCTGTTTGTGCTGGTCTGTTTGCTGGGATGAAGGCAGGTAGCAAATCTTTACCTCTGCATGCTTCCCGACTATTTCTTTGTGCTAAGAATTGTGTTGCAAAATGCATGCACCAGTTTCTAGACTCCTTAGCCACAGTGCCTGTAAATCCAAGTAAATGAAATTTTCCTTAATGAAGCAGCAAAGAACTATATGCATAGATGCAGAAGACTTGTTTTGCTTTCATTATTAAAAGAGTACTTAGCATGAAAATTCCTTCTCATTTTTTTTTCCTAATAGCCTAGTGCTTCATATAAACTGCAGACTATTTTCCCTGCACTAGAAAATATTGCTGTTCTTATGTCTCCAGGGATACATTGAGAGACTGAGTGTTATTAAGATAGCAAAAACTTCTCAGTTTTTGGCTTACTCTTCTATAGGAGTGCTTGCTATAAGGACCTTTCAGTAGGGATGTCACGTAACTTGGTGCTTCAAGAAGAACCTGCAAGCAAAGAAACCTTGCAAAGTATTTGGAGCTTATTCCCAGAGCAGTTGAGTCAAATCATGAATACTAGTTCTTGCCTTGCAGGTGCTGAGGTCCTCCAACTCTTTTTGAGTTAAGAACAGTTAATGACTACCCAGATGAAGCTTAGCTCAGGGTCGAATTTGCAGATAATTCATTTTGGGTTGTAAGAAGTCATTCTGTTCAAGTGATTTTTTGGAAAAATTTCCATTCCCTGTGATACCAAACTCCTTGAACTTGTTTGCTTGGAGAAGATCATTCACCATCCAGTTACAGTTGACTGTAGTTGTGGTCACCTCACCAAGTGCTTTAACCAAGAGTGCTGGGGTAGAACCACCTGGGGAGCCAGGTAAAACAGGGTTCCAAGCGCATCACTCTCCTCCTTGTCTAATGAACCATGTTTACTTGCAGAAAGCAGAACAGGAGAGGCTGAGGAAGCAAGCCAGGGAGCTTCTCAAGAGAGGGCTGGCTGGGAATTCACTGGGCAGGTGGAACGGTGAGGGTCAAAGCTGTATGCTGAATCGGCCAATGCACTAACCTTAACCATTCACTTGTCGAAATCGGGGCTGAATGCCACAAGTTGTAAAGACACAAGAGTGTCTGCCTGGATTATTTGGTTAGAAATACTAGTCCAGATCTAAGGCACTCATGTGGTCACAGCAGTGTTTAAAATCATCCTTTCTTGTTGGCCAAGCTGCTGTGCTGTGTAAGAGGAGCACATCTACGTTCTTCCTTCCATTTCTGTCACTCCCTGCCTCAGGGGGATGCCTCTTAGTGTCGTAGGTAGCAGAAGAAATGGCAGAGTACCTCCACCAACTCCATGGGGAGATATAGCGCTGATGAGGACAAACAGCTCTCCGCTTAAAATAATTCCCAAGAGAGAAAGGTCCAGGAGTTGAACTTCCCCTGTGTGTATAGTGACACATGCCCAGCCTCATGGTCTAAATGGGCCTGAAGTGGATGAGTCTGCAGTGATACTCTGCCAGCACTTACTGGCCAGAAAGGAAGAGCTTGAAAGTAAGTGACTTTGAGTGAAGTGGTGGAGGCAGCAAAGTGTTTTCTGTCTCTCTTGCCCCTCAGGAGCAGCTGTGCCTCTCACTCTTTTTTTCATTTTACATGCCAGGGTGTCTTGGGCTTTGGCTTTTGTAGTAGATGTTTAGAAAGCAGAAAATTCAGGAATCACTTTAACCAAGTTTGAACACATAGAAAGTTTTAATAACCCTTTGGGAAGCCAATGGCTAATCTAGAAACATGTTCAGATTAACCTGAGTATTTGTTCCATTGTTTGAATGCCTTGCAGTTGCTTCTTCATAACCTCTGTGAGGAGGGCATCACCTGCAAGGAGCTAGAAGAGGTCTGGTTGCATTGGGCAGGTTGGTGAGCTACAGCTTTAATAAATAATAATCTTTAACAGCTTCTTAAAAGGAGTAGGTGGGAAGGTAATAAAATATTTTGAACTTGTGGAGAACAACTTTATGCAGCAAAAGACTTTGCTATTGTCAGGGAGAGTTTTATCATTGCCTTCAGGGTGTACGTGCTACTGTGCTGCTCGCTTATTGACACAGCAGATGATTTTTATGCCTGATAATTGAATTGTGTGCTGCAAGGAGGAAACATGGAGACAGTTTCTTCAGGGACTGTCTCTCTCTGGTGGGATGCAGCTTATGAATTATATAATGGGACTTTCAGGGAGACACAGCACAAACTTAGCTCCCATTAATGTCATTGACAGCCTTACTATTTCTTCTTGTAGCCGTCGATGCAGGTTTCTGTTAAATCAGCCTCACCAGTCCTCCTCAGTTTTCCTTTGGGAAGAGGATGCAAATCGCTGTGTTTCATTCAATTTATTCTTAATGGTATTTCATTCAATTTATTCTTAATGAGAATGGGGAAAAATAGATATGGTTTTAACAGGGGGATTATATACAACATCCCCTAGCTGTGAAAGCACCCTTTCTAAATTAGCGCTAAATGTTCATTCTCACTGCAGAGAATGTCACTCCTGGAGTAATCTGTGTGGCTGATTGATCAGCACGTTGTCAAAATCTCTGAAACCTGAATGAGGTGTATTCTATAAATGGCCGTAAATTGCTGAGTTTGCATATATATTTACTCTGAATCTATAGGGCCAGATACTTTTTTAGCATAGCTTGTAATTATTCCTGATCAGATTCAAATGTTGATCTTAATACTCTCTAACATGTTGTAAGGAAATTAGTCACTTGTGTGTTTTATTTTAAATAACACTTTTTAATTGCAGAATAAAAATAAAACTAACCTAGAACTGCATAAATTTTTGCTTCAAGATATATTTGATGCTTTCATGTTCAGAAAATGTTGAAATGGAGTCTTTCTATGTTAAAGAAACACTTCATTATGAGTAACTATTCCCAATAGAAGGTGTTGTTTAAGACTCTGTTTGAAGTTTGTTTCAGCAAAATGGCCTTTTCCCTTTGAAAACTTTCACCAGATGTTGCCATTCAGTAGCACTAAATGGTGCTTTTCTGCAAAACTGGCTTAGGTTTTCAAAGTTTATTTTGCCAGCACTACATCAGACAAACCTTGAAGGCAGTGTTGTGTCTTCTATTAGATCGACTGGTAACATTTGTAAGAATTAGATAAGCTTTCAGGCACACAGTTTCCTCTTCAGATTTGAAACTAGAAGCAGCAGATTTCAAAGCTAACTGGAAAATGAGTTTTTAGAGTTTAATTAGCTGTGTATCAGTTAGACTGTATCCCTAAACGGCAGTGGCTACAGCAACGTGACCGTGAGAACGGCACTCCACAGTTGCTGGCAGCATGCGGCGACACTTCATACAATAGGAAAAAAGAACATCTGACCAGAAGGGATGTGGAAGTGGCAGTTAAACAAACATAGGTCAGAGCAATACACGACTACTCAGCCACAGTGAGTACTCAGAGCAGGGTGGAATTATTCTTGTTAGGCATATAAGTAAAGTAATTAGATATCTGGACCAACTAACCCGTGCAGCTGTTGTAATGCATACCCACTTTTGCTATGTCTCCTTGACATAGTTTTTGTGAAATTCTGTAGGACACTTGATCCCGCTCTCAGCCCGTGGTGCTGCTGATGGCTCTTCAGCAGAGCTCTCCAGCGGGATCGATAAGGAATCCTGCTTTGTAGTTTGGGTTACATCACAAGCAAGTTCCCAAGACGCTGTGATGCACTTGGCATCATTTTTGGCAGGTTAAAATAGGAGTGAGCCAGATCCTCAGCTGGTATCAATTGGTGTTACTATATTAAATTCAGATGGGCCTAATTTTAAGTGCTGAAGCAGTCACTGAGGGGTTGCACAATCTGTTGCTCTTGTGAGTGTGTGCTCACCCATAAAAGTGAGATTGCACAATCTAACCCAATATGAATGCGTCTCTGTCTCAGCTGCTAATTGAAAACAAACATGGTAGGATTAATAATTCACCTCTCTGGAATTTCTGTATTATAAATTACGGGGGGGATCTACCAGTTGCATTAAGAGATGTTACTCTATTGCAAGATTAGTAAGTCCCAACAGCAATGATTGGAGGTCTCTAAACAGAGAAAAGTTGGACTTGCAGAGGTTTCTGATTAGTTCTTTTTAGTTGTGTTTTGTTTTTTTTTTTTCTTTATCCAGTTACTATGACTTTTGTGCCTTGTGCAGCACAGAGTGCAGTTTCCAAGCTTGCATGGAGGAAAGTCAGTAGCAAACACTCCTGTTGACTTAAGCAGAGAAGGGTTTGGGTTGTTTTGCTGCACAGGAAATGGGGCATTTTTCTGTCCAGTAGTTAAGTGTATTTTCCCTTTACAAAAGTCTGTCCACATTTTGCAACAGGGAAATAGGAAATTGTCTTTTCTCTCATTTGGGAGGAAGTTGCTTTCTGTCCTCTTAATTAGTTGTTTGAAAGATGAAAGCAAGTGCCCAGGGGTCAGGGCATTCCAGGAGGTTTGGTATTTTTGAACCAAAGAACTTCTAAGAAATGGCACATTAGGAATTCTGATTTATCCAAGCCCTGCTGAATGCTGCCTGCAGAGGCACTTACAGGGATGCATATTCTGCTCTCATCTTCTTAGTTTAGAGCATAGGCTATAGCATCTATCAGGCTACTGCTTCTGTTGACCTGAACACATGTCTAAAATGTATTTATGGAACCTGGACCATTCCTTTCTGATGCTGGATGGTGGCTGAGACTTTGGACTTTATTTTCTTGTTGCTTCTGTAATTACCACCTAGGAGAGGATCCCCCCAAATTAAATGGTCTTGTCAAGTAGGGTTATAAAGGATTATAGGGATAGGATTGTAAAACCGGTTTCTACATCAGAGAGGTAGCAGAACAAAGAGGTAACAGTGCAGGGAGGCCATAAGGTGGATGTTCAGGGGGTCAGCCTTTCCTGCAGCCATGCCAGCTGCTCTTGTTGAAGTAGCCACACAAAACTCTTCCCCAAGTCTTCTTAGGCTGTCCTTGCTAGGTCTTGGATCCTCAGGCTACCGCATTTTCTGCAAGTGCCTTGGTGGCATGCAAGCGGCTTGAAAGCAGTAGTCAAAACTCCAAAACAACCCTATACCTCCTCATCCTCCTCCATCCAGGAGGGTGCAGGACCTCAGCAGGGTGGTTCAGGTTCCTTATACTGTCCTTGGGAGGAGTGTGCTGGTCGTTGTCATTCCTTTTTCTATGTCTCTTTCTAATGTGTGTTATTCCATTTCAATGGGTCTTTTTATCTTTGTGTATTGGGAGGTCTAGTTGCACTTTTGTAAGTGAATAAATTATTAATTCTGTTTGTTGGTTGTGTGTTTTTTAAAGCTAAAATGCCAGACCAATCCAACTAAAAAAACTTCTGAAAATTCAGTCTGTGTGTGGCTCAACAGCTTTGTTTAAGATCCATTTTTCTTTAGCATCTTTCATTTCTCTCATGTGTTTGCTGTTAAAGCCTTTATTTTTAGTGCTTGTCACTCCTTTCAGTCGGCAAAATCTTATTTTTATGACGTGCTCTGCATGTGCCCCTAGCTTCTGTAAAGCATTTCACAGTGGGTTGGAGACCGCTTCAGGGCATGAGTATAATTTGTTGTGGTAAATGTAACCCACAGCCTCTCACCCTGAAGGCCGCATTCTTGTCTGATAACAGCAAACCTGGGTACGTCTGCCCTTGCTGAGCATGTGGTCTGTAAATCTGACACGCCGTCATCTCCGTGCTCAGCTCTGCACATCTGCTCGTCACGGTTTTTGCTGATGGACTTTCAGCCTGTGTCTGCCCTGCCTTGGTTTCCCTTTGCTTGATGCTCACGGAATATGCTGGTCCTGGTTTTCTTTTCAATTTCTTGCCTTTTGTGTGGTGGTGTCTGTTCTCCTTCTGCCCATAATTATGTCGTGACTCTTCCATTTCCCATCTTAGTTCTTGCTCTGAGTGTGATAAACCCAGATGCAGCTCTGCCATGTTTCAGTATTTTCACTTCTGCTGGTATCTGAATGGCCACACGCATTGACTCAAAGATAAGCCCTCCAGTGTGCCATTTTCCTGTTTTATTTAAAGCTGCACCTGCTGCCAGACCTGCACACATAGCTATTTCGTAGTGCTTCTTTGGCTTTTTTTGCTCTGGTGTTATTTTATTTATTTTTTCTGTGCTGAGCAGCAAGTTTGCCTCCTACTGCTGGTACGTCCCAGGTGGTAATGTGATGTAACTGGCAATGTTATGTTTCACAAGAGCAACTTGAGAGTAACAAAGTCAGAGTAACTTCTCCCAGCACTTCTTTAAAAGAAAAAAGAGGGGGAACAGATTTTGTTTTAATTGACAAATAATTTTTAGCATCTGCAAGAGCACTAGGAATATAGTTCTGCATTTAGAGATGCAAATGTGGCATGGACTGATTTCAGAAGAAAGAAAATATGTGGAGACGTTTGCACTACTCCAGCATCACTAGAACTCAAGACATATATTCCACTGAGAGGAATGATACGAGTGTGGAAACATTATTGTAAAACCCAGGGACAGATCTGTGGCTGGAAAAGGTCAGCATTGCTTTTTCACTGTTTCAACCATTCCACCTTGGTGAGGAGCTTGTCCCATCCAGGCCTAGTGACCTGTCACATTGGGAGATGTAGAACTAGTGCTCACTGTCCTCTGCAATTTTTAGATATTCCTTACTCGGTTGTCTCATTGAATAGTGACAGATTACCCAGATTTTGGTGCATTAAGGGCTTTTCTGCACTCAGTACTGAGCTTACCCTAACTCCTGGTGTCAGTTGTGCTCGTGTTGGGCAGAATAAGGATCAATGTAGTTTAGATCTGGAAGCGAGATCAACTTCGAACTGGGCCTGAAAGTTGGGTTCACAACCCATCAGGTGCTGGAACAGGGACAGTTGTAGACAGGCTTTTATGTACGGCAATCAGCTGTCCATGTGAGAGGCTGCAGCGCTGTCGGAAGAGTGCTTGTGCCCATATGCCTTGTGTAGTTGGAGTTATTTTGTAAGGATGTTTACAAAATATCACCTTTGACAACCCTGTCCATTTTTTTTCCTAATCCCTGCAAGTTTTTACATTCTGGTCCTGTTTCAGGCAAGTATGAGCAAAAAATAAAGATCTCCAAAGTCTAAGTTTCCCCTAAACAGGCTAGATGAAGAGCTAAAGAAATGCTCCTCCGAGTCCAGCTGGTGCTATAACAGAAGAGAATTGGGATTGATATGGGGGATGGAGGAGGATGTGATGAACGTACAGTCATGTGAAAATTTGGTGGTAGAGCTGATGTCTTATTAGACAACAAGGACATACAACAGCTGTGCAGGAGTGGGTCCCTTAAAATGGAAAAGAAATAAAGATGCAAAATAACCCATGTTAAAATTATTTGTCCATGAGAAAATATTTTTCTTTTCTCCTTAGTATTAAAAAAAATATAGTGGCTTTGTCTAGTACAGAGATTTCAGATGCTCCACACACCATTTGCAATTACTACAGGAAGGCTGAAATGCATTGAACTGGTGTAGCTCTAACTGTGGAGGGGTCACACTCCTGCTGAAATACTTTTAGACTATATTTAGTACGTAATCAAGCCGTGCTAACATGGGCTATTAGTCCCAATGCTAGTGTAAATGAGGCAGACAGCATGAAGATGTGGTTTAAGATTGTCAAGTAATGCTGAATCAGGTCGGATGTTCTTGCTGTGTCTCGCAAGACAGCTGGTGGTGTTCCCGGGAAAGCACACGTAATGCTGCATGGATGCGCGTGTTTGTGAGGGAGCTGGCAGCTGGGAAATGCGCTGCTTTGGTCTGCAGCATCCTTCTTCCAAACACTCCTGCCCATAAATGTTAAGGCATTCAAGAAAGAACCAACATGGCAACATCCAAAAATGTCCTGTTGCAGGATGAGGTTGGGGAAAATAATGTTGGCTTAAGGTTATAATTTGCTGCGTGTTTGGGAAGTGGTGAATACCCCATGTTGATCCTGGGGTGGCACGTGCACCTTGCTGGGCTGGCCCTGGCAGGCCCACCCAGGGCTCCATGGGCTCTTCTCAGCCATCATCCTTCCCTGGCACCGGCAGGGAGGGTGGAGATCCAAGAGGTTATCAGTGAAAGGAGATTTTTCATGTTATATATGTGTAAGGGAGGACAGGAATTTGGCTAACAGAAGCTGTCATCACATGCTAGTTTTGTTCCTAGTATGGCATGTGTTGTATAACCCACAACATGAGAGTTAATGTATGAACTATGAAATGCTTGTCAAAAGTATGTGGTTTTTATTGAGCAGTAGTCGCTGTAAAATTGTTGGAACCTGTTATCATTGTAGATATAACACTTCTTGGGTTTTATGTGCACTTTTCAAAATGTTCTGGGAATAATAAAGTAGGTTTTCTATTGCAGAGGCAGAGTTTTCTGTTTGTAACGTTGCCTTTTTCAGACTGTGACTAGCATCAAAAAGCTAAAATTGTATTAAAAAGAAAAAAAACAACACCACAGCAGCTGGTATTTAGTGATCCAAGAAATAAGCTTAACTCATATGGTGTCTATATATTCTGTGTATCATAAGACATATGCACGTTTTTAAGGAAAACAAGATATGTATCTAAGGTCTTAGTATTGCTATTAGAATAACTTAAATGCAACAGAGCACTCCTTGAAACTGTTTTCAGTTTGGACAGGCGTCATTGTGAACAGGCAAACCCCTGACAGATGTGGGAAGTAGGGCACTGTTAACACAACAAGGTTTTTTGACTAATGTAGTAATTACCTGTGTTACAATTTTTCCTTCTAGGAGACTGAGCTGCTAGATATCAGCCTTGTCAAAGATGCCAGATGCGGAAAGCATGCCAGAGCTCCCAAGGTAGGAATTTTTGCTGTGTGCTTACATGTTACATTGATGACCTAGATAAAATAGAACAGGAATTATATGCAAAAAATTAAAAAAAAACATTCCCTTAGCTAATAAGAAGTACTTTGTCTTTTTTCTATTTAACACTGTTTCTGATGAGAAGCATTACAATTGTTGAGCCGTTGTCATTTGATTCTGTATGTAAAATGCTGATGGAAGCTCTGCTGGCAGTGAGGGAACAAAAATCCTGGTTTGTCAAGGTAGACTTACACAAGGTCCTGGCTTCCCTGATGGCAAGGAGCTAATAGTTGTTTTGGTCCATGTTGCATTCTGTGCTGCCTGTTTTCCTCTTCCAGTGCCTCTTGAGGCCGGAAAGATTTTTTTTTTTTTTTTTTTTTTTTTTTTAAACTGTCATGAGAGAGGTCAGGTTATCAGCTCCCTTAGGTCGGCTCTGATGTATTGCATACTCCTTTGCTGTCTCTAAAGACAGTAGGTTGTAGAGATATGTTCTCTCTGGTTTTTTTGTTTGGACAGAAACTACACATCAGAGAGAATAAAACCAAAGCACTCAGCTCTGGAAGCAAGATAGTGCCTCGGGGAATCATAGGAGTGATAGGAAAAAAGGAAATCTCCTTAGGGGCCTGAAAGTATAGCCTTGCTGCCACTTAGCCGCGGTTGAACAGGTGAGGTTGAAGCAGCCCAAAGGAATGCTTCTCCTACCCTTGTTTTCCCAGGGGAGGAAAACATCTGAGTCTGGATGGCTGCGGCTTCCCCGGAGCCTCCCGCTGGGCTCCCTCTTCCTTGCACCCAGCCCTGGGTCAGGGCACAGCCCCGTGGGCTCCTCAGCCCCTTGAGGGTAGGCATTAGCAATGGAAAAGGTTATTTCTCCATGCCAGAATGCAATTGTAGTTATCTCTGAACAAACCATTCAAATTTGGTTTTCAAAGCTTCCCGTGTATGGCTGGCAGCATTTTAAAGGCTGTGTTATAATTGAAATGCAACAGAAGTACTTTATGACATCCACATTAATACCAAATGAGTTCACCATGATTAATGGTTCTGTGATGAATAGCAATAAAGTATTAACAATGGCTAGAACATTATTTTAAAATGCTACCCGCTTTACAGAGGACATTCATGTTCTTCTAACAAAATGTTTTTAGCTAAAATTTATGCATAGCTATTGCCTTGGTGACTTTTATTTATTAGGTTACATAAAGGCTGGTTTTGTTACAACATGTTACGGATTTGACAGCAGTGGCATTAAATGAAGGGTATGAGAAAATCCTGACTTTTAGGATGGTGAAATGCACCACCTGTGTGAATGAGTTTCCTTTTTGTCATTGATTTGTGTGTGGGCAGAATGAAAACAGCGCCTGGGTTGGCTGTTGATGGGATCTTGCAAACAGTGTGAAACAAACCGCTCATTTTGGGGCCAGTTCTGTAAGTTTTGCTTTGATCCACGTTGAGGGGCTGAGCAAAGGAGTGTTGACTGCAGGTGAGCGAGCGTTACAGAAGCCCTGTTTGTGTCACATCCACAGTGGATCTAAAACTCATATAGCAGCAGGAAGTCTTGGCTCTAAGTCAAGCAGTAGCAGCTTGTGATTGCATGGAGGCTTCTAGCAAAACCCCTGGTATATTGGCTTAAGAGAGCAGCACCACGTCTGTGTGATACTTGCCAAAGTTCCCAGCTTTTCAGAGGCTCTTTTCCACAGCTCTGCTTCTAGGTGGGAGCAACCCTTGCCATCGGGTGAGCATAAATAATGAACTATGGTTAGGGGCAGTTCCTGTGTGGGAAAGCAAGCTTCCCTCATGTAGCATACAAAAACGTCATTCAGAATCTGCTCGTTGCATAGTAAAAGTGTGATGCACACGATGATTTATGTTGTGATGATGAGTCTGAGCTGTATCCAGCAGGACGGCTCTGCTGTGCTTTACTGGTACCTGCTGAGCCTCTTGCCCTGTACGTAACACAGCTTATGCTATAAGCTGCAGACCTGGAACATAGTTTAGCTGTCTCAGCAACCAATATTTCTTGCTGCCGTGGTACCACTTAACACAGGTTTATTAGCTATCCCAGAAGTTAATCTCACATGATCTGGTGGGATCATCAATTCACTCGGGAACTTGCTTCCAGTAGCCTTGCCAGGCGGAACGGACAATGTGCTATTGTGCACTGATATATCTTTTACTGTAAAACAAGAGATTTGGGTGATTTTCTCTCTATTCCCCCACCACCCCTCCCTCTGCCCATAGTCTTGGACAGTTTTTATACTGTGTTGGGGGACTTTTGCAAGTTTATGCAAATTTTTTAATCTATTTTCGGAATTCTAAGAGTGGATTTCATCTGTGGGTTGTCATTAAAAACTTAAGAAGTTAATGGGAATCTTTAAACCTCATTTAATGTATTTCTGATCTAGTGCTACCTTTTGATAGAAATAAGTGTCTTCTTAAATAAGCCTCGACTTTTCTATTAAGTGTAAAAAATGTAATTCATTTTTATTTTTGTAGTAAACTAAATTTCAGTGTGATTAATGACACCCATAGTAAGCTACCCAAGCCCATTAGGTGTGCTCCTACAGAAGACCATAGCAAGTAATGATTTTAGAGGACTATAAGCAGTCATAGTTACCAAAAAATTCTTTCTTCCCCATCACCATCTGGAATATCCACTTCTTCCCCATATGCTGCCATATCCACCAGTGAGGATGTTTCTTTGGTAATTAGTCTGCCATGCTCTTGGTCTTTTTGATGGCTAGAAACAGAGTCCGTTCTCATGCGGCATTCAGCATACCTTCTGTACAGCCATCAGCATTCTTAATTTCTGAAAAAGAGAGAGAAACGGTTTATTTCAGTTAGTTTCTCTTTCAGCCTTGTTGGTTGACATTTGCTTTTCACAATAGTTTTCACTCCAAAAACGGGATACGTAAATGCACTTACACTACCATACACTGTTCATAAGCTCAGAGCTTTTTCTTTCTGGGTTTCTCATCCAGGAGATCTGGTTCCTTTCTGCATTACCTATTATGTTTAGCCTCAAAAGTTCCCTTGAAGGCAGAAAAGTGCATTTCTCTCCTGCAGTTGTCGCATTAAGGTAGCACGAGGAATGAGCTGAGATCTCCTCAAAGTTAGTGTGTTAGCGCTAGGTTGCAGCTGTGCACGTGGTCAGCACGTGCACGTGGTACTGTAATGAGTTTGTGGCTGCCCCTGAGAAGTGCTGTTACTGTGTGGATGGTGTGAAGTCTAGAGCCTCACCTCAGCTGATCTGGGTGTGAGTGGCTTTGTGTTTATCCTTCTGGGAAACTCAAAACTTGTTTTCATCCATGGCAGTGTCCACCAATTCTTGCAAATGGTGCATAAGGCTGGGAAGATGAGACAAATTCAGGAGACTTGCACAAGTCTATGTCCTGCTTTGGGTGCCTAATAGCACCCAAAGGGAATTTGTAGATTTATGGGGTTAGGTAGAACCTATGGGTCTTGGGCAGAGAGTCAGAATGGTTTTACAGCAAAGGAAGTGGGATGCGAAGATTAGAGGTTAGATCTGTTCGAGTGTTGAGGCATCTGAAAGTAAGTCTGTATGTCTTTCATAGCAGCTTAGGCTTCTAATGATGTAGAAAGGAGATCTTTAGAGGGTACCAAAACACTTGATGCTTGGGGGACTCTGACCCAAAATCAGTAGGTAGTATACTCAAATGACCCCTGTGTTACTGAGAAGTGTAAGCATTACCACCTTCTTCCACCTTGTCAGGGATGAGTCCTTCTGTCTTCAGCTGCTATTTTCTGAAATAACAGTGTTTTCTGTCTCGATGCAATATACATGCAAAGGCTTATTCTTTGGAATAAGGGCAAATCTCAGGCAGCACAGAGCACTGCAGCAGATATCTAAATGAGAAGAAAAATGAAAGTAATGTTCTGAAGAGAACAAGAAAAGACTTATTAATTGTGTATGTTAGGAAAAAGTGCCTGAATTCAAGATACAGTGAAATTTATATAGAAGTGAGGGAATTATAAGATGATTATCAGGACTTTGCCTTTTTAGTAAGCATTAGAATCATTTAGGAAGGGAGCAAAAGAAATTTTGAGAACAGGAGATTAATATGCAGTTCATTTTTTTTTTTTTTTTCTTTTTCCTTTGGAAGATGTGATTGCCCGTAAATTCAGTGCAGCCCTTTTGAAGCATGGCATGCCTTTTCTCACAGCTTTCAGGGGCTCAGAGCTGCTGCTGGCGTCAGCAAGAGTGCAGCGTCAGGGTTCTCAGGGCTCATGTAGTTTGTATTTTGAAATGCTGAAGGAATGTGAAAATCATTAGTTGTGATGAAACAATTACTTCCTTTTATTTGCACATTATTTGATAGCACACTCTTGAGCTTTCATGTGGTGTGCAGACTAACGAAGAGATGTCTTTTCCCTTGTAAAGTTTAGCAAAGAGGTCTGCAAAATAAAATAACATAACGAGCAATGAAAAGGAACATACGTTTTTGTACAATGAGGCACAGAAATAGCTCTGAATATTCACATACCTTCTGTGAAGCATGGAAGTGCCACTCAAAAGAGTGTCCATGTTCTTAAAAGGGAGACACAGCTAGAAGTGTCACGCAACATTAAATACTGGTGAAAATTTGGCAGCTGGAAACATGCTCGCAGGACTAGGGAAGCCACAATTGTTACCATCTTGTATTTACTTTAGCCAATAACAGTTTCTATGGAAACTAAGATCTTAATGCAACTGTGTAAGTGTTTTTAGTAGCATGAAGAAATATCAGAGTGAGTTGGCAGGAATAAGGAAATAACCCCATGGCAAACGTTCTTATTGAAAACTTTTGATGCGTTTGATCAGTCTGTTTTCCCTCAAAGATACCATAAATCATTCATCAGGAAATGAATTTCTTAAAATGACATATGCTATGGAACCTGTAGGAGATGAAATTGTGAATGATGGGATCCCTCTAATGCCAAAATGTTTATAGAGTGTAGGCCCCAATTCTAAAAACACGCGCAGCTCCCCTGCCCCAAGTTTGCTCACTTTAAGCTCTACAGAGAAAAATAATTAAGTTTTTTTTAATGTCAGAAATTTGCCAAGACCTCAACTACCATTATTATGATCACCAGCCTCTCTGTATTTAGTGGGCTTTCTTAAATTGCTCAAGTGCAGTGAGATGATTTCAGGAGTATCTCAGCTGTAATTTAAAAGCTACACGCTTCCTCCTCACTGAAGAGGGCTTGCTGGTTTCTAACACATCTGTAGAGAAAAATCAACATTTCATGAACTAGATGGGCTCAAAAACTAACAAGAAAATTCTAAATAATTATTTAACTGAAAATCTGGTGATTTTCAGGGACATGAGGGTGTACAAGTCTATTTGAATTGTCAGAGCTATCAAGACTGCTGTCTTCTGCATCTGCTTCTGTAGTCCATTGCCCTGACTTAGAGTCAGTAGGATTTTACTGACATTTGGGTAAAATTTATGCAGAGAAGCAGAAAGTGAGAGTGCTGTCTGTTATGTTGTTAATAATCTCCTATTTCTTTCTTCGTTTTTTTTAACTTACTGCCTGAATTTACAAATGCAGGTGAAGAACTTTTTGTGAACCTACTCAAAGCACACACATGCAAATAAATAAATCGCAGATAACATTTGGTTGATTTGCCTCGGAATAAGGCTCTAACTTCTAATTTACGAGTCCAGTGACAAGAGCCTGTTGAAATGAACCTAATTCAATCACTTGATTTCCTTGTGGTATCTGAACTTACATTTTTGCTGAGAGCCCGTGATTTTTATGGTCAGATTGTTTGTTTTTCTTTTATCAGGAGAGCAAGAGAGGCCTGTCACTTCTGAAATATTTGAAAGCCGAGCAGTTATTAATTTCTTTATTATAAAGTCTGTGTGGGGACAATTAAGTTGTGTTTAATAACCACCCTGATTAGACTCCCCCCCCGCCCCCCCTTTTTTTTTTTTGTCTACTCAATAAATTCCCTGAAAAAGTCATCTGCCTACATGGATCACACAGGAGCAACAAGCCTGCCCTTTGCAGCACCAACTTCTGTTGCTCTGCCTCTCTCAAATGCTGCTATTGCTGTTATTTTTATCTGCTGATAAATGCACGTTGCTTTCCCTTCAACAACCTTGGTGCTAAATTAGAAACTCTAATGTAAATTATGCCTAAGCAATGTTCTATTTCTGCCAAAAAGAAATAAAAATGGAATATGCACGCAGATCACCTTCTTCCCACTCACCGTAGGGATAACAGTGACATCCTCAAATTCCCTCCCCCCCCCTCGTTTGTTTGTTCTTCTACATCATTGCTTTTTTTTCATAATAAGGATTAAATTACATAAACATTTTCTCTAGGTTGAGTTTTATTTTATTAAGGAAGGTGAAGATTAATTTCTTCGGATAATATTTGACCAGTGTTCATGTGGTCGCGGTGGTAAAGACGGGGAAATGCAAGTAGTTGAAATGCTGCAAAGATCATGGGAGCTGTAGTCACTGTGAGAGAGAGGGAGTTTTGCCTTGGACCCCCCTTGGGGGCATGAGCCTCGCTCCCTCGCTCTGCCCTTCTCTGCCAGCTTTCCTGCAGCTCGGCATCGCCTCTCTCCACTGGGCTGAACAGGCTCCTAATGGCACCTGGCATCTTTTTGCTCTTACAAATTTTCCCCACCAGTGTAGACTTTTTTCAGAAGAGGTCTCACCCACTGCCCACAGTAAAGTCCTGCTGCTTATTCAGGAACGAAGGCAAGTTTCGATGAGGCTAGGATGCTTTTGAGTTTGTTGGTTGGTTGGTTTTGTTGTGTGGGGGGGTTTTTTTGCTTTTTTTTTTTGGTTGGTTGGTTTTGGGGTTTTTTTGGTGTGTTTTTTTTTTTGTTTTGTTTTTTTTTTTTTTTTAGATCTGTTGAAAGTTAATGTCTTTGGGGAAGACTCACATCTCCAAAGACAAAGCTGTCAGTGCTGCTATCCAGGGAGCATGGAGAGCAGGTCATCACTTCTCCATCATCTGGAAGAATGTTACCTTCAGAAACGTTATTCATGCTATTCTGGAAGCAAAGTAAAGCTTCCTGAAAGCGCAAATGAAGCCTGGGGTGTTCAATAGCAGCGTAGTAGCCATTTTCTTTCTGCTTCATCGGCTCGCAAGTCGTGTCTCAACCACTGTGCTTTGCTCAGTGGAGTGGATGAGCACAAGCGCTTTGCACCTGCGCTCTGAAACCTGCAGAGACTCCTTGCTGGCCTCGGGGTGCCGTTCACTTGGCTGCTCATGCCTGAGGCTGAGGCTACCTCAGAGACAATCAACATCCCTGTGCACCACCAGAATGCCCCAAATTGGTGAAGGCGATTTTATTTACAACCCTCTAATCCTTAGGGGACTAGGACCCATTCAGAGGGTTGTTATACACTGTATAATTAGCTCTGTCTGGTAGTCCATCAGATTCACTATTTACTAACATTTGTGATGTAGTAGAAAGCACAGGTTTTTGTTGAGGGCTTTCACTATGAATCATTGCCAAAAAGATTTAATTTTTTTTCGTCTTACTGGTGGTTTCAGTTAGCTTTCTGTGCCTTGGTTTTATGTTTTTCTTTGTTATATTTATGAAACATACATCCTCTTTTCCTTGGTATGCTTTCATGCCAAAGTACGCAGTGCAAAGTATGTTACAAGAAATTCTGTATTTTAAGAAGCACAAAGGCATTTTATAAATGGGATTTTAAAACTTGACATTTAAATTTGAAAAGGTAGAATAGGACACTGCTCAATTAAATATGTGATATTTGAGTTGCTGAGAACACCAGTGTCAGTAAAGCTGTGTTTTAAATGCTACTGGCGAAGATGCTTTTGAATAAGCATGTGCATGCTGAGTACATTGTTTTTTTCCCCTTTTTTTCCTTTAAAAAGGAAAGGGCTTTTTGTGTGATTTTGAAGAGAGATTGACAGCTTTCTTTGCTCTCAGGCACACATAATACTCCAAAACTATTTTAAATCCATACATAAGCCACTCTTGTGATTTTTCAGACTACAGTGATGGGGGATTAAAGTTGCACACTGGAGTGCACGGACTCATCACTCAATTGGGCACGTGCTTCGTGCAGATGTGAAGTTCAGTACTACGGTAATGTTTCCTGTGATGGCGTAGTTGATCGTAATCACCTCCGCACTGTTTCAGCTTGAACGTTTCAATTCCTCATCTTGCCTTTCCTTGCACATCAATAGGGCTCACAGGAGGGGAGGTGGGTTGCGAAGTGGCATCTCTGGGCTGGTAGGTACCACTTTTGCTGTTGTCAGCAGCCAGCCCCTGTGTGCTTGGATGTGATGGTGGTGTGCTGTCACCGGCTCGTGTTGGTGGCAAGGCCGTATCCAGTGTCCTGTGTTTGACAACATTTGTGTTGCTGATCAGTAATATGGGACACAGATGTCTCATTCCTGCCTTCACAACTAATAACGCTAATGAGATGAGGACACAGCTGGGACAGCATGTCCAGCCACAGCTATTACAAGCCCACACCCACTGTCAATCGTGATAAAGCTCACTTGAATCTGATAAATGACGTTTTTACAATGGCTGGCACAAAATTTAAAAATTGTTGTGACAATTCTGGAGATGCTTTTTGTGATGCTAAGATGTTAATATTGCCTATCAATGTCCTATATTATCTGTTTGTTATCTTGCACCCACTGTATGTTCATATCCACATTACCTTTTGACTTACACTAAGATCATGAAGATTTGGGAAAGTACAGTCCTTTTTTTCCCAGTGTTGGTACAGTATCTAAAAGAGCAAAGTCCTGTTTCATGAGTAGGGCTCCTAAGTGCAATACTAATGCAAAAACTAATAAATAAAATGTTGCTTTCCATAAAGATAAGAGATGCTGCATTCAGCCTCTGTCATGAACACTCAGTTTGGAAAGAATTTCAAAATTTGTCATTGGAAAATGTAAAGGTACTAAATAACTGAGTCGTACTACTCTTTCCTTCTGAGCGGAAATCTCCATCTAGAAATATTTCATAAATATTAAAGTATATATTTTAGCAGTAGTGTGGAGCTGTGCATTGAGATAGATATCTGATGGCAGTGCAATACCCTCAAGCTTCAAATGTGGAATGAACAGGCTCAAGTGAAAATGCCAAAGCAGAAATATTTTTCTGCAATTGTTTAGAACAAATTAATTAAATTTCCCTGGTTTATTGGAATCCAGCTTGGTGATTTACCCTGACATTCCTTAACTTGTAAATAACTGGTTGTATAAAACTGCTAGGTTTTAATTAGTTGCAAAGGTTTGATATATTTGTTTTCATCTGCATATAAATGACTCCTTCAGTATCTCCTTGTAGAACTGAGGAAACCCATTTATTTAGGCTTAGAAAAGAGACCACTGAGAAGCAAAAGGATTAGGTGTAGATCCCAAGTAACCATGGCTGACAGAGATGCCAGTTTCTTCACAACTGGGTGACATTGTCCCCCTTCTCAGTGCTGCAGGGAAAAAAGCATTTTACTGGCGACAGGACAGCAGGGTGCTGAATAGCGGAGGAGTGAAGGGTGATTGGCATTGGTGAGTCGTTATCAGTGTTGGATGGGGCGCCTGTGTGCTGTAGTGGAGTCAAACCCTGCCTGGAAACCCTCAGGCAAATGGCAGGAATTAAGCAATTTGTGATTGAGTTTAAATAACTATACACTGTCTTTGGTCAGAGCTTGTAACTCAAAAGGTTTGGTTTTGAGACCTAGAGGAGTCATTAAAAAAAAGTTTTCTTTAATACTGAAATTATTTAAGCTTGCTTAAAATCCATTCGAACAGCTTCCAACTTCAGAGTTCATTATCTTCCACATTACATTAGCACTTTCCTGGTCTCGCAGCTAAGCACATTTGGCTTTAGAACTTCACATTTGCCTAGCATTTGTAATCCCTTCTTGTATGCTGTCCAGTACAGATGTCTAAGAAAAAGTGATGGGAAGAAACTTGGCTCTCCGAGCTAAAACTTTGATTGGAAAATAATTACAGCCCTGGCCATAAATAATCCTTCTTTCATCGCTGTGGCTTTTCAGTCTGTCTGTTTGTGTCCCAAGGCATGTCTGTGCCAGTCGAACACCCCAGTCACACCAGTGACATGATGTCCACGGCAGACGTACTGCTGTGCCTTGTGCAGGTGTCCTGCAAAGGCACACCTACCAGTACCTCAGGGAAACGTTTTATTAGGAATGTGAAAGTCAGCTACGATAAGGTAGATAAGGTAGCTAATGGGAGCAAATGGAAATAGATATGGGTCCATGTGAACTATAAAGCAGCAGGAAACATGGCCATTCCAATGTAATAATATCAGTATATTCATGTTAAATCCCTGTTTCCATTTTTCCAAAGCGTCAAGTAGAAATGAGACTGTTTTCTTTTGCTCTATTCTGCTGTGGATATACAAGAAGGTAGAGGCAAGTGCATCCGATAAATAAATAAGTCCTGGGTAGCATTTGTGTGGTGATAACAAAAAACCTTGTAGCTGTATTGAGCGCGAGTTGCCTGTCTCTGGCTTTCTCAGCTCCATTGCCTCCCAGCCTAATCCTAGTTAAATAAACAAAATTATCAGCTGTTGCCGCTAGGGAGTTCAGATACTCTGTTCCACTCCTGGGGTGTTAATGAGCCATCCGCAGGGATGTTCCTGCAAAATGGATGGCACGGCGACACTCGCTGATATACAAGCGTGAGCACGTGGGTGCAAAACGGTTATCTGTATGGCAGTGCTAAAAGAACATTTTCTCGAGGGCCAAGGGTTTACTTAATTTTGCAACCCTTGGTGATTCACTGGAATAAAGTGTAGTATATTCCTGGTAAAAACTGCTGTAAGACTGATATACGTGATTTAGCAAGGCTTCTCTGGCTATGGAGTGCATTGTGGATGCATCCTTCCCAAGGAGAAGCACTTCTACCACTACAAAGTGGAACGGTTAAAATTGCCATAGCCCATCCTTGATATGGCTGATCTGCACTAGTGGGGCTAAACAGAACTAGGGACCGTTTTCTGGATGTGGCTCTTGCGTTGTATGGTTATTAGCACTGTAAGTGCCCAATATCCTTCAAATTTTGTCTTTAGATGACAAAAATCAGGTCTTCATTTCTCTTGAGAAGATTGATCTGCTGAGAAATCCTGTGCACAGACTTGTGTGTCATTCCTGTTGAATGGAAATCATCATATGGGATGAGTAAGAAAGTGGGTTAATAACACGTTTTCAGAACTTACCTGCTCTTGAGCATGAACTTGAGTTCATACCCCTAAAGTGTAGATTGAATTATTAACCAGCCTAAAATTGCAAATATTCTAGTGAAATACTGACAATGTACCAGTGCTCTGGGATTGTGGCGTGTCCTACAAAGAGAGTGTGTAGAAAGGGCAGATTCAACACTGATCTAACACTAAGGTTCAGCGTAGCTCTATTTTTCATTAGTAGAAGGTTCTTGGTTGAATTGCCAAACAAAGCAGAAAAAAACGCGAGTGTGTAATTGTAAATTACAGAAATCTATTAAAATGCAGGTTTGCACTTTTAAAGGTGGATTCCATGTGGTTTAGGTTTTTGAGCTTCTGAGTTATGTTGTTTAACTTGGGGAATTTGGATAAAATCCCCATTACCTTACTTTGGAGAAGAAAAACCCCGGGCTGGGAGTTCTTAGGGAGTTCTTGGCTGTGTTATTTTGCAGCGTCCAGTTTCTTTGTCGTTTTTTTGGAATTAGAATGAATTTGCAAACCTGCAGTTTAGGAACAGGCCTAGATGGTAGCTGATATCTTTCCACCCTGTTGGTGCTGCCTCTGTGTCTGGGTTCATTCCCATCAAAGGACACCGGTTTCCAGATACTAGAATTCCAATGGTGGTTAATCACCATTAACACCTGTTAAAAGAACGTGTCTTTTCCTTATTATTTCCAGGAGGAATCCCAAAATAAGTGTCAGTATAACTTGCAAATACTAACACCAAAATCTGGGTGGTTTGAATTCTGCCATATGTGCAATAGTCAATACCTGTGCTGAAGAGCAGATGTGATGTACAGACAGAAAGGTGAGCTGCTGGGGCTACGGGGCTGGGTCCTGTCCAGCAAGCCGTGACTCTGGCAAGATTTGGCCATATGTAATGTCTTTGGGCCTCATTTCTTTTCGTTTCTTGTGAGAAAGTTATATCCAGTCTTGGTCCTAGGACAGCGTTAAACGTTATGGTTTATTGCAACTGATAAATAATGGGAATTTTTTAAAAAAGGCCGTAGTAAATGAGACCTGCTGCTGTGTTTGAATACAGAAAAAAGCACCAGTGATTTTTATAAGAAATTTTGTGATGGAAAGTTGGTAGTTCATGGGAGCTGCAGTGACTGCATCCCATGCATGTTTTTCCTGTTCTGAAACACATCCAATATTGATAATGCCGTAACTGAAATCACACTAAGATTTTTTTGTTGTTGTTGTTGCTGCTTTGAGTTGACCTCCTTCCTCCGAGATTAATGAAATACATTTTAAGAAATCTATGTGAGTAACTGTATGCTGTAAGTTGTTTAAAACAAATGGCTTCAAAATGCTGTTTGCTAATGAAGTGGTAAAAGCAGAACCCTCGTGCTAGGTATGGTCACAATATAAAGGGAAAAGGCAGTCACATTCAACTCAGAAATAATGGTAGCAATTTGCATGTCATGAAAATGTTTAAAGAAAACAAAACTGAATTCAGGTAAACTAAGGCAGACTCCTTGAGTGGTTATCTGTGTGTTGAGACAAATAGAAGAAACTAGCGTGTGTCGGGATAGCTGATAGAGCCGTGGAAGCAGATCCCAGCCCTCCGAGGGCAGTGGGAATTTTGCGTTGGCTTCTGCTGAGAGCCAGGCTCCCTTCATCATGTTAAACAACAAAGCCAACAGAGACGTGTTTTCTGCACTATATTTTTGGTAAAAAATTCTGCACCATGTTTGGCAATTTGAGACGGAAAGCTGATTTTAGGTAACCTAGTTAGTCCAGTTTTGTTGTGTTTTGCCTTGATAAGGACAAAGATCCCTTTCTGCCCTTCCTCCCAAAAACAGCTGCGGGGAGCTGCCCAGGCTGCTGCTTCCATGGCCAGAAGTAAGCCCTGAGCTGCAGCCTGAGAGTCTTTCCCCTTTTCTTTCTTTGTGTTTACAACGCACCTCCGATGACAATGTGGTTTTGTAGGAGAGAATGTCACCTTTTTCTCCAGAAATCTTTATATCCGTTTTTAACTGTGGTAAAATCTTTCTTCACAGCCATGGACTGTTGCTACCAGGCTAAACGTGCAAGTTGTTGGTGGGTGAGTGGCAGGAGGAAGGGGAGAAGAGGAGGTTGTTTATGTCTCGGGGTGTGTGTTTTACAAATCGGTGCAGGAACAGCATTTGCAGAACTGCTGCAGAGATTTGGTTTTGCTTGGGTTTAGCTGAAAGAGGAGGAGAATTTATTTTGGAGTTGCTTTAATACATATTGTCATTTGGAGTGGTCTGCTGCGGTGACCCTTGGCACTGGGGTGCTTTGGGAGCTCAGGCTGCTAATGGTATAGAAATTCACTCCTGCTTTGATCAGTGCCTACAGGTCAGCTTTTGTTCTCATGATCTATGCACTGATTTTGCTTTTTGGCTGTAAGAACCAAACATGTTCTGTGGAGGTGGCAGCGTTACACTTAAACTAGAATGCACTAGAGTAGTTTAAGTTAAAATAAGTTTCTTTGCTCCTCCTGGGTCCTGTGAGAACAGCAAGCCCTTGCAGATGGTGACCATTCCTTTTGTTAAAGGAGTGAGAGTTGTCCTTGGTTGCAAGTCATCATAATTGACACGTTAATTGTTGCATCATGTTTTCCTCTGTAGTCAAAGTGGTGAAAGTTCTGCATGTTTCAAAGGAACTATTGCCACTGTAAATTGTTGTAGGCAACACTGAATATGATCTAGCTCATAAAAATGAGCTGATACGTTTGTGGCAGTATTTCAATTGGGGGAACTAATTTTTTTTTACACTATATTTTTTTGTATCCTGCTAGAGTTAAGAGAGTTACAAATGGTGGGAGGAGCAGTTGGATTATTTAACTGTAATTTACATAATAAAAAAGGAGAATTTGAAAGCTGTGCTCAGGTCTGCTCATATTTTGATGACGATTGGATTTTCCTTTTGGTTTCTATTTAAAGTGGTTTGTTCTCTGGAAGCATAATCACTTGATATTGCTAATTTAATTTTTTGCATATGACATTTGCAAATTATGTAATTAAAAGAAACCTTTTACTGTTTGGTTTGGGGGGTTGGGGGATGGTTGTTTTTTCTTTTGTTTTGGTTTTTTTTTTTTAGGTTCAGATACTAGCTCAATTAACCGCATTTAAATGCTGGTGTATTTGAAAGGGGGGTACCGTATTTTCCACTCTAACTGAAAACTTCTTTGGGAAAATTACAGATGCCAAGGTAAAACTTACCAGACTGTCAACAAATGTTACACAATCTCTTGTTAGCTTTCTGCCATCTGGCAAAACCCAATTACCCTCAGGCAGTTTTATGCTCTTTACAACGCTGCTATTCTTGGCAATATGGAAAATGGACATTTATAAAAAAGACTCCCACAGCTGGTAGTGCTCTCAGGGGAAGAGAAGGTCCGGTAGGGGTGGTGGTGCTCATGTCGTGGGCTCTGCCACCCTGATGGAGGAGCCACGAGTTGTTCTCCAGAGGCCTCTGTCTCTCTGCATGGACCAAAAAGAGAACTTACACTGATAGGTGATGGGGTTGTGAGCTTCCCTCTCCCCTGCTCACAGATGAGGTGCCTGCTGCTGGCACTATGGATGCCTCCACACTGCCTTTAGGAAATTTTATATTTGTAACCTGCTTGAATATTTGGAATAATTATTCAGATTATCTGTTCAGTTATCTTTGTTCCAGCACTTGGAAAGCAAGCCGAAGAGTTTGTGCGGCTCCACGGTCAGGGAGCACTGACATGAACACCTCTAGTACTCCTGTACCAGTTTGCTCACCCTTATTTAAGATTCCTCTTACATACAGTTTCTGCTGTGAACTCGCTTCACGATGAGAGCTGACAAGCATAGAAACAGAATTGTCTGAGCTGGGTTTAAATGGATGAGCTATGTACATCCAATTTAAAGGAAATGTATTGCTATCCTGTCTGCTTATGGGGCCTGATTCATCAAAGCACTTAGCATATGCTTAAGAAGTCTTGTTGGAAGAAAACCTGTAATGACCAAGTATTTGTTTTGCACATCCAGGAGAGCTGTGATCCCAGAACTGAAGAACTGGGAGACAAAGCCTCCTTTAAAGAGATTTCTATATTAAGTAGCAGAATGAAGATGAGTGATGAGAATGTAAAAGTGTTGTCAGAAACTTTCCCCGGAGTAGTAACTGCGCCTGTTAGTCATGCAGTTTATCCTGATGATAAATTCAAAACTATTTGCAAGATTATTTAGAGTATAAGAAAAAATTGCATTTCCCTTCACTCTTGGAGCTAATGTCAAATGTTGATCTAAAACTGTTTGATATAAAGTTATTTCAATTACAGTTAAATAGGAGAGGGGTACTTAGAATTCTAACCTGCTTATAGCAAGGAAAAAAAATAGGAGAGAATGCTTTTATTTGTGTGAAAATAGTGGACCCTGCTGTAAATGCAGATGGCTATTTTTCTTTCTCCCCTTGGGCGCACATTGTTGATGGCTCCTGGGACTACAGAATTAAATTGCATGAATATGTAGTCCAGTCTGGCCAGACAAACGTTGTACAATTGTTCTACCCCCCCAAAATAAGGGGGCTGGAAGTAGAAAAGCTAAGGAATGCATATTTTTCTGTGCCTTTCTATATGGGATTTTGCTTGAGAATTGCAACAGCGCCTGTGAAGGACCACCATACATGTGTTAATATAGGTTCTGTGGTTTCAGCAGCATGGACAAAAAAAAGCAAAGGGCACACAGCTAAAGCTCTCATTGAAATCCAGGTGCCTGGTTTTGGACAGAGGGAGCAGGAGTGAATTTCATGCTCACTTGTGCCATGGAGACAGTTGTTTATACAACCAAGTAGGTTGAGTATTGTTTGTCACAGGCTTTAAAGCTAGAGCTTATTTATATCAATTGCTTCAAATCAGAGTCCCTGGGTAACGCCAAAATCTATTTATAGGATGCTTATCAGTATGTCATGTTTTCCAGTTTCCTTGATGGTAGAGTGAGCCTACCCCCATGTAATAAGTAATTTAGCAAAAGAATTTTGCTTCAGCTAAAATGAATGTGTGCTTGCTATGGCTTCAGCTAAGATGGGTATGTGCTTGCTATGTGTTTGGAAAAGGGGTAGTGTTAGATAGGACATCAGATGAAAGCCACAGTTGGAAGTACGGAAACTTGCAGAACAAAGGGTGGTGTAGTTAGCTAAGATAACCACAGGAGTGTAAAGAATGAAGAAGCCACAAGGACATGGTGATAAAGACTTCAAACCTCCCTCCAATGACTACCAGGAGGACCCCTGAGGAAGCACAGTGCCTGCGCCGCTAGAAGGGAGGGGGCATGCTCGGGGGTGGGTTGTGTTCCAAAAACTCATGATTATGCAAATTATGTTCCAAGAAGAAACATGAATAAGTATAAGGAATACAAAATAAAAACAAGTGTTTATGAAGGAAAAAATGAGCCACAGGAGGAGAAATCCCCTGTGTAACTCCCAGCACTGTAATAAATATTCTTTGCTCCACCGAATTTGCCCTGGACTAAAATTCAATGCAGTGAGCGTGTTTCTCACACCCAAAATGAAATAAGGGAAGAAATGCTTTTCTTGCTGGGACTGTGAGTGGAGGCAACAGGCATAAGGCTTCCTTTGCTGTCTTCAGTTCCTTGCTCTGACGTCAGTGTATGATTGCAGTTTGGTGAGGGGATTGATTGTGTTTGGTTTTAGGAAGTAGAGGGCTTAGAAATGTCTGCAGGAAACAAACGGGCAATCAACAGGCAAATCACCAAAGGAAAGAATAATAAAAAAAGCGCTGTATTTCAGTGTTATTTATTCTTGAGCTATGTGGCAGTGTTCTTCAAAATTCCCATCACTCAGAGCAAATTGATTGGCTTGCTTTTAATTTTACTTCAAATAATAAGGTCTTAGCTTGAAAAGCCAACTTGAGTGGGCTCTGCCCTTCCCGAATCACTCTTTCCCAAGTTGCTCTTGCCATTGATTAGTGGATACAACAAAAAGAGACATCACCGCGTTGCAAAAAAATGGGCTGACTTGTCATGTCACATATGTCTAAGAGGAAAAAAAAAGGCAAATTAAGAACAAAAGCGCTAATGTTTGAAACTATGGCTGGGAAAGAAATACGATGGCTTATTGTGTTTGAAAAGCTTTCTTGAAATGCAGAGATGAGTGATGTGGGCAGCGGCCGACACTGGGTTTTGTAAATCCTGGAATGGGAGGGCAGTGTGCTGGCAAGGCACACACAGCCCAGCCAGTCTGGTTAATAATTCAACTGTTTTTGTTTGGTTTTCAGTGTAATTTGATGCCTCTGTTCTGATTTCTTTGTATATATACATTAGGAGCTTAATTAAAAGCTCCCGAGACTGTTTACATTTTAACAAATGTAGAATAAATTTTATTTCTTAAGCATGAGACTGGAGTGAGTGAAGTGAACAAAAGAATTTTGATGAGTATTTTGTAGCAAACAAAATCACAAAGGAGACTTGGAGGAAAAAGTCTGTATTTTAGAAATGATAGCTATTTAAACTCATTAATTTAAATCTGTTGCAAACATTTCTGTTTATTTGCTCCTTTGAAATACGTGATATCAATGGAAATCATCTACTTTTTGCTAGATTAGAGATAATTTTATATTAAAACAAGTAGATTTTTTTCAAATTGTAAAAATCTTTTTCTGTTCTTTGTTTTTATATATATTATAGGTAGGAGTCCTGTTACAAAGCATTAACTGTACTGGCTAAGATATACACTTTTCAAAATGTGGGAAATTTTTTTGTTTATTTTTTTAATTTGTCTGTCGTGTTTTATGAGTGACTTTCTCCTGAACAGGAGAGGCAGTGGGTGGTGATCACATGCCTTGTCCGGTAGGAATGAAGCATCAGCATCTGACTGCAATTATCTTGGAGAGGCAACCAAAGACCAACAGGAGGACATTAAATTTAGCCAGGGGAGGTAAAACATGTGAAAACAGTGGTGGCAGGGCCTGACATGTCAAGGAGCCCCAGGAGTGAGCTCTACGTGCTGTACTGGGGAAGGTGGAGCCCACTTTTCCTTTAAAACAGAAATACAGGTTGTACGGTCGCGATGAACCTTTATGTAAACATTACTTTTCCTCTCTTGAAATGCTCTACGGTCCCTGCAAGCACCAGCTAGCCATGGAGACCCCATGGGGTGTAAAGGGAGTTTAGAGGGGTTTAAACTCACATTCGAGACGTTGTAAGTTGGCACTGGTTTTAGCCACGTATTCTCAGCTTTGTGCCAGGACTGTTGTAGCACCAGAAGCGTTTGCACACCAAGGGATATGCTGCACCAAGCAACTCACAGAGTTGAAAACCAGATGTGCTTTTGCCCGTTATGGTCATTGCCGTTATATTGTTCCCCAGCTCCTTTTGCTGTGCAGCCCCACGAGTGTGTGCCTTGGCACGGAGCAGTAGGGAGCCCACAGGGCCGGCCAGGGAGCAGGGGATGCAAAGCGGGAGAGATGGCTTCTCCAAATAGCATCTGGCAAACCCTGATGAAGATGTGGAGGCAAAACACACCTTGTGCAGTCTTAGCAATTATTTATTTTTTTATTGGGAAACAGCTAAGCCAGGAAAAAGTCCAGTAAGCAGCAATTAATAACCCTTGTGCAATTTTAATGTGCTGATGTATTTGTTTCTCTACTCTTTCTACAACTATTTTCGTAATCCTAGATAGAATCAAAACAGTTTCTACTTTGAAGTGGTTTGAAGTGTCGTATGAAGCACCTTCAATTATGGATTTCTGTCAATGTCAGTCTATTTACCTACACCCAACCTGTCGAAGTATTTCTGCTTGGTGTGGTTGCATTTTTAGTACACTTCTCTATTTCTTTTAGAAAGTTTCTTTGTAGTTAGTGTTGCTTCTTGAAAATCACATGTGAAATCACTCTAAAACAGGAGCTTAGTTCGATGATATGCAGCCCACACCACTACATGTCTTTGGTTAGGATCACGCATTAACCTATAATCAGTTTAAGTACGGCTTGTAATCTATTTACAATTCCATTCCTTTATCTATGACATGTTTCTTGGAAGAAGAAATTATGTTTGACAGTGCACTTCATGTTTGAGAGCTAAAATCCAATTTGTCTAATCCTAGAAAGCTGGTCCCTGTGTTTCTATTAATGAAAAACCTCATGTCATCCTGTTGTCCAAATTACACAGCAGGAATGACCGCTAACCGTCCATTAACCTCTTTGAGCACATGGTATGCAGTTAAAACACCAGCTAGGTAGGAAGATGGATATAAACAAATCCTGCTAGTCTGGTCTTTCCCTACGAAGTATTGCAGTCTAATTGCAAATATTTTCATGTTTTCGTTGGTATATTTAAAGGCTGAACCATTTTTACCTCTGTAGATATATGACTATTTATTGACATTATTTCAGTGATGAAAGAGATTACTTAAAATGAACAATCAGGATATGTTATCTGCAGTACTATCAATGTAGTCTTTTTGCTGTGCTTTATAATAAACTGCAGGCTAGCAGTCATGACAGAGTGTTTGCAAATGTGTATGTTTTGTTTAAAAGCCAAGGAGCAGAATGTTGTTATTTTGGGATCTGTGCCTAATGCAATTTTCCAGTAGTACCTAAATCAGACAGTGCCCTCAATATTTGTTTGCTTTTTTACAGTGAAGCAGGGATAGTGTGGGTATTGTAGAATTGGAGTTGAAGCATTAAGAAGTAGAAACAGTATTTACAACAGCATACATATTTGTTTTACTGAAGTATTTCTTCTCCATTATGCAGCATTGATGACCTTTCAAGTTCTTTCCAAGTTTACATTTCTTCAATTTTATGAATCTTATTTTTAAAAATAAGCCTAATTTATTCTTTTCGCCAACAACCATCAACTATAGAAGAGAGTACTTGTAGTTTTAAGTAAATCTTTTAGGTTGGAATAGTAAAATGTTCTAAATTGGTGACCTGCAGTAGAGCTTAACCTCAATTATCAGTGAGGAATTTATGTAACATCTCATCTGTTTCCACAAATCTGGGAGGAAAATCCTGACAATCTCGTCACATTTGATACACGTGCTATTTTATTTTAATTCCCTAACCTGGGAAGTTCAATCTAATTGTGCATCTCTGAATCATCAGATCTTTTTTCTTGGAGAAAGAGAGATTGTTGTTAACTGTCAAAGCCCAGGAAATATGAAACAGGAAAGCCGAAGGTTTCTAAAGCTATGCAGAAAGCATAGCTGCAATTCTAAATAACCTTTCTTGCTATGTACATGTCTGATAATTGAAGAAAGATACGCATTTGCTGCCACTGAATTCCTGCTGTTGGTTTGCATGATTCCGTGGCTTTCTGTTCTTAGTTGTTTAACATCAAATAAAGACGTCTTGGAAAGAGTACCTGCAGAAAGGAAGCTTCCTAAGGCAACGCCTGACACAGAAACACTGGAGTTAATGCTGTTCTAGTTCCTTCCTCTGGCTCTGAGGATTTGCAGCAGCTGAAGATAAGTAAATGATGCAGTGGTTCGCGTTATGCCACTGATGAAATGAACTTTATGCGAAGTTTATATGTCACTTTATCAAGAATGTAAAATGTCCTGATAGCATGTCTTTCCTAATTGCACTTTGCTTGTTACTTAGTTCCTTATTGGGAAATGGTATTAACACTGGGGTGCTGGTTTTTCTGCTTAAAAAAAGAAGGCTAAAAAGAAGCAGAGCTTCAAATGTGTTTTTTGGAAAGGAAGATGAGCGAGAGAAACAGTGGTGCTCAGTTATCAACAGGACAGAAAACTCTTAAAATCATAGGTCTGTAAAGTTGCTACACATGGTACTGTTGTGTTCATTTTCATCTCCACCTTCAGCTTATTTGTTCTCAGTCTTGAACCTCCTTTCCTTTGCAGAGCTCTCTATATGGGTATAAAGCAAGTTTCATCTTCAAGCAGCTTGACTCGAGCATTTGCGTGAACCCAGCCTTCCTCATCAGTCGAGAAGACATTCCATTTTTTTGTAGACAATCGCAATGTGTTCTTAAGCTTTTTAAGCTGAACTGCGATATTTAAAACAAGATGCTGAGACTGTACCTGAAAGCAATTAGATGTTTCAAAAAACTCTTGAGTGGAACAGTGGCTAAATATATCCTGCCCCGGGTATAGTTACAGGCAAGGTATTCAATGGAGAGAGCTCTTTCCGTAAATGCTTCTCCGTCTTCAGATGTCCATGGAGGCATTTCCCTTTGTGTCACTGAGTAATCTCTGACTGAGGATGCGTTAATTAAACAGGGGCTCTCAACTCATGAAAGATGTGCAACCAAATGCTAATTATGCAGGAAATAACAGCAATGGAGTAGGCTGTGCAGAGGCCATGTTGTAAGGTTATATTCCCTGGCAAGAATAGAAATTGCCTGGTGCTGAAGTCTGAAAACCTGATTAAGTTGTTGAGAGTGGGTGGGGTCTGAAGGACCACACGTGAAGATTTGATTTACAGAGAGGGAGGATGAAACAGTAGTTTCTTCTGGAAATGATACCAGCTCTCTGCTTTTGATTAACAGGTACAGAATATGGAAAATGCAACTGCAACTGCTCGATTCCCCCTTCACATACACGCTGTTGAATCACAAGCAGCATAATTTCTCTCAGTGCGGTTACTGTTTGTGTGTTTTAAAAGGCATGCAAAACATCAGCAGTTGCAACACAGCTCTGATTTCATCCTTGAATTTTCTTCTGCCACGATCTCTTGTCATTGGAGTGCGGTTCTAGAGCTTTGGAGTTTAACTGCTTTTAATTTTATCTAGAAATCTAGTTCTTAAAGTACTAATAGGTTGAATAAGAGCTGCTTTTTTTTATTTATTTCATTTCAAAACACTGGTTTTTCCTTACTGAATTTTAATTTTAATGGTTGGTGGTTTAATGAAAAGATCTTTCCTAAGATTTACAAGCAAGCCAAAGTTTATAATGGAAGTTCGGATAAGCAGCTGAGCTACAGTCTTCAGATAACATGAATGCTTACAAATCAGCTTCGTTTTGTTTCTGAGCCCCTTTGCCAGCCAACAGAATTCTGCTCATCAGAAGTATTTAACAGAAATCAGAGCATGACTAATACTTGGTGAGAAAGATTCGTGCTAACAAAAATGGTCAGAGGAATGCAGATCTGCAACAAAATATTTAAAAGAATAGAATCCAAAGCTGCTCATGCATCAAATAACCCTTTCCCCTAAGGAATAGTATTATGGCTTCAACGTAGAAAGAGAAGCACAGCCTCTGTGAAAAACATCAGTGACCAAAATATTCTACATATTGGAGACATCTACAGGGAATGTATTTTTTTTAATTGAATTATCTTATTCACGCAAGCTGCTTTCTTCCAGATAAACAAAAACAGACAGGCTGTAAGCAGATTATTGAAATATTGAACAATTAAAGCAAACTCTTGGAAATACAAACAATTATTTCAATTTTATATGTTCTCAGTTTGACCTAAAGACTGCTAGCACAAATATATGTAAACCAGGCCTTGTAAACATCTGAGTTACACAAGATTTAGTATCTAGCAGCAATTATTCAAGATTAACCTAGCATCAGATTAAAGTTTCCATCTAAACTAAATCAAGAAGTGGGAGTTGAAGTCATTCTGCACCTAGATAGGAGCACTCAGCATCATGCAAAATCAGTTTCTTATAGTCACAAGCAGCAGAGATTCTGCGAGTAAACTCCTTTTATCACAGAGATGTTTGCTGTATTTCATGCATTATAAGGAAGCGAGACATAAGGAGAGGAAGTAATGGTTCTGTAAGTTATGCAGTGTCAGGCTTTGTATCCAGCACAGTGATTTCTTTTGAAGTGGAGATAACGTAATAACACAGAAATAGATGGCCACTACTGCATGAGAATAATTATTGAACAATTCTAACAACAGCTGTTAAATAGAAGATACTGTAAGCAGTGTCAGCAATGAAGAACTTTCATTAATCTATAAGAAGCATTTTCACTTTGAGGTTAGAAAATTTTCCACTGGAAAATTGTATTGCCTTAATTTTATATCGGTGATTGCAAGTCAGGTGGAGTTGAGTCTTCATAGGCTAATCGTATTAAGCAAAATCAGGCTTTATTGAGAAGTCAAGGAAAAGCCTGTTTTTCCAGAAGTAGCTTTGTAATACAGTATTAGAGGTAGTATTTAGGCACAACCAGAAAAATTGTTGTTTAAAACATGCCAAGACAGTATGTTATAAATTGTCATGCAGACAGAACTGCCAATTAAATGAAACCGGGGTTTTGTCTGTTTGTTTGTTTTTATTTGATTTGTCCTTATGCAAAGAAACAAACACTTGAACTTTTCCAATATATGCCTTGTACGGAGCAGTCACTAAGTCTTTTTTCATTTGGTTCCATACTGGGGTAGAGGTCTAAGGGTTTGAAGTTTGTCCTATAGCAACTGCTGATAAATCAGCACATAGGTAAATGAAGAAGTTGGCACTTTAATGTTAAAGCTACAAGTTATTGTACTGTATAGGGAGTAGAGGGATCACCAATGTCTGCAGCGAAAGTACCAAACATGGCGTTTGGTAGAGAAGTCTGCTGGAGGAAGAAGGAAGTTCCAGTTATGACCTCCACTCCACCGCTTGTTATAAGTGCTTTTTATTAAAAGTGATGGATTTAATTACTTGTCTTCAGGAGGTAAAAGGTCTTTGTGCTTGGGCATATATACACCTGTGAGGTAATTCGTAGAATCATCTAGGTTGGAAGGGACCTTTTAAGATCATCGAATCCAACCATCAACCTAACCCTGCCAAAACCACCACTAAACCATGTCCCTAAGCACCATGTCTACCTGTTTTTTAAATATATACAGGGATGGTGATGCAACCACTTCCCTGGGCAGCCTGTTCCAATGTTTGATAATCCTTTCTGTGAGGAAATTTTTCCTGATATCCATCCTAAACCTCCCCTGGCGCAACTTGAGGCCATTTTCTCTTGTCCTGTCGCTTGTTACTTGGGAGAAGAGACTGACCTCCACCTCTCTACAATCTCCTTTCCGGCAGCTGTGGAGAGTGATAAGGTCTCCCCTCAGCCTCCTTTTCTCCAGGCTAAACAACCCCACTTCCCTCAGCCGCTCCTCATAAGATTTGTTCTCTAGACCCCTGACTAGCTTTGTTGCCCTTCTCCGGACACACTCCAAAATCTCAGTGTCTTGCACAGAGCTGCACATTTGAAGGAGACAATGGAGTTCGGGCTAACACCATTCTCTGGGTGTAACTGACGACAGGATTAGCTGTGGATGGTTCATGGCATTATAGCCAAATTTATCCAGTGGAAAGGGTTTAACCAAAGTATCTCTGATGCTACGCTCCTTTTATAGCCTTGTACGTATGAGCTCATGGAAGGAGGAAAGCTCTCTCATGTGAATTTACATTATATATAGGTGTGTCTATGACTCTGTGGGATATGTCCAGTTGTATTATAAAAATATGCTCAATTCTGTATAGTAAGCCCATTTCTGGGGCTTATCTAGGTCTGTGTAAAGTACAGGATTATGTTATAAACAGTGTTGATGCAGTTGGTTTTGCTGCTTGAGTTTGGTTTTAATATATCCAGAAATTTTAGGCTTTGCTTTTGCTGTTGTTTTGGCTGAGTGTGTATGTGCTTATGATGTCATTTCCTCTGAAAGAATTGGTTTAATCTGTGTTTGCCATGTTTTCAGGACTTTGTTTTAACTACAGTATTGCTTCTTGCCATACCATTATTCCCACCTGCTGGGAATTGCAGGATGTACGACTCCACAGCGAGTCTCCACAAGTAGCTGCACTTCATATAAACGGGGAAGTGTGTGTGCTCACGCCTTCATATAACACTTCTCCGAAAAGGAGTTAATACATCCCTGCAGGCACGGTAAAGGAGCCGTGGAGTTATGTTTGCTGAGAGCTCTGGGCTTGTAGAAATTCCCCCTCGGGCCTCCATAGCTATCAGCCCAATAACTCACCTGGAAGCACGGCTCGTCAGAAACCATATGGGAGGTTCAGCTACTTCAAGACTGATGCACTCTTAGAGGTTTTGCTAGAAAAACTTCGGTAGTAAAAGCCCCATTACAAACACAACCGTAGACGCAAAACAGTTCTTTTACTGCCAGAAGTTTATTTTCTTCGACGAAGTGGCTTTATTGACAAAATAACTTCTTGCTAGCATGTGGTCTGCTGTTACCTACCAGTGAGGCTCAGAGATAGGCAGAGACTTTAGTTTCGTGGAGGGAAGAGCCACCTGCGACTGCTGAGTGACAGGAATTGAGAATTAAGGTCTCCGATATACAAAATAAGAGCTTGTGATTTATTGTTGCTGTCAGTTAAATGAGGAGGAAGATTCTGCAATCCACACTAATGGAGTTGAGATACTGAAATTAAATTTAGGAGTGAAAAATGCCCTGGCCTTAGTTAAATTTAGTGGCTCATCCACTCAGTAGTAATTGTACGCTTGCAATTCCTTCATCTGGACTGGACTTAAAATATGTACTTTAGTGATCAGATTAAATGAAATTTTAACGATCAACTGGGGTTAGACAAAATACTAATTAAACCCAGGGAAGTCTATTAATATAATTAGCCTCAGGGCAACACAATTCAAGAACTGGAAACAAATTATTTGTAGCATCCTGTCATTTCCGAAGTAAAATGTTCGAGTCTGGAGAGAAGAGACAAAAAATGGAGGTCTTTCTTTAGAAATGAGAAGGGCTGAGTGTGTTTTATATGTTTTATTCTTTCTGGGTAGTCTTTAGTTTTCTCCCGACTTCCGGCACCAACACGAAGTGACCCTGTACGTTGTAAACTGCGCAGCAGGAACCCTTAGGGCTTGGTTTGAGGAAGTGCCCTCTTCACCAGCCTCATTAACCAGCAAAGGAGTCTGGAAGTTGAATGGGCATTAAAAACCAAAAGAAGTCCTCGAAAAGCATCCGGGTTTATGTTTAACTCCTTTCAGGTTGTGTGCTGGAAAACAAGTTCTGTGGAGCACAGGGAGAACTGTTCGTCCTTTTTCTGGGCCTCTGTTTTTAACAGTGGTTGGATTTTCTTTCCTTGCAGGCCTCTTCAAAACCAAATTTTAAGACAGTGCTTTTACCTTTCATAGTTTGATATGTCAGACTGAGAATCTGAAAGGTGGAAGTAACTCGGGCGCCATTCATTTCTGACAGTTTTGGCCAAGGTCTGTAGATTGTCAGCAAGTGCTCAGTTTATTCAGTACCGTGCGGTAGGAAATCTTGTTAAAATACTGTGGTCTTTTCAGAGTGCCCCTTGAAATGTCCCAAAACCTTGAATTCAAGGAATACGAGGTACTATGTTGCAATGCCTGGGTCTTACTATATTGAGCGCTGTGGCACTGGCAAAGGAGACGTGTTCTTCCTCTTCCTTTCCTGCCCAAGCAGTCGCCCTGCTGGCATGCACTAGAAATCCAGCTGAGATGGTTTCACCAAACATAAAGACGGCAAATGCAGCAATAAGTTAGTTTGATGACAGTCTGGCCTAATATTTAAAAGCAACTATGTAAGCTTCCTGTAAATAGCAGACTTGCTGCAGTGCAAGCGATTAGCAATAGCAAGCTTTCACTCACTTTTATATTGCTGCGATCTAAATAGTTGCGGTTACATCAGCCTCTGATCAGGTTGAGGCAAAAACTGAGCACTTGAGACTTGTATTTACTTTGCCCTATTTTTTTATTCTGTGTTTTAGAGGATGTTTAACTTTTAACTTTGAACTTTCTGATGAAATTAAGAGAAGAAAATGTTGGATTCCTTATTTATTATTACTTTGGAGGCATGGCAGAGGATGAATCATTTATCTTTTTGGCTTCCAGTAGTCTAACACAGGCTTTTTGGCATTAAAAAAAAAAAACCAAAACATTAAAAGGATGCTAAGGCCTAATAGTTTTCAGATGTCCCAGGCAGCACCAATGGCAACACTTGTATACGTGTTACAAAGTTGCAGTTTGAATGGGTAAATAATTTTTTTTTCTTCCATAGTTGACAGATTTAGGGTCATGCATTAGGTATTTCTTCCTGTAGGACCGATATTGCTATAAAAGTGTTCATGTACCATCTTTAATGTACCCCTCTTCTGTCTCTGGTGCAGAGGGCAAATGTGTGAGGCATCTTATCTGATCTACAGCAGATAATTAGAAAATGTTTTATTTTAGTGCTATGGAATGTTGTGTCCTTAAATGTATGTGTGAATTATACTTATGTGGTTACAGTCTCAGTTTTTAAATTTAGATGCTTCAAATTAGAAAATGCCATTTTAGGGATGTAAGATACAGTTTAAAAAGTATCAGAATTACTTTTCTGGAATTCACATTTTTGAAACAGCAGAATGTTAAGATTATGGGCATTTCAAATCTCAGATCTGTTACTGTAGGATTAATGTTACGAATTCAGAACAAAATATCAGTGAGAGCTGCTGTTTTTCCAGCATTTTGCATATTTAGCCATTTAGCTAAGTACCTCCATTTGGCCTCACAAGGTTAATTTAAGAAGCCTGTCTTTGTGAAACAGCTCAAAATGTGTCTTTTTTTAATAAGGACATACAAAGGAAAAACGTCTACAGCTATGTTAGTTCCACATAAAAATTAATACGAACAGCTTTTTAAACAGTTGGGACTGTCTTCTGACTGCCATTCCTCTGCTGGTTTTGCTTTGGCATATGGGTTTGCATTCTGCACTCTGACAGTGCTACTGGAAGAGTGGGAAAGTGAATTTTGGTTACTATTACAGACTAACTTCAAACCCTCTGATCTCTGTAAGCCTTTTCTTTGTCATTAGTTGATGCAGGATTAAGCCTCAGCAGAAGAGCTGTTTCGTGGTCCTCTAGGGAATAATGTTGGACAGGCAGCACAGAGATCTTTCTTTCATCGGGCTTTGTACACAAGAGTCGGGACTTTAATAGAGATGCTTGATCTGTGGCTAGCTGACGGTTAATCATTTAAAAGTAATTGAAGTTGAACCTTAAAAGTAAGGAGTCTCTTTAGAAAGAGGACTAAACAGCCACAGAATCAAAAATTCACCAGAAGTCTTCGCAGCAGGGTGAAAAAACGTGCAAAAAGAGGCTTTTGTGAAAGATTTTTGTGCTCCTTAGTGCTCAAACTCACCAGGAAATGCTTAATATTTCTTAACTGTTATTAATGAATTGTATGAAGAAATTAAGAAAGTTTAAAACCAAGCAGAAAAGTAATAAAAAAGGATCTGAACCAAATATATCTGTGTATATTGCAATTGCCTGGAGAAGGCTCATGATTTAATATAGGTTCAGTTCTTAATATAGTAATCTTTTCTTTGTGGAAAGCATTCCTAAGGGAGGAGGAAAAAAAATAAAATCCCATGCTCATCGTCTTTGAATATCGACAAAAGCACCAGTTTCAGCTGTCAGGATGTCTCTCTGCCTGATGTTTTGGTGACCTACCATATATATATATATATTTTTTTTTTTTTAATGTAGTTTTACTATGTATGAACAAGAAACCACTGGCACGAAAAGACTAAATCATTCGTTCTGCAGGGACTGTGCTGAGTATTGTGATACTTCAGGTTTATTTTATTAAGCATGAAGCTTGGGAAGGGTTTGTTATCATTCTGCTGCTCTCCCAAAGGTTTGAAGCTGTTACTGGCATCAAGCCGAGAATAATGGTACAAGACGGATGAGTTGGGTACCAAGCAGAGGATTTTTCATGCTTTATCTTCAAAGCAGGATTGGCATTTGAAACAGCTACACAAAGCTTTCATATGTTTGTTCTGCAGAAGCTAAACATAGAGCAAGGTATTTAAAACTGGAGAAAACCAACCAGTTTTTCACGTAGGTATAAGTTTAGGTACTGGTCAAGATAAAAAATTAGTGGTACCAGGATGAGTTTAAGCATGTCTCTGGAATGAAAGTTGTGATTTTTTTTCTTTGTACTGGTAATAATGACTTACTATTAAAATTTGTTGTTTAAAAAGGCTGTCAGAGAGCAGTAGTTCTGAGAAAAATCTAGAGTCTACATGCACAATATCGCGAATTATATATTTGTGTATGTAAATAATATACATAATGCATAAATATATATATTGTGTGTATGCAAACGCACACTATATACTGCAAATTAAAGGGAATTTGGTGAAGAACAATACAAATTATTACGACATTGCAATAACTGACTTATGCAGAAATCAGGAAATATTTGGTTTTCACTTGGCTGAATAATGGCCAAGAGATGTAACAGAGCTGGAGTTTATAAAACAAGCAGAAGAAAAACAATATCCTCTCCAGCAAAAAGAATCCAAACACACCTAATCTTCCCCTCCTGTTAGATGGGGGAGAACAAGTGGCAGCAACTGCAGTCATCAAAGCAGGCAGCGCTCGCTGTGGACAGGATATGGTTGATGAAGCGATAATTAAATCCTTTTCTGTGGCTGCCTAAGCCTGCTTTCAACTCCATAACACAGATAAAAATGTCTTTCCTTTGCAGAAGCTCTCTGTCTGGTTTCTGCTGTGTAAAACCAAAACTTTGTCAGTGTGACAGCTTTTCATGAAAGCATTCATGAAAAGTCTCCCAAGTCATTCTGGTTTCCTCATCTCCAGATTCAGGATGCAATCTCCCTGGTGTTTTTTTACAAAGCTTAGTTTCTGACTAGCACATGGAGACTTCAAAAGAGTCAACAGAAGCCACTTTTTTCCTACAGGCAAGTGCCCAATGGCTTGAACGTCCTTTACACAATGTAGCCTGTTACCTTAAGATGCCCCAAACATCTTTCTTTGCAGCTCAACCAAGTGAGCTCTTCTCTAAGCAGTGGGGACGTGCTAGAAAGGTGTAAATTACTCTGGGAATTAGAGATATCAGTGTGTTCCCCTGTAGTATATAAAACATGGTAAGGTAACATTTGATTATGCAGAAATGCAATAAAGAACACAATTTTTTGTATCTGTCACAGTTTTATTTACTTAACTGGCACTACTCTAATCATCAATTAATTGCCTGAATTTTAGATGGTACTTCATTGACTCAGGCCAGCACAACGCTGTTTTTTATGTTACAAATGTAATTCAAGTTTGTCATCTGTTTTATTATGCAGGACTTCTTATTATCTGTAAGGGAGCATCAGGCTGTGTGCTAAGCTTTCTCCTGACATCTGTCCTGAGAGACTTTCCCTGGACCGTCTGTCCTGAGTCACTGCAATGTGTTGTGAATTCTCTGAGGGCCCGATCCAGGAAGGCACTCAGGCGTGTATATAACTTGACGATCACAGCTTCAATAGTTCATTGACATCAGTGGGAATACTGACGTAATAAAAATTATGCACATGATTAAGTGCTTGGCTGGGCACAGACCTGAGCTAATTCTCTTTTGTAAGCAGATTTGGACACAAATTGACACTACATTTCTATTTTCTTTTATTTATTGAAGGATTTTAGGGCAAAGGTAATTTAATCTCCCATCAAAGACTTCGGCAAACACAAGCATTAGAACAAAACATTTAAATGTAATTATAATAGAGCTTGTCAAAAACATTTAGCGTCATGTAGTTAAGACATTACTGGGCCTAAACTCTGTTAGCTCGAGGTACCTGAGAACTTCATCTGTCTTCAAGCACTCCTTGATTAAATATAAAATAGCAGCAGAAGAAAATGTTTTCTTCCCTCTGGTTAATAAACCTAAGGAATAATGTGTCTGTGTGAAGAAGCAAACAGAAAACTCCAGATATACTCAGCATAGAGAACAACTCGCTAGCTGGTGCTGGGTTTCTTTTTGGTTGTTGATCCTTTTGTTATTTTGGTGTAGAAATTTATTTTCACCGTTCCTTAAAGTGTGCTATACCAAAGCCCCTACAAAGGTGAAGTTAAAAGTAAAACGTGCCTGATAATGGCTGCATAATTGAGATGTGCTGTCAGTGCTCTCCACCAATTTTTATCGGCCTCTCTGAGCAAGAAGTGTTTGCTTGTACTTTGATAAGCATCTCCAAAATATTAATAAATTAACTCAGTTGAAGTCTCATCTTTATATTCTCTTCCTATACCAGTCAATATTTTGTCTCCATATGAAAAAAAAAGAATAGGCAAATACATGAGGGTGTTTACTGTCACATGCTTAACATGACTGACTGTATTCAAGTCATCATCCATCTGCATCATGGCAAGTGTCTTTGTGGCTTGATGTTCATATAATCTTTCCTGTTTCGAGATCAGTTGTAAAACTAACACGCAGCTTTGGAGGGCTCCCTGTGGCTTTAAGCTAGCTGAGGATGTGCTATATATATTCTTTATCTCTATCTGTGATGCTGCGGTGCTGTATGAAATTGTTGGTGCCTGAGTGAAATGTGGATACCCATATTTGAGCTGATTGCGTTTTGCTCCATATGTATTTTAGTGATGCCAAGGTGCTGTTGGTGGAGGGAAGGGGAGAGAAGCTGGCTGCGTGCACGTTTGATTCAGTGCTTCGTAAAATGACCACGTTCCTCTGTCTGATTGCTCCCTGCAAGTTTATGATTATCTCTGAGATGCTTGCATTTATTAAATGGGTGTGAGCTTTTGTTTAAAAAAGATATCTGTATGACAGGCTCAATTTTCAAGACATGCAGGCAATAATTCTGTACTAAACAAAAGGCTGGCATAGCTGACATGGGTTAATGTCTATTACTAGAAAATACGAAGTGAACTGGTTGGCTTTCTTTCAAAACTTAAAAGCAGTAGTGCTTTCTATTGGAGCTGATCGCTTGCTAAAAGATTCTTTTTTTCCCCGAGCCATTTTTCCTCTGTTTCACTGATGGCAAGAGGAAAAAGAGCTGTATTTCTCTTTGCGTCTTTTTTATGAAGCTCACGGTACTATTTCAATAAGAAGTTTTCTGAAAACAGAGCAATTGAGGGTATCTTTCCTTTTAAAATAAATGCATATTTAAATTGCCTTTATTCCTGGTTTCATTTTTTATTTGTCATACTTCCAAGTAGTAAGTTGTCTTCATACAATAGCACAAAGTCATCTGGCTACACGAAGTGGCTGGAGCTGGTGAAGTTACTGTCCCAAACACCAAGTGTGTGCTTCATTTAGCTGTTCACTCCTTTTCTCCTCCAGTCCCTCTGCCTTTTCTGGTAGCTGTCTCCAAACTACTAGAAGCAACGCTGAGTTCAGTGCACTTAATTCAGATTGGTGAGTTGACCTGCAGCTGCTAGCAGGAGTGTTGAAAATTCTGACTTTTTTTTTTTTTATTATTTTTAATTTTTTGTGTTGCGTGTTGCTGGAAGGGTTATTTGAGAAATTCTAGCGCTTTGTGACTCAGTGCTATTTGTGATTATATATTACTTCATGGTTCTTCTAATGGTTTAGTAATATCACTTCCTCATAGACCATAGTTTTTGTAAGAAGAGGGCATAAAAAAAAAAAAAATCTATTTCCCAGTGGCTTTGTAAACAGAACAGTAAAGGAAAAAGAAAAGATATTGACAATTTCTACCCTGTAAAATACATTTTTGAGCTTTATACCCTAGGAGGTTCATACCATTTGGTTGTAATGTCTGCTTTACTGCCCCAGGAGAGCTTTCTTTCTCCATAGTGCTATTGAGCATATCGGTGTCAGTGCTGATTTTGTGGCATGACAAGGTGTTTGGCTCTTGCGAGCACCTCGGTGGTGCGTGCATACAGACCAGGAGCCTGGTCACTCTGGTGTCCTGCCCAGGAGGAGCTGTGGAAATTCATCCCGTGATTCCTGAGCCAAATCCACAGTTGAGGTGCATAAGGTATTTGAAAATTAATTTCAAGCTGCGTTAACTCAATCGTGAATTTGCCTATCAATATTAAATTGAGAAAGTTATCTGGTCTGGATCAAATCCCTGAATAAGTCACTCTGATGGTTAATTGCCTGCAGAAATAAAAAGATGTGACCTTTTCCAGCTCTCAGCCTAGCTTCACTTTTTGGGCAGTAGCTCTTGTGTCAGGCTTCTATTTGGACAGCTCTTGCATTTTCTCCCAATTAATTCCCATCTGGATTGCTGGAAGTAATAAATCAAGATTTTGGGAAACCAGACAATATTAGTCTTTTGGGGAGGAATGAATAAAGTGAGGTGGTTATGGGTAGTGCAGCTTTACAACCCAATTTGCTGTCTATCGCCTTCTCTCTGGCAGATAGAAAAATGAGCAGAGAAAACCACGTTTCTCAGTGTAGCCTTGTAAGACACATTTAACCTGAATATATGAACTTGGTGGTCCCAAAAGTTTTGGGAAAGGAAAGCTGTCAGCTATCTTTAGTCTAGCAGTACCTATTAGTTGAAATATTACCAGGTCCAGAGCTCAGGTCAGCGCAACTGGTTTTCATTTGGTGTAACAAAAGCAATGTGTGTATTCCCTTGAGATTTTTTGATTTCTTGGAAAATGTTCTGTGCGTAGTACTGTGCAGTCACTATTGCTTTTTTACATGTGTTATGAAAAATTGCACATAGCCATATTCAGTCTGTGAAATCTTCCTGTTCCTTTCTGCTTCTTCAACAATTTTATCATTGTGTCACCTCCTAAAGATTTAGTTGCTATTGACAGTCAGCAGGACACAGCTTTAGTGTTACTTGGGTAATTTTGAAAATGAGATTCATTTTCTTTAAAAGACCAAAACACTTTTCTAACTGAAGTCAGCGCCAGATACAGTTTTCACTTGCCACTTCAATACAGAAACAGTTGCTGTGTTTACCAGAGGACAAGATACATCTCAGAGATGACACTCGCTGATTTTAAGTGAGAAGGACTTTTTTTTTTTTTTTTTAAATTGGGGAATGTTTTTTTTGCTGATGGAAATATTATACACTGCTGTCAGTGGGAGGGGAGACAGGTTGTATGAGAGAAGGAATATCCAGTAATAGCTTCAAGCCCCTCGGGGTCAGTTGGAATATTTTACAGTAAAGAGGTGCTGACCCTATCATGAAAGCCTCAGGTTATACTGACTTGTTCTCATAATGCTCAGCAGTAGTGCACAGAGGTCAAAAAATCAGATTCTGACCTAATTCTTGAAGAACAATATTAAATTTTCCATGAGGTACCTCAGGGTCAGATATGTAGCTTTTAATGGGCAAATATTCCAAAATAAATGTAAAGAGATGGTAAGTTATAAGCTTATGACTTTTTTATCTTTTCCTAAAAAAAGCTTTCACACTGTGCCAAAACTGGGGGCTTACAAGTACCTAAAATTGCTCTTTAATTGGTGTACCGGCAAAAGCCTGTGGTTCAGGGGAGCGTGTAGTTGGATTCCATGACTGCAGATAAAGTTCACGCCAGCATTTTATTTTCCTTCTTTGTGTCATTGCCTTGCTTGGGTTACGTGTAACCACCGCTTTGCTTATCCAGGAGTGTGGTTGTGGTGCACATATTGACAACTTTAAAGCTATGTACTGTGTTATCCTGTACCCAACTTAAGTAATTGAAATTGTGCCTTTGATACAAGACTGTAGAAATAAATTGTCATAGCTATTTTTGGAGTGAAAATCTCCCAATAATTTCTAGAAAGAATTCCAGAAAAATTGAAATGCGCTTTTTTTCAGGTACAAAACCTGTTTAATGTTGCAACACAGTTTGTATGGCTATCAGATGATCTCCTTTGTCTTGCAAAATACAACATCCTTCTAATTTATAAACAAACCCACAAGCAAGCACACACACACACCCTTTTTTTTTTTTTTAAATATGGTTGTAAATCTGTGGTGAGCCATGAAAGGCTTTCCTTTGGTACCTGAGGAAAGCAGTGGTTTCTCATCGCCAGCCTTCTATGTGCTCCTGGTCATGTGGTGGAGGCGGAGGTGGGTACATCTCAGTTTACACATTTATCTCATCATTGTCATGAGTCCATCCAGCCTTGCCGCAAACATGGACACAGAGTCCTTTCTGGATGGAGTACAACATTGTCAAATTCTGTACAAACAGCCTTAATGAATGTGAGTCACTTTATTCTTGGAATTCATTTCTGCACTGCAAATGGACATAATTATGTGGCTAAATTGAAAGGAGCCATAAACAAAACAGAACCGTCAACCAAGTCCTGCAGGAAGCAATCGGCTAAGAGCCTCGCCATCGCCAGCTTGTGGAAAAAGCAAGTGCTATCAGGAGAGTCATGGGAAACAAAAAGGATGGTGAAATATCTGCTTGGTCTTCCCGTGCAAGGACAGCAAGTAGGACGCAGGGGAACAGCAGCTGTGATAGCTGCAGGGCTGCAGTCCACGTAGGAACGTGGTGGGCCACCTGCAAGGCCTGCAGCACCCTGTGCACCACTCAGCCTAGGTGGTGGCTTGCCTTGACCCAGAAAGTTGTGCTATGAGACTCTCCTAGTGATGGGATTCTGCCTTCCACATCACGGGGGCTTGCCAGGCATGTTGTCCTAGATGGGAAGCCTTGGAAGTGGCTGAGGCATTTAGAAGTACAAAATGCTATTTGTCAGTTCATTTGCTTTACCTGAACACAGAGATTGCTTTTTTTACTTGCATCCTTGGTGGCTGGACGTGTTATTCATGGAACAGAGAAATTGGGTTTATATGATTTTGCTTTGGGTTGTTATGTCCCTCCATTCCTGTACAGCGTGTGCTCTGTTTTTGCAAGGTGGCCTCAGCCTGTTTATGAACCTTCAGGGTGGCATCACAGTTGTTCAGTGTGGATTGTGGGAGACTTTTAAACCTGTCCATCTACTCATCTGATAAATGCAGGAGGGCAGAGGACAGAAAGGTGTGATAGAAGGCCAAAAAGCACGGAGAGCTGAAATACAGGTTAAAAATCATGAGCTTTTCTCTGTATGCAAAGATTCTGTTTTATACGCCAGGATCATAAGAAAAAAGAGATTTGTTATTCTTGAAAGCCGCTGAGCCCAAGTGTGCCTCTAAACAGAGAACGCAATGCTGCTGAAGCGGGCTGTCCTGCTCAGCAGTGTGTGTCTGTGGTTTATCTCCATCTGAAAAGGCTTCCTCTCCCACGTTCCTCCAGTAGCGAAGAGGAGGCGAGGCTGGAGCGTGGCATTTGTCTGTGCATTTATCTTAGCGTGGCCTCTTTCTTCGTTCCCGCAGATCAACGTATTGGCAGCAGCTGTGAGTCATGTTACCCTGAGCTGGCACTGGCAGCAGTAGGAGGGCTAAGAGGCGATTGTGCTCCCTCCTTCGCACCAGTTCCTCTGCCAATACGGCATTCAAAGCACTACAATGGGATATTGTGCCGCCGGGATTGCGTGCTACTGTTTTGATGGGGTGGGGAAGGGGTCATTATTTTTGTACAGTGGGATCTAGCAGTCTGGAACAAACTGCTTTAGAAAGTGCCCGACTTTCATTATTACCAAAATAAGAAACGCATTATGTGCAAAAGGACTCCATGCTGCTTATGTTGTCGAGGGTGGTTTTGGTTTTGTTTTTTTTTTCCACCGTTGTCAGACATTTTTACCAAGCAAAAAAGGCTCAGGAAACCCTTTAAGGAATGTCAGTGTTCAATCTTTTGTGGGGGGAAGATGCGCTACTAATGGTTCGTAATTATACCTTCTTTTTTTTTTCCCAAGGAAATTCACAAATCTGACTTCTTTTTCTTTGGGAAGGAAGAAATCCCTTTGTGTGGTTAAATAGCTGGTGTGCCTCATAGCAAGCCTGCAGATGCATTGTTTGGAACCAGAAGGAAGTGAAAGGTGGCAGCCTGATTACTGAGCTGAGATGCCTCTAGAGACAAATAAGGTGCCTGCATCTGTGTATGGCTTTCCTAGGAAACCAGCCAGTTCAGCTTCAGGAACTTTAAGGAACCCTTGATTAAAAATGGAGATATCCAACAGTTAGAAGTTTTAGCAAACAGAAGAGGAAAACCAATATTGTGTATTAAGGCCACGATCATGATTAGCAGTGAATAGACATATAAGAGCCCACTGGTGCCATTGACCCTCATCCTCCCCTTCCACCCACTCACCGTCCCCACTTCCAATTGCCTCAAATTTCCTCCGGTGAATGACCAAGACAAAGCAATAAAGCAGTTCCTGCACACCCTGACCTTTGATCATCATACAGTGCAAATTTATTATTGGAGTTTTGTCTTGATGATTGGCCTGAAGTTTTGCAATAACTTTTGTGATACAGGGGACTCAGTGATGCTCTGTTCCAGACATGTAAATCAATTACCTGGGGTTTTCCTTCTTAAATTTTGGGGATATTCATGAGTTCACTATAGTTTTAAATGATGTTCCTAGCAACACAACAGCTATAGCTCTGGCTAGTTATTGAGTCTGTTGAGATTTGAGAGACATTCTTCAATGTAAGATAGTTGTTTGTGCTGTGTCATTTTAGAAATGTCACAGTACCATTTCACCAATCTTTTACATGTGTTAATAAAAATATAAGTCTCCTAAATATCCAGAGTTGTAGCGTGCTAATGGTTTGTTGGTTGTCAAGAGTACAGACAGGTGTCAAAAGCCCTTTAGGCTTTTTGGAGCAGCTAGGGTATGCTTTAGGGGAGAGCTGTGTGTTGAAGCTGTCCTGTTCTCCAGAAGCACTGTGCTGCCCAGCACAGGAGAAGCCAGGGAGGGCCAGAGCTGGGTGAACTTCTCCTAGCCAAGGGCTGTAGGACTTTGATGGGTGCTCAAGGGAGACTTCTCCCTTCTGGTCCTGTAGCCCAAGGCAAAACATGGTTATGAATTAATTTGAGACACAGGGAAGGAAGTAGTCTTGGAAAGTAAAGAAGACAGAAGTATGTAATTTTGTAATGTTTTTAGCATGTTACATAAATAATGTGTGCTCCCGCAGGAGCTGCCAGATTATGGTTTGTATTTGCTCTGTTTTCTGTATATTCAGCTCTTTTTGTAAAGTACAACTAAAATGTAGCTGGCTGCATAACTGTTGCTGTCACTTGTTTGAGGGGTCTTTTACTTTGCCTGTGCATTCATGCATTTGTTTGTTCGTATCTGTAAACCAGCATGGCTATGACTGTAGGCACGCATAGGTTCCCGCTACCACAGTCACCCTTAAACATTGACACTTGCAACAGGCTGTTTTTTAAAGCTGGCACAAATTTCTTTTATGTCTGGCTAAGGGAACTTGTTGTAACTCCAGGTGTCAGGTGTCACTGGTTCTTGGCTAAGGCACCTTGTCAGTGTTGAATACTGTTGGCTTTTTATCAGCACCTTGGTTCACTGCTTGTTCTGTTGTTCTCCAGAGCACTTCCATTGTATGTCCGTCTGCATTATTTCTGCAACCAGCAGCCTGCGCCGCACAGGTATGCTTCGCTAGCTCCTTTCATGCCAACAGAAGATTTGTGCACGCTAGTGCTTTAGGAGTGTGCTTTGAAGCACATCTCCTCTGTTTCACATTGCAGACCAGGCTGGGCATACGCAAACTGGATGAAACTGAATTAGGAGTTGTGCTCCAGGTGCATATCTCATGTGCTTCCACCATTAGTGGGTGTTCACCTACAGCGCTAAAGCAGATCCTCACCCCTGAGATAGATACATAAGAATTGAATGTAAAGTTTTCAGCACCAGCAGGATCTTTGCACTACAGATCTGCTCCTAGCATCCTCACTGCTTGCTTACGTACAGATAGCCAGAGATATCATAGAATCATAGAATACCATGTTGGAAGGGACCTTGAGGGTCATCTGGTCCAACCTTTCTTGGCAAAAGCAGGCTAGACAAGATGGCTCAGCACCCTGTCCAGCTGAATCTTAAGTGCCCAATGTTGGGGAATCCACCGCTTCCCTGGGGAGATTATTCCAATGGCTGATTGTTCTCATTGTGAAAAATTTTCCTCTTGTGTCCAACTGGAATCTCCCCAGGAGTAACTTGTACCCATTACCCCATATCTTTTCCATGTGACTCCCTGTATAATGATAGTCTCCAACTTCTTTGTAGCCACCCTTTAAATACTGGAACATGGTGATATATCTTGAGATATACATATATCTTAAGGTTTTTCCCTCCTGCTTTAACTTAAGGTATCCTGTGCTGGTCTTCTATAATAAGTGATGTTATCTCACTGTCAGAGCCCATTTCTTCTTGCTGGCAGTATTAGACATACTCAACTTGTAGTCACCGGAGTTTCCATTTATGGCTGCTTCAGGATTCATTGTGCTTGACCTATGCTTGCAAAGGAAGGTAGAGCTGGGAGAGATTTATCAGGTCTCTTGAGATGTGTCCTAAAACTCTCTGCAAAGATTTTAATCAAGTACATTGATTTCACCACCCACCCATAAATCAATTGAATTCCTTGGATTCCTGAGCTTTTCTATGAAAGTATTATAGGTTGAGGTACCCACTTCTCCACCCTAACCTCAATTGGCACTGAAGTCTATGGACATGCCGTTGTGTCCAACCAACATCTGAACCAATCCCCACCGTAGGGAGAAATGGGGGAAGAGCTGCCAAGTGGTTCCCATGGATGTGAAGTGCAGGGGGAAGTGGCCTTTGATTTTTTTTTTTTTTTTTTCTTTGTGAAAGAGATATTTGACATTCTTTTTCCTTTAAATGTTTGTCTTTCACTCCATAAGCATTGCCTCTTTTGAGGAAACACGGTAGTGAAATAAATGAAGTATTGAGTTGGAAATCTCGGTTTTGTTGTGGGATGGGTAAGCTCTCCTGACTGCTCGAGCTTAGCCAGGTCCCTCTCCTAAATCAGATGTTCTCATTTGCCTGTGAGGGTGTATGTCAGTTTGTGTACAAAAGGCACTTAACCTCTTGCATCTTAATACGCAATCTTTGCCAAATTAATAAACTGGTATCAGTTAAACATATAATTTCTGCATAAGATGGCAGGCTAAATTTAAGGTCGCTCTTAGCTCTCAAATTTCTTTTCTCTTTTCAGTGTGGGGGAGCCACATCTGATTGTCATTTGCATGTTTGATATATGCCCAGATTCTTGTGGTACTCTTAAATAATCCTAGCATTCTATCTCAGTTTGAGAGACCAGGTGCTGCAAAACATATGGGTGATAGGTAATCATAAAAGCATAAAAATTGCCAACATTTGGCAAGGGACATACAATACCTCACTGGACGTTCTGTAAATAAATAAGAATATTGCGCAGTAGCACAGGTTCTCTGTAACCGCTTCTGCCTCATTTCAGTGCCTGATGCCATTTCAGGCTTTCTTATCTAAGCATTGATACCCATGTAACCTTACACTGGCCAGTCCTGGAGTAGAAAATAATTTCTTTTACTCAGTCTCATTTGCTTTTTGGTTGGTATTGAGGAGGGGCAGATCATAGGGGCATCAACTGTTTTCATTTCATGAGAGGGATTATGATCTGGTGCCTGCTGGAGTCATGGAGGTGACATTGTCTTTTCACAGATTTAAACAGATGCGGGTGAGATGCTCTGGGATAATCCTGTAGTCTTTAGTCTGTCAAACACCCCTTGCCTTCAGAAGTTCTTCCCTGAATAAGCCCAACTTCACCCCAGGTAGTTCTGTGAGCTCACTAGCAACTCTTGTCTCCCTGTAAATTTTTGTCCCACGTGTTTAAAACCACTTTTCTCCCCTCCGTTTACCAGTATGAAATAATAGGATTGTTCCAGTGGGAAAAGAAATGTGTTTTGACACCATTGTGTCAGAGTGCCACTTTGAAGGTGATTTGTTTAACTTGTGCTAAGTTCCTGTTGGCGTTTCTTTGGGGTTATTATCATTTTGCAAACATTACAGGGTAGGCTGCAGAGTGCCAACTGCTTTATGTTTTCTGTTAAATAAAACATACAGTACAGCCCGTTCACATGAACTAATCTCCAGTGCCCGCATTGTTTTGCATCTTTGGGATCAGTGTTTGCAAAAAAGACCAAATTTGGGATAACGAGCTGTGAGGCTGTGGTCACCCCAGCGGAAGGGCAGGTCCTGACACTGAGTGACTCAGGTTAGCAGAGGAATGATTCCTTCTCCTTCCATGCAGATCTGTGGCTCTGAATTTGGAAGAAAAAAAAAAAAAAAGTTGGGGAATCCTTGGTTTCATCTTATCCTACCCACTACAGGCTGCTGACTTCAGGTGTTATCTCGGAGTACGAAAATCACTAATCTTAACATTTTTATAAACACAGCCTATTTTTACTCTCCCCCCTGATAAACATATGCAGTTTACAGCTGTCTATAGCAGCTGATAGGGATCCCTAAGGACTCCTTTTCAGTCCCTTTAGGGATTCCTTTTTTCCTTTAAGGATTCCTTTTCAGTCATTTTCAGAGATGCAACAGCAGCAGCTTCCTTGGCTGTACAGGAGCTACATGAATGCTGGGCCAGTTTCTGGATGGACTTGCTGGCCCCAGGCTGTCCTTTTTCCCGAGGTGACCCAGAGCAGGCAGGCAGTGCTGTACAACTGCGTTGCCCACTCCTGGAGGGTCAGGGCTCCCATGTGAGATATGTGGGCAGGTCAGTATGTGTCCCTGCGTTGTGTGCCGCACCGAGGTTATGTGCGGTGATAATTATGATCCTGTCAAGTACCTGTCAAGAGTGCAGGATCAGTAAATGAACCGTGCGTAAGTTATTGAACATCAAAGGATTTATGAGTTGCCACGGTTTCCATTTGAAAGCTAATGTATCGTAAGGAATGACGACAGGCAGGAGAAGGTTATTTTAGTTCTGGGTTTTTAACAGCTGTGCCTATCTGTCTTCTTGTGGTGGTAACCTTGCCAGCCAGATGGACCATGTGGCACGTGCGATGCTCTCTTCTGTCCCCTGTAACTAGTCACATGAGGCTGATGGCTTTGTACTTGCATGTTGAATCTAGTGTTTCTGGGAAGCTTTGGACTGAGATATATTACAGGCTGGATAAATTCATTCTGCCTCCCCCACGCTTTATGTCATATAATGGTGACAGAAAAAATGGCAGTAGGAAAAGGCTGCTATTGTTAAAATAATTAATCTGGCTGATAGCCTCTTCCTAAAGGGCCCTTGGGAAAAAGGACTGCCAAAAGTAGACTGCAGGCTGGGTGAATTTGCATAGTGTGAAAGGTGGGACATTTAATAATAAATCTGTATTTGTTATCTTGGCCTTTTACAATGAAATGGAAGTACCGCCAGCACTTTGACGTCCAGAGTAAATACCCTGCAGTATTTACTGTAGCAGGCCTAAAATTGTCTTTTATGGGGGAGTTAAAATAAAAATGAAAATAAAAAAGAAAAGGGCATTAAAGCAGGGTATTGTAGAGTAAGTTTTGAAATGCTGAAAATTGTGAGTTTCTCTGGTTTTGGTTTCTGGAATTCTTGAAGAGATTAGCATAAATTTGGTTACATGAAGGATAAAGCCTGTTGTTAAAAGTGGTGATGGTGAATCCAGCACAGTATAAATTTAATAATCTGCTTCTGCTAGTTTTCATCATTTTCATAATGTTTTCTTGAGAGAATTATCTGCTCTGAATTTTAACTCCAAATCACCTGCCTCAAAGAGATTTTTACATCTCTCAGTGCTTTTTGAGCATAAGTGTCCATTTAGAAAGGTACCCAGACTTCAAGTAAAAACACTTGGTGGTGGCATATGCATCGTATGTCAAGTGTGTGACTAACTGCTGCAGTACAGTCACTAGTGTCATCTTCAGTATCATGTCATTCATCACCTGTGAGTGAAGGCTTCGCATGCAGATAAACGGTAACTACAGATTATGGCATGTAATTAGAAGTTGTTCTTTAACAGTCGTTGGGCTACTCATTTTAATGGCTTTTGTATCTAACAAATTACATGTTCCAAGCAATGAAAGTTTATAGTTTTAAAAGGTAGCGTGGCCCAGCTAGGTAGGTGTGACTCATGTCTGCAAATATCGTGCAACAGCTCCAGTCCCTTGTTTTCCTGCACATGATGCAACAGGATGTTTCTTGTCAGCAGCATGTCTGCCGTCAGCGTGGGAAAAGGTAACTTGTCAGGATGCAAAAAGATGCTGCTTACATGTGTAATACTAGGAAAGGTTTTTTCCTCTTCTCTTGTTTTCTGAACTTATTGAAACATTGCACGTAATGCTGGGGAAGGTATTTTGTTTAAAACTGTAGCTGGCTGATCTCTCCTCTTTCCTACATGTGTGATGATTTTGAAGCTGCTCTGTTACAGTCTATTAACGCCATATCAAGTGTGGGCTTCGTGGCTTGTTTAGTGCATGACTGTATTGGGTTACACCAAGAAAGGTTATGGGAAAAACAAGCAGAAAATGAAACAATGGCTCAGGATGGCCACCCCCCAGTAAGCAAGTCCAGAACTAAGGGAGAGTGCCCAAGTTATTAACAGGGACGGACTGATTTCCAGCCTTCAGCCAGATTGCACAATGCCTGGTGCCACGCAGGCAGAAACCAGTCAAGCACTGCGTATGGAGCAGGGGGATGCGCTATCCAGACATCAAGGAGGCAGTTTCGAATACCCTGGCTAGACTTGTTGAGTCAAGATGCACGTGAAAATTACTATCTTAAAATCTTTGACTGTAAATGTTTTATCCTACTGTTCAGAATAACCATTGGTTTGATTTCAGCACTGTGTTCACCAGCTGTCACTGTCTGCTATAGGGAGGAACCAGAGGTGCTGAGTCAGCCCAGATGCTTAAGCACAATTAATATATGGGATCTGCAGCACAGGGTTTAGAAGGGAAGGTTGTAACACAGATTTCAGCACAGTATTGCCGTACCTAGAGAGTTATCAGCATTGCTGTTCTGCTTTCCTGCTCTTTTCTTTACATACCGTGACTTTCTTCATCCTTTGCATATCCCACTTTCTCTGTAATTGTCCAACATGTTTTAAGTCTCTTGGTATTGTTTAGAATCAATGCCTTTCCATATACGTGTCTGTGGTTCCATGGCCCACTTCACCAATGCTTAGGGGCAAATCTTCAGCTGGTAAAAATAGAGCTCACTGCAACCGTGATAATTTACACCAGCTGAGGATTGGCCACTTGTGCTCTATCTTAAAATAACCATCTCTGAGAAGCAATTTGTTACTTACATGACTAGCAGCATTTTCTTCATTATTTCTCATTTCAAAACACCATGAACATGATTGGCTTTTTTCTTTTTTTTTTTTTTTTCTCTTTTTTTTCCCTTTTCTTTTTTAGACTAGGCTTTGTTTTTCATAGAAGCAGTGTTGTGTAATCTGGACTGTAACACATGTTCGTGAAAGTGTATTTGAAATACGTATTTTATTTCTTCTTAAAATATTTTAAGAAAAACATTCTGCATTTTGCTACGAGATGTAAATCCTTCCTATCTGCCAAATCTTTCTGGTTGGGAAGCGTACCTTCGAGATTTTGGCAAGATAAGTGTAGTTTTCCCCAGCCATTTTCCAAAATTCTCCATGGAACCAACTTATTTAGCTGACTTCAAACATATTCTCCATCCTAAAGTGTTGGTACATGGGATAATTTTGTAGTGTAACTGTAATCTCTCATCGTAGAAATTAATGGATAAAAATACAACTTGCATCCCTGTTTTTATAAGCCTGCAAGTGTCAAGGACCCAGTCTGTGTTATAGCTGGAAGATCATCCTCCCATACTGCGTGGTGCTGAATGAGTAGGGAGTGGGCTCCTCGCTCTTGCAGACGCTGGTGGCTGATCTGTGCCTCAGGATGTCTCATGTCGTGACTAACTAAGGGCTGATGTCTCTGGAGAAGGGCAAGTCACCACTGGGTTTGATGTACTGAGGTTGTTTGGTTCGGAAGAGCCAAACAAGTACGTCTTACCCAGATTTTTAATTCTTTGAGGAATCTGAGGTTGGTCATACAAATTGGAAGCTGTTGGCCAGTGATTTTTGTCCAACGGAGTCTCAGATTTTCTCAAGGTTTTAAGTCTTAAATATCTATGTGGTTGCTCTCCTGTCATGTGAATGCGTATGTGCCTCCTTCTTGTTCATAAATCAGCAGAGGTTTATGTGTTCAAATCTACCTCGTACCAGATACACCAAACAGTAGAGCAAAAAGACCTATTTTTACTCTCTTCTTTAAAGGATGAAATGTTTGTGTAGTGCTGCTGCTTTCCTTTCTTAAACTTTGTTCAAGGAAGCTTTAAGGAGTGGGAGTTGAGTTTTAATGTTCAAAGTAATACAGACTCCTGAAGCTGACCTTTGTTTAGCTTTTTAGATCTTAAACTGCTTGAAGTTATATACCCTGCGGATTATGCAGTGGGGTTCCCAGAAATGCCCTAGCTCTGTATTAATTTGTAATCTATATAAATATGAAATGATCATGGGTTTCTTTTAATACCTGGCTTGCACAGTCATATCAAACATCTTTAAAAAGAAAAGAAAAGTAATAGAGAGGCCTATTTTCAGTGGTAAAGCTGAAGACTGAGGTAGTAGAGAGATAGAGACAGGGAGATTTGGTACTGTTCAGGATGCGGTTATTGCATTAGGTGAAGTCTGGCTTCTTGCATAATGCATTAGATCTGACAGGCTTGCTGTTCTTTTGGAGGCATCTAAATTGTATTTCAATTGCCCCACGAAGATAGAAGAGTTTCTATAAGTGGGCAACAGTGCATTGGTTTCATTAGAGTTTGTCTGGTTTGGTTTTCTGTGAGGTTTTTTGTTTGGTTGGTGTTTTGGTTTTGTTTTGTGAATTTGTTTTTGCAGTGAATTGCATCCCTCCATAAAGAAACAGAATAAAGTAAGAGCAAATACAAACATCTCAATGCTGGACTTCTCATATGTATGAGAAAAAGAAGCTGCTTTCTCAGCGCTGTAGCTCTATAGAAGTAATACTGGGAATCACGCTGATGGGATATGAAAGGAGAGGAAGTTATTGTCACTTGTGAGTACGACCAGTGACAACTGAGTGTGTCTCTTGTGTTACTTTCTAACTGTTACTGCTTGTTCCAACTCATTTGGACCTACTTAATAATTGTATTTCATCCTAACAGATAACCACCTGGGCTATCACAGTATGCAGCACAAACCTTATCTTAGAGCCTTCTTGTATTAATTCAGTTAATCTTCAGATTTAGGATGCAGGTGGGAATCTGTTTCTTTGTTTTAAAAGCTTCCAAGGTTGATTTCTTGAAAAGGTGAAGTTACCACAACAGAATGACTCTAAATGTTCACATTTTTGTACAAGTTGAAGGCACAGTATAAGCAACTGTATGAACACTGTCTCTCTCCACTCTAAGGTGAGAAGAGACCCCATAGGAAAGACTGTGTGTTTGTCCTCTTCCTTTCTTTCCTTACACTGGCCAGAATTTGCTTCTGACTGGGCTTTCTGCAAGAGGTTATCTAATTTATTTTCAGTGTTCATGCAATTTTATTTGCTGGTGGAAAAATTACTTAAAGGCTTTGCTTATTTGAAGCGTAAAAGTCTTCTGGCCTGATGATCTGACTATGGTAGGACTGCAAAGAAAACTGGGAGAGTAGTCCATAAGGTCTGGATGCTGTCCCCAAGTGCAATCCTAACTTGCATCAACAGCCTTAATATTAGTTTTGTGGTCAGGCAGGTGGATTAGGAATCGGGTCATTAGGGAGTTGTTGCAAGTATGAAGTCATATTTGACAATTCCATCTCGGTATTATGTTGATAGGCATCATTAGCATGCCAGCTGAGAATTTTGAAGCAGATGGAGAGCATTAATGGGTAGCATGCAGTCGTCCAGCAAAGTAGCAGCAACTTCTGAATGGAAAATGGTAATATATAATCCATTTTGTCTGAATTGTCCAGCGTATGACAATGTCTGACAGAGCAGTCAAGACATGATGTCATTTTCCCTGGAGAAGACATTTGCAAAGTGCACTGCATCTCTTGCATTCAGTATCTCTTCTGTTCCTCTGTTAAATGTTTTTGTTACAGCATCCTGTTAAAGTCTTGTTACAGCATCCTGTTAGGCAACATAATTCTGAGAACAGGGTAAATTCCAAGTACTTAAATGAAAATGTTTCTTTTTTTTTTGTCTCCCAGAGAATACATGTGGTTTTCTGTAATCAATACTGAAGAGGTCAACCTTTAGGTCTTAATATACCAATAAATCTACTAGTATGTCTGTTCTTTCCTTTCAGGTATATGCATTCATAAATTGGCTAACTCAGCTTATTAATTCATAGATTCAATATGTGCAAAACCTCACAAAGTCAGAGAATGGGGTAGTTATGCAGTCTGTTGAAAATATGTGTAAGTCGATGCCTGGGTGTGTATGCAAATCAGTTGCCCAATACATGTGACCCACACAATTTTCCTCAGTGCTTTTTTTGTCTGGTGGATAGTATAAATGATCACATTCTGAGCTTAAAAGTTGCCCAGGACAAGTTGGTGAGACATGATTGAAAATGGATTCTCTAAAGATTACCAGTGGTTGAAATATTAGAATAAAAAAATACAGTTAATGCCGTTGTTCTAATTTGTTGGTTGGTATCTACGTTTCTCAACCCTTTGCTTCTTACATTGACACTTGTCCCCAGGTCAGCATCAATTACGAATAGTAGTAAATAACTACATAACAGTTTCATCAGTGTGTGGAACCCACAAATTTTAAATCAAATTCAGATGGGAACGTCCAATATCAGTACCATGCTTGCTCTTAGGGCTCTAGTGCGAAGTCAGTTTAAAGCTGTGTTATCTAATGTGAACCCAATCTAAAATTACGGTTTTGCATCTTGTGAAATGTTACACAGACAGAACTAGCCTGCGGATGAGATTGTATAACTGAGCATCTGCACCTCATCATTGTGTCTCTCTATGCCTGTACAGAGAGAACACTCCCATTTAAATACTGTATTTGCCATATATTGCCTGCTACACTGTGTATGGAAGTGCTCTCAAATGTAGCCGACTGCTGTCATGATTTAACAACTCAACATCAATTTTCTATTGATGGTTTAACTCCCATCCCAGTGAGGAGGAGTCGGGCAAGGATCTAGAGTAAAGAATTTCCATGCACCACACTTGGTAGTCGTGTGCATGCAGAATGCAGCTGCAAACCTCTACTTGATACGTGTTCAGTTGATTCAGCCTGGTTCAATGCAGCAGCATGTCTTAAAATAAAACGTGCATGCTGCGCTTACTTGGATTGTTTAAATTGTTTTCTCTGTATCTTTTGTTGTGGGAATAATTGTCACCTACTTGTCTTCTCTGTGCCCTTCTGTGATTTTATTGACCCCTTTCTTAACGGCCATTTCACTTCCAAGCTGGAGAATTCTAGCCTGCAACTGCCTCCCTAGTCATAAAAGCTTATTTTTGACCATCATCTCTGTTCTCCTTCATTATATCTTTCCTTGATGCGCCTTTACAAAACAGCTGGAACTTATGCAGTACCTAAGGCATGGCTGCTGTGTGGATTGCTACAGTTAACGTTGATCTTTTAATTGCATTTATAAACTGTTATCTTGCCTCTTGTATTCTTAGGCATATGGTAAAACATATACATGTGTTGAGGTCTTTACTTACCTACCATCTCTTCTACATATCCTGTCTCAGACTTTTCCCTGTTGTAGTGGGGACTCTTTAATTTTAGTCTTTAATTATTTAAGCTCGGAATTTTAAAACACATCATCGTTGCTTCTTAATCTTTTAGGTGACAGTGCTTTGAGTTCCCCCTTTTCTTTCAGAAAGGAAAACCATTCATTTGCCTCATGAATATCAAAAATATGGCTTACGGATAACACAAAGGGGGAACTTATTGGAAGAAATATTGCAACTTTCTTTTAAAATGCCTTCATTTGTATTGTAGTATTGATATTAAATGGTATCATAAATTACACTGCAACCTTTTTCATTTTCTTGCCCACACAGAGTATTTAAAAAAAGAAAAGAAAATGTCACTGAATCTATGAAAATGTCTCTATATATTTGTCAGAAAAATACAGTAGAGTGGCATTATAGTCGGGACCCAGTCAGAGTGGTAATTACTCTTTCATCAGTTTAAGACTCTACCTGTTCCCTGAATTTTAAGTGGCTGCTGGAGAACAAGGCACCGCGAATTGATTAAATATTAATTGTGACATTGAAATTTTCGGTCTCGTATTGTTTGGCTGCATTGATCCGTAACCTGCATTTAAACAGTGTGATGCAACTGGTTAATCCTGATGAAAGTATACAAGGCGGCATTTTATGTGAAGTCCCTCTATAACTGTATGGAAAAATATATTTTTGCCTTTAAGTGTATCTTGGGGAATTGTTCCAAGTTAGTTCTGCACACAAGTAACAGTGAGGTCACATGAAAATTTCCATACTGAAGGATTCATCTTGTATCTTAGTGGACCTTTTTGTGGGCGATGCTCTGATAGCTTTAACATAAGGATATTATTTTGATAAAGAATATGGGTCAGTGCAAGATTTACATGATAAAGAATATGTAAACTGCACAGCTCGCCTTAGCAGATCTCCTGTGCACTCAGAGATGCCCATTTTATTTAAGCCATTTCTTTCCTTACTGAGACATAGTTTAATCACTCGGGAATATTGGCAGGGTTTGTACTGTATTTGCAAATCTCCAAAGTTTCTTGTCTCTGATGCTTAACATACCACAAGTCAAAGCAAGTCACATACTAAAGGATGTATTTGCTATCTCGGGTAACGTGGTGGGGCTGGGTTGTGGTGCTTCCCTCCATGGGAGGTTGGGTGAAGCTGCACAAGCCTGCAAGGGCTGTGTGCTCAGTACTACATATGTGTGTCTCTGCCAGACACACGCTTTTCCTTTTATTTAAGGAAATTCTGCAAGTGCTTGGTTATTGCAATGAAGGGCATGATACAGACGCATGGATTCCCTCTGTACCGTATGGCAGCCAGGCCGCTTTAGGCAGTTTGGGTCTGCATGGATGGGTGACGTACCCCTCCACTGTGGCCGCTATCTAGCAGCAACCACTGCGGCAGGCTGCAGGTGTAAAATTCTCTATCCATCCATCGCTACGGCATTGTGCCCAGGCTCTCTGAGGGCGTTTTGGATTAATTTCTGATGTGTACTTTTCAGAAGTCGGCAAAGTGCATATTTAAACTATAGCAATCGTTGGTAATCAGTTTACTATAGATTTTAATGGATGTTAATACAGTTTTCCCTCCAAGTGCAATAAAAATTACTCCTAATTTGATCTTACCATCAAAAGAGCTTTCCTATGCTTTGGTTTTATTTTGTATATTTTTAATCACTTCCCATTTCAAAGTGCATAATTTTGCGTTAATATACTACTGGGAAACTTGTTCTGTCCTAAAATCATTAGTTGTTTTAATATCAAAGTGTTTCACTTGGTGTATTTCCACCACTGGAGATTAAGACATTTCCCCAGTTCTGGCATGTTTCATACTTTGAGAATATTTACCTCAAGCTGTTTTCCTGTGTTATTTTCTGACCCGAGGCATTTCACGTGATAAAGTGAGTCTACATTTTGTGAATTTTAAAATGCTTTGTGAAGATTTAGCTTCGAAGCTCCGAGACATTTTTCTAACCATAGGACAAATTGCGTGCGTGTGCAAATGTTTCATACACTTCAATCTTTTTGATTTCATGTTTAATAACTGCATGGGCTAAGGGCACAATACAGCTAAAAGAAAGTGCAGAAATTCAGTGCTTACTCAACGGTATCAGCTTCTGATTTGAAGTGCCGACCCTTCAGCCATGCAATGTCTGGCCCGTTGCTTCACTGAGCTACCACTCATTCTGCGGCCACAGCTCCCTTACCCAGATCATCTTACCAAACCCTTATTCCCAGTATTCCACTCAATACCTCCATCCTTTTTCCACTTGGTTAAGCTACTCTTTTTAGTTTCATCGTTGAAGTCTTAAAAGCCTGTCGTGTTACCCCGTCATCAGTGTTGCTGGAGTCTCATATTTATCCTCCTACTTTCTCTCTAGCAATTATTTTGTTCTGAGGCAATGCCTTTACAGTCAGCTCACTCTTCTAAAACTGGCAACAAAATCCTTAGGCATTTTCCTCGCCCAAGCTAGTTGTTTATTTGAAGTCCCTTTTCAGTTTTCAGTGTCTAAAGCCAAGTGTGTAGGTCTTTGGGGGGGGGTTAGGCATGTAAACATGGATGTAAAGACACCATTTGCCCAGGGCTGAGCGCTCCTGTTTGATGGAACTGTTATGATGGTGTTTGGCATGCTGGAAGATCAGGCACTTCGCACAGACTATCTGAAGGGGAGGAGGAAAGCTGGGTTCTCAGCTAATACGGAGATTTTTTTTTACTAGGCTTACATGGTGGTTTACAGCAACTGAATGTCACAGGGAGGGAAACTGTCCCGATGGAAAGCTGCAGAGATGGTGTGGTTGTTCTGTCTACTTGCTCCACCTGGGCGTAATGCAGAGGAGAACACAACTGAGATGTTGCTCGTTAAGGGAGGGACAGCGAAGTCTTGAAGGTGACAGAAGAAAATTTTGCTGTGCCTCCTAGCTGCATAGAAAGAATGTGGTTTAAATAGGGGCTGACCTTGTGAGCCTTTGGCCATGGCTGTATAAGCAAATGGTACAGCAGCATTGGGTCTGGGTAGCTGTTTAAGAATAGAGGCCAATTGTCATGTACATTTGTATTATTTATCCTAAGTATCCTGTATTTCTTGTAACATTGTATTTTCCTTTGGAAAGGAAGCCATCATTTATCTTCATAAGCAATTTTATCCTTTTTTGTGCTTATTAACTTTTTTCCTCTATTAATCTACTGTTCATCACTGAAACGTATTCTTGCAATCCTCAGTAATCACCTATTCATGGCCCATCAGTCTAGCGATCATTATTTTTTAACATTATTAATATAAAGTTGATGTTATATCGATCCATCAACAGCTGGTTAAAAGTGATTCACTTCCACTCTTTAAACACCATTTCCCAAATTTGCTGTGTTTGAATACAGTGTTGAATAGCTGCAAGCAAATTCTTTGCGTCTATTTCTCTGTTTAAAAACTGCTCAGTCACAGCAGCTTGCTCCTCGAAAAGATCTGTCTCATTGCTATTAACTAATTACAAAGAGCTGTAAATATTCAAAGTGCTCCACTGACATATACAGGGCTTGGACTGTGAGCCAAGGCAAGGACGCTCCAAATTAGACATGGCACAGCAAGACGTTGCTATGAATAGACCAGCTTTCTCTGTATACGTTATGTGGCACTCACTGTGAAGGTGTATGAACGTTCTACGGGAGCTGCTGGGTTTTATTCCCTCTGCGTCGCGCACAGTGGTGCATCTGCGCTGCTGCTGCACCTTCTTGAAGGTGTGCCTCCACGCCGGCACTGCTGTAGCTCTCTTGGTTTTTAGAAGATTTCATCAGAGTCCTGGCAGGAGGTGATGAGATTTATGGGAAATCAGAGAATATGCCGTTCGCACTCATGTGCTGTCTTTCTCTGTCTCAACTGCCTATTCTCTGCTCTGTCCCCTCTGGTCCACAGTTGCCTTAAGGTTTGGCTGTCTCTCTGGAGCGATTCCCACGGAGTGAGGAATAAAAGTGTGAACTACACGGTGCCAACTGAACTCCTGAGATAAGGGGAAGGTATTTATACAGAGGGCTTTTGCAGATTCAACAGTTGGGGCGTGCAGGACTTGCCTTTTTTTATAACTTGAATTTGTATTTTCTGTAAATAGAGGTCTGTCCCACTGGTCAGCCAGCTTCACTCCTTTCTTCTTGTAGATGGTCTCCAGTTTTCAACTGTTCTGGCTGATTTTTGGCATAGATTAGTTGATGGTTATTTTGTCATTGCTTATGGCCAATATTTTTCTGTTGACCGTTAAGAAACCCTAGGATTTCTTCTGAATGACTACTTTGTCTAGCTTCTCAGCTGCCTGGTTGTAATCTGTGAAAGTTAATACTTCATTTAATAACTGAAATCCTATTTTCTGGGATATAATTCTCACAGGTCAGTGGTGATACTGAAGTCATCACTAAAGCTTTGTTGTAATCTCAGCTGGTACAGACAAAACAGCTTCTTATTAAAAAAAAAAAAGGAATAAACAGGCTTGCTGCTCTGCCTTTTTCTTATTACCTCTTTTTTTATTTAAATACAATTGGTCATTGTCATCCCATGTTTTCACCTATGTGAATAATTGGTTTGTAATGTGTCATATGAAACTGCAAGCTTTTTGTGACAAACCTGTTGTTTTAATTTTAACCTCCATCTGCCATTCTCTCTGCTCTTTTTGAAGTAAGAAAAAGAAAAATTCAGAGAGGAACAAAATTTGACAAGAAAATCCTTGTGTAGCTCCTGTCCTCCCTGCAATGGAGGTCTCCTCCCACACCTCTGGCAGAGACTGTGCGCAGGTTTGGTGCATGCATGGGCTGATGTTGCCGGGGCAGTTGCTGGGTGCTGCTAGGTCCCAGCCCTTGGCTTTGCTGGGTTGCCCCATCCCAGCACTGGAGCAGCTGCCCTGCTCCACACAGGGAGCCAGGTGGGGCATGGGGAATGGGAAGGGAGACACATAGGAGGAGCGGGGGAGAGTAGGAACCAGGGGAAAGAAACTGGTTTCTCTTGTAGAGGCAAATCTTTAATTCCTGTGAAGCAAACAGCTTTGGGATGCAGAAATGAGTTGGGCCCTATGATTTATGAACTTTGCATTTCTTTGCCTGTCACTGTTTTTCCATAAACACAGAGTTACGGTCCATGTTTTCCTTTTTCTGTAGTAGTGAAATAGTGAAAATCTTGTTTCAAATGTGATACAGGGGAAGTCGGAACAGCTTTGGCTGGGATTCTCCTAGTTCTGTGGGCTTCAGACATGACGGTCTGCAAGAGTCAGGGTGCAGCGAGGCCCAGGGACTTGCTGGGGCAGGTGGGAGGGAAGTCCCTGCCCCAGGGCATCAGGTGGTACCTTCATGGGGATGGGCCGAGGTCAGGCTGGGATGTCAGTCCCCAGGCTGGGCAAGGGTGGAGACCAGCATACTGCTGGGGCAGGGACTGATGGCCCCAGGCTGGGCAGAAATGGAGTCGTGGGCCATGGGGAAGGAATATTAAAGTATTCATTTAAACACTCTGCGTTGCTTCTGCTCTACCAAAACCCTCATCAAATAAACTAAATAAAAATGAAACCTCGGTCTTGCCAAAACAGGATGGAGCTTTTATTGAATATGGACCTGAGAGATTAATTTAGTGTTCCCAGGAGCTAAGAGCATGAGAATATCAGCAAATAAAACTGTGGTTTGGGATCCAAATTGGATAATGAAGTTGCTCCCATATTGGCTTGTCTTAATTGAACCAAATGGTTTACCTAGTTTGTTTCCCATATTACAGAATATATAGGGTACTTTCTATTCTGTTCTATTTTTCAAGCCTGATCATTTTTCTTTGTTCTCAGGGTGTTTATAGGAGAAAAGGCCCTCATAAACTGCAAGCCTAACAATGAGCTGGTTTTATTCCAGCTGCTGAGTTACTGGTCAGGAGTCTTTGCAGTCAGTGGGAGGTCCAGCTTTCAGTACTGTAACCTCAGCCTAATCGAGGAGAGAATCCATTAACATGCAATCTCAGTTTTTCTGTGTGTGATAACGAGCGTACCTTTGTCACTGACTATGTTGGGTATGAAATTACAGATACTGCACAGAAACGTCTATGCTAAACTAATCCTTCACTTGGTTTTCATCTGTTTTCTTTCTAAATCTTTTTTCAACTTCTTGAAGAAAGTACATGCAGGACTACTTTAACACCCTTGCTCCCCTCCCACAGTGCCCACTTCTGCCTCTGTTGACAAGTTTTGTAGCACTCTGAAAATAAATAATTTCTGGAGGGTTTTTTTGCTGACTGCAAAACAAAGAGGAAATTCTGCCCCCCTTTAGAAGTAAAACTTTTGCTATATCATCTATAGGCTGGACTAGTGTCAAGCAGGAAATGGGCCCATCTGTTCAACCCAACTTGCTCATCCACAGGATCATCCCTTTTCACTGCTCTCTGGCAAAGAAGCTTCTTGTGTAGATCTGCCCCTCACGTACTGCCCTGCTACAGGTAGGAAGAAGACAAGGAAGAGACTATGAGGAAGAGCAGCAGTGTCTTAGTGTGCAGCTAAGAAGGGCTCTGACAAACGTGAAGTGCTTCCAACAAATGTCCTGACTTTTCTGTTGGCATATATGGAATAGCTTAGAAATTGCAGTGTAAGCTTCCAATTAGAGAGATTTTTAAAAATGATGTTTTAGAAGTGATAGTGCATACTATGTGTAAGACTGAATTAGCCTTACTTTCTAGACTACTATTTGTGGATTATGCTTGAATGGCTCAATCCTACAAGCTACTGAGTAAATCTGGCTTTATCCACTTATGGGCAGGCTTTGCTTTAGCTTGCGCATGATCTCCAGAAGAATAGGGATGTTTGCATGCTCGTATGTAAGCTTCTATGGAGACTTTTTTTTGAGCTACTTAAGGCGTGAACAAGTGCTGTAGTTATTTACCTCTCACACCACTCCCTTTCTCTTGCCCAAATGAAAAATGAGCTGTCTTGCTGGATGTGGGAACGTGTAATAAGATGCTGAGTTTAAAGTTAAACAGTAAGTCTTGATTACTATTATTTCTAGTACTTTCTGAAATATTTACATCAGTTATGTACACAGCAGTCCCAGGATCAAGTGGGTAAGAGCTGCAGCTCTCACAGCTGCCTTTGCTTGCATCTGTTTTATGGTACCTGCCTCCTTTTTTTGGGATGTCTCGCCATTCTTGAGACATCACTTAAAGTCTCTCTGCTGCCTTGACCTTAGTGGCTGTGACTAGATCCTGTCCTTGCCTGGAGGTTGGGTTTTGTAGTACCTTCTCTCCAGTCTCTCCCACGGCATTGGGCTCACAGGCAGTCATTTCAGACCTACGCAGGGTACGAGACCAGACTCTGGACCAGTTTCTGTAGGGTCTCGATGTCTGTGTCCTCAAAGCCTCATGTGACACTGCAATATTCATCATTTTGTAATGCCCAAGATTATAGTATTAATTTAGATTTAGCTTCCAAATCAACTTCAAACCCAAAGAAGGGTATATTTTAGGAGAGAAACTGGATAAGGCACCTGTCTGAATGCCTTCAGCCAAAAGAGCAGTGTACTCAGCAAAGGCTTGTTTCTGCCTGGGATAACTCCAAAGTTTCTCCTGAGGTACAGCACAAATCTTTGCTTTTGTAGTTTGCGTTCACTACTTCTTGTTTTGCTTGTCACGTATGAGGAGAAAAATTACTCCTGTCTGAACCCCCGTTTATTCAGTTTGTATTTAATTTGTCTCTGATTTTGTCTGTCCTTTAACATCAATAGCTTTAGTCCACATCTTCAAGTGCAGTAATCCAGCTAAGAGTCAAGAAAGGTCAGTGGTTAGCCCTTGTTTTGTGGAGGCTGTGGGCCTATTTATATGTTCCAGTATGGTGTCTATTATCTTTGCAAACAGCATAATAATGTCCATGCCACATTTAACAAATGATAAAATGCTAAGCCCCCACACCGGTGAGGTTCCTGAGAGATGTAGGGTGCAGGAGAGGGACTGCAAGACTCGGGAGGAAGCTGAGTGTGGGCAGAGAAGCTGTTTCAGGTGCTAATCCTCAAGCTCCAGCACCTTTGGAGATGCTGAATACGCTCCCCCCGGCAGGACCCTCAATAAAAGCATTTCTTGGAGAACAAAATAGCATCAGCTTAAGAGAGGGTAGGTTGGTCTGACTCTTTATGCTCCCTTTTGTAATTGGCAATTGGTAAACACATTGTATTTAAAAAAAAAAAAAGAAAAAAGAAAAAAAGTTGAATTTGAAACAAAACTCTGCCTTTTTTCCTTGCACTGAGCTCCTCCTGAAGGCCCTAAGGTACTCGCTGTTCTGCCACAGTGTTTTTCAGTATAAACCCCCTCCAGGCAAGCCCTGGGCCCACACAGCCTCCCCCAGCAAGCGTGGCAACCTGGGGCTACACAATAAATTCCTCCCCTGCAAAACCTGGGGCTTTATTTTGGCACAAGAATCGGAAAGTGGCAACCCAGGGGGAAGAAGAATTCAAATTCAAGCGGCCCACACGGTAATACAGAGACTTACCACTGAGTCACTGAAGCTGCTTAAGAATATCATTATAATATTTGCTGAAAACAACATTCCTACCTGATAAAGCTGAAAAGTCTTCAGGCCATATAAAATTCAGTTCCCTGTTTAAAGTGTCCATTTTCAGCCTTATTTTTCTCACTGAATCTAGGAGACATCTTGTATCTCTAATAAAAGGATCTTCAGGGGATGTAACTCAGATAGAAGGTAATTTTTTGGGTTGGGTTATGTTGTAGCTTCAGATGATTGAGAGGAATGAGGTACAAAGGGGAGCAAGTCTTGTTTATGGACTTTTGAGAAGAAAAAATACTGGAGGGAGTGTTTTTTTTCACATCTAAATTAGAGAAGTCACATCACATTTTACCTCATCCTAGTATCACTGAATGAATTTCATGCAAATCCAAAGGAAACATTTAAATGCTTAATTTCACTGTCTCGGAAGATCTTTCTCAGGGTTTGATTTATTTAACGTATTTGTTTTGTGTTTTGCTGTAATAGACAAAATCCAAAAATTGAGCAACATCAAGCATTCACCTTTTTTGAGTAGTTTGTGTTGTGCTAGAAAATGTTGGGTGGTAATGATTGATAATAGTAGATCTCTACTTATAAGTATCACTTGGGTGTTTCAGGAATGAGCCTGAATAGACCAGTTCGCTCTTTGCTGTCTAGCAGGGGACATTCGTTGAGTCAAAACAAACAAACAACAACAACAAAACCAAAAAAAAAAACCAAGCAAAAAATTCCGTTTCTTTCATATATTTAATGTGTACATGGCTAAGGGTCATCTGGTATGAATATGATCTGATCTCATTTGGGGATGTTATGTCGTTAGTGGTTGAGAACTGCCTGCTGATTAACTACTAATTCAGGCTTTACAAAGTGGACCTCTTGATGCAACCAGAACAGTTGAACGTGAGGATGAAACATGGCTGAACTTAGCTACAGCTTCCAATAAACGCAGTGAGTGTGTGGCATTTGGTGCTGCTGCTATGAATTAGGACTGTCTATAAAGATGTAAAGAAATGGTCAAATGAATTACTTACACTCAAAATTAATATCTTCTAAGTAAGTACTTCTTCGGGAGTTAAAGACTATACTTAGATGTTCACAGGACTGATAGTTTAGCTTTTAGGAAAAGATCATTAACATGCCTATTTAGTTTTCAGGCATGTCTCTCCAAACATTAGAATACACAACACAGGAATTCAGGATTCTTAGTTTTAAGCCCTGGCGCGGCAAATTTTGATGCAGCTTTACAGGTTTGCATTGTTGGTGTAAGTCTGTGTCACCACACAAATAAAATCAAACAAGAAAAGAGGAACAGAAAGGAAACGTCAAGGAATATTTTGACTAAAAACATTAAGTATCAGTGTTTCAGGGTTTGTATGTTTTTAAACTATACTTGCTATTAGTGTCAGCTTTGCTTGCTAGAAAAGCCCTTATATCTTAGTAGAGAGCTTTCTCCTATTAATTGCTCAGTGAATTCAATGCTGACTTACACAACTGACCTTTATATCTAAGGACAAAGACATCCAGAATTTGCATTCCACTTAGGACCGGATTTATTGAATCAGATTTAGACCTAATTGCACTATGAATTGCAAAATACAATCCTGTCTATGAGATGCTTTCATATTGCGGCTTCTTTATAATAGTGTGTTAATGGCGCGGTGCATTGAATTGATCGTGGTAATTATATTTCTGCAACTCCACGGAATCTTGCTGGCTTTTTAGGTGATGCAAGGAGAGTTAATAGTGAATAAATTTAAACGATGTAGTAATAGTTACATTGTTCTTGTATGCACCCGATATTTGTACTTTATATTTGAAAAATTGAAAATTTGTAGTACTTTGTTCCTATCTTTAACCCCATGTTTTCTTATCATTTTTCCCTGCAATAATGCTGTCAATTATAGAAGTCCCTCCAGATCCCCAACAATGATCCCTACCTTTCCTAGGTGTACTATATTTTCTAAATAATTTATAAAAATTGAATGTGTTAATAAAGCTAGGCTTCAAATAACTGAATTTATTTTAAAAAACAAATTGGATCCAGACATCCTTGGATGTCTTGATTACAGGAATCATTCTCAGTTTGACAGAAGCAAGTGCAGCTGCAGGTGTGAAAACAGCTGCTCTGACTGGCTTTGATTTGGTCTGTTACTCTGAACTGTAGAGCACATTCTTTCCTGTTTAATATTTTGATGGCTGACCTAGAGGACACTTCCATGGATTTTCAGGTTTTGAGTATGGAGAAGACTGGTCTAAAGAGTCATGCAAAAGACTTTCAGAAGACCTAAGGAGTTAATGTGCTGAATTCCCCCGGAATTGTGATGGAAGTTGACTTCCCAAGTCATTAATTCCTAATTCTTTAAATTCTTTATCATCTATGTATTTTGTTACCCAATAAAAAACTTAGAGGTTACGTAGGTCACAAAACAAGGGTGAAAACTCGAAGTGTCATTTTTACGTTGCTCATTTAGCTACAATGCTGATGTTTTCCCAAGAAGCAAAATGAGGATTATCTTTAACACTTCATAATTTAACTAAATCTCATTGAAATTCCATATAAAAAGTGTAAAACATTTTTTGTAGTGTAAGGAACATCTCCTTATTTCCTATGAGAAGCTTTTTGCAAGCGAGTGGAGAGCATCAGTACCTGGAGTAGGTTCCTCTAATTTGCAAAATAGGCTTTGCCTCAAACTGGGGAGAATTTGGCAAAGTCCCTCATGATTTGGCTGTATTTTTAATTCTGCACGAGCTGGCTATCACAGCAGCTAAATCTAAGGAAAATTGTTACCCTGAAAAGTCACAAAGTCTGTTGAACTTTGAAGAGGAGGAACCAGGTCCTATGTGGTATTGAGTTAATGAATCTTCCTTGATTTCAGGGGTTATATTATCATTTATACCATCTGAGGGATTCTAGCCTGCAATTTTTAGTTAACAAACATCGACATTTTCCTTATATTTATCTGGTTAAATGCTATAAACTTAATCAGGCCATACACCAGTGAGAGGGGTGATGCTTATACAGGGAGTAGCGATGGCTGGATTGACTATAATAGTGCTCTTATCATTGAGAAACTGGATGCTTGTGTGTCTCAAAACTCTTAAAGTAATTGTCCTTGGAATTATAAAATAATTAATTTTTTTTTAAGTGTCTTGTCTGCGTAACTCTTTAGTTTCTTTTTGTAAGAGATTTTCCCTTTTCTGTTTGAGAGACAAAAATCAGTCTTACCTTCTTGAGAGATTTACTGTGGTAACCATGATTTTATGTTCCTCGTTCCTCTCCTGAAACCATGTTTCTCTTTCTCTGTTGGAAACTATGCTTTTGGGCTCTCCAGTGCAAAATAAATTAGTGAACAAACCAGAAATTACCTAGAGGCTGGGTCTTTTTATTTTGATTTTTTTATAAGTGTACTTTTAAATGAATCCTGTCTGCTGGTTGAGAGACTTCTCTGGCACCCCTGAGGAACTGTACAGGACCGGCAGGGAAAGCACTAAGCTTGAAAAAAGTTATTTAGCAGTAGCACCATATATGTCATTAGATTTTGAAGTATGAGACCAGGATCTGATTGTCCTAAATTTATGTGTAAAATGACCAACTGTAGCATCGTGAATGTGTTATTTAGAAGCAAACGAAATACCTGGAAGTTTTTAAGCTAGCAGATAGGATGCACTTTTTTTCCCAGGGAGCTTTCTTATGGACATGGTAGATTTGTTTGTTCAAATCAGTGAATATTTAAAATCATGGAATCAGGGAATCACAGAATCACATTTTCAGAGTTGGAAGGGACCTCTAGAGATCATCTAGTCCAACTCCCCTGCCAAAGCAGGATTGCCCAGAGCACATTACTCAGGACTGCATCCAGGCGGGTCTTGAAAATCTCCAGAGAAGGGGACTCCACAACCTCCCTGGGCAGCCTGTTCCAGTGCTCTGTCACCCTCACCGTAAAGAAGTTTTTCCGTGTATTTGAACGGAACTTCCTATGTTCTAACTTGTGCCCATTACCCCTCGTCCTGTTACTGGGAACTATTGAAAAGAGCCTGGCTCCATCCTCCTTCAACCCACCCTTTAGATACTTGTATGCCACAATAAGGTCTCCCCTCAGCCTTCTCTTCTCCAGGCTAGAGAGTCCCAGCTCTCTCAGCCTTTCCTCATAAGGGAGGTGCTCCAATCCCTCAACCATCTTAGTTGCCCTTCACTGGACTGGCTCCAGCAGTTCCCTGTCCGTCTTGAACTGGGGAGCCCAAAACTGGACACAGTATTCCAGTTGTGGCCTCACCAGTGCAGAGTAGAGGGGGAGAATGACCTCCTTCGACCTACTGGCCACAAAAGATCGTCAGTAGCTTGTTCTAGATATATTTTGTCCAACTGAAGCTGCAATAGGGCATGTTCTTGGCAAGACAGTTGCCCTACAACTAATTCCATCCACTATAAATCTCCTGATGGACTTCAGATATTTATACGGTTTTCTGCAATTAGTGACATTAACAAGTGCTTCTCTATCAAATCTGAGCATCAGTGAAGGGAAACACTCTTGGGTAAAATAGGCAATTGGCCACAGGGTAAGCTGATGTTACCTCCTTAGCTGTTTTTGGCTGTATAATGTTTGTATTAGGGAAAGCGTTCTTTAAGTGTTCTCACTCTGGGTTGCGTTGTCTTAGCTGTGAGGGATATTTATACTGTTTTATGTACATTTGAAGGAAAGTGTAATCTGTAAAGATAATCATAAAGACAGCTTTAAAATGGCTGAAAGGTGCAAAACAGTGCCTGAGTCCCTGTTGAAGATCCACAAGGTTTCATCCTTCCCCGTGATCTGTGATCAGGAGGTTAGATGTAGTTCTTACATATATAGCTTGTTCCTTCTCAAAGTACACGTATATCTATATAGATGAACTGTAATAGATAATTTTGCTTAAACTTGAATTTTTAGATGAAAATCTTTGGTCAGCATTTGGTCATATTTGTAGAGATTAAAAAATAAAGTCTATCAACAGAAAGGCAGCAGTCCTTCAAGGCCGAATTAGAATTACAAAGACAGTACCACCGCTGAGAAAGTTTCTTACTAGGAAAGGGCCACTCCTAACACAGGCTAACAATAATAAATGCATTTTGTAGAAAAGGATCAAGAATTCACTAGGGCTTAAGAGACTTGCTGTGTTGAGGCCATAGGATACATCAGCCTGATTGACATTTTGCCTCCTGCCTTTATTTTCTTTTGATACCAGTTTCTTTACTGTGAACAATTAAAGATTGAACCTAACGCTTGGGCTCTTGTTTTTCAATGATTCGAAGCAACATAGATTTGTAGAAGAGGAAGAGACAATAGAGAATCAAGAAGTCGTGTAATTGCATAGGTTTCTTCTGCTTTTGTTATGTGATTTAAATACTAATTTTGCAGTTCTGGCTCCCCTCAAGTATCAAAATAGTGGTAGTGGCAAACACGCATTTCACGTTTCGCCAGAATACAGTGCTACAGTAGAGGGGCAAATACAAGTTTTCCTTTGTTTAATAACCCTAATGAAGTTTTATTGGGGAGAAAGAAATCAGTTACAACAGAAAGAACGATAAACATTTTTTAAAATTCTCTTTGAAGGTACAAAATGGCACACAATATACCAATATTTAAATTAGGAAGGAGATAGTAATTTTTTAAGCGAAGTGATGAACCCTGCTGTGGTAGTTTGGAGACCATATGTATTTTATATGAGAACTTCATATAGCTAATTTGGAATCTTTTTTATTTGCTCGTTTCAAATTGGTATTGTACCACTGAATTCTGTTAAACTTCTTTGCTGTAGAACTTTCAAGAGGTTTTTTTGGTAATGAGTATTTTTTTAATCTCATTCAGCATATGCTCCTGCTTTGCAGTTGCTGAGTCAGCTATCTTTTGAATTTAACATGTATCTGTTGTTCAGAATGATCCTTCAACACAAAGCCATTGTAAGTAAATAAATTTACACCTGACAGTCTTGAAAGACAGAGGTAGTCTTCATCTTGGACGTGCAGAATAGGTACATAACGATTTAACTTCCTTCTTGTGCTGAATGTTGTGGTACGTTCTTCACGCTGCCTTACCCTTCTGTCATATTAAAAATTGCCTGGTCTACTCGTCGATCTACTATAGTTCAAATAATCTATAAATTATCCTTTTTAAAACTCTTGTGTCTCTTCAAAATGACTCCTTCAAGCTGTTTCCATAACCATTATGATACACGATCGAAACTCCAACCCTTAAAGAATTAAATGTGTCTTGGTTAGGCAATTTTGCAATGGAGAGAACGGGTTGCTTGCAATAAAGGGGAGAATTATCTTGAATTACTGAAGCTTAAAACCTAAAGTTCTCCCTGAAGTTTGAAAATGTCTCCTCATTTCCTGTGTGAAGGCAATAAATTCCTGGACTCTCTCAGCACAGTGAAGTTTTAATTTTGAAGGTTGTGAAGGTATTCGTGTTGATCAGGGATTTTGGCAAGCTGGTGCTCATATGGCATCAGATGGCGCTTTTACGAGTGCCTCAGAAGTAGGCCTTACAAAGATAAGTACCAAAATATTAACGAGTCAATCCCTCCAGGCAAATTACACGGGGGGGGAAAAAGGTCTTCCTGGGTCTGTTAAGGTTTGTGTGGGGTAGGACGCCAAATCTGTTAATCGGTACTGCAGGATTCTCCTAACTAGCAGCTGTCACCATATTCATTGATCCAAAACTTCAATTGTCTGAATTCTAAGTAGGTATAAGCTTTCCATTTTAGGCACCGCTCAAACAATATATTTTCTTTTTTTCCACATGCCTGTATACGAGATGCAGATTTTTAAAAAAAAAAAAAAGCAAGCTATGAAATTCGATGGTTTGGATTTGCTTTGGAAGTCATTTCTTGCACCTAGGTTCTAATTTGAAGATCTTAATTAGGGAAAACAGGGCTGTCTCTTGTAGAACATTTTTTGGGTTTGTGTAAGCAACCCTAAAGAGTTGCAGAGGTTGGATGAAGCATTTGCAGGTGATTTTCTTTCTTGACTTCTTCAAAATTTATGATCATCATTTTGTACTCTTCCACCTTTTAATTACTAATGATAGAGCACAATAAACCTGTACTTTGGACTTTCTTCTTTCACTCAAAGCTATTTACTTTTATTCCTAAAATTAATGCAAAGTCTGTTGAAGGAGCTGAAGAGGGTACTCTGGGTTTTGAAACCTAGAGCCACTGATAGCAGAAGATACAAGAAGGTATTCCTTACACCTTTTATGTATGCTTCCTTACTAAACATGCTATCAAATTTCCCAGGCAGTTTTTGGTGCTGAAAACCTAACATACATCTAAACAGCGTCGATTAGATTATTTTTTTTTTTAACTGCAGCCGTGGACAGGCGGTGGAGGTTATGTAGTTGTAATTGGTGAGAGTTGTCAGTGCGATCAAGTAAGTTGCATGAAAATTAATTTTGCTTTTTTAATCCCTCTGTACCAAAATGTTTGAAAATTTGAAAACAAAATGTGGAAAAAAAAATGAAAGAGGTCTTCAACATGCTCTTTCTGTATTTGTTTGCCAGATAGATGAGCAGCCAGGTAATTGATAGAGCTGTGTTGAGTTATTCTGGCTGAAGGTCTGGCCCTCGTGGTTTTGAATTTAATGCGAATTGGTGAATACTTTCAGTGTCCACAAAACTCAGATGTATGGAGCTTTCCATAAATACTGTCAGTCTAAAAATCCTTCTGAAGAATTGCTCCAAAGATAATGTTATAAATATACACGTGCCAACAATATTTAAATACTCTTTGTGGAGAAAATGAACTCCAGATTACACATCGCAGATCAGCTTTACCAGAATTCAGGAAAATATTTGTAGTTATTACAGGGCTGCTGAACAACAATTAAAAGCTAATTGATTGAAATGGTTCAAAGGTTCAGTTTTGCATGTAATCATTAAATGAATTAAGTTCTGGTGGCTGAATAGTTTGAGAGCTTTGTATAATCTTGTGTGGATAGAAATACTCCCAACATATATTGGTAGTTAAGAGAGAATCTTTGTACTTTCAGTACAGAAAGAAATTAAGCTCATTTCTTACAAATTTGGGAGACCATATGAAAGAAGGAATAACTCATGGGAACTAGGAAGTAGCATTTATGCATTATTAAAATGAACGTATGTGGCTTGTTCTATATTTTAGAGCCAAATAGCCAAAGAAGTTGAGCTGGATTTAGATCTTCTTAATTTTTCATTCTTCTAGAGAGAAGGCTGTTGCTCGGCGGCATTGTCACAATATGTTTCTTATGAATTACATCAGTCGTGATACTGAGGGTTGTGGGAAAAGGAAGAAAACAGCAAGGCGGTTTTGCCTGGCTCCTGGTGCTAGAAAAAGGAGTTTCTCCTAGAGCAGGTTGCTCTTCTACTGGGTGAGCAACTTCAGCAGGAGCTGGTGGGTGTGAACATGTCTCTGTGTTTGCACAGAAGTGCCCCAGTAATTATGAGCTGGTCTGTATAATAGCAGGCTTGTCCAGTTGTAGTAACTTTATGGTGTGGCTCAACAGGATTTGTGCCACCACCACCCCCAGTTTAGTCACGGTCTTATCGTCTTATCGTCTTGTCTTTTCTTATAGCCATTTGTGATTGTTATGAAAAAGAGCAAGTTTTTACCAGTCTTACTCTGCAAAGGAAGTTTGGACTGAAAATCTGTTAGCTGACATCTATAATTTTCTCTTTTTCCTTCACCCCCCCCCTTTCTTGATTTCCCACACTTGACGTTACTGTTTGAATATTTTACCAATAATGAGGCAATTTCTCCTCTGTTGGAAAGCTGTAATCATCTATACACATTTTTAAAGGAATACATAGATGGCACAATGCAAAATGTGCTGTATCAGAAATTTGTATCTTTTCCAACCACCTCAATTATTCTAATAAAAGATTTTACTGTCCCTGCAGACCTTGCATCCCTCATATCTATCGTGGCTATAATTATATTAAATTTTCACACAATGTAAAAAAAATAATTCCCTTGTTCCCCAAGACCCCCTCCTCCAGCAAATCAAAAGGCGCTCTAGATACAGTCATGGATTTGTGTGACCAAAGTCATAGGCTAAATCCTGAACTATAAAAATATAAAATACAGAAATACAGATCATCATACGTGATCCGGCTTTAAACGTCAGCCTCGTGTCAGCATGGGGCTGTGGGCAGTGTTGCTGCAGGTATTATATTTGGATAAAGTGCAAAAATAAAGTTGTCTTTTCTTTTTTTTTTTTTTTTTTTTCCAAACCATGTTTATCTTTTCTCCCAAGAAATTAACAGAATTGTTCTTATAAGCTCACATCATAACATTTGAAAATCATCCATCATAAATATTTCTTCCTTATGCAGTGGTTTCAGTTTGGTTTGTTTTGCAAGCTTTTTAAAAGGATGGCAGTAAAAGGGACAATAAAAGAAGTAACGTACTTCAAAGCAGTTTCATACACACATTGAGTTAGTTTTAAATGTTACTGTATAGACCTGAAAGTGAAGCGTCTTAAAGAATATTTTAAAGAGATGTGTTAATAGAAACGGCATAAAAATGGTTTCAGATATTGCATTCAGCCTACTTAAAATTCTACCTGTGGTTTCAATTCTACGGTGTTATTTTCTTCCTATCTAAACTGTATCACCGTCTGCTATTCCTGCGGGTGCAGTACCATCAATTTTGCTTTCTGCAGTACTATGCTTTAGCTCAATCCTGGCCCCATGGCATAAAATTGTTGATTGTTTTTCAGAGCATGGAATGAAAACTATGGAGAGTTTCAAGGAATAAATAAAACATGCTGCTCATTCTTAGTTAAATGCTCTAGAACGCCTCTCTCCGGTAGGCAAAGGGACAGGGGACTTTCTGAAACTTAACTACTTCGACCAAAATGTGGATTTGATAGCAAGTGAATGGGCGGCTTTTCAGTTTGACAGTGATGGGCAGCTTCCTTTGTTTGTGGGTCGCTAAACATTTTTTAGGAGTAGCGACCCACTTTGGAAACTGCTCCGTCGTAAGTTAGTATTTGGCATGTGCTGCTTTTCGATCACCATTTGCAGCCATTTTGGAGACTGCCTTTAGTGCTAGCTGAGTCACACAAACACCAGTAAGAAAACCAATCTTTTAGAGGCTACCTCTTTTATTTTGCTCTTTGCATTTTGGGGAAAGTGAAATGCAGTCTAGTGCTTCTTTGTTTCAAACAGAACTTTCTTTTTTTTTCTAAATAAAATGGTTTTTTTCCTATCAGTGACTCATGGAAAACATGGAAAAGAAGTTACATAAAATGATATAAATGTTGCTGTGATTTTACAATTTTGATAGTCCGTCTCCAGATTTTGAAACAGTGCTTCTTAAGTTGTATAAAGGTCTTTTAAATTTCTTGAAATTTTGCACATGCTGAAATTTTTCCCTATTTCTCTTTTATTTCTGGAATTTGCTTGATGGGCAGACCCATACTGCAGATGGAGGAGGGACTAGAAATTGCACTTGAGCATGGTCAGCTCCTCTTAAAATAGGTTCTGCTTACTCCGTGGCTGACCATGCTCTTACGAGCTTTATCAACATGGACCCGTGACTCAAAGTCCGTTATAGTCAATTGGTATGAGGCAAGTAGAAGGACTTCACTGACCTTAATCTTAAAACTCTTGATTTCTCATTTATTTTCATATTCTAGTGCAGTCAGAGTTTTGAGCATGAGGCAGAATTCTCCTCTGAAGTTGTTGTTCCATCTGATTGACTATTAAGACCTTGCTTTAAAAGCACTTTTTGGAGAGCTCTGCTTTGGAGCTCAGGAATCAAGAACACAACATAATTAGTGGGTATATAAAAAAAAATTAAGTTTGTTCTTATGATTAGTCACATAATTAATTTGGTAGACTATTCTTTTCCTTTCAAAATGCTTTACCGTAAAATATTTTCATTCCAGCTTTTGATATTTTACTTACAAACTAAAAAAAAAAAAAAAAATCCAGAAATTCAAAGAATAATCTTCACATTAAATTATACTCTTTAGAGAACAAAAAAACCCAAACAAACTAAAAACTTACTTTGAGCTTGTAATACATACAGTAAAGTAATATTAATGAAAAGTCATGTTACAGCTCCATAGCTGGTTTTTCAGAAAATCAACAGTTGTTTTGTTTTCTTTTGTTTTTAACAGTGATGATAATATCCTGATAAGGCGTTTGTCTGGAAGCTCAGAGACCTCTCGGGGCTCAGTTTAAGATGCAGCAGTGTTGCTGAGAGCTCTGGACTTCCCACAGTCCCCACGATAAAAATACAATGGGTGTAGTCTGTAAATTTGACTAGAATAGTAGTTTTATGAGTAAAAGTAGTAGGAAAATAAATCATTTTTTGCCAGGTGAAGAAGGATTTACAACTAGTAGAGAAATGTGCATTTTATTTCCAAGCTCCTTAAAAGCTGTTACAAATAATGAACGAAGCCACCATTGATGGGGCAGGATTTGACACCAGGTACGTTTTAGGAACGCTCAGTGGGGAGGGACTGCTGCTTTGAGGGACTCGTATCCCCTTAATTAAAGTGTCGTATCCTGACACTGCCATACGATTATTCCCTTTAGGCTGCCATCCTTTTCCAATTAGGTAATAAAGGGAAACAGTGAATTGTTGCCCACTCTTCATCTTACTGCTGATAGAGGAACAATGCTAAGGCAGATCTGTAGGCTGGGAAGCTTATCATGCCTCTGTCTGGTGAAAATCCTTTCCCACACTGCTGTTTGTAACAGAGACGGGTCTTTCCCTGTGATTTTGAGACTAAATGCCAAATTCTTATTAGCATTTTGTGGGTATTCAAATCTAGCTGCTGCCTGTTTTCCAGTTGCTAGACAGTAGAATAGAATAATCTCAGGGTTTATTATCTGTTAGCAAAACCTGTGTTTTTACTTGAATTTCTATTGTTGTGGTTGCATAAACAGAACACAAGTGTCTTACTAGGCAAAGGAAAATGAACAGAAGTTTTATATGTTATGTAGGGTCAAATATCAGAGGAAAGTCAGCCTTTGCCTCTGCTGCTAATGCTTGGGCCACATTTCTGACCTGCTGACCACATACAACTAGCCTGATAATCCAGAAGAAAACAGGGACCCTGAGTGTTGCTCTGACTTTGCTTTCTTACAAATTCTTCTCCAGGAACAGTAGCTCTTCCAGCACACAAAACTAACACCCCTAAGTCCCTGCCGAAGCATTTTCCCCGGCTACTATCCGGCCCATAGCAGTATGTAACCAGTTACCAGCAACATCAGCACAATACTTTGTAATGATGACATCTCTTTCTTCGGTAACATCAGGTTTCTGTATATCTACCTCTAAAAAGAAGACCAGAGCCGATGATTTTACTGTTGAAATAGGTAAGGCAGGCTCAAAACAATTGTCCTAAATGAAGAATGGGGATTGAGGCTCAAGCACTCTTGTTTTTAGCATTGTCAGTGGAGGATGTTTTAGGAGCTCTGTATTTCAATAGAGACTCCAGGTATTCACACACTGTACTTAGATACGTGATGCATCCTGAAAGGTGTGATTCAGAGTACCTAATTCTGGAAGGGTAAGTTCTGCATGTGTCAAAGAGTGCACATAACCTAAGGGCGACCTAGGTTATGTGCCTAAAACCGAGGCAGGACGAATTATCCCACCCCAACACAAAAGCTAGAAAATGCATTCGTCACTCATTGGTTATATAGTTGCTTGGAGGGTCAGCAGAAGTTGGCCCACATGTATATTTGAAAAATCTTTCCAAAGAGTTTGGGGTTTGGGTTTCTTTAAATAATTTCTGTTTAACTGTTTCACTTTTGTAGTCTTTTTAAGCTAATTTTCAAAGATCTATTTGGAAAGAAAAACAGCAATACCAAAACCTCCCCAAAAATGCTAATCAGAAAAAAGCCTTCCAAGCCTTATAAATAACACTTTTTGCAGAAGCAGTATTCCTCAACATGTGAACAACAGATCTTTTCTGCTCTTGAAGTGGTACACAGAGAAAGCAGAAAATAAGAGGTGGAGGCACAGAGAAGAGAGTGAGAGGAGAGAAATTTAAATACAAGAGTTTAGAGGAATACTCAAGACCGCAGTTGTGACCTAGGGCAGTAGTTCAGGGTCTTGGAGCAAAAGTATTTATTATCAGGTTGCAGTGGCATAGGGGCAACAGAGAAGGTTTGGCTGAGAGCATTTTGAGTAAGGGAAGGAAGAGGGAAGAGAAAGGCTTACAGGGGTGTTTGCCAGCCGGGTAAGAGCTTGTAATTGTTTTTGCCGATGGATCTGATAAGATTTTGGAAAGGATGTTGGAGAAGAGGCAAAAGACCTTGAGTCTGGCTGTGAGAGTAACTATGAGAAAAGACTCAGCTGATGAAGCTCTGAGGCTAAATTCGGGGCTGGGGATAGGACTGCCGGAAGGGTACTGCTGCAGGGAGCTGCATGAGAGAAGCAGCATCTGAAACCAAGAGCACGAGGACTGGGTTTTTGTAACAGGGTGAGGAAAGGAAGTTGAGTTCACCTTCCAGTTTTTGTTGGCACAAAAATATCCATATTGAGATGGCATAGATGCAGCCAGGGAACTTTCACTGTGTGTTTTTTCTCCCTTTGCCTTTTGTAATCATTGCTCTTTCCACTGCGGGGAGTGTGTCCTACCTCAGAGCTGGAGCCTTTGCCATCTTTGCAATACAGTGATATTCTTTCTAGCATGCCATGTATGGAAACAATGCCCATAGAAAACGTAAATTTTTTTTATTGATTGATTTTGACGTTTTTATGCCTTCATACATTTTGTGTCTGACTCTAGTGTAATTAAAATTGTCAAGGATGTTTCCAGTATTGCTTTATTTACACATTTATTTAAAATTGTCTAAATTAATTTACATCTGAAAAACTGTGTGTGATGTTTTGTGTCATGCAGTTCTGGAACGAGCCCTAAAGTGTCTTTTTAAAAAAAGAACCCAAAAGAATGCCATGGATTCATCCCGCGGTTGCTAAGGTATATCCTGCAAGGCACTGAAAGCGCTCAGTTCATGTACATTTAATTGCAGTTTATGTTATCATCTAAGTATCAGTATCTCTAATACTGTCCAGTGACCTTCAAGTTTCCACGCTTGGTGTATATGGTCCTATTAAATCCATAGGGAAGTGCGTGCCATATATTCCTTTCCCACAGCCACTGATTTGCCAGCAGATTTCTAGGCTGCACACAAATAGGATCTTGGTGTCCTTTGGGACACAAAGAGCCAGTCTGTTCTTCTTGGAGAATTCAGCCATTTCACTGACTACATTACTTTTTCCTTGATCCCCTCATGGCATTATGAAGGAGTCACCATGCCTTTCACCACCTCTGCACCTCTCGTCACATGAAGAAAAAGCGTGCGGAGACCTGTATATTGCCCCTGCAAGTGTGAGGGACTGGGGGAGGGAGAGGAGAGGGAGGTGTTGAGATGCATGTGTTTATAAAGTTAGTCCTTGGTAGGTGTTGAAGCCCTTCTGTGGTGGGCATCCCATAAGTACGTGAGAAGAAACCAAAATGCGCTGCTGAGATGTGCAGACCCAGGAGAGAGCCAGCAGGCAAAGAGAGCTCAGCAAACCCGAGTGGGAGCATGCCTGACCTTTTGGCTTATGCACCCTCATCTGATTATCTGCGTTGCTGCCCTGGTAGGGGTTTTGCACTGGGCAATTAAGGAGCAAGAGAGGAAAAGCTTGTGCTGTGCTGACAGATCTGCTGGGGCTGATCGTAGGTAGGCTGCTTCTTTCTGCTCTAAATGCTTTTAATGACCTTCCAACATGAGGTCGTTAGCTGCAGGGAGGAGAGGCGCACTGATGAGTGTGTTCCTGTGGACCAGTTAGTGGCACATAAGGCACCAAGACAGTTTTGGAAAAACCCACACGGGTACTGTTAGCGCAAGCTTTAGAAATACCTTCAGCAGCCTGTAGCTCTGCAGGGTATTTCATTGAGCCTGTGCACAGCAAAACTCTTCTCCTGGTTGTCACCAGCTGTCAGAGGTGGCTGGTGAGGAGGGGAGAAGGTTCAATTCACCCTCACCCGGCCAGGCTGCGCTGCTTGCTTCTTCCTGGCAGCAGGCAGAGACATCCGTTCCCTTTCAAGCCTTAGCTAAGTGGCAGCCGAAGCAGTATGAAAAGTGAAGGGATGGATTTAGCAGGAATTTTCTATAAAATGACAATGTGCAAAGCTTGCTTTATATTTTTCTTCAGAAGAGCAAGAATTTCTACTTCTTAAAGGTCTGTGTAGTAATAGTATTTATTTTTTGTTTCAGCGGCATTGTGTCCTGCAGCTTCAATATTACCACTTCGTGGCACTTCCTTGGTAGTTTGCACCCCTTCTAACCGCTGGCAACCATAATGCTTTCAATATATAATAACTAAGCAAGGTGGTTTTCTAAAAGAAAATAAGCAGATGTCAAGGTTATGGTTGCTCTTGGGACGACAAGTCCCTGGTAATAAGCACTTTGTGTGAAAAGACACACTCAATAGTTCTGCAGGAAATTTTAGCATTAAGGCTTCTGTCATGAGTCACAAAAGCTATTGTTTTATCTGAGGCAGCCCATCGCAAAGCTGTGTTATTTCCAGGGCACGCAGAATCGGGCTGTAGTTTATTCAAGGGTTTGGGGCTCAGTGCAGTTGAGAGGGCTACAGACGCCTTACAGTTGTCATTTCCAACTCCTACCTTCTCTGCGGTCCTTTTTTGCCACCTCTCATTTTCTCTTGCACCAAACTCTTCATTCATGTAAACTAGTGTGATTTTTTGTGGATTGTTCTGTTTTGTTTTGTGCAGGTTATTTTCTTGCTGCCATTATTGTTACATGCAGAAGTGCCCAGGCTAGCGTTTGGGGGGGGGGGGGGGGGGGCGGGCTATATACTTGCGCACTCGGAGCCAGGAAGGCTTTCTCCTCCTCTGCAATTCAGAAGCAGGACGGAGGCTCTCAGCAGTTACCTTGGAAGAGCCTCCTCATTGTTTCTCCATTTCTTCCCACACGTTCACCCATGAGCTGCCTCCTCTCCGTGTCTTCTTCCCACTCTCAGCCCAGAAAACTTGTCATGCTGTGTGCATCTCAACTCCCACACAGCCACAGCTGTCAGCTCCGCATCCCCGGCACTGCCGACGGCAGCATCCCATCCTTCCTCCGGCTTCCAGAGTGGGATCGTTCCCTTGCAAGCAGAGCAGTCTCTTCTGCTAGTCACAAGCTGTGCAGCCTCCCACCCTCCAAACACACTAATGCTTGCGTATGTGTTTTTGGGGGTATTTATGAAGTTTGTTTGATTTATCAGAATCAAAAAGAAATGGGAAACAAGCATTATTTGGTTTCTTAGGAAACATTTACAAAACATTTTCCATGTTTTGAAAATTAACATTTAACAAGACACAGTTTGTTTTGCTTACTTGATTTTAATGAAGAATTAAATCCAGAAAATTCAATAAAAACTATACATATCGGGGGGAAAAAAGCCAAAAGGATAAAAAGACATTTTTCATTTAAATAACTTTTGGACAAAACATTTCAGCCAGTGACAATTTAATGCATTTTCCTAGATTGGGATATGGAGCTATGACAGAATAACAGGGTTTTAAGAGCTTCAACTGGGTGTCATAGGAAAGCTAATTTTAGGAAAGCAGATGAGTAGGTATAAACAGATAGGGTACACAGATGATTTGGCAGTCAAGAAAATGGCTTTTTGCAATATTCTCTAGGTTGGAGTAGCTCTTTTTTTGGTATCGCTACCCTGTAAGTGAGTGTCCATCTTTAACTTTACCACCAGATTCTCACTTGTCCTGTAACGGTGTAAATCCAGGGGAAAACCTGGATGTGATTGGATTTGCTTTGGATGTAATCAGTGTGATGGGAAGCTGTTGGACTCCTAACAGAATATGATAATTTGCCTTTACCTCTTTCCCCTTCTTGTTGCTCTGCATATACCTAAATCAAACTTTTAATGAAGATCCTCATTCCCACATCCCTAAACCAAACTTTTCATGAAGATTCCACGTTTCTCTGGGAACTTTACCAATGCTTTGCTGTCCTTAATATGTTGTTGTTTTTGGTTTTTTTCCTAGTGCCCCATTTGGACCTTCCAAATTGCCCTGCGAGTTCATCCCTCCCTTTCTATCCCCAGTGAACCTGAAAATGCGCTGGTCCTTCCTCTCTGCAACAACCTTCCCTGTTTGCTTAATTTTTTGCTCCTTAGGCTAGAAATTCCCAGTTAACTCGGCTTCCCTTTACAGACCACGTCTTTTAGACCTTGCTTCATTCTTCATGTTGTGCTTGGGACTGTCTCTAGTTGGTCCCCATCTCTTTTGAAGGCAGTGCCCAAAAGTGGATGCAGGTTTCCAGCCAGGTCCTTTTACTAGAGCTGAGTGGGATCGGAAGAGCTTTCAGTCTCACAGGGCATGCTTATGTGCACAGACATTATTGTAAAAATACACACAAACAGCTATTGTCTGGCTTCTCACAGTGGTATGATTACCTCTTTGATCTTCTGATCCACAGTTCTCCCCCCCCCCCCCCCATTCATGCGATTGTTAAGCCTAAATGTATTACCTTTTCAGTGCCCTATGAGTAGCACCCCATCACTCCAGACTGATGTCCCCAGTTAGTATGGATGGGTTTGAGTCTGCTCCATGCCTCAGGGCACTCACCATCCCTTCGGGCTTTGTGGCACCTGCAAATCAAATAAACAGACTCTGTATGTCACCATCCCCATCATTAGGAGGTAGTTGTTTCTTAACAGTAGCAAAACATCCCTCTGAAGGAAAAGGACATCTGAGAATTTAAAAACAAATAGGCGGCACAGTCTGTTCCGAAGAGACCGCTGCAGATTTGTCATTAACTATCTTGGTTTAAGGAAACATTTCGAGGAAATAACTCTCAAAAATCTGCCACCTATATTTACAGCAATTTGCTATAGGTGTACCTGTGGCAGATGAACCGTGAGAAAATGGATTAGGATTGTCTTTTAAAGTTAGTCAAGTATCAGAATTGCTATTCTGTGGGGAGTTATGCGTATCTGATTCTTTTTCCTTCTTGACTGGAGGAAAAATGCAAGAATGTATATATTAAATTTTCATATAGAAAGTTGAACTACTTTGTCTTTGCAGTCTCAGTTTATTAGATAGATTATTTCACCACTGACTGATCTGAACATGGAGTTTTGGTCTGCTAAAATGAATCAAACTGTTTAAACTTAATTTGTTATTAAGTTATACCTTAGGAAAAAAAAATATTTCTGGAGCCATAGTTTCTGTGATGTTAGAGGTTACCAGCATGCTCTGAGATAATGTCATAAAATGATTCATTCTGAGTTTCTTTTGCTATTAAGGAAAAAAAAAAAAATAGCCCATTGGTGTAACCTTGTTTTCCATACAGATGGATTTATGTGTTTGGGTTTCCTACGAAGTCCACTGAACTAAATAGAAAGATATGTTTTGCGATAAGCGGTCTGAGAATACAGCCTCTAGTTGAAAATTTTGAGACAGTAAATGAAGTACACATGTATTTCACTATGAGCGTTTATGATGAGAAAAAGCTGGATCCAGTGCTGCTGCTTTCCCATTTTTGTTTCTCTGATTCAGAGCTCAAAATAAAATTGATGAGAGAGAGAGAGAGAGAAGGTGAACAACTGTCCTTGAACACTGCTGTGTAACTCAAATTAACATCTGGTTGTTCCTTTGTCCACCGTGCCATTTATCGAAGACGCTGTCAACAACAGAGCGGTTAAAATGCTAAGAGGCTAGTGAAAAGTAATTATTTTGGCAGTGCTAAGATTGGGAAGGTTAGTTCTGCAGAAAACCTCCAGTATGCAAAACCAGGAGTAATTGCCCATTTTCCAGCTGAATTCACAATATGCTGTTGCTGCATTAGCTCTTTTAAAGAGTTGCCTGCGCCTGAGAAGGTACCACCATCTGCTTTGTTTCCTGTGAACCCGTGCACACATTGCTTTCATTTTTACGGTATGATATGTATTATGGAATAGTTAATGACTAGTTTGTACACTGATTACTGCAACTGGTGAGCGAGAGCAGGCTTGCACTTAATTGCTCGCTGTGCAGGGAGCTGCGATGCGCTGGGGAAGCTGGTCCGCCTGCTGCCCACGAACCGAGGCGAGAGAAATACTCTTCTCATTTGGCACTATGTCCCCCCACTGACTACTTCCCCACTTACAAAGGGCCTTGAGTGTTTCATACGTTCCTCTAAGTGGATTGTTTATTTTGCTGATTTGACAGTAAGAACAAGCAGTGGGGATGCTTTACATTAGTAATAATTTTAATTATCTTGGCAAAACTTTTCTTTGTTTAATAACAGATTATACAACGTAGTCTGCCAGATTATGTAGTGGTGTTTTCTCTTTTGAACTTTAAATTTCCCTGCTTCTAAGCAGCCAGCAAATTGTTTCTGACCCATATGGATATTGCAGTTAATGCTGCAGTACATCAAAAACATACTAAAATGAGGTACCTCTGCATCTCGTGCACAGTTTCTTTTGGAGTTGGCTAGCCACGATTTTGGGCAAAGTTACATTTAACGTATTAGAGCTTTTCAGTTGTAATTGCAAAGGGTGTCAGTCTTGCTGACCTTCATCTGCTAGACTTAAGAGGTAGAGGATGTAAATGTTGTTGCTATTTGTGTTGACTAATCATTGCATTTGGTTGAAAAATGACATGAGTTAATATTAAAAAGCTGTCAATCGGATGCTTACGCATAAAGAAATCTATGAACATTGAAGTTGTGAAGCTTTACTCAGAGAATAGAATACTGCAGTTAGTGCCTCGTCCAGGTTGTCCTGGGACAAAAATTTCACTTGAATTTTCACTGTCTGCTTATAGCAGAGGGACGTGTGATGCATTGCCACTGTTAGGAAGCCAGACATATAGAAGAATTTGATTTTAAAACTTACTGGAGCACACTTGCGAGTTTGAAATAAAGTTATTGATTCATCTGTCCACTGAAACTGGAGACTTAAACCTATCAACATTCTCTGGTGAAGCAGAAAAATAGTTCTACTTCCCACTCCAGATGAGAAAACTGAGAACATAGAATATCTATTGTCTAAATTTCCAAGGTTCTACATGCATCGATTTTTATGTTCTCAACTTTCTGAATGAAGCTTGTGATTTCTTGATGGGGCCACAGCGTTTCAAACAACAGGTTCTTGGTCTTTAGGTGACGTATAGAGAGACTGAAGCCGAGAAGTTCCGTTGGGAAGAATTACACAACTCTGTGAAAACCGGGCTTTCACTCTTGAAGGTTTAAAATTATGCCAATTAGTTGAGGGGAGGTTCTCCATGCACAGCGTATGGGGGAGTTGCACAGTCAGTAGGAACACAAATTGCAAGGACTATGTGCAGTCTGAAAAACTCCCTTTTAGCAGGCTGAAATCTGGCCGCCTCCTATTGCTCTTCAGTGGAAAATAACCCTCTCGCTTCTTTTGTTTGTCAGCATATCTTCATAACACTGCTGCACATTTATCTGTAATTTGACAACTGAATTTTTGTTAAGCCTTGAGTCATCTACAATAGTGTTCCTACCTCGGTTTGGGTTATTTTAACTCCATGTGAAGTAAATTCTTTGAGAAGCTGGTAGGATGCAAGTGAGCAGAAGGCAGGGATTTTGTTTAGTTGGATTTGCTACTCCCTTATAGGTACTTTTAGGAGTGATACTTAATGTGATCGATTTTCTAAAAAACTTGAATTTGAAGGGCACAAGTCAAGTTTCTGTGATTGATATATATTTAATGGAGAGGTTTGGGTCAGTGTTCCTCATCTTGATGTCTGAGCTCTGATGTGCGGCATGATATTTCAGCGAGTGGTAAGATTCAAGACCAAAAATGTCATCAGTCTCTCCTCAGCAATATCAAAAGCAATATGAAAAATGTAGTAAAAAAGAAAAGGTTAATATACATCAAAGACCAGCCAGTTTTGGAGAGGAACCTCTCCCTGGCTTCCTCTGGCCTCTGTGTTTTGCTTCACAGGCAAAAGACTCACCTGAAGGCAGCAGAAAGCAGTGCAACTATATGCACAAACGATGGGTCTCTTATTGAGTGGTCAGAAGAGGTTTGAATAGTCCTGCAAGGAGATAAGCCAGGTTTGCTGTGTCTTCAGAGATGCTTTGCCCATTGGAGAGGGCGTTAAACATGGAGGGCTTTTGGTGTTTGCTTGCAGTGGCACAGTTGCCTGCAGTGGAGCTGTCACACCAACGTTGTAATTCTGTGCGTCTCCCCGATTCCCAGGTCTCATTTCTTCTAAAAGAAGTGACAGAGCCATAATGTAACTTTAAGTAACTTCAAAGAGTATTTTCAAGACTTCTTAATAACACAGTAGAACTTACTTAATGCTCCAGTTATAGAGGAGTTACTATAATAAGAACTCTTCAAATGTGATTGTGTTCTGTAAAGTATCATCCGTCTTAAATAAGTGGTGTTATTATGGAAAAGGCTTGTTCACACACCCGGTACATTATTGAAAATTGCTTTTATAATTCAGGTCCCGAATAAGGCTACTAGTATAGAAGAAAATTATTACAAATTTCCTGGTCATAAACATTAGAATGCAGTAGGTTTTAGATTTTTATGGCAAAATTATATTCGGCTTGCCTGACTAGTTCTCTAGAGGTCCATGGAATTTCTCGGTCGGTAAACAGAATAGGGTTTGCTGTCCAGTCTTCTGTAGTCTCTTAGAAATTGCCAACTTGGCCAGCCTTGTCACGTGGTCTAAAGTGTACATCAATATTCTCGAGAGATTAAGTAAAGGAAGTGGAAAACAAGTTCAAATTTGTGTTTACTTCCCAGATTTTAGAAATCAGAGCTACCGTGATACCGCCAAGCATGCATGGCTGCTGCTTCAAGATGTTATAAATCCCACTGCTGCCAGTGATGCTCGAGCCAAGCCGTCACTACCTAGTCTAAGGCAGCTATACTGCAGTGTGTTACTGTCTGCAAGCTGCTTGTGTGCTGCTTTTTGCTATCTCATGCCAAGATGTTGTTCCGGTATCTCGCAGCATTGTAAAGTCGTTGCCTTTGATTTAGATATGAGTAGGCTTTTCTCACATCTGCACTTTGCTACCTTGCCCTCCGCACACTGCTTTCTGTGGTTCCCTCATCCTACCTTGCCATGTCTAGTATTGCAGGGAGAACTTGTGAAATCATTTCACGCATCTGTCTTGTTTTCCTCTTTATGAAAAAATTAAAATAGGATGTCTTTGAGAAAATACCTGGCAGGAATTGAAAGACTGTAGACTTACCAACAGCACTTGTCACAGAAGTTCTGTTGTTTTATTACTTTTTCCCTAGTTTGTCTCTTTTAAGAGATCGTTATATCTCTTTCCATCAATAAATTGAGAGGTCGATAAATCTGCCCTGATTTCAGAAGACATCTCTGCTGACTATGCCAAGACTGGCTGTCAATCTAACAGCATTGAATAGCCTGCAGTGGCTGTGTAGACGTAACCAAAGCTTCTGGAATCACCCAGGGGCAGGTACAAAGGAGGTGTTTGCCAAACAGAGCCCCAGGACACTTTGGCAGAGCTTCCTTAAATGTCTTTATCAGATGCCATGCCTGTTATGTTTCCAATCATTTGATTAGATAGGCCAGAATGGTTTTGTTTCAGTATTTTATTTTGGCTGTCCTTCAGTTGCTTGTGATTTGTGGGGTTGTAATTTTTGTGTAGCTTCTGAGGTTAAACTTTCGAAGTATCCTTTTAAGTCAGGAAGAGCATTGCTGTGATCGGCACTGAGTGTTGTGATCTCTTGTTTTGGTTTATCTTGAAAATGATAAGGAAATGGATGTCATCCATCTTCAAACCTCACTTGGATAAGTGTTAATCTTCATTTGAAACTCATGAATAAATAAATGTATTTTGATGGTGTTGTGAAGAGCATACAGAATTATTGGAGCAGTGATCTTAACTCAGAGGGCATTGTCATTTGTCAGTGATGTGTGTTACATGGGTGTTATATCTACTGTGAATTCTGTCAGCAAAGCTTATTCAGGCCATTAAGAAGTCAGTTTTTGTCAACAGCTGCCAGAACGTAGTCTGAAGGAAGAAAAGAAATAGTGATTTTATGTGGGAGTGGAGCTGTGGTATTTTGTAACTTGCAGTATTCGCAGAATTTACCAAAAGCTGACCACCTCATTGCTTCTGGGCTCCTTTCCCTGTTACGTTCCAAAATGTGTCACAGAACAATCTATAGGTAAGTATATGGCCCACTTCTCTGACTGGAATCAGATTTGAGACATACGTTTGAGATGTATTTTCCCTCAAAAATTTCTTACAAACTCCAATTTCATTTCCAAATGTTTTTTTTATTTGCCTTTTCATTTACAGAAGACCTGAAGTAAAAGGTATGATCGTGTTTGTACAAAGATTATTGTAGGCAATGTCATTTAATAATGAGGCATGTATTCTTTATGTGCATTGCCGAAGATTTGGGTTTTTTGGGTTTTCAAAGTTTACATGATGAAAACTGCTGCAAAGACATACCTATAATTGATAAACTCAGTTGCCAAGTTGACAGCGAGTACGTAAAGATCACCGTGTTAACACAGCTGGAAGAGACAAGATCAACTTTTTATTAGTAGAACAAAATATCATTTGATTGTCTGATTGGCTCCATCGTTAGGACCTTTTCTACTTCCCAAGATGTATTTAAATTGTTTACTCCAATGCTAAAACGTCTTGTAACTTGATAGCTGTCAAGGTCAGCGTGACCTTTTGCATCAGGCCAAATCCTTTATTCATAGCCAAGCAGTCAAAGATTCAATTATAAATGCATTAAGCTCATTGGGTGAACATTAAACTGAATGAATGACTGTATTGACAAGAAAAACTCCAATTATCGCTGTACAAAAGAGCTCTTAGTCTGTGATAGGATGGGGTTTTACTGGTCTTGTTTGCATGCTCATTAAACAGTTATTGGTCACTCTTATGTTTCAGATGTTGTAATAAACGCATCATTTAAATAGACAGGTTAGGCTGGCGGTGGGGCATTGCAGTTAAATGGAGCCCTGGGGGAAAATAACCTGCTGGTTTAAGCAAGACATTAGGGAAGGAGGAGGAGATGGGTTATGTTTTGTTCCTGCTCAGGCTGATATAAAGGCCTTCATTGATTTTTGTAGAACCTGAATGAATGGCTCAGTTCCTCATCAGCTTCTCCAGCCACCAGAGGTGCTGTATCTGATGAAGCCTCAGCAATAGCTTCCTTTGCTGCGACAGGTTTCTGTAGTCTCCAATGGGTTCCATTGTATGGAGCATGGAAAGAAAGAAGAGAAACCAAGGAGAAAAGGAAGTTCACTGGGAGGTGTCCAAAAAGAGAAGAGAAAAACTGATTGTGTGGGCTGGATTTAGGAGGTGATCTACCTAGATATCCTTACAAGAAAGGGATCAGTAGAACACGTAGGCATGGTCCAGAAGCAACAGGAAAAGAGATAAATGAAGTGGTGGAAGGAAGTGAGAATGAAACAAGGTGTTTTGGAAGGGTCCCAGATATTTTAGAATGGCTCACGGCAAAATAAAGAAATACATGCTCTTATTTTATTTTATTTTATTTTATTTTATTTTATTTTATTTTATTTTATATTTTTACGTGGAATACCTGGAAACAGAACAGCTTCATAACAGCAGTGCACACACTGTCTCTTGATGCAGCGGTTATAGTACAGGTGTTTATGCTTTTTGCATCACCATCGTTTATCTTTGTCAGTGTCAGGGTATGAAAGCAGAGAGTTGAGCAGCACAGCGGCAGAGAGGAGAAAATAAGAAAGTTCACTTTCCTTACGCAGTTTGCTACCTTCAACCATTGCATTTTGAAAGATGAGAAAATATCCCTAATAATTTTTATTTTCCTGCACATTTCCAAAAACACTTCTTACGGTCTTCCAGGTCAAATAGGGTTGATCACAAGAAAAAGGGTGAAGTAGAACTGTTTTATTATGGCTTCTTCTTTTACAAATTTGTGGAGTGAAAAACATGGTAAGAGCAACTGAAATACTAGCTTAAATTCATGTTTGTTCTTCACTTGGCATTATTTACAAGAGAAGTTGTGATGTGCCTTTCTGTATGTTCTGATAACTATTATGCTAAAGGATCATAGACCTCAATTAATATTTGCAAATTCCTCCTGCAGGTAAAAATAGCCAAAAGGTATTATTGTCCTTGAAAAACAAGCTTATTGACGTCAATAAAAAATGTAATAACATTATCCAGGAGAAATACAATGTTCTGTAGACAGAATGTCAGTGGTGTAAGCAAGTACCATGTGTGAATGTCTGTCTGTCTGTGCGTAAAAAGTAGGTTAGCACATGTGCACACACAAAATTAATGGGTATAACAGTTATTATGGCTTGAAACCTCTACCGGAAAAGGGTTAAATGGAGTTAGAACTGCTGTAGCAGTTATATTGTGGATTTTTTTTTCTTTTTATGCAGAAAAATGACATTTTTCAATCTTTTTAGCAAAATAAATATATTTGTGCACTAAAAACCTGACCTTATGAGTGTCACGCTGGCATAACCCATTCTTTTAGAAAATGACCACTCCGTTTTTCATCTTGACAGCCAGATTTTCACAGTAGCTCCCTGTAAACTGACTTCTTTGCAGCATTAAAGAAGACCTGGGCTGCTTTTAAATCCATCCTTGATGTGCTTCTTCCGTAGCCTGCTGTATATACCTGTGAAGTGGTCTAATGCGTGTTTGGTTTCTCTAAGAATGCTGCCAGAATAACAAGGGTTTCGGAATGGGATTCAGAGAATGTGGTTTATTGCTGTGGCCCAGATAAAGATTGCTCTTCCATTCCTGCTCAAATACAGCTTTTACAGGAGAGCTGCACAGGCTGTAGCTAAAACCACTCCACTTGCTGAGTGACTTCTCTAGATCTCTCCCACTGACATTGGAATTGACAGCATCGGATAATCCATCTGTGAGAAAGCCCAACAGTCTTAACAGTTATGCTAGGCAAAATATTCCCCAAATTGTATGAGAAATTGATAAAATATGCTTTTATAACATGAAAGTGGAAAAGAAGGGCTTCACAGGTGGTATTTATACACTACTGTTGGATAGCTTAAGTTGCAAGATGTTGTTTTGGATCCATGTCTTGGTGGGTTGGTGCTTTTTTTTCCTTTCCCATTTTTATTTTCCATTTTCAATATGACTGACACTGCTATATTTTTAGACAATTTCAAACATTTATTCTCCTTTTATATTTATTAAATTGTGGCAGTTTATGTACCCTGATAGCTTAACTCCATCTTGTACGTCAGAAAGAATTTCTTACATTACTCTTTATTTCTGTTGCGATTTCATGGCGCAGTCTTTTACATTTGGCAAGTTCTCACTTTTCTTTTTTAGGGGAACAACTGTATGTGGATTGACATTTGTTACTAACAAGTGCATAATAGCCTTTCCCACAGAATATTGCCTTTGTTCTTTTTCTTATTTTATTTCCATCATTGTATGTGTTTTAATGGCTAAAAGCCTCTTAATGTAGATGTAAGCTCTTAATTCCAGCTATTACACATATGTGAAGCTATACATTATTTTGTCGGTGTGTAAATAGTTTTATGCCTATTCAATATACAGAACTGTAAAGTGTCCATAATTACAGTGATTAACTGCAGGTTCAGTCATGCATCTTTCTTCAGGACATCAAGTTGAAAAATAAGGAAAGGGCCAATTAAAACTCTACTATGCTCCCCCAAATTGTGGGCACTGATGTGAAGTTATCCCAGAGACATGTTTAACCACGGAGACGTTCTTGGCTTACACTTCAAGGGATTTTTTTCCACACAGCACTGAAACGCAGCACATATCTTGAGTGCCATCTTCATCCATTCGTGGTATGTGTAAGTGAAGTGCTGCAGCCACTTGAGCATGGCAAATTTGTAATGTCGGTTCCTTTAGATATTTTTTTTGCTTTTATGGACAAAACCCATGAAGAAAAGGAAGAAGTGTATCTGGCTATGGAGAAGGTGTGGCTGCTATCAAAATGTAGCAGGAAACAGAATTTTAGCAATTTACTCTGATGTTACAAGAGCATCCCTTGGCCTTCTGGCATTTGATAGACCAGTAACAAGATGATGTTTGAAACAGGAATTCTTGTTTCACTTACCAACAACAGAACTGCAGAGTTTCTTGCCTATTTAAAAACACAGCGCGTGTAGCATTTTGTTGCTAGGAGCCTGCTTGGCCGAGTGCTGGTTTCTAAGCGTGCTTTTATATTTAACTAACCCCAGCACAGCTTGCAAGAGAATTTGCCCCCATGAGTTCTCATTTTCCCTTCACTGTTTTCTGTATTTTTGTGTAAGGAAAATTCCTTCTTTCTCTCCATAAATTTAATGAAGACAATTTCTCCCAACTAAATATAGGAGATTTACATTTTCTCCATGGAACTAGAGAAATAGTGTGCAGAAGTAGTACAGCTGTATTGGTGCTGCTGTCAGAAAGGGTCGAAATAAGAAATCAAATTAAGTGTGATCTTATTTTAGCTCTAATTTTTATTTTTAGATCACTTAAGGAAGTTAAAAAAAAAAAAAAAGTAGAGCCTTTATCTCTATTTTTTCATGATTGATGTGAACAAATTCCACAGAGATTCAAGGGAAAACAGTGGTAGCAGAGAGGACAAAAGCCTGGGTTTCCAAGAGCAAAGGGCATGCACCTTTCCATTTATTTAAAAGAAGCAGGATTTAAATTAAAAGTTCCTTTAAGTTGTTTAACTAACCTTCCTAACGGGGTCTCACTTAAGGGAGTTGTTAATTTGGGAATATGTCTCCTATTACAGAGGGTACAAGCAGACACTGAGATCCTGCACGAGGGAAATGCTGATGGTGGGTTAATAGGGATGGAGAGCTGGGCTGCCCCCTCGCTCTATGGCCTTCTAATTTGGGGAGAGATATCACATTCTCAGTTGCTTTGCTTCCTTGCCACTTTTTTTTTGGTGGAGGGGAAGGATGTTGCCTGTATTACATGTGAAGAAACCCTACTTATTCTGAGATAGCAGCTACTGAGAGCTATAAAACCACTAACCATACCTGTCAATTTTTCTTATAGAGGTTGAGGAAAAGGCAAAAATGAGGACAATATGCTAGCATGCTACTCCGATATTGTCTAGGTTTTGAAGTTGTTCTGTCAGCTTGTATGTGTGACACACAAAATGAAACTCTTTGGATCCCCCTGCCCTTTAAGTGTATGTGCATCACTGAACTGATCAGGTAGTATTTCTAGGATACAATGGGTGATCAGAGAAATCTGTTCGAATTCAGTATGATAATAAAACCAAAGCCATTTTATTGTTCTTCTGTAAAGGAAAGACTATTTTAACAAGGGAAAAGAAAATTAAGGTACTGAGCTTTCTTATTTGGAATTATCATGAAATGTTGGTTTCATTTCCCCCAACAGCGCTAATAAAATCAGGATGAAAAGTCAATTGCTATTACTTTGGCAGGAACAGTCCGAGTAAATTGTTTTGCTAAAATTCTACTAAAATAATTTTAAATAAAACCAGAGATTTACTTTCTGGAGTTTGTTGTGGCAAGATTCTCATTTAAGGATAAAAAGCAGTGCCAGTTATGCAGTGGGGGATACGTCTCCCTGACTGTCGATGTGATATACTCTGGAAATACTCACCAGAGCATCCCAAGTTATAAATACTGCAGGCAACTAATTCTTATGCATTACTGTATGTCACGTTGTAACAAAGACTGCCCTTTCCTCGTTTAGGTCCCAATCAGAGAGATCAAACTGTAGCAACTGTATAATTAAATGTGAGCCCACATTTAAACTGAATTTACATTTTCTTCTATCTCCTCTGGTTTGGGTACAGCATGGAGAGCTAGAGTTAATTTTCTGGTCTCACTACAATGGTTTCCCTGACGTTTATGGAGATAGGCTGATTTAAACTAGCTCAAAATTATCTTTTAAGATCAGTTGCTCGCGTTTGAGCATTGAAAGCTTATTCTCATTCTCCATCTCTCTTTTACTATTATATCTCTTAAACTTTGACTCTTTCTGATGAAATTATAAGGTATGCCACATATAAAGGATGTAGCTCACTGTCATCTCTGGAAGAGAAACCTACTGTTCAGAATGGGATACGTATTACAGTAATCATAATGTCTCTTATTTTCCATCAGGCTACTCTTATATTTTAAGATATGACCATGCTGCCATTACATTTCTCTTGTTTATGATCAGAAATTGTGTATGCGGGGAATCAAAAGCGAAATCTGGGCCTTGCTGATGTCAACAGCAACATTTTGTTGGCATAAGCAGGACCAGGATTTTACCTCTACGGGCTACTTGCCTGCCATTTTATTTAGCCAGCCGGTGTCAACACTTTACGAGTATATTTTATCAGCTTAGCTAAAATCTGTGTGAAAGGCGCAATAAACATGTGTGAGGAGTTACGGAAGAAGAGGAAGCCTTCTTTTAAAATGCTGCAGCTTTTATAACTTGCATAAATTTTCTTTATTGGGACACTAATTTTAACAGATTCTGGCTTCCCTGTCTGCTCCTGAGAAGGACAATATTTTGTTCAGTTTTTCCCAGAAGTGAAGCCTTGAGTGCTCTGCACAGTGCTACCATCAGAAAATGTTTTGAGGCTGCGAATAGTTGGAAAGTCTGGATTTAGCTGGTAGGCTCCTGGGTCCTGCTCCGAAGGCATGTGCTGCTTATGTACCTCCACAGCCATCACGGGGACGGTCTCAGCTGTGGGCTGTGCCCCACAGGGCTCCTGGGGCTTTCTCTTACTGGAGATGGGACAAAGGCTGCCTTCTCAAAAGACATTAAAAGGTTTAGCCTGCAGTTTCTCTTAAAAGTCTGGAACGCATCTAGAAATGTCAAGGCGTCCAAGTTTGTAGCCTTTACTCATGTAAGAGTCCCATTCTTTCTAAGGTTAAAATAACGTTTTTGGAAAGAGAGATAAAGCTTTTCATGGGTCTGTATGCCAATTGGAAAACCAGAGCCAAGTCCCTCAGCAATATAAACATTAAGCTGAAATCAGCCGAGTTCCCTTTTACTAGGAGAATATTTGGCTGATTTCTCTGTGTTTCCCAAGGCCGTAGCTTCAGGGATTAACTCACGTTATGATTTTGTGCTTTGGCCCTTGCTCAACTCCTGCTCATGCATAAAAATACTTAACTCGGGAGGGCGAAGCCTGAGATAACCTGTGCGAAAGTGGATTGCCTGCTTCATTACAGAGGCTTACGGGCACATTCAGACACATCCCAGTTCATCAGCGGCTAATATGATCACCATACACCACAGGTACAGGCACCTTTACTTGATTTAAGCTAATTCTAGGAAAGGCCACTTGAGTTTAAGATGTTAACAAGGACAAGTGGATGTTTAGAGAGAATTGTGCTGCAAGGAAATTGTGCTGCTTTATCCTTACCTGGTCTTGACCATAGCCCTCCAAATACGTGGAGCAGGCACGAGGAAATGTCGTTCATTTTGTGGAGGGGAACAAGGCTGGGGGTTTTCTTCCTTTTTGTTCACCTATTTGTGTATTACAGATGCTTCCTTGGTTTCCCTTTGAGAACTTCATAACATTTTGGGGGCGGGGAGGGTGTCAAGTAATACAGTACTATCGTCTAGGTAGTTTTGGCAAAGGGGCATATAAAACCTGATCGTTCAATCCCAGTTACCTACTGTAACCTACCTAAGTAATGCAGGCTACTTTCCCACTTCCATCACTCTTCCTTATTTAAGCTGGGCAGAATTTAGGGTTGAAACCATTCTATGATAGGAGCAAGTGACATAAGACCATAGCAGCAGACAGCAGCTCTTGATGAAGACTGATCTTGGTGAAGACTGATCACCGTTGGTTACTCCTGACAAAGCTGCAGTATGTTTGTACGGCGTTAGAATTCAATTTCTCATATTTCCCAAGACTCGGCTCTTTCTGAAACTTACAGCTGTACTAACTGCTTGTGAAGTATTAGGAAGAATGAAATTTTACATTTAAGACAGTTTGGGCATAGAGAAGAAGAGAAAGCATCATTTATTACCATAAAATAGTGCCCAGTTTTAATTCATTTTAAGAGCTGTTTTCATGTGTAAAGTAGAGCCAAGTTGTATTTCAGACTCCTATTTCTGTTCTGATCCTGCGTGCTGCAGGCCATAGGTACGAGAACTGCTCCTGTCCACTCTGCTTAAGAGCACCAAGTTTTAAACATCAAAATCAAACTGTTTTATCACAGCAGGTAAGAGGGAAATCTTTAACAAGTTGTATTTGCATGTCTTTACAGATGCCTGGTGAGCTAGCTGCTAGGATGTCATATTGTATGCTTTATATTCATGTTGAATGGATAACGCAAAACGCACTTTTCCTTGTTTCTGAGTGCCCCAGACTAGCTGCAGATGCTGGGAAGCAGGGATATTTATGTGGTTTTAAGTAGTCCATTTCCAGCCAGGTGGCGTTATGTGATGAGTGCGGTTCAGCATGGGGGTTCACCCTCCATCTCAAATCATGATTGTAAACCTTTCTATTGTATGAAATACTCATGAGGCTTTTGTATCGCTCTGCAAATACAGACAGATAACACAGGCAACTTGATGTTACAAGGTAGGTAGGTGGCCTTCCAGTGGTAATGAAAAAATAATATTTGATGTGCCTGGTGCTTTCACCGAGCCAGTTATAGGCAGACAAACAGATCTGAAGGCTTATAAGAGAGAATGTTCATACCTGATTTGTATGCGTGGTTCTGTCTCTTTGTCTTGATTATATCAGTTCTGTTGCCTGCAGACTGTTTCCACAATCCCTTTGGTAATAAAACCAAAATTTAGATCTCGTCTGATTGTTGTTAGGATGTTGTTACACATTTTCTGAGGTTTTCTGAAGTGTAGCTTAGGTAGGACTCAAAGCAGTGCTAAGATAAATTTTTTTGTAGTGGTACTGATAATCTGAGAGGTGATACAGGCTTTGAAGAATAACCTGGTTTTAGCATGACTTCATTTGGCTAAGTCCATAGGAAACAATAATGCCATCTACAGCAGAACCAGTAGAAGGCTGAGCTTTCAGCTCTCTTCAGAAGACAGATTCTGCTGAATCTGTTCTACAGCTGCTTGCAGTTTTCAATCCAGTGAGGCACAGACACGTCCTTAAAATGTTCTGTACACAAAAGTGTGGTTTAGCTACATGGTGGAGAGCTCAGCTTGCAAATTCAGCGAACTTGATCAGGATTAAATATGTTTTATTCTCTTAAATTAGACGGACGTAATACTTGCTACAAGAAGCTTCATCAAAATTAATAAACCGCGCATTGTAGTTTTAAACCAAAACGCTGCTGTGTTCACCACATGCTTCCCTCTTCCTTTTCCTGAGATGTTAAGAGTCCAAGATCTATTTTCTTGTATTCCTTTCAACTTTTTAATGTTCTTCTATGTATGCTGTCACGTTTCTACAGCTAGGTAATTGATCGCAATTGCAAGATTACACCTTAAAAATGTATTAATATTTAATATTTGTCTGGCCAGAAGGATTACTGTCAAACAGGACCAAGCACAGTGTATGCCCGGAGAGCTGTCATACCCTGCTTTAGATGCACCCTTGAAGCCACAGCCATTCAAAGAGCAAGTGGAGAATCAGGGAGAGATGGGTGGTCCTGAAAGGCTGTTGAGATGAAAAACCTGGCCATAGCCATATATCTGGGTGGCCTTTATCATTATGCGTCTGTCAGAGGTGTTGGGGTCCTGACCTACAAGAGGAAAAGAGTTCGAGAGGAAAGTGGAGTGCTGGGAAAAGCTGACGTGCGGGGAATGGATAGTAACTCAGTCCTGATCTGTTTGCTCGTAGCCTCCTTCTCAGTGAGGTGGTGATGTTGTGCTCCAAACCAGAGCCATTTAGAGATAATGTAAAGCAGTTCAACTGTGGCATCTCGCAGCAACAAATAATGCAAAAGGCAATAACTAAACGACTTACTTGGCTTGTCTGTCTTCTAAGCTTGTGCCCAAGAAAAACAAGATGTAATTTTCCTGGTCTCTTTTCCATGCACAACGTGTGCCCATCTATAGCATAAAAACTAGTCACAGTAACACACTAACCCAGTTTAGCCTCAAGTCCTTTTTATGCATGTAGGGGTAAAACACACACCTGCACCTGTTTGTAAAAGTATATTGTAGTAAAGGGGACTAGATGCCTTTGTGCATGCAATCCTTGCTGCGAGGGTTGCCCTTTAAAAAAGTTAAATATACAGAACAGGGTATTACTAATCATGAATCTGATTTTTCTGGCTTTCCTGTAAGGTTTTGCAGGCCTTTTATTGTATTAGTGTCCTGAAAATCTTGTGCACAATTATTTGGGCTTTGTAACCATACAAATTTTGTAACTCCTACCTACACTGGGTTGCTTTTACACAGCTTAAACGTATTTCTGTATTTCTAAAGAAATGACACCTGGGTGAAGACTAGTCTAGACACTCCTTACAATCTTGTCTTTAGTAAATGGTTTTTCAGCTTGACGTAAAATCTCAGTGGAGACCAGGCTGTTTGTAGACTGAGCACGTATTGGCCATTCGAAATAAACAGCTAGCCTGTCCTATAGTACAGAGGAGATTAAACAAGTGAAAAATAGAGACTTTCTCGTCTTCATTAGACTTTGATCCTAAATCAATTACCATGTATTAGTTAGCTGCGTTTAATGCAGATATTTATTCCAGGTTGCCGTTTTCCATGATTTACTCTAGGAATCAGTAAATTAGGTACTTAATTTGGTACTTAACTTTACTTAGCTAAGTTAAACACAGGAAAGAATCTTAGAAGAAAAGTGTTAATATTCAAAAATTAATTTCTCAAAAGCATAGAAAAAGCAGAACAAAGGTTGCCTGTGATACCCAGGGACATAGAAGAGGTGGTAGGAGATGGACCGTGTATGATCTGGTGTGTCCTCTGCTTCTCGCCCTGCTGGTGTGGTACCTCATAGCTTGCTCAACAGGAAAGGGAGCCTCAAGAAATAATGCTGCTAAAATTATTCACACCTTGCTAGCAAGCACAGAGTGCCATCTCTCAAAGCTCTGGCTTCGTAAAATATTCATGGAAAGAGCTAGAAGGTAAACTCCAGCAAAATAGACCAAGACTGAAATCCACTACTTAACAAATGGAGTGGGTTTGAAATGATGGCACCGATGGCTTATTCTCGAGAGGGTCCCCAGATGTGGCAAATTTGAGTTCGGCTCTGCTTTGGAGGGAGAAAATCTTTGTGCTCAGTAGAGTTTGGGCTCTTTTTCTACTATGTGTTACCTTCCTCCTACCTTAGTTCCCATTACACCTCCTCACTCTGACAGACAAAACCTTTGTTGAAGTTCAGGCTCGCAAAATCTCCCACTCTTTCTAAAATTAGAAGACTGTTAACTCAATAGGAGAAAGAAAAGTCTGTTGTTAAACCACCAGCAACCTCTCTGTCGGCATCAAGATACTTCTGAATTCCCTGGTTGCATGCTCGGGTACAATTTCTTCCTCAGTATGTCCTGCCATGCCAGGGAAAATCAGTGCTCATTTAACAGACATTACTGGCGTAAGATCGATCCTCTGAAGGTTTTATCATTTTTAGAGAAGCATAAATGAATTGCTGAATTGACAGCGCCTTCCACGGTTTATTAATCTACTTTCAGAAAGACAGGGAAAAACTTGTCTAGAAAGAAAAATCTTTCTTTTCTATCCAGTTCCCTGATTTAGATCCCTTAAAATGTGTATGCCAAAGCAATTGTCTTTTTTTTCTAAGCCATGTATTTGATTTACTATATGTCTGTATATATGTACATATGCACACATACAGATGTTTTTGGTATGTGTAGAATTTTACCTGTTCTTTAATCCACCATGAAATTCGTTTGACTGTAGAGAAATATAAGCTTGATACTAAGGCTCTTTTTTCCCCTCCTTTCTATCTTTCTGCATTTCCTTGTTCTTTCATTACATGAGTTTTTCATTCTTATTTTGAGTTTTTCATTCTAAATTTGCATCGGACTACGCAGTAATTGTTCTGTAGCCACTTCTTGCAGGAACGACACCATTAGACTGCAGTCTTTCTGATTTGGGGTATACCTGGTTGTTGCAAGAAGATGTAGCATGCCTGTGGCTTTATCTGTAGTAGTAGTAATATATGAGACTGTACTGTGATGTTAATTAGAGATGTAAAATGTAATGAATTATGTGCAGGACATTTTTATTGCAGTCAGTGGGCAACCGGCTAGTTCTGTTACTTTTAATATAGAATATATTTTAGAGTTCCCATTGACAGTTTCTCCTCTGGATTATTGCTTAAGTTTGCACTGTGACTACAACCAGGGCAGGAGACCTCCAATATATCATTTCTTTATTGAAAAAGGAAAACTGAATTTTCTTCCAAAAGTAAAGTGGAGAGCTATGTAATGTGTTTTACACTTGGCTTTAACGCTGGTCAAGAAGTCAAAGCTTATCTACTTCTTTAAAGAAGAAGCAAGTGGGCACACACTTGACATTTTTTTTCCTTACTAGACGTGTTTATGTAGGAACAGTGGAAGGAATGAATACATACTGCACGAGTTGTCAGGGAGCTGCCAACTTGTTTATCCTGCTTCCTTCAGGTTTGTGGTTTTTTTTTAATGTTTAGTTCAGTTATGTCAGTAAGCGTTTGCAGATCAAAATGGTGTTTATTCAGGACAGGAGCTAAAGGTCTCAGACTTAGAACATGAATAAATGCAGGGTCAATGTTCTTACGCTGATCCACTGCTTTCAAATTCCTATGAATTATTCTGGATTTTTTCCTACTTCAGTTGGCTTCAAATATCTTTTTGAACATATCTATTCATCAGCATTGAATCAAAAGCTTGGCAGCTATTTCTTGATTAAATAATTATTCCCAAACTAATAAACATCACAGCAGGGTTTAATTAATATATGTCAGTCATACGGTGCCTTTTCCCCCCTCCCCCTAAAAATACAGTGCTCTGAAATTAGTACCTGCAGAATAAAGGTGTGGGCTTTTTTTTGCAGTGAGCCATGGGAAAAACAATTAAAGAGTATGCTGATTGCATCCACTTATCTTTCTGTTAAGGCAGGGATGTCTGATTTTAAAACGTTTCCTGATAGAAGAGCTGCAAAAACCTCACTGGGAACCCTCCTTACCACCATAGGACTTATTGTAGCAAACACATTTCTGCTGCGACTTTATTTTTGCAGTTATTTGTTAGCAATTGCGTATGTTGGCGCAGCTGCTTAATTTTGCTACTTGATAAGCCTTTGAAGATACTATATGCTGGAAAGATAAGGTTTAGACATTTTAAAATTACAATGAAATTGGCATCTCTTCAGGGTAGGATTTGTGCTATTGCTGATCATGTATACATACAGCCCGGTCTGCGCTTTCTCCTTCCCCAGTGCAGTATTGACCTGTGGTTGGATTTCCTCAGGGCTGTAGGGAATAGGATCCCCTTACCTGGCTTGGGAGGAGAGATCCTCTACTCCTTCATCAAAAGTCTTCGACTAATGACTTGCTTTTATTAGCCATCTCCCAGACCAGAGCCCACACTGAGATTCAGTCAACATTGAGGATATAACTTATAGTTTAGCAATATTAAAACCCGAAGCATTTCACAGGATTGCATGTTTCGTAGGTATCCATTCAAAGCATGGGAGCAACTCTGAATGTGCTGCCTAAGGATGTCAAGCATTAGCTATATGGTTGTGATGAAGACACACTGATATTTTTTGACCCTAGATGAGATAAAAATAATCTAATATTTTTCTTAATTACAATTGTATTTCATTTTCCCCTTTGGCATCGTTGATAATGAATTCTCCCTACATGCATAAGCTTCAAATTAACTTTAGCTGCTGGGTGAAAAGTGTGTTTTAATGTAAAAAACAGACAAAACCCATCCTTAAATTAGTCTAATAGGTTCAAGTGTAGTTTTCATACCTAAGAACCTGGGAGTTTTACTGTGTTCTTCATGTTTACACTAAACGCAGACCTATGAAGTAATGTATAGAAATCAGCTTTCAAAATGAGCAAGCAGTCAAAGTCCTTCAAGTGTGTCTCCTTGCATGACCTTGATGAAATGAATCAGAGGAGCTGGATATCTATTACCATATTTTGCATGAAGCATGGTCTGCTTTGAAGTTGGCAGAATCTTCTCCTGGGGACTTTGTAGGATTAGGCTTTCTACATGAACAAAATTGCTTCCTTTAAGGAATGTATTTCTAGATGGAGTGATACTCGCGCATACTGAGACGTAGAATGACTTCAAACAACCATGAGATATAATGAGAATTGATATTATTCATAACCCCATCAAGAATTACATTCACAGAGATTATGCAATGACCTCATCTTTTATTTGGACGGTGCCATGTATTCTGTCTTCACCAGGGCCCATGTGAAACACTGTCTGGCTGAACTGATTAATTTTTTTTCAATTTGCATAAATACTTCCATTCCCGTAAATATTTTTAGGTACATGCATAACTTTTCACTTACGTAAGCCTTTTGAAGGGAGTGGGACAAATTATTAGTTCATTTTGACCAGAAAAGAGTATTCATAAAGGATTTGGAGTTTAATCTTATTCTACAGCTTCCTTGGTTACCGAGTCCTGCCTTCACTGTAGCCTTTCTTCCAATGGTTTTACAACTGAGAGCCTATGGGTCAGGATTAAAGGGAAATCAGGAGCAGGGGACATTACAGTGGTGGTCTACTACAGGCCACCCGACCAAGAAGACTGAGTGGATGAAGCTCTCTATAGACAGATAGGGGCAGCATCACGCTCACAGACCCTGGTTCTCATGGGTGACTTCAACCACCCCAACATCTGTTGGAAGGGTAACACAGCCAGGCATAGGCAATCCAGGAGGTTCTTGGATTGCATTGACGACAACTTCCATCTCCAAGTGGTTGAGGAGCCAAAGAGGAGAGGAACTGTGCTGGACCTTGTTCTTACCAAAAAGGAGGGGCTGGTAGATAGTTTCAAACTCAAGGGTAGCCTGGGCTGTAGTGACCATGAAATGGTCGAGTTTGAGATCCTCAAGGCAGCGAGGAATGTGCACAGCAGGATGACCACCCTTAACTTTGGGAGAGCTGACTTTGGCCTCTTGAAGAATCTGCTTAGTGTGGTGCCATGGGATGAAGTGCCGGAGAGAAGAGGGGTCCAAGAAAGTTGGTTAATATTCAAGGACCACCTCCTCCAAGCTCAGGAACAATGCATCCCTACAAAGAGGAAGGCAGGCAGAAAAGCCAGGAGGCCTGCATGGATGAACAAGGAGCTCCTGGACATGACCAAAAGGAAAAAGGAGGCCTATAAGGAGTGGAAACAGAGGCGGGTAGCCTGGGAGGTATACAGAAGAATCGTTCGAGCAGCCAGGGATCGGGTTAGACAAGCTAAAGCCCAGATAGAACTAAATCCGGCCAGGGACATTAAGACAAACAAAAAATCCTTCTTTAAGTATGTCAGCAAGAAAAGAAAGACTAGGGAAAATGTGAGCCCTCTCCGGGAGGGAACGCAAGAACTGGTTACCCGGGACAGAGACAGAGCTGAGGTACTCAATGACTTTTTTGCCTCAGTCTTCACTGGCAAGGACAAAAGATGCAGCCACACTACCCATGACGCAGAATGCAAAGACGAGGATTGGGAAAATGGAGAACTGCCCACTGTAGGTGAAGATCAAGTACGAGACCACCTGGGGAATCTGAAGGTGCACAAGTCCGCGGGTCCTGAGGGAGATAGCAGACGAGGTCGCTAAGCCACTAGCCATCATATTTGAGAAGTCGTGGCAGTCTGGCGAGGTTCCTGCCAACTGGAAAAGGGGAAATGTAACTCCTATTTTCAAAAAGGGAAACAAGGAAGACCCAGGGAACTACAGGCCAGTCAGTCTCACCTCTGTGCCTGGCAAGATGATGGAGCAGATCCTCCTGGAAACTGTGCTGAGGCATGTAGAAAGCAAGGAGGTGATTGGTGACAGCCAGCATGGCTTCACCAAGGGCAAGTCATGCCTGACAAATTTGGTGGCCTTCTACGAAGGCGTTACAGCAGCAGTGGACAAGGGAAGACCAACTGATGTCATCTACTTGGATTTGTGCAAAGCGTTTGACACTGTCCCACACAATATCCTGGTCTCTAAATTGAAGAGACATGGATTCGACAAATGGACCACTCGGTGGATAAAGAACTGGCTGGACGGTTGCACTCAAAGAGTTGCGGTCAACAGCTCGATGTTCAAGTGGAGAGCAGTGACGAGTGGCGTGCCTCAGGGGTCAGTACTGGGACCTGTACTGTTCAACATCTTTGTTGGCGATATGGACAGTGGGGTCGAGTGCACCCTCAGCAAGTTTGCCGATGATACCGAGCTGTTTGGTGAGGTAGACACGCTGGAGGGGAGGGATGCCATCCAGAGGGACCTGGACAGGCTGGAGAGGTGGGCCCAAGCCAACCTCATGCAGTTCAACAAGGCCAAGTGCAAGCTCTTACATCTGGGTTGGGGCAATCCCAAGCACAAATACAGACTTGGTGGGGAATGGCTGGAGAGCAGCCCTGAGGAGAAGGACCTGGGGGTGCTGATTGACGAGAAGCTCAACATGAGCCAGCAGTGTGCAATTGCAGCCCAGAAGGCCAACCGTATCCTGGGCCGCATCAGAAGAAGCGTGGCCAGCAGGTCAAAGGAGGTGATTCTGCCCCTCTACTCCACTCTTGTGAGACCCCACCTGGTGTACTGCATCCAGCTCTGGAGTCCCCAACATAAGAAGGACATGGACCTGCTGGAGCGTGTCCAGAGGAGAGCCGTGAGGATGATCCGAGGGCTGGAGCACCTCTCCTATGAGGAGAGGCTGAAAGAGTTGGGGCTGTTCAGCCTGGAGAAGAGAAGGCTCCAGGGAAGTCTTATTGCGGCCTTCCAGTACCTAAAGGGGGCCTACAGGAGAGCTGGGGAAGGACTTTTTATTAGGGCATGTAGCGATAGGACGAGGGGGAATGGCTTTAAACTGGAAGAGGGCAGGTTCAGATTGAACATTAGGAAGTTTTTCACTCTGAGGGTGGTAAGGTACTGGAACAGGTTGCCCAGAGGGGCTGTTGAGGCCCCATCTCTGGAGGTGTTCAAGGCCAGGTTGGACGTGGCCTTGGGCAACCTGGTCTGGTGGGAGGTGTCCCTGCTTATGGCAGGGGGGTTGGAACTCGATGACATTCAAGGTCCTTTCCAACCTAAACCATTCTATGATTCTATGATATGATTCTATGTCTAATCTTTAAAGGAGGGGAAAATTACTTGGCATTCTGTGTATGCTTCACTTTATATAAATGATCAGTTTTGATATTTACTGCTTTTATGCTTAATTGGGTACTTAATTAATAGCAAATGTTCCAAAAACATTAAATTCCTTTCCATGAGGAACATCGTCTCAGGCTTTTTAAGAAGGCTGAGTTCACCTCCTGTTGAATATGCATTTTCAAGTGTGCTGAATGTTTTTTTTGACTGATGTGTTTTTAAATGAATACATATGTTGTATGACAATTAGACAGAATTTTAACAAAAGTTTGTCCGAGTAAGAGGGCAGTGATAAAATCCCTGGGTTCATGCTAAGAATTTGCTGCTGATGTGCGCAATGTGCCATGCCACTGGGAAGGCATCTGGGCTGCAGTGTTCTCAGTGTGTCTGGCCGTGGCGTGTGCACCTTGCTGCTCAGAGGGACGTTGGTACCCTCCCGTGCTGAGGAAGGATTTCTGAGCCAGCTCTAGATCAGCCCAGCTACACGGGAAGCAGTGGCTGCTTCAACTGTCATATTCTTTCTTTCGAGAGGGTTTCAGAGCCTCCACATTGTTGGGATGTTTTGTACATTGCTGGGAGTCTCAGACAGGTTCTTTCCTCTCCTCATTTGTTTCATTCTCCACCCATTGCCTTTTTCCTGTATTTTGAATAGTAGAAGCGAAGTAGTTTGTTTGATGGGATACCAACTAACTTTTATACCTCCTTATCACGCCAGAACAGATGTCTACCAGCACCGTTCCCTGGAAGTGCCAGGGCTCGGGAAAGAGCATCGTTCAACAGCTGCTGCTGCAGAGCAAGTGGTTTGAGCACCAGCTGCAGTGTGGAAACTGAGAGGTCGGCTGCTCCCTAGAAAGGTTCAGGGCTTGTTTGCTTTGTAACATCTGTAAACAGATGTCTTCTCCATCCAGTTTGTGGTGGGAGTTTCCTGAGCACTTGCAAGTGGTCTAAACCTATGATGAAGTTGATGGTCAAGATTAACCCCATTGGGCTGTGCTGAAAGTTCCACTGTGGAGACTGGGAGACCTTTGGGGTGGATCTGTGAGGCTTATTAACTGCAGGGCCACATGAAGGAGGAGCTGTGCATGGATTTATAGACTAAGTGTTTCTAAGTCAACTGAATAAAGGCATGCTGTAGCTGTAACTCACGACAGAAATCCAGGAGGCCTTTGCAAAGCATGAAATCAGGAGTAAATGCAGATGCAAGGGAATGATGTTCAGGTGCTCAAACCCCAGGAGTGGAGCACTGCAGCACTCTGCCCTGCGGTCTCAGCTGAGGAGCTGCAGCTCATGCTGCGGCCCATCTGCACCCTGCAGCAGGTAAGCGTTTCCAGGCAGGGCTGCATACATAGCTGTATGTATGATTCCCCAGGAGGCAACATCAGAAGAAGCTGAGGTCTTGCTTAGCCCCCATCACTTACCTCCCAGGAAAGCATAAACTCCACCCTGCTGAATGCAGCAATGTTCTCGTGATGACTAAGTTTTATGGCAAACCCCATAGGAAAGCTGATGCTAGACTGAGGACTTGGGAGATCTCTAAGCCTATCGTTCCTGGTCTGAATTCCTTGATAAATTGTTTCTTGGATTCGCCATACACAATTCTCAGCACCATTTTGCTGGCAGAGGAATGAATTGGGCAGAATGTCCCAAGCTCTTGAAGCTCTTTGCAACTTGATTCTGGGAGATGATTCATGCAAGTAGGTAGAAATGTTTGTACTGACAGTAGGGATGCAGGATCTGAGAGCACATCTTCTCTCCCAGGATTGTAGCTCTTGACTCGGTGAGCAACCTCACTTTTCTGCAAACTATCTGCACCTGGGTGTAGGTTTGGGTGTTGTTCTGCATTGTCACTGCAGTGGTGTGGGTGACTGTTCCCAGCTGTGTTCTGTATCAGCCATTGCTGCTTAATGTTAGGAAAACTCCAGCCTGATTCTCAGGTAAATGTGTGGCACTGGTTTTCTTTTGCTGTAACCGCTTTACTACATAATATTAGACAAAATTCTCTAGGGTACAGTGTGTTAAAGCAATGTGAAACCCATTGAATCCCTTTCTCACAAAGTATAAAAATAGATACAACTCTGCAAGCAGAGCACTTTTTTCTAGCATAGATAAAGACAAAATATGAGAGACCTACGCTGCAAAATGTTTTGGACAGCATTTAATGACCAGCAGTCATTCTTGTGCTAATCTGTCCCTCTCTAGGAATATTTCCAGTTACTATTCAGTTGCACAGATTTGTTTTATTTTGTTTCCTTTGCTGTCAGGCTGTTGCTTAATATCAACTGGCAGGTGAGAGCTTTCAGGGCTTGGAGGTAGCAGAAATGAATATTCCACTGGGGCGGGAGACAGCTGTGTGATCACCACATCAAGTTATGGATAGCCAGAGAAGAAGGTGTCATTTATCAAATGCCATTAACTTTAGAAGTATTTTCTACTCTACAGATGAACCTGGACAGTTTCATTACGTATTAGACAATGGGTTGGGTAGGCTGCATAATATAAAACATTTGAGAATACTTTAAAACATTATCTGACAAAAATCTTTCCAAAACAACAGATCCAAAGAGCATTTCTATGGGCCATTCTTCAGTAAAACAAATAATATTCGCCTCTGTTAAGAGCCAGAGGAGGAGAGAGCACTTTATTTTCTCTTTGCTGGTGGGGATTGTCTACTTTTCCCTGCTTGCAACTGTGCTGTAAAATGATGCCTTTTCTTTCAAGATCAGCAACACTGCAGTAGGTTATCCAGAAAAGTAATTGGCAAGCTTTCCCTTCTCAAAGCCGAACTGTGAATAAAATATGAAAGGGCTGCTTTTTTAATATAATTTCCAGTTACTATTTTATTAAACATTTAAATTTCGGTGTTAAGCTTTTCTATTATATTTTACTATCAGAAATATCACAAATTGTCATCGGGGAATAAAAGAATAGATATAAAACCTTAAGAAGTTTAAGAAATGCTACAGGGATATAGGGCAAGTCTTAGTAATGGCATACCTTACGCTCTCTGGAGCTCGCACATTAAAATATTAATGTGTATCTGCAATTTTTATTTAAAAAAATGACTTGTTCTTGCACAGGCAAAAAATCAGGTACTTGTTCTCAAAACTGATTACAAGAAAGGCGGGAGCTAAAACTGTTAGCTGGCTCCCACCTTGTCACTAAAACATATTAGTACGTTTTATTTTGCTGCTAGAAACTGATGTCAAAAGCACCAATTGAAATCAGGGAAAAAATCCAAGGGCATTAGCAGGACCGAGGCAAGTGAAGTTCACATTCACTGCACATAGGTTCCAGGATCTAGTCCGTGAGTACATCTGGCATCAGCGGTGTCTGGATGTGCAGGGGTAAGGTCCACCTGCGTCTGGATTGCTGCTAAAATGCATACAAATAAGAGCAAGCATGTGAAGGCAGGTTTGCTACACAGCATGTACATGTGTGACTGGATGTTTTTCAAGAAGGAAGTCTTAAAGGCACAGGAGCAGGCTGTCCCCACGTGCCGCAAGACAAGCCGTTGGGGAAAAAGACCGGCCTGGCTGAACAGGGAGCTAGGGTTGCAACTTAGGGAAAATAAAGAGGATTTATGGCCTTTGGAAGGAAGGGCAGGCCACTCAAGAGGACTACAAAGAAGTAGTGAGGCTATGTAGGGAAAAAAATCAGGAGGGCCAAAGCCCAGCTAGAACTAAACCTGGCTTCTGTTGTCAAGGACAACAAAAAAAGTTTCTATAAATATATTAGCATTAAAAAGAGGACCAAGGATAATCTCTGTCCTCTAGTAGATGGGGCCGGTAACATAGTGAACAAGGATGAGGAAAAGGCTGAGGTACTTAATGCCGTCTTTGCCTCAGTCTTCAGCAGTAGGACCAGTTGTTCCCTGAGTACCCAGATCCCTGAGCTAGAAGACAGGGATGGGAACCAGAATGAAGCCCCTGTAATCCAAAGGGAAATGGTGAGGGACCTGCTTCAGCACCTGGAGGTGCACAAATCTATGGGGCCCAATGGGATCCACCCAAGGGTACTGAAGGAACTGGAGGAAGTGCTCACCGGGCCACTTTGCATCATTTATGAGCAGTCCCGGATAACCGGGGAGGTCCCAGTTGACTGGAGGTTGGCAAATGTGACACCCATCCACAAAAAGGGCCAGAAGGAGGATCCAGGGAACTACAGGCCAGTCAGTCTGACCTCCGTGCATGGGAAGGTCATGTAACAGATCATCCTCAGTGCCATTACACAGCACATGCAGGAGAACAGCGTGATCAGGCCCAGTCAGCATGGGTTGGTGGAAGGCAGGTCATGCCTGACAACCCTGATCTCCTTCTATGATAAGGTGACCCACTTAGTGGATGAGGGAAAAGCTGTGGATGTTATGTACCTGGATTTTTGCAAAGCTTTTGACACCGTTTCCCACAGCATTCTCCTGGAGAAACTGGCTGCTCATGGCATGGACAGGTATACTCTTCGCTGGGTAAAAAACTGGCTGGATGGCTGTGCCCAGAGAGTGGTGGTGAATGGAGTTAAATCCAGTTGGTGTCCAGTCACATATGACACTAAGCTAGGTGGGTGTGTTGATCTGCTTGAGGGTAGGATGGCTCTGCAGAGGGATCTGGACGGGCTGGACAGGTGGGCCGAGGCCAATGGTATGAGGTTTAACAAGGCCAAGTGCCGGGTCCTGCACTTGAGTCACAACAACCCCATGCAGCACTACAGGCTTGGGGTGGAGTGGCTCGAAAGCTGCCCAGCAGAAACAGACCTGGGGGTGTTGGACAGCCGGCTAAATATGAGTCGGCAGAGCGTGCCTAGGTGGCCAAGAAGGCCAACAGCATCCTAGCCTGTATCAGGAATAGTGTGGTAAGCGGGACTAGGGAAGTGATCATCCCCCTGTACTCGGCACTAGTGAGGCCCCACCTTGAGTATTGTTTTGGCCCCTCACTACAAAAAGGACATTGAGTTGTTGGAGTGTGTCCAGAGAAGGGCTACTAAGCTGGTGAGGGGTCTAGAGGACAAATCTTATGAGGAACGACTGAGGGAACTGGGGTTGTTTAGCCTGGAGAAGAGGAGGCTGAGGGGGAGACCTTATCACAAGTACCTGAAAGGAGGTTGTAGAGAGGTGGGGGCTGACCTCTTCTCCCTGGTAACAAGCGATAGGACGAGAGGAAATGGGTTCAAGTTATGTCAGGGGAGGTTTAGATTGGATAGTAGGAAATTTTTTTTCACTGAAAGGGTTATTAAACATTGGAATAGGCTGCCCAGGGAGGTGGTGGATTCGCCATCCCTGGAGGTGTTTAAGAAAAGGGTAGATGAGGTACTTCGGGACATGGTTTAGAAGTGGTTTTGTCAGGGTAGGTTAATGGTTGGACTTGATCTTAAAGGTCCCTTCCAACCTCAGCAATTCTATGATTCTATGATATAGTTAAATGTCCCTGCTTTGTCCCAGGGGTAGAAAAAAGCTGGGAACATGAACATCAAGAAGTTACTTTATAGTCAGTTACGAAACACGGATTTTCTTAATTTTACTGTTTGATGGTACAGACTGAAATAGATGCCTTATATAATGCTAAAATAAGAGAGAAGGTTGAAGTAGAGTTGAGAATCCAGCCACCCCCACTACGTAGGTGTCTACAAGTTCGGGGTGGCATCTGAATCAGATGATCTGAGCCTTAAAGTTTTCCAAAATGTCAGAAGTCCCAGTAGCAAAATTAAATGCAGCCACGTAAAAGGGACTAAACCAGGGTAGAGGTGACCCAGGAAACTGCCTCCCAGCTTCTGCCCGATTTAGAGATTTGAAGACTAGACTTGCAAGGGTATTTTGATGGCAAAGGGAGCAGGCACTTGCAAGAGTCCCAGTGGGCACCTGTGGGCAGATGCATACTTTTGAAAAGTGACCAAAAGTCGCCTTAGAAAATGTTTATTATTTGTTTTATAAATTTGCAAGAAACATCCATATATGAAGTCTGCACCTGAACTGTCATCTGAGTTTTATTGCAGGAACCCTCCTGAATTTAAAAAAATAACAGTAAATAAATGGTAAATAAAAGTATTTGATACAAAGGTGTGGAAACAAAGCCAGGATTTGTTCTTCTGCTTGGTTTTTGTTTGGTTTTCTGTTTTGGTTTGGTTTTCCCTAGGTTGCTCCTTTTCTGTCTCTTAATTAATATCCCACTTCTGTTACCTCATGGAAATTCAAATGCATGTTAAACAGAATGAAGATGTTTTACCAACAAGATAAATTAGTTAACGAGGCGGCCAATTAATAGCACTGACTAGTGTTCTTAAAGTCAAGTACACAGCGCAAGAAGTGGTTGCTGTGCAGGTTTAAACTGAAGCGCTGTATCCCAAATGAGAAACGCAAATGTAAAGCCTGTATCCAGCGGCTAGACATTTCCAAAGTAGATGCGGAGGAGATGTACAAGAGCAAACTCATTAAGACAGATCCATCTTGGAAAAAGAAAAAATTACATTGCTTTTGTGTTGCATTTACTTGTGTGTCTGCTTGTGGCTTCAGCGGAAATTTTCTTCAGAAAAGTGCAAATTCTGTCAAATGTTATTATGCCTGACTGATGAAATGGTATTTTTCCTGCTTTGGAGCAATTACCCCTCTGTTCTTTTGGAGACAGTAGCTCCCTCCTCCTGTTCCCTGAATGTCTAATCCTGACCATTTAGTTAAGCCAGACTTTTAGGTCTTGATACCTTCTCTCAGCTTTGGGGGCGCTGAGGTTGCACAGCTGGCAGCCAGTGCTCCGGTATCTCATGTCCCCCAAAGCCAGGCAGCAGCTCAGTTTAACACCTGACGTAAATTAGGCTCATTTTTTAGTGCCGCTACTAGCAGAGAATGTCTTGACTCTGTCCTCAGCTTGTTTAAAACGTGCTAATTGCTCTGTACCTCTCATAGTGTCCAAGTAGTGATGCGCAGGGTGGGCAGTGTGGCTGAATTTTCCTCCCACTGAAATCTTCAGGCATTGCTGCTAACCTCAGAGCGGTTCCTCGCAAGTTTGATTTCTAGTCAGCAGTGGGATTTTACTTGACCGGAGACTTCAGAATTGCTTGATATTTATGCCTTTGACCAAGTATCGAACTGATATTTTACACATCGCTACAAATTGCTGTGCATGAGAGTTACACCTCATTAACATAATCTCATATTCCAGAACAGTTGTAGGTAGAACAAATACTTTAAAATAATTTAAGTATGCAGAAAGTTCATTAGGAGTAAAAGCTCATTTTAAATGTTGCAAAGTAATTCAGTGTCATTATTGTATTGTTGTTTATACATACTTGTGAACTTCCATCAAATATTTATATTGGCCTAATTCGGAGCTGACGTTCAGAACTCTTCACTGATTTACAGTGATGAAGCCAGGTAAATGATTCTAATCTAGTTGTATGAAAACTCATTTCTGTAATTAAGTATCACTTGCACTCAGATAGTTGCTCCAAATTGCAGCTTGGATACCAGCCTCCTTTTGCTATCTCTTCCCTTTCCTAGGAAAAGCGGGGAGGGTGTTGTTGCAGATACGTACATGTCCAGCACCATTGTCTGTAGTTACGCTGTAATGTTAATTTATGTGAGAAGCTCCAGGTGTGTCTACAGACCCTGCAGATGTATTTTAATTGATGAAAGTAAAACGTTTTCTTCAGAATGCCACATGCTCTACCTGCCAGCTTGGAGTGGAAGCAGTTTGTATAGAAAGCCACGTTATGATGCTTTTAAATAGGTATACATGTAGTTATATTCCAAGTAAGACTAAGTTTTGAGAAAGAAGTGGAAAGAGACTTGGCAGATTGGATATTTGCTCTTTGAGCCTTACTCCTGGATAGACTCAAAATCAAAAGCTTTTCTGTAGCTAAATCTAACCTTTGGGAGTCGGGAGGACATCACGGCTCTCCAGAGGAGCCCAGAGATGCACCATCTTCACATCCTGGTTTTTGCTGACCAGAAACCAAGGTGTGTGTGCAGAGAGGGAGCTGCCCGTTGCTCCAAGATGCTGGAATTAATGACTGCAGTCACGTCCTGCAGTGTGGGGACAGCCTGGCTGGCCACCCAGCTCCCCTTGGTGACTTCCCCTGGACACAGCTGCCTGGGCACCCAAGGTGTGAAGGGCCATAGGCACCAGAGCTGGGTGCCTGCTGCTTCTGGGATGGTTTGCTCTGAACTTGACGTCCCTGCGGAGGGGTCCATCAGCAACTGCTACTGTGGACGCAGGGCTAGAGCTGCCATCTTAAGCACAGTCCTGATTTTAGAGACTTTGAAATTTAGTGGTTTGTTGATATGCCTGTTAGTTGCGAAACACATCTCTCTGGTTAATCAGTTCCCTCGGGGATCTCTGCTGCTTATCCTTCCTGCTCCCATTTCTCTTCCAATATTAATTAATCTTTGTCAAGTGAAGCCACAAATTACTTGTCAGATCGATGAATGGGTTTCACCTGCTTTCCCTTGGGCTTTCAGTGAGAAAGGGTATCACTTACCCTGGGTGGATTACCAGAGCGGATTAGACTATTATGGGTGTATGCTCTGCTTTTTTCTGCCATCACGAATAAGAAAAATCTGATATGACAGCTGCAGGTCAGTACACACTTTACATTAAGCTATAGGTAATGAAATGGGTTGGTAAAAGAGATGACTGAGTTTGTGAGCTAAACAGGAGTCTAAAAAGCATCTGAGGTTCAAAATGCTGACCTGAACACTGTAGGTGTGTAGGATTACAAAAGCGGGGAAGATCTCGAATGGGCTATAAATACGTGTTTGTGGAGGTTAGGAGCACACTTTTCAGTAAATTATTTCATAACTGCTGCAGGAGGTGGCTTACGCCTTCCTCCTAGGAGGTGGTTTGGGGTATCTTGGAGCAAGCTACTGCAGTAGCAGAATTACTGTAGTGCACGAGCTTCTTGATTTATGTTTTCCTTTTTCCTTTTTCCTTTGTTTCTCTCATTTTTCTCCCTGCATTTACATAAGTGCACAGTATATTCCCTTCCTTTATTTTATTGCAATCCATTTTAATAGAGTCCGATGAAGTTTAGGCAGAGGAAATAAAAATGCCCAGCTTTGATGGGTTCCCTGGTGTCAGGTGCTTAGAAGTGGCGTGATTGTTGTCAGCACTCAGGGGAGAAAGAAACAACCAGCAGAACCGCTGTCGAGTGCATACAGATGTGCCACTGACGCAGTTCTGATGGACTGCGGCCGGCACGTGAAAAGCAGCACATTTGCTTCTTTTAAGGAGGGAGAATGTGAATAAGATTGGGGTCATATTTTAAAAATCACTGAATAAACATTGTTTTACTGTTGTGTAATTTTTAGGCATTTATAATCAGCTGCATATATTAAGGCTTTGTCAGGCTTGGGAAGTAGGTGCTCAGGATATTGAATTTATTAAATTGGCGTTTATTGAATTTCCTTTGAATTCTTTTGGTGATGTAATGTCACCATTGTACTTAACATGTGCAGCTGGCTGCTGTACAGGGATCTTCTGTGCAGCAGCAAATAAATGCATCCATGTGGTTTGGGTATGTTGTTCATAACTAGAGGTACTCTGAGCACATGAAGGACAAGATGCTGATCCCAAACCTACTTTTTGGTTTCCGCAAGTTAGATTTGAAAAGTCTGGATTGATTTAGACCTCAAACCAAGACAACCTGAAAACATAGCTATGTTCAAATTATTTTCCTTGCAGTTGGCAGCAGTCTATGGTGTGTCTTTTCCTGAGTCCTGTCATTTGGTGTCTGTGCCCTTCTGCTCCTCCCCCCCCCCCCAATGTTGTCACTTTTTATCCGATAGCATTTTCTTTGCAATGTCCTTTAGCTACAGCCCTTTGCTGAACAGTGTTATACACTGATAAATCATCATTCCACTCTTATTCCTGATTCGCTGTGACTGAGCATGCTTTTTGCTCAATGTTTTGGGCTTTACATGCAGCTCATGCAATGTGTTCTGGGAGGTCATGATGATAAGAGACAGTTTAAATGGTGATGGAAGCCAAAAGTCGAGATCACGGTTAGCTGGTGTTGAAGGACGGCGCTTGTTCTCCAAAGTCAAGTCATTAGGAGGCTGTATGCCTTTACAAGGGTGACCATGGGTGCAGGCTGCAGTGTGCGTTTCCTCTTGTGGTGGGTGCACACAAGATAATGGTCAGCCCAGCAGAAGTGCTGGGTTTTCAGTGTGGCCAACTCTGGATTTGCTTAGTTCAGTCTCACTTCCAGCAAAGGTGATGGCTATGGCCAGGACGTGATGCTATGGCCAGGACATGTGACTCTGTGGCTTCTGCTGCTGCACTGAGCAGGAGACCATGAGATGGCCGCAGCCATCAGGGAGTGCTGACACAGTGACATATCCAGCGTAGCTAAGCCTTTCCTGGCCCGTGCTACAAAATGAGCAGTGATATCGGGTCCTTGAGTGAAGAACAGCCCAATCATCCTCCCTGTTGGCATTTGTGCATGGGAGGAGGCATTGCTGAGTACTGGGCATGTCCCATCTGTAGCCACTTGGAAAGTACTCTGCTTTTCCAACTTTGAGGAGCCTTTGTGGTTGTAGGGACCTGTCATATGAGGATAGAGTAGTTGTAGAGTAAGTGTGCTGCAAGGTGAAGCAAATCCCCAGACCTCCATGACATAGATACCAGTTTACGTATCTTTGTCTTTTGACATTATCTTGAGGAGCAATTAGATGACCCTGAGGTTGCAAGAAAAATATAATCAAGTTGTGGCTGCTGAGTCTCATTGCCACTTTGCTGATGTTTCTAAGCCAAAAAAAAAAAAATACTGTTAAGCCACTCTTGCTGGTCTCTCTTTAGATAGGAGACTATTCGGTATGGGTGCAGTGCTGTATATCTCTTATGAAACTTTCTCAGTGAAAAATTCAGTCCTGTGAAGGCTTCACAGAGGGTGGTGGGGTTGCCTTTCTGCTGCTGATTCCATCTAATTATCTGTTAGACTTCAGTGAAAGAAGGCAATTGCCCAGGGCTAGAAAAAAGCCCAAGTTTTAGATTGGAGCCTAGAACTTGTGCTTGGTCCCCAGTCTTGGTCCCCGGTCCAGTCTGGAACGCAACTGCTGCCTAAACATTCATCTTTGGGAAGAGCTGAAGTAAAATAAATTAGAGAAAATAAGAAGGAAGAAATGAATGGAGATCTGCAGAGGACATGCAAGGACATGGCTGCAGCAACTTGGGGTTTGTTTGTGTTATTTGTAGCAATTCATCCTGGTGTTACCCCACAGGAGGATAACTTGGTTTGCTTTTATTACTTTGAGGGCTTTGCCTTAAAGAATCAACAGGATTTTAGAAAGCTGTGAAAGCTTTGTTGCCGTTGTTGACTTTAATCATTGCAGCATAAATTTGTAGTCCCTGGGGCAGAATTTCTGTGCAATACCTTTCTGTATTTATTACTAAAGAAAAAAAGATTCTTAAGTTACAGGTTATTATTTCTGTCTTAGGCACTCACTGCAGGATGGAACTGGACATAGATTTAGCAAAGTCTTGTCTTTGAAGTGTAATAAATGTATTTCTGCTAGATTTTATTAACCTTTCTCTATTAAAAAGGTGACAGCAATGAGATCTGAAAGTGAGGTTGTTCATGTAATTCATATTTCTGACATACAGTGTTTAGGTAGTTGGTTCTGGTTGGGTTTAAATTTCTCCACAGCTATTTTAGGATTCTTCCTACTCTTTCCTTGGTTTAACGAGGTGTTTCTTTGTAAGGGCTCAAGGACAACCTCATTAGAGAAGTTTTTTGGTCCTGTTTATACTTCTCTGCTGTGCCACTCTCTTCTTGGATTTCTCAAAGCTTTTCCCTGAAAATAAATAAATTACACTTATTTTCTTCATGCTGCCAGCTTTTCTGGATTTCTTAGGAATCTTGAAGTTCTTGATACTTGCGAAGCTAGTGTGTTTATTTCGTAATTCTTTTGATTGGCATTACCACTTTTTGCAAGCTTTCCCCAGAAGCAGTTCAGTTTAGTGGCCCAAGATTGTGGCACACAGGTTGTAGGAGCTGCTAAAGCCTGTCTATTTGGTTGTGCTTAAAATTGCTTCCACTGACATCAAATATTGATATCTGTGGTTGCTAGTGCCCCAGTTTAATCTGACAATATCTCCTTAAGGTCTTTCTGATTCCTCTTCCAATCTAAAGAAGTTTCTGTTCCCGGTCATACATTCGAGTTTCAAATCTTTTTTTCCAAATAAAAATATAATACACGTTTTAGAAGGAATTCAGAGGTTTAAAGACCTGCAAATTTTCAAAGCGAGTACATTTTTAATATTCAGAATTTACAACGTCTCTCACTGAGAAGCTTCCAAAGCGCTAATGCTTTAACTAGCAACTGTTTTCGCTGTCAAGCATTCATTCAGTAGTCCTGCATGCAGAGAACTTCCACAATTGAGCCTTAATTTCTTCAGCATCTGTGAATTCTGACATGCCATAACATTGCAAAAATGCTATTAAATTTCATTAGCAATAGAGTATTTGAGAGAAGCTTCTTCTGCTTGAAAAAAGCAGTAATACTATATTGTTTCTTATACATTTTCCATTTTTTTAAACTCGGAAGTCATTCATTGAGGAGCTGACAGTCTGTTTTGTAACCATGGGGGCAACAGCATCTGAACTGGGATTTATTCACTGGGAGGGAAGGGAAGCAGAACAGAACATTAACCAGTGAAAAGACAAATAAAGCTTATTCTCTGTGTGGGAAATAAGTGTCTGTGAAAAATGTCCTTATTGAGCGAGTCTTCCAGATGGCTGTGCTCACTGCTTAGCTGGCTCCGCTGAATGCCGAGTCCCACAGCAGTGGCTTTGAGAGCCTCGTGAATGGTTGGAGCATCGACAACCTGGAGAGAGTTTTGACAGCGGGATCAGGCCCTCTGCACGCAGAAGTCTGGTCTCTGCTGACATTTGTGCTTTACAAATTAAAGCCTTTAATTGTAGGAACAAACGCTGTCTTGCTTTGGAGGGTTTCCTTTAACCACCATGATTAAAAGCTGCTGAGAAACTGCTTGCTTGCTTTCAGCTCGCTGATGCGGAGCCCTAATCTCTGCAGCCCAGTGCTGAGACTCTCTTTATATGCTGGGAAGCGTTTGGTTTGGGTTTGTTTCATGGTGGTTTTGTGCGCTGTTACATCACATGAAGCAACTTCTGATCCTTGTGCTGAACGTTATCCCTGGGACCGCTCTGGGGGGTGCAGGCAGATTCATGCTGTAGAGACCCAGGTCCCTGTGCTGTGTGAGCTGTAATCTCAGGGGAGGAGGTTGCTGCGTGCTGCACCCTCTGGGTACAGCTCCGGTGTCAGGTTAGAAAGGAGGGATGACTCCTGCTATGCTCCTTAATTCACAGGGCACATTACAACTTCCGTTACACCTTGGGGGTCTGTTTGGACTGCCTGCCTCATCCTGTTACTCTCTAGAGTTTAAGTTTGCTCCTTCTTAAAAAAGTATTAAAAAAAAAAAATAATAGTTCCCTACTTCATCTGTGTGCTAGGGCACAACTGTCATACTGGTTTAGCTACAAAGTTTTCAGAAATAACGTTCTAACATTTTTATTGCTGTTTGTATTGCTTTAAAGTGCCTGATTTGTGACCAGTGGACGGTTTTATTGCCTTCTATGAGCTTTGTTTGTGAGGCAGAATGGTTTTATTATTTAATGGATACTGTTGATTTGGGGGAAGAACTTCCCTTGGATATTGTCCCACTAAAAGAAAACAATCCTTTAAAAAACCCACAAGACTCGTATCTCTTGACCTTTAAGATTTTAGGGCTGTGGACATGTTCATTCCACACCATGGGGCACAGGAGTTCCCAGGAACTTGAGCCACTGGTCAGTGCCATGCCAGGAAAATTTCAGCTTAGATCTGAAAGCATTAAAGGCACTCAGACTCTAGGGAGCTCATAAGTAAGTGTGATATCACCCAGAAATCACCCAGAAGCCTTTTTTTGCATTTCTGACCTCAACCTTAGATTTGGAATCGCTAAAGGCACAAAGAGCTTTTCCTTGGTAGCTCCAGCTGCTTTTAGTGCTCTGGTGTGGGTCTCCATCAGGCTGTAGCATCTCTACAATCAACTGACAGCCAAACTGTTGGGAGAAAGTGAGTTTTTAAGTGATCCAAGACCAGGGTTTAGTCAGGTATCGCATAGGTGATGTCTGATTGTTGTTCCTCTGCATGTTGACAGTTTCAACTTAAGCCCTAGACAGCTAGTCAGGTTGTGTCTCTTGGCCCAGCTTCAGTAGCAGTCATCTCCCTCTGGAAGTGCCTGTCTCTCTCTGTTGATCAGGAGAGGGTTTAGACAGTGAGTTTGGGCAAAATGCCTAACTTTTGATTTTGTGGAAGTTTGGTGAGTTGAAGCCCCACAGTGGATTTTCATGATGGCTGTCCATCCTGTGTCCCAGTTACTGTGCTCTTGCTCTTTTGTTTTTCACAGCCAAATCACTATTTCAACAGACTTTAAGCCTTCTATTAAGCCAGGCAAGTTTGTTCCTCCCATCTTTTCGCTCTCACCCTGTTACTTTTGAAGAGTTCCTATCCTAGCTAGACCTTCTCTTCTCCAACCTACCCAGGAGGCCCAGGTCTTTACAGTAAAGGAGTAAAGGAAAAGGCCATCTTTCCTTTTGGACAGCTAGAGAAACTTGGGTCATGTTTAGTACTGGTTACTGCGAAAACTGAATCTGGAAAGTTTCATTTCTGGAAAGTCCATTTAGGCCTCTATCATTTGCAAGCGCATCTTGGTAGAAGAGGTGTCTCTTCATCTGCTTGCTGTAGTGGTGCAACAACATTGGCTGCAAGTTGCAGTGAAGATACCTGTTTTCTGGCTGTGTTACCTGGTACATGCAGGTATGTTTGCATTAAATCCACGTGCCGTTTTCCCTGGGCAGTTGCTTAACGTTGAGTGTTGGAAAGAATTTACTGTGGAAATATAAGAGCAAAATGTTGATGGCACAGTGTGGGAGGTCTTTTGCATCTGGCCTTCTCCTACCTCTGTTATTTTTATGCTGAAACATTATGATTACCGAGGGGCTTTTTTATCTGCTGGAAAGCATCTTAAGTAGGGGTCATTTTCTGTGAATCTTTGCTATTTACAATACACATCATTAGACCATGTTTTGAATTTAAATGAATTACTTTAGTGCAATCAGCTACTGTAATTGCACAGGGAGCAGCCCCGGTACTGCTGCTTGTCCTACCTGAGGATCAAGACACTGAGAAATTATCTCACCACACCTTTTCTCTGATAGCTTTAATTAGCTTGGATTTTATATCCTGGGCTGAGCTAGCTGGGCTCACAATGAGTAAACCCAGCAGAATAAAAAAACAGCTTGGAAATGTGGTGAAGCAGTAAGTGTGGAGCCCTGAGCATTATGTATCATGGGAACATCATGCTACTGCTAAATCCAAGGACAAAGCCTTGGATATAAAAATCCCCACAAGGCAATTTCTGCAGTCAGTTAAGATGCCAGCATGTTTTATTGCATTTTACAGCATGTGCCATTTAAGTGAAATGAGCATGAGATTAGCAAAATGTGAATTAAGTAATAAAGTTAAAATAGAAGTGGATTTGTAAACTTGGAAAAAGTAGAAATGAAATAAACTTCAGTCAGAAGCAGAAGTGGTGTCAGGATTGTTGTGTTGATCTGCATGGCCATGAACGCCATGTAGATTTTAAAATAATTTTTAAAAATGGATTATTAGGAGGGTACTTGGAGGAGCAGAAGCGTTGTTTTGCGTATCATGGGGATATGAAATGATCATCCAGGGACAGAGCCAGTATGTAGAGAGTTGCAGGTTATCTCTGGCATTCCTGGATGGATTGGGCATCTGTTAGACCAGAATTCATTACAGATGCCACTTGCTGAGAATCTGCCTGATGTATTCAGCACGATGTAATAGGTAAGGACTGAAATTATTAACACGGAAGGAAAGTTACTGTAGGCTAATAGTGAATCTCATTTTGTTTTAACTCGAAAACCTCTTCGTGTCCAGATTAGTGTCGTGTTATTTTAGGAGGTACTGTGATCTAAAAAAGATGAGATTCTTTGATGGCAGATGTCCTTGTCATTTAAAATGTGATTAATATAATCATAGATTAGGATGTGATCATACAGTAAGAGTACCGCATGACTTTTTAAAATAAACAATAAAAACAACTAAAGACATTCTGAGTTACTGAAAACTTCCAAAAGATACTGCAAATTTGCTCTCATTTTCACTCACATCAAAAACTTTTAGATACTTTGTTGAAAAAGAAAAAATAAATATTGTAATGTCTATTTTTTGTCCTGTCTCCAGAAAGTTGCTAACCAGCCGTGAATTGTAGGTTATCTCACAGGGGAGGCACCCCTCTGCGGGGACAGGATTGCCAGAACCAGGGTGTTTGGGATAAAGCTATAGAGGATGACTTCCTGACTCCAGATAACACGGGTACATTAGTGACGGCAAGTTGTATATAAACGGCACACTTATGCAAGTACAGCTTTGATCATCAGGCATTAATTTTCCGTGCTAGTAATCTCATCATTGCTCCTGGTGAGTTATGTTTTTCCTTATGTATCAATTGGACTATTTATAGTTTACAAATATTTATCACATCTCTGCAGGCAGAAATGTCGCTGTCCTTTAGCTCTATGTGTGTATGCGAGACTTTGCAAGATGCTAAGTGATCTCCTCACCCATGAACTACTGAAACGTTAAAAAAAAAAAAGTGATTTCTTTCATGAAATTGAGTTTCTTTTGGATTTGTTTGTTTGTTTCGTGTTTGTTGTTGTTCTGTTGGGAGTTTGTTGTGGCAGCAAGACAGATTCTTCTGCTAGCAAGGATTTTGTAAGATGGAGGTTGAGGTATAATCTTAGTTGGGGCATTTGTGACTCTATGGATCAAAAAGCTGATGATTTTGGTGATTTTTCAGGGGTTGTTGGTCAGAGACTGCTTAGTAGATGGCTTGGTCTCAGCATAAAGCCAGGAGAAGCCTTTTGGAAACAGAGGTACATGTTATGCTCTTGAAGATATTCTGAGCCTGTGAGCAGGTGTGTTAACAGAAGCGCAGAAGCTTTGCCCAGGCTGGGCCATCCACACAATTGCCAATAGGCCGAATTACCTCTTGACCAACAGTCATGCTGAAATGGAAACACCAGCCATGTCGATACAGCAGTAACTACACTTTTCATAGCTCCCTTAGGGCACTTTTGGGACAAATTCTATCAACCTACTTGGAAAGTTTTATCTTCCTTTCATCTTCTTTTTAATACTTCTCCTTGCAGTTGGTTAGGCGTGATGCCACAAGAATCCAGGATTTTATTTTGGGCCAAGTACATACAATGAAACAAGTGTCAGTATAGGCACTACTGCATATGTAAATAGTTTCATATTAATGTAACTATATAGACCCCAACCTATTTCGGTACACCTTCCCGATTTATCTTATTTGGTGTCAGTGAAAGCTGTTGAATTACCGACACCAGTAAGTTCAGGACCAGCCTTCTCAAGTCTGCGCTGGTGTAGGAAGAATAAACCATAAGAGCAATAAAGAAGCCGTGTCAAAAGTATGGTGGCTTGAATTAGACATTACTATGGATGATGAAGTTAAACTAGACTTAATATGGTGTTAAACTGTTTTGATTACTAGCTTTTGGCCTGAATTCAACAGGAAGCCTTGCTTAGGATCTTGCACCATTTTGTCTGCTCTTAAAGCATGGCAGCGTATGAAAACTCTCTAGAAAAACCTCTGTCATGAGATCATGTTTGAAAACTCTCCAGACAACCTAGGCAGTGGGGTGGTTTTTTGCAATTTCAGTGCAGAAAGTCAGTGCCTTGAGAATACAGCCAAAATATCCCAAAGGAAATCTAAACCATCCGCTAATTAAAAACAAAATAAAGCAAAACAAAAAACCATGGAAATTAAGTAATCAACTGAACTACTTTAGCAAGTTATTTCCTAAATACTGTCAGGTACTTAAAGGACTCCATTGTCCAAAGCTTCTCCTGTCTGTGCTGGAAAATGTATTCCAGAGATGTGGCAATCAAAGCCTGTCTTAATTTCCTTAATGAAGGGAATTTGCTTGATCTTCCTGGTTTTAGCACTAGCTGCAGCTCTGCTGTGTTTTATTTATTTACAATGGTTACTTCTTCTGCAATTCTGTTTGGAGAAATGTAAATTTTTATTTCTTTTTTTTTTTAGCTCTTTTGTAGTTTAGAAAATTGCATGACAAATTTCCAGACATAGCTAAGAGAGCAGCATTGACAAAGGCAAACATTTTGACCGAGCATTCCTTACCATTGATGAAAACTTTTGACAAGTAAAGCCTTCAGGATGAGAAGGGTTGGTAAAACAATCCAAATGTAATGACCCAAATACTCGTTTCGTCATTCTTCTCTGTCCAGTGGGACTCTGCATGAACTGTAGCAATTTTACCCATGCTGTCAAGCCTGCCAGATACCTCACTCTTGATGCCGTGGGAGGCTGCAGAGATCAGGAAAATAGAAATAGCACAGGTTTCAACACTAAACAGGATTTTCAACAGGGAAGCCATGGAGTTATTAAAAAAAAAAAAAAAAATCAAGAAGGAAAAGTCGAAGTTGTTATTGTGAAGTTACAGCATGCTACAAAGAAATTGGAAATAGTCAAATGGGAATTAGAGAGAGCCAGCTGAGCTACCAGCACAGTGGCAGCAGTATGTTCTTTAGGGTTACTTAACATCCTGAGGTACTCTTCTGCATCAGCAGACATCCAAAAAGGGGAGCAGAAGCAGAGCAGCAGCTTGAGGAGCTGTAACCACCTCTGCATTTGCATTGGAATCAGCATGACCAGCTCAGTATGGAAACCTTTTAAAGAGTGCAGTGTAACCCTGTAGATGATAGGAGAAACATTGCCATCCTGCTGATTTAGGGAGGCAAAGACCACAATTTTAGAATCTATGAGATATTATACAGGCTTTGTGTGGGAAACAGTTGTGAGCTCTCATGAGGGTCATCATTGCTAAGATTTTCAGAGGCAAAAAAAGCCCCAACCAACAACAGAAGAAAATAATACAATCAGATTACCATAGGTTTTCAGGGCATATTTTTTTTTTTTTTTTTCTAACAAAAGTAAGATTTTAAATACTTTGGTTTAATCCCGAGATATTTTTTTTCCATTTCTCATTCGCCTGAGGAATGTGTTTAGCAATAACAGGACAGACTTTTTACCATTTAAAAAATAGCAATCAAATGCAAAGGCATCCTGCCAAAGGGAAGGGAGGCAGCATGCAGGCTCTACAGAAAACCTTTTCACCTTTCAGTAGTTTAAATGTGTTCTTACGGTTTGATCTCAAGATATAGCAGCATGTTAACTTGAGAACAATATTGTGTCCGGGATAAATATTCCTGTACTGTTCACTGGAGCATTTTTGCTGGCAAAAAAATTCAAAGTCAGCTTTTGCCTACCTGTAAAAGAATAGTCTGTGCTGTGCCAGATGCTGATGAGAAGTTAATCAGCTTTTTGTATGGACGCATTCATTGCTAAAAATAAGAGATTAGAGTACAATGGAGGTATAATTGGTATGCTATGTAAGAAAGCACGAGAACTGCACCTTGTGTAATTTGGAGGTAGGCCAGATATTTTTAGGGACATATGGTTTACTGAATGAAAAGTTTTCTATTCTTGTGCTTATGTTATGGGTTGTCTAATGAGGAATTCCACTGGTTAGTTTTAATGCTGTTTCTTAGGAGAGACCTTTAAATTCCCTTAGAGAGATGAAATTACACACTTCTGTTATTTAATATATACGTACTGTTGCACATATAGAAAAAGTAGCATTTCTGCAAGATGTCAAAAGCAACCACAAAACGGACAGAATTTTGGGACTGATCCCCAAATGTCTCTATGCAGAATCTGAACAGCAGGTAATTGCGGTAAAACCGCTGCAAAAATGATGGCTGTGTTCTCCTCAAAGTATTTATTACCTGACTTTTTAATGTTTGGTGTTCACATTCGGCTTTCCTGTTCAGCATTTTCAGTAAGTAGGGGCAAAATTATACAGGTATGAGCATATTTCTGATCTTCAAATCGGTCCTACTGAGTCAAGAGTTACTTTCTGTCTTAAAGCTCCCATTCCTGAGGTCATTAAACATTTAAGAACCTCAATTGTTAGCCATCCTGTTTCATGAAATTAAGTTCATTTCCCATAATTTTAGCTATCCAGCAGCTAAATACTGAGCCGAAGGTAATCATCCAGGCTCTTTCAAGAACAGCAATAACAATAATAATGTATCTCCTGGATTTTAAGTAGCTTCTCTTATTGAAAGGGAGGTGACTCATGGCTTTTGAATGCTTGGGGTTGACAGTGTTGTGAATACGGAACTGAAATAGTGTTAAACAAAGACTGAGGTGCAGTAACATGTGGATAAATAATAGTAGATTACATTCTAATAACTTGGTATACCTTGATAACTACTTTAAAATTTGCGTTCTCCTTTTAGAACTTCAATAAATATACTAATTTAATCTAATAGTGACTAGAAGCACTCAGCTGCTGAACCCTTCTCGGTTCCGCTTAATAGGTGTCCGTATAACTCCTCTGGCTTGTATTTTTATGTATTTCTATTTTGCAAAGCTGAACAAACACTGCATTATTTTATCAAAAACAATTACAAGCCTGTTAATAGCAAATAAAGGCCAAGCTATTATAGCCTAACAGTTAGCGTAACAGAAAACTGTAGCATATGTAGGCTGAGTAAATGGCGTATATTTAATTTTCCTTTCAACCAAAGAAAGTCAAGGATGTCAGCTGCTGAAATTCCCATAAGGCAGAATATAGTGGGAGCCACATGGGCTGAAATCCAGGCAAATTAAGTATGTGGTGGCTCTTAAAAGAAATTTGAAAAAAAGAACTGAAATACAGCATCAAGTAGGAAATGCTTGGCAAAAAAGAGAACTATCACCCTGAAAGCTCTAGCTTTCTAACGTTTATGTCCATGGTATCGTACATGATGGTGTTATTTAAGATGCTGCTGTTTTCTCTCATAAAATGAATTTTAAAATTGATACCTTTTTGCAAATGTTGTCTTTTAAAATTGCAACTATGTCATAGCATGTATAGTCACGTGCCCTCTCATTGTGTATATAAACACTGGTGTACTTGAAAATAAACTGGTGCCAAAGCTAGTGCAAGCATCTCCATCCAACTGCATGGCAGGCGTATTCCTTCTTTATTTTGAAAATGCACAGATACGGCTATAACCATACTTGACATGAACAACCCTACCTGGGTTTTCCTCTTACAGCTTTCCCTGAGTATGCGGAGAGTATCAGTTAAAATACACAAATGTGAAATCAGCAATACAAAAGCCTACATGAGACTCACGTATACTGTAAGCTGATCACTTGAGATAGCAAAGCATATGCCAAAAAGTAGTGATGCAGAAAGAATAACGGGCAGGAAGGGTCCAGACAAGATTGGGAAACCAGTTGGGAAAGACTTTCAGGTGAGTGAGTGGCGGCCAGTGCTCAGGGTAGGTGCTAAAGCCCTGATGAAACTGCAGTGATTGCAGAGCAGAGGTTCCCCTTTTCTTCCACACAATCTCAGAGAGGCTGAGGGTCAGTAGAAGTCCACGGAGACAGGTCCTACCCCATTAAGCTCAATTTTTACCAAGGAATCAGAGCTAATACTTGTGTCTTCCATTACTGAGATATAAAAGGGAGTGAATTAGGGACGTGGGTTCAGACCCATAACCCTTATTTTCTGAAAAACCTTCTGAGAGCATTCCTTATATTTACTGGTATCTTGACAGTAATCTTACATGTATAGCGTTTTTTTACTGTCCACAAAGTATGCTGGCCAAATTCTTGAATCTTAGTGCAGAAATTAGTTCTTCTCTAAGAATTAATCTTTCTTAAACGTTTCTCTCATTCTAGAAAATGGCCTGCATTAATTGCAAGAACAAACCCCTGGTGAGAGCAGGTCTAGGTCTCGGGTTTATCTGAGTCAGGTTAGAAGTCTATTAAAAAACTGTACTTGAAAAACGTCTTAATTGGAAAAACTGTCTCGGGCATGTAAGCTGTCCTCCCCATCCCCTTTTCCACTGCTTTCTGCTCGGACAGCATGTGAGGTAACAAATAAACCTTTCTGTTTCTATTATGAAATACTTCATTCTTCGTGTCTAAAAACCTGGAGAAGCGTCTTGCTACTTTCAAGTCTGAATATTTAAAATAAGGCTTGGAAAGGGAAAAGCAAGTGACATTGTCTTATAAATATCAAAGCCACTTACTCGTTTCTTCTACTGCCTGAAAAATAATCAGCTTTCTCAGTATTTTGTACCTGAGAAATATAGTTCTTCAAAGATTTTAAGGGCTTATTTTCAGCTCCTTTTAAATCGGAACTCTTACAAAAATGCATACCCTTCTCTAAATAGCACTTCCTATTTATAAGCCCGTGTTAAAATGTCACACTTTTGAAAAAGATATATGTCAGGTATGTATAAACAAGAAAAAAACCCACCTGTATTTCCTTTTATGAAAGCCTATTCCAGACACAGTGGATATGTAAATAGTTCTTACAGTAAATGTAAATAGAATTAAATTCCTTTAAAAAAAAAAAAGGCAAAATTTCTGGGTATCTTACTTGTGAATCTGCAGTACACTGATTTTAATGGGACTGCTCGGGTGCTTCAATTAAGCGCCTGCTTCGGTGTTTCGCTGACACCCTGGGTGTGTGCCCAGCTCCCACCATCAACAGGAGTTAGACCAGAAATTTAGTGATATATACCCATCTCGAACCTTGTTCTGGACTCATTCTCCTTTTCTGCAAAGCTCCCACTAAAGATCACGAGAGAAATCAGCACCATTGAAGCAAGAGGAGGAAGGAGCAGACATTTTGCTTATCCGTGGCCTGATTCAGTATTGCCTAATTACTCTTGTGTGGGTGGGAAGCCATCGCCCCATGGCTATTATATTCTGTCTAAGAACATCACATTAAAGCAGCCCACACCTACCTAACTCTTCCTGTATTCCCCGGGCATCTGCCTGCCTTTGTTGTCATGTGAATGTGGGACTTACTCATTCAGGCTTTCATGGTAAAATCAATGGGATTATTCACAAAAGCAAGCGTTAATACAGTTTGTTCCCCATGGTACAGCTTCATTTCTCAAACAGTGCCGGTGTAGTTCATCCCGAATGCTCTTTTATTCTCAAAATCCATTAGTCACTACCCTGAAGTCCTGAACACAGCCCTTCCTTTTCACTGGGAGGGGTGGCACATTTGCATTTACAACACCTGGATTTAACTGGAGTTGGTGTCTCAAAATCATAACTGTTTTGCAGGAAGGCTGGGCACCCCACAGCTACGTTCCCTCTAGTTGCAAGGTGAAGTTTAAGAGCATATCCCTCCTTTGAAGGCAGACTGAACCTGTAGGCACAGGGGGAGATGTGGTGGGCTCCAGCAGCTCCTCTGACCTGACGGCTTGGGAGCTCGGAAGACAAGGTGAACCCCAGGGCTGTCTTTTAGTGCATGCAGAACAGATATTGATACTCGAGCCACACAGTATACTAATATTTGAGCTACTTTTTGAGCAAAGCTTTAAATTCACATTTTATTCTGTAATTTTGCTGCATTACCTTGTAAATGTTTTATACCACTTCTGTCTAGACACAGCAAAGTGAACCAGAAGGTAGATGGATATGGTTTGCAGCGTGGGCTGCTGACACCACAGGTGGTCAGCCAGACCCTAAGCTGTATTTGTATCTTATATTCAGCATCTCTTAAGTCCACTTGCATAGTGCTTCCGTTAATGGCATTAATTTAGTATTTGGAAGCTTTTTTAAGCAATCCTTATAGAAACCCACCTATAAAAGTCCTTCTTACTTTCCTTTTCTTTTTTCCCTTTTTTGTGTGTGGCCATATTCTTTTTTTAAAGGCAAAAGAGAATTTGCCTGACAGTTAATCTAATAAAATATGCTCTGGTCAGGTATTTGCTCAGCTGCTGCTGACACTTGATCTGAGGGGAACAAGCATGTTGAGTTGCTCTGAGCTTTTAAAAAATATGAACTTGGTTTTGGAGAGACATTTGTTTTCCTTTGAAACAGTAAGCATATGTCATTGTCTGGAAAGGATCTTGGAGGAGGTCTCAAGAGAAGCAGCAGAAAACTCATGCCGATGTGTCTAAGAAAGTCTTTTTCTTTTCCTTCTTTTAAGGTGCAAGATTGCAACTTTCTCCTTATCATAAAATTAGCCGAGATCTGTTCAGTTCATTAGTTCCTCTTCCTAGTTCATGAAGTCAGCAGGTATCCTTCCAGAGCAGCTGCCTCATCTCAAAGGCAGTGGCTTGCCTATCAGTAGAGGTTGTACTGAGTTCAGTAAAAAGCAAATAAGTTTGTTGTGCTCCATCCTTTCCCTATCCATCTATTTCATTCCTTTCACTGGAGCACGAACTTGCTGTTACATTTCTAGGTTGCTGAAAGAACAAGCAGAGCTTCCATGTATGGCACCGCAAGGGTTTGATCTCAGCCAAGCCTTCTGACTCCAATGGGATGTCTAGGGATTTAAGAGCATTCAAATATTATCATATAACACTAAATAACTGATCTGGGAGAATTGTGTCTCTGGTTTCCTCTCTGGGATTACGTGCCTAGCGAAGGTTGTATGAGTATTGCCCTCACAGTCTTAGAGCAAGTGTGGCCAACAGCTAAGAATTGGGCTATGATCTTCCCTGACTTCTAAGAAAAATGATACAGATTGAGTTGTTACACCCAGCTTCATATAGGCTGAGTAAGATCCAAAGAACAAAACTTAAAGAAATGAAAAGAGAGTTTGAGAAGAGGCACAGTCAGGAAGATGGAGGAAGCTGTTATTAGGTATTATGCACTTTAGATCTGTCAAGAATGGAGCTTTTCGTTGGAAGGTACCAAATGAATGAAGAGCTTAGATAGCACTTTCCAGCTTCATAGATCACAGGACTCTTGACAGAAGACGTGGGTATCTTAGATCAGTTCTGCAGATGGAAGAAGCAAACAAAATTTCAAATGGCTTGCAAAATGGCGGCAGCAAAGTCAGGCACTGAGGCAAAAACTGACCAAATACCTCTTCTCAAAAATATCATCTTGGATTGCTGTAGACTTGCCATTGGCATATGCTTTTTTTTAAAGGAAATGTACATGTTAAAAGAAAATTCAAACACTTTTTCTATTTTATTCCAACATACTATTCATTTTCATCTAACGTTTTCGCGCGTATCACTATTCTGTGAGACCATCCAATGAGGCAATAGAGCGGCTTTATGGATTGTCGGGAGAGTTGATCCTGCAGTTGCTGGGAGGAGTGACGTTGGTATTGCATGCAATTGGTCTTTAGACAGCTGAATCAGACTCTCTGCACTACACTTGTTTTCAGAGAATGACAAGCCAGGCATGGTATCAAAAAATAAAGATCAAGTTCCCAGAGTTTGAAGGCTGAGCAAAGATAAAGTGAAGAACATAGAAATTCCATTTTATTTAGGGCTCGCAGAGAAAAGCTGTATCAGATTAGGCTGTAACCTGCCTGATGGTGCTGAATGATGGAAAACATCAAGAAACTAAATCTGTGACATTAAGACGTTTGTTAAAGTTTCCAGCAAAATAGTTGGCCATAGCAAACTGGTTTGGGGGCAGTAGTAAGTTTATTTGTGTCAGTTGTCCTAAATTTCTATAACTTAAATTTTCTCCATTATAATTTAAATTTCTCCGTTCTTTTGTATTAATACTGAAAATGCCCGCAGTGGTAGGTGGGAGGGGGTTTTTGGTTGTGGTTTAAAAAAAATTTTTAAATCCATTTGAAACATTATTACGATTCTGATTTTGGACAAGCTACAGTAGTATCTCATTAGAATTGCAATTAAAGGACTCGGTAGGTCAGATATCTGGGTAGATGACATCCACGGTAGTCTAAAAGTTTCTGTCTCTATAGTGAGTTTTATACCATTCAGGAGATTTATACCTATTCAGTAGCCTGGTTTAAAAAACAGATTAGAAACTTGATAAGCCAAAAATAAATTTCTTCTGGGAATTCTGCCCAGAACTTTGCTCAAGCATACTTCCATTCACTACTTGTTTTATCAGGCACAGTATTTTTCCAAGGGAAGGTGTGAGGCTGTACTTTTTTCCTTCCCAAATAGCAAGCTTCTCAAGGTTACATTTAGCCCTCTTTCAAAACTTATTGTTGTTCCCTTCCTCCAGTAGCTTTGTTATGAGGCAGGATTAAAAACAAAATCAAAAGAGACAGTTAAAATTTTACTGAGGATTTGCTCCCTGTTGTTACTTGTGTTTGCATGGCGAGCAGCCACTTTCAAGCAGTCACAGAAAAGGGCAGATGCCACCAGCACTCCTCCAGTGTATAAAGATTAAAACCAGATCATGGTACCAATATAAATTATGTTATATAAATAAGTATATTTTTATTATACAAATAATTTACAATATTCTCAAAGGATTCTAGATTGCCAAAACCATGAGTTTAGGTCTTTTTTTCAAAAAAGCCAACCACACAACTAAAACAAACCCTAACCTATTTAAGTATCTAAATGATATGGACAATATAGAAAAGGGGAAAAAAGGCTCCTAGATGACTTTGACCCTGTATTGTTCACACCGTATAGTCTCAGATAGGTGCCAGCGTGTGCCACAGGGCTTGTATTACTGCTATTTTGGGGAGTCATTATTTAAGCATTTAGACTGACTCCAGGCACTATTGATAGCTCTATTTATAATATCAATCCATTACACACAAGATTTTTATCTGTAAGGGTTTGGGTTTTTTTGTGGGCAAGTCACCCATTTTGCACGTGTTAGTGGTTGGGACTCACTGTCATTCCAGGTCGCCTTGTTAGCAAGGCTGCTGTAAAGATCCAATTTCACAGACTTGGAAGAGTTTTTCAAAGTACTATTGGGATTCAGTTTTCTATAAGAAGTCTCTCTTGAAAAGTTAAATGTTACAGAAAATTACAGAAAGCTTCCACAGGCTTTTTGTAGTTACAAAAAAAAAATAATAACTAAACACCAAGCTGCTATTTGCTGTAAAACAACAGGGTAATATTGCATATTGCATACAAATTGCAAAGACTAGAAATGCAGTGCACCGCATGAGCTCTTAGGATCTATTTATGTACAATAATAAGGCTAGACCAGAGCAGTCCAAGTGTGCAATTCGGTAGTGAAGTGATGGGAGGCCCTGACCTCGGGCAAACAGATGCTGTTATTTCACACCAGCGGAGCGTTTGCTCCATAGTTTTCTATATACAGCACGTTCAGCAGTCGCATACATCTCCACAGGATTGAAATTGTCACCTTCATAAATCTTCAAAGGGTACTTAAATGTTTAGCAGACCTCAGATATGTTACTTCTGCCTCATAGAAGAGGCATATAGATGTCACCACTGTGTCGTCTTTGGAGACATTATACATTGAAAGCTAGAAAGAAAAATAATATGGTAACGCCTGCACCACTGGAGAGGAGAAAACTTTGACAACACTGGAAGGAAAGGCTGCACTGGAGGAGGAGAGAATAAATAAATAAATAAATAAATATGATATGACACGACCCCCGTCTGCTTGGTGGGGGATGGCTAAACTGCAGCATCCCTTCCCAAACTCCTTGCACGATGAGGAGGCCTCAGATGCAGTCAGTGGGAAGCACTGCCATGCAGACAGAATTATTAGCCAGGTGTATCTTAATGCTTTTAAATTCCAGGAGGTATAAATACATAAAGGGCATTGTGCCATTTTCTATTGCAAGATATACTCCTACTGTGAGCCAATATGGGGCTGGTTTCGTCTGCCTTTTTAAAGTAGCATCCTCGGCTACATAATCATGTAAGAAAGGGAAAGTCTTAACTCTATTCCTATTAATGCAATGAGGTTATACGCTTCATCACTTCAGAGTCTATTTAGATGTGTAAGTATGGAGCATACATTTATTTCTCTTTCTAAAAATGATTTAAAGAAAAAAAGATTTCTGCTGTGTTAACACATTCAGTGAGGCAAGAACTGTTGATGGGAATATAAGAAAAATGAAATTCAGTAGGCTTTAAGAGAAGCAAAACAGAAAAACTCAATTTACAGAGGGAGGAAATTCAGTATTTTTGATCTCTGTGGCCACAGGAGAAGTTCAGGCTTTTGTTTGTTTCCTTATTTCCTGTTAAAAGATAGGGAAAAAAGGAGGGAAAAAAAAAGAACTCAAGAAATGCAAGGCATTGATGTGTTATAATAATGTGTGCTGTAAAACATAAGAACTGTGTGGTAGAGCCATATTACAATTACCACTGGAGGTCAGGGTCAAGTTGTCTTTGCTTGATCCTACAGCCTGTTGCACAGAGAAAGAGTTGTGTGTGTTTCTGGATAACCAGTTTTAGCAAGCTGCAGCATCAGGGATTTAACTGTGCATCTCATTCCCTGATGGTCTGATCCAAAACCCTTAAATCCTTTCAGCTTTAGCCTAAACCCTGGCTTCATCAATCGTCCTACAATTGCTGCACTTTCAGCCGATCCTGTCTCCTGCTCCTTGCTGGCAGTTAGTTGCTCGTTGTTGAAATTGGCTTTGCACTGTGAATACAACAGTTCCCCAACTTAACTGGAAAGACAAAAGTGTGTTTCAGAAATGCAGAGGTCTTCCAGAGCAAAAGCCACATCTTACATGATTTAGTATATTTAAATGTCATGTTAAATTGTCTGCAGACTAGCATTCATGTCCTGAGCGAGTATGATCTGAGATTACACCTCACTGCTTCATCGTGTCAAAAGGACCATTGTTTTTCACTAATATTTTCTGTGGGCAAATGCTTGAGGCAAGTTGGTTTGTCTGTTAAAACTCCATGGAAAAAAAAAAAAAGTAAACTACTGCATAAGCACCAGGCTACTCTTTTAAAGTAGCTGAAAATCTAGTTCCAACAACAGAAATATTTTAGAGAAGCTATTAAATTCAGTCTTTAAGTTAGTGTCCACTTAAGATACATCTTAATGCAACTTTACTTTAAAACCCTTGGTGTCAGATTATGTTGTTTTGGAGAAGTGACATGTAGGATATTCTCGTATTTGCAGAATATTCCTTTCCCAATTGCGTGCATTGTAACTATTTGTTTTTCCAAGGACGTGTTGGAAAGGATCCAACTGGATAAAGTGTACCCTCAATGTCAGAATCTTATGTGCATGAAATATTTTTAATTCCCTTTTCAAAAAGCACTGGACTTCATAACCTTTCAGAAATAGTTTGGTCAAACCTTGGAGTGCATAGTTTTGCTCGGTTGAATACTCCACTGGGGATCTTCGGGAAATGCGGCAAAGGGGGGAGCACAGAGTGTGGCCTGGAATTTTTTCCAGCCTCCCGTGCACTCTTCTGATCTGCAGCCTGCATGCCAAGCCTATTTACTCTACTTCCCCCAGCTAAAATGTGATTTTTAGACTTAACTAACTGCTTGGGTAGTTTATACACACCAAAATGTGTTTTATTTTCCACTCCCTTGAAGGCTGTTTTATCCTTTAAGTTGGAAAGCCTCTTATCTAAATGAAACAGCCTTAAATTGTTGGATGTAGTTCATTAAATTCTTGGATAACTAGAAGTCTCTCTGGCACTTAGCAAGTGATATTAGGAAGAGAAGTGCTGATCCACCTTCTAAATGCAAGAAATTGAATTCTTTGCAAGCTGCCATGGTTTGTAGAAGGCACATTTAAAAATAATTAATAACTATTGAACTTCCTTTGCCAGTTTTTACCCTTTCTCAACTACTGTAAATCCAGGTTAACCTCTTTGAAGCGAGAAGAGTTGTCAAGGATGTGAGTTAATGCAGAATTCCAGTTATCTCTTCATTCCAGTACATCAGCCTGTATAGGTACTTACACCAGGGTTTTCAACGTTTTCAAAATCGTGCAAGGTTTTGAGGTGGCAACTATCCTTTGGCTGCTTTTTAAGGAGCGACAACTATTGTCCCTGTTGGTTTTCCAGTGAACTGTAAGAAAAACTAATGGAAACAGAGAAGCTTGAATGACCAAGTTGGGAATGATTGCTGAAGCTACTTCCAAATATAGTTGTCTTAATACTCCGTACCTGCAAATGTATAGGCAGAGAGACATGTATTTATGAGTGAGTTTTGGTTCTATAACACATGTGAATAATTCAGATGCACAAAGTTGCTGACCGCAGCAAAGTGTCTGCATCTGGATATTTTTTCACGGGGACCACCATATAGTCCATTTTCTTTTGGGACTGTTTCCATTGCTTTATCCTTGTGCTGATTTTCCATCGTCCTTGTCTTGGTATTCTCATGTTGTTTGGCTGCTCACAAGTATGTAGTAGTTGGGGTCCATCAGGACTGTTCTCCAAGTTGATGCGTTGTGTTCTTCTTTCAGTTTCATCTCAGATCAATTCAGCCACCCTTTTTATATCCCCTTCATCAATTATTTCTCAAAACCATAGAGTACAAAACTAACTGCTTAAAATAATGTCCATGGCATCCCTTGAAGAATTCCTTCTCTCTGCAGCTGCTTGCCAAAGACAGTGTTTGGATGTTCTTTGCCTAGCAGTGACTGAATACGTTTCCTGTACTTTCACAGGTAGTAAAATTAATGTCATACAACCACCCAAATCCAGTTTCTGCATTTATTCATTGTTTTTTCTCTCTCTCATCCAAAAAAACATATTTGTAGTTCTTACTCATATTCCTTGTAGATTTTACATCTTTTCCTCAGTAGTCATGTTGTCTTCTAAAACAGGAATCTGTTTCTAGTCTTTTTCTGTTAGATACTTATATAAAAAGTTAAAATGTACTTACAGAAGATCATCCTCTCTGGAGTAAATTGAAGCCAACCAGCTTTTAAAAAGCAATCTTGAATAATTTGTTCTCATTATACATTGTCTCCTCTCTCTTAACTTTACCGTCTGAAGCAGTGGCACCTGCTGTATGATTTTGCTGTGTGGCTTTTTAGCTGATTTTATGGTTGTAGTCACGTTTTCAGAGTCAAGGGACCTTTCAGCGAATGAGTGCTCCTTTGCCTTTGTGGTACCCTGGCTGTCATTCCCATTGAGCTGGAGAGTCACCATGAGCCCAGACAACTTTGTTGCGATCTGCAGGAAATAAGTTCATCTGTGCTGGCTAATTTTGCACCAATTTTCAAATGTCGAGAGTCTAAATAGATTTCTACTTCTGAATTATTGTTACTGATATGTAATAAGATGTAGTGAAGGTTTTGCGACAAGTGACAGTGCACAAGAACTTGTCGTTGGCAGTCCGTAGTTAAATAGATGTGCCAGTAAGAGTCTGTTTTAAGCTCGCAGTCTGATTTGCATGAGCTGAGTATCTGGTACAGTCCAAGAAGGAAAAAAAATATGCCTGTTGCTGCATCATCTTTGAAATAGTTTATTTTTCTTTGCTATACTGCAAATTAGTTTCCTAGAATTAAAGACTTAAAGGTAATAGGAATAGTGGGGTTTTGCAATAATTAAAATCAGGTAAATTGAAGCCTTTACCAGTAAGCATCCCATATGATTTCATGATTGAAAAAATTATAGCAAAAGATGTCTCACAAACAGGTAAGATAGAGCAAAATAATGCTTGCATTGCCAAGCAAGATATATCTTTTTTTTTTCCTTTTTTTCCTCCTGATGAATGTGACTGAAATCTTGCAATAATAAACAGCTCGTTAGTCAGATGTTTTCAATTACAGCTTTTTGTGTTTCATCTGTTATTTTTATATGGGGTGGATAGTTGGTGCATTCAGCATTATAGACCGTCTGGATGTACATACTTCCACCCGCTAAAAAAATGCATTAAAATGCAAGTGATCGTACTCCAGCCCTTATGGAGCACTCCAAAAAGCATAGAGGGCATTCATGCAATACCTCTCATTCAACTCATTACAAGCGTCTTAGATTTTTACAAATGATATATAGATAAATAGCTGATTGTACCTCAACCTCTGAAGTAACCCTATTAAAATAACTCTATGCAGCAATTCAGAATTGGAAGAACAATGCATATGAGATTTATAGATAAGTGAAAATTAAGCTGCTGTTCCAGCTATTCCTGCCCTTACGTGCTGTGCGACCGGCTGTAGAAATAATTTCATTCTAAGACTTTTTATAGTTCCAATAGCCTCCTACAGACCAAAGAAAACGAGTTAACAAAAGTAACATGAAAATGAGAGAAGTTTTTTCTCTGCTATCTCTTCACCTCTTCTTTTAAAATTGTATTGAAGAAAATCTCAAAGTATTCTGAGAAAGAAAAAGCAGTGAAAGGAAATGTGTGTGCTTAAAGGTCATTTTTAAAATAACGAACCATCTGCAGCTAATAAAAATTGATAAAAATGTTAGTGAGTTAGAAAACATCTAGAGGAAGATTGCGCATGGTTGTAGCTTCTAGGTATTTTGCCATTTTTAAATTGTTACTTAAATTCACATGCACACTGTGAGATATGAAGTACTTTCACGTTAATCACAACCACATCCAGAAGGACTGAAAAATACCACATTTGGTCTGATTTTACTTAGATGGGTTGTAGTGTCACTTGTTTTTTGTTAGAACACAGGGTCTTGCAACCAATTTAAAACTTAAAATACCATGAACCTAAAAAAAATTCTGACGAATATGGACGCTTAGAAGGAGAACTAAAAAAATATGCAGGCTCAGTATTTTCTTAATGTTCTGTCAAGAGAGCATGAGAGTCCCAGGGAAGCTGGATTTGGATCACTTGAACTGTGAGAAAGGTCAGAAGAGGAATGAGGTGGCCCTGGTTTTGTCCCCAGGCTTTTCCTTAGCACATACAATTCATTCTCCCTGTATTTTATATAAAATTCTGTTTTCACAGAATATGGCATTGAAATTGAATACATTATTTGGATATATCCCTCCCTTTCCTCCAGAAGTCAATCTGATTTTGTACTGTAAGGAGAAATAGCGTCTTCAGCAAAGCTGGTGCTGAGTATGTATCAGTAAGTAGATGGTATTGTCTCTGGTAAATTTGTGTAACGCAAGTCGTCATGTCTGGTACAGAAATCATGGTGTCATAGAAATCTGTAGGTTGGAAGGGACCTGTCAGCCTTGCTCTCCAGCACATCAGCTGCTCCCTCCAGCTTGGTTTCGTCTGCGAACTTGCTAAGGATGCTTCTGGCCCCTTGACCCAGTTGCTGACATAATACTAACAGAATTTTTCAGGCCTTCATAAGTATTACAAAAATATTGATTAATAACATTTTATGGTTTTAAATATCCCATGTCTTGTACTGTGGTTATTGTAGAAAGTCAACGTGAAATCTCTGAATTCACCCCACATTTTCAGAACTCAGAGTTAGAATTAAATTCAGAAATGCATATTGACACAGTCCTCTCCAAAGTTAAATATCATTTGTACAAGTATAAGTTTGCTTAACTCTTATTTCTCTACTGAAGAAAAGTATGCTTTTTGCCGGCACACGTTCTCTCTTCCTCGAAAGTTTTACATCATAGAAAAAGAAGTAGCTTTATTATTTTTCATAATCTATTCCTGGTAAACTGGATGTATCGATGTTCTCACTTCAAGCATGGAACTGGATTAAGCTATTTTGGGAAAAGCAATTGCTTTTCTGCAGTAAGTGTATCACAGAGAGAGTTAATCAGTTAACCAGTAACGTCACTTTCAGGTATGATTTATGGTATCCTTTCATCCCTGATAATTTCTATGGGAAGAAAAGCCCTTGAATTTTAGTTACACCTGAGGCATTGACTATTGCTGCAAGTACCAAGCACGATCTGTCCTAGAAGGCAGTGGGTGTCTCTGATCTCCTTCTTCAGAGTCTGACTCTGTCTAAAGCATTTCTGACTCCTTTTACCTAATACTGTGTTACACTTTAGAAATATTTCTTATAGATGAAAAATAGATGATTAAGGGATTGGAGCATCTGCCTTATGAGGAAAGGCTGAGAGAGCTGGGACTCTCTAGCCTGGAGAAGAGAAGGCTGAGGGGAGACCTTATTATGGCGTACAAGTATCTAAAGGGTGGGCTGAAGGAGGATGGAGCCAGGCTCTTTTCAGTGGTTCCCAGTGACAGGACGACAGGCAATGGGCACAAGTTAGAACACAGGAAGTTCTGTTCAAATACACGGAAACACTTCTTTACGGTGAGGGTGACAGAGCAGTGGCACAGGCTGCCCAGGGAGGTTGTGGAGTCCCCTTCTCTGGAGATTTTCAAGACCCGCCTGGATGCAGTCCTGAGTAATGTGCTCTGGGCAATCCTGCTTTGGCAGGGGAGTTGGGCTAGATGATCTCTAGAGGTCCCTTCCAACTCTGAAAACTCCGTGATTTCACCATATTAACTGAGCAGATGGTCAATTTAAGACCAGTTTAGATTATTCAGAGATATTTTTTAAGAAACATCCTTTGGTTTTGTACACACTGACTTTGTGTGCACAAAAATGGTATCTTGAAGGCTCAGGGGTTTAAACAACATATTGGCTCTCTTTCTATGCATAGGTAGCTGTGGCGATATCCTGCAAAATTTGGAATTTATTCTGAAACCCTAGAAATGAGAACAAATTTCACAGCAGTATTTGCAAATATTTTGGTCATATATTGATCTGATACACTTTTGTGAAATGTGTGAAGACATATTTGTATCAAAAACCATAGTGCAGTTTTTATCTTTGCTGGACTAAATGTATTTCTGGTTTAATGATAATGAATTTGGTAAGAATGGCTCGGTGGTATAAATGAATATATTTAAATATCAAACTTCTGTGAAGTCTGTGTAATAATAGAAAAGAGAGTTTGGAGAACACTGTTTTGAGTATCTTTGATGTAGTAATTGGAGTATATTCATTTCACATGACTGTCATTAAGGAAGACAGACAAAATCTTGTCATTGAGTTTTGTAGGTGTGATTCCCATGTATGGACAGTCTCTTTAATCAGTGAAAGGGATTGCTGAAAGATAAACTATTGATAGTTTTGACTTTGGTCTCAACAGAGGAAGGAGAGAGAGAAGAAAGACATGTTTCTTTGAAGGATGAGTCTGTCAATCCACTTGATGGGAAGTTCCTAGTCCTGTACTGTTGCTAGGTGATGTGTGACAGAAAGGGTATTTGAACCAGCTTCGAAATCTCTGTCGGGATTGTTAACAGTAAATTTAATCCAGTTAGCAAGAGCATTTTGTTTCCGAGGGTCACACTGGTGCACCGCAGCTGTTCACAGCTGCTTAGGAGGCAACGCAGAGTGATGGTCCCCTCGCAAGGAGAGATTTGTGGTGTGCCACTTGCTGTGGTATCGTCTCACCTCCAGAAGTTAGGCATCTCAGTAAACAGCTTGCACCTGCACCTCGTGTACTCACTAGGCAGAGAACAGACTGTCAGGTGGGTAATTTATTCCTCTGTGACCCAGGTGGGGAGATACCTGCTGAGGGAGGTGCTTCACTTCTTGCTTGGCTGTAGGTGCAGATGGAGTGACTGGACAAGATGAGGTATTTAATCTGTGGAGACAAAGATAAGAAGCAACCCTCAAGTATCGTCATGGACCCAAGAAGTGTTGCAGACTAGAACTGCGTGCTTTAGCTACCAGAGATGGTACAAAATCACTTCAATGGGGTATTGGAAAGTAATTCCCACCCTTATTTGGTCTTCTGTGCTGGGCAGCTTGCACTATGGAGTTCAGTTGGATCAGTTCAGCCGAGTTGGGGCTTGGGAAGTCTTATGAAGTCCTTAGCGAGCCGTAGGGGTAAGTGGTCTGATTTTAAGAGAAACTTAGTGTTTCTTATTTGTACTGCCCCTACTACAGCTACTTACCTGGTGCTTGAAATGTTAAGATATGATATTTTGAAATCTGGGTCAAATATATGAAGCATACATGCTATGTATATATATGTATGTATATGCATTTTGTTGATAAACACTCTGTGATAAGCCATTCCTGAAGATCTAGGACTTTGTTCTATTTGAAGAAAATCTGTGGGAGTTTTGCCTTCGACAGAGTCACAATGTAAGGTCCTATTTTAGCAAGGTTCTTCGTTTAATTTAAGCACAAACTTGAGTGTTTCCTGGAAAACTCTTTGCATATGTAGCTATCTAATTATGCTTCTTTTCCCCCGTCTCTCCTCTCCTGGGATACATAAAGAACTAGATGAATATAAATGCAGTTTTGAATGCCTGGAAATCTTATTCTGATGAGCAAGGGTCTAAGATGAAATTCTGTTGCCCTTTTTTTGAACCTTTCCAGTCTTGAAGTTATCAGGACACAAATACAACAATTTGGTATTATGATGTAGAGTTTAGGGGATTCTCAAGTACCCGTATAGTTATGTAATATAGTTAAAAAATGTACAACAACATGTACAGTTCTACCGAACCCTGCTTTGCTGAAACTTTTTTTTTTTTTCACTAGAAAGTGTTTTAAAGTAAGGAGTATCTCATATTTTCAGTACCAGAAACAGAAAGCATTTGGAAGTTGCAAGTCAGATTGACAGAAGTAATGAAAATAGCTGATAAACACTGAGTTTGTATGTAGGGGTTAGTGGGGGTTTATTTGGGGGTGGGGTTTTTTGACATTTACTTTTTGGAGGCTTTGGGGTGCCTTTCATACCTATAGCTTCAGTAGGACTCAAGTATTTAATTGATATCTTAAAGACGATGTTTTACTGCATAAGGTGTGTGAGAAAACTATTTTTAGTTGGTAGCTGTTTGGGGACAGGGAATATGGCATTTCGCATGCACAGGAGTGCTCTATAATGACTCCTTTAGATTGTTTGCATTGTAAATTAATGTCTTCAAACACCAAAAAAAATACTTTAATTGCACAACTGTTCTAGCAGCCCAGAAGTTCTGGCTGAGTCTTCTGATAATCACCCAGTTTGGCCATCACATCATATGTAACTATTAAACCCCAAGGAAAATCTTCAGCATCAGACAGATTCTTGTACCGTTTAATGTAGGTCTGGGATCAGAGACAGCTGCTCTGGGGGCTGGCGCTGTAGCTTTGGGAAGCATAAGTAACAAAAGGTGGTGCATTACATCTGAGGTGAAACCCCAGCTGACCTGCTGCCCCTTGGTGTGTTTAAATCAATGTTTGAGGTTTACTGAGCTGCATGGCAGCCTTTTATATATATATGTATGACAATGTACTAAAGAACCAGGAAATTTTCTCAGACAGATGGCGTGTTGCAAGTTTTCAGAGAAAAGTTTAAAGAGATGGGGATACTATTAAAAGATGTTACGGCATTTACTGTAATGTGCAGAGCACACAATAATTGGAATTTAAGTGTTAAGAGCTACATTTTAGTAACACCAACCACAGCTGAAAGCAGTCTTCGTGGAGGTTGTTGTTAACATGGCTGAATAGCCTCTTTAAGTTGACATTATTTTTTATGATTTCCAGTGAAAGGAAAATACAACAGGAGAAAGTTTTGGAAGTCTGATTGAAATCTATTTTTATCCACCTGTCTACAGGATCCCGATTTCTAACAAAACATCATTATTCAGCATTTATTCATGATTTTTGTAGGGATTCCGTAAGGGTTTTTTGTTGTTGTTGTTGTTTTTCATCTTTCTGGCTAATTTTTTTCTATTCCTGTTTGGGATCGATTTAAGGTATATTTTCTTTTGATAGTTTTGTCAAGACAGCAGAACCAAATAGGGAGGGCTTTTTACCAAATGAGCAAATAGTCCTCTTGCCTCAATTTGATGTTGTTAATCTTAATTTCTAATGGATTTTAAAGCTGTTTGTACTGCCAATAGCATCCTTGTCACCTCCTCTGTATTTGCCTGCTCACAATTCGCATATCCCTCTGGGGATCTGTCAGCCCTTTAACCACAGAGGCATCCCATCAGAAACAATGGCTTTCCTGACCTGCCCTTTCAGGGCAAGTCTTCAGGCAGCTCCAGTCCTTGAGCTGAAGCTCCTGCTAAACTTTAGTGGAAGGGAAAAAGCAAGCTGACACCTAGACCTTGTGAGTAAAAGAGGCAAAAGGATGCTGCTTTGTCAGAAAACATGAAAGCAGACTTAAATCATTGGGCTACAATGGGAACTTTGAGTTAGGTGGGTATTGTCGATAGCCTGCTATTTATTGAGCATCTCATGGATATGTTCTCTCACATGATAGCGCTTCAGTAGCTCAGGTGTTTAAAAAAATTACTATAGTCAATATTCAATAGCTATAATTCCTCTGAATGTCTCTCAAAGAGCTCACTGTGTTCATCATAAGGCCCCAGTCTAGCAAAGAGTGTATGTCAAAAAACAATCTGCCCGCTCGTGAGCCAGTGTATCAAATGCAGTTCCAAACAGCAGCAGACTTTCAATTTCGTTCCTCAAAATGAAATTTCCAAAATCAAAACAATCGATTTATGTAAGGGAAGCTAAATTTGGTCTTGCTGCTTGATTTTTTTTTTTTTTTTTTTTTCCCATGTGCTTTCCTATCGTCTCCACAGGAAAATTTGCTGACATTTTAAAGTAAGGGCTTTGATTCATACAGCTTCGATAGTCTTCAAGATTTTTATAAAGGATATTTTGCTCATCTCCTTAGTAGTTTTGGCAGATAAGTGTGGTAATAAGGGAGCAGGGCCGTTCATGAAGAATGGGAAGAGTTGACAGTGTGGTTTGGTATCTCAGTTTGAGAGCTTCAGATTTAAGGACCAAAGAATATAACCTAGATCATTAGTTAAGTGCTGAGTTGTCACTGACAAGTGGAAATGCAGCTGTCACCCTTAAAGGGCAAAGGCAGCCGTGGCAGGGGTCAAAAAGGGCGTGAATCCTGTTAGTATCAAAATTATTCTCTTCCACTGAACTTATAATAAAAATATCTATTTTAGGTGTGTGGGGCTCATTGCAGGTTACAGTGAGATAGCCCAGGACATGCAGCGTATGCCCTTTATAAATAGGTGCTGAATGGCAGCCAGATCATGTATTGCTGTAAGGGACTGTGTGCTTCAAACTTGGTTAGGCAAGTCTTTAATGTAACAGAAGAATTTCACGTTTTACTTGTCCAAACCCAGCAACCCAAAAATGATGGTCTGTCTAAATTCTTGCCTTTAAAACCTGGAGAAAAATCCTGTGTTTCGGAAGAGCAAATTCATACTCGCATTGCCTGATTGGTCACTTACTCTGAACTTCTAAAACCCTTACTGACCCAGTCCCAGATAACTTCTCTTTTGATAAATTTGCTTTGGAAGAACATCCCATTTCAACTATGTCTCTTTTTTTATTCTGTGTTGCGTGGCTAATACATATGTGGGACTAACTAGAGTATGATTGACCATAAAGACATCCTATCGTTGACACTAAATATAAAGGAAGAAGGTTATTTTCTTTCTTCTTTTGTTGATATCACCAAGAATGAAGTGGTGAGCAATACGTTCACCTGGGTTAAAGAACAAAGGAATGCCAAATATGTGGAAGAGAATAAAACCAGATAAACGAGCCTGTTCAGTTTGAGTTCAGAATGATGCTCTTCCCAGACAGACCCTTTAGGAGAAGCATTTATCAGTCTGATTTTGGGTTTGAGATGGTACAGAGTAAAAAGCAGATGAGTTCTCCTCTCCTGGAGAAATTAAACAGCGTTTTGCAACGTTCAGCCTGTAAATAAAAGAGAAAGTAATCCATCTAGTAATACACCATCACTAATTTAGCATCTTCAGGGCATTTCTCTAGCTTTTCTCCTAGGTGTAAATTAACACAATTTCTTTGCCTTTCTCCTTCAAATTCCCATCTCTGGAATGCAACTACTACTTTTATATTCCTCTTCTGTTTTTCTCTTATGTGAAAGCCTGTCATTGACTTGTTTACCCATGAAATCTTCTTTGTCTCGGAGCACAATAATATTCCTTCTTTACAGAACCCTCAAATGGGATTATTCTGTCTGTTTTCCTGCAGCACTTGCCATCATACCCAGTATTTAATGAGGCTCGGCTTTTTATGATAGACAGTAGTTTCTTTCCAGTTAATTCACCATACTTCAAAATGCTCTCGTAAACCTTGTGAGGTATTTGGTGAACATGTGCGTAGCTCCATTGGCTACAAGCAGATATGATACCGGTCAGGAGATGCCTGTTAGACTAAGGTCTTATTGATATAGGATTTCCTGTGAGATCCATGAAAAATAGCCCTTTTCATCATCTTAAGCATATCATCCTGTTACACTAAATTTAATTTGTATCAGTTGGTGGAGATTTAGATTCTTATTCAAAAGTTATTAAATATTAAATAGTACCCTAAATGCTAATAATATGCAGACAGTGGGGGGGAGGAAGGTTGATGTGAGAGTGAAATGTGAACTGCAGTATATATTTGTGTCAGTTTTGAAATCGTTTGATCTCTACACAGAATCTGTCATCTCGTAGTGATACTATTTGCTGACCATTTTTTAGTATTTCTACCAGACTGAGAAATCTTGCCTTTTAGGAAGCCTGAGCTTTCAAATTATACTGGCCCCATTCAAAGGACTGAATTCAGTCATGCAGGGCTGCTTTTCATTTCTCTTCGCTTTTATAAACTTCATCTTGAGGCCAAGGACCAAGCAGATTTCTTGGTTAGAAAAACACTGAGTGCATTTCTTGGAAATGCTGCAGCCAAATAGAAACTAGTAGAGTTGCAAAATAACCTGAAATTGTTTCTCACGTGCTTATGCTACCGATGAAGCTGAGGTTCAGCCTATTGTTAGCTGCTAAAAGCCACTGAATATATCTTTCCTTCACAGAAATGGTATGTAGTAATTTCTATATTGGATATAAACCTGAAAAAATACTAAAACCCCAAAATAAACAGAATATATCTCACAGTATACAAAATATGTGGCCCTTTGGACATGAAGAAGGAGGAGGAGGGCGAGGGCATCACCATTGAACATGATTCATTTCATAGTGCTTAAGACAGTTAATTCCAGCCTTCTCAATTCCTTAGGCAAAATGAAATTCTCATTTTGAGCTTTATCTAAAATCCATTGAAATGATAGTGAATCTCTGTGCTGAGGCTGGTAACCTTAGGACAGATTGTGTTAGTTTGATGAGCAAAACAGTTTCCGTATGTTTATCTTATGAGACTTAATAGCTCGGAATAGGAATGTGCAGCCATTGACTGGACATCATTTTGTCTGTACTGTACCAATACAGAGCTCAAAGGCTTTGAAGGATTTACAGGAGCGATTTTATTTTTATCCTGGGTTAAAAACTTTAAATATTTTCATGAATAATTAACCAGATCAGAACCTAGTGCCGTCATATTTAAAATGTTCAGAATAACACAAGTTTTCAAAATTGAAGTATTTGTGAAAATATTCACCTCTTTTAATGTAAGTGTTTCCAAAAGATATTTAACTATTTTGTAATATATTTACCTGCAGGATCCAAAACTGCGTGAACTGTTGGATGCTGGGAACCTAGGAGGTCGACTGGAAAATCGAATGATAACTGTTGTCTATGGTCCAGACCTGGTCAATATATCGTACTTGAACTTGGTGGCATTCCAAGAGGATATAGCAAAGGTAATATACATTCATCTGTGTCATATAGAATTAAAGTTTTTCAAGTATTGTTTTGAGATATAGATAAATGAGATAAAAGTGGAGATTGCTATGAAATGAACCTCAGTTCTGTTATAGAGCAGTGCCACTCAGTACACAAGAAGAAATGGGCACTCATTTTTTTAGGGAGTTTATTCAGCAAAGTTAATGCCCCTGATATGTGTGCTTATCTTCAGCACACATAAGAACTGTGAAAATAATGGTACATGCAAATTTTTACTGGGCTATAAGTGGTACACTGTGTGTCTCCAAACACATATCGATGTCTTTCAGTAGTTATCACCTTTTATGCTTGTTCTAAGTGTGTGAGAATTATGGATCATCTGTGAGATTGAGGTTTGTAAATGGCTGACCTTTGAGGTTGGCCTATATCAGAGTAGTGGGAGTCTACAGCTCTACCTTGTCTACGGAAGAATGTCAGCAATCAGGCACCTAATTTATCTCGCATGACTGTTTCTGCTCATGTTCAAAGGTTAATTTTAAGCACTGCATTTTGTCTGCTGATAGCCCTTGATAAGAATTGTGAAGTCAACGTCATTACCTTAGCAAAGTATTTTTTCCATGCATGTATACAGTCCCTTCATTTCTGTCCAACACGCCACATAGAACCAGGTTGTGTGTGACAAGCAAGTTATGATTGAATTTAGTGCATGCTTATTTTTTTCCTTCTTGCACCTTCTGTATGTGACTCAGTTGTGTTCAGTGAAATGTGAGCTCTTTAATTTATCTATTCCAAATTGACATTTAAAAGCTACTCCTCTTTCTGCTTCCATTCATGTAGATAGACTGATGACAGCATCCAGATAACCATGCACAGAACACACTTTCATACGGTTTGCATCCTTGAGTCTATTAGATTCCACTAAAAAGATAGTTTCTCTGTAGACTGCTGTTACTTAACAACAATAAGGAGTTATTTTGACACCTCACAGGCAACAAGGATGGTCAGACCAGGTGAAAAAAGGTCATAGGGTGAAAGCCTTAAGCTAGGAGGATGTATTTTTGCTTGCCAGGTTTGTCTCTGCTAATCTTCGTTAGCCAATTGGTCAACTTGGCAAAAGCACACTTTCTACTGTTTCTTTGATATGAAAGAATAGAAACAAAATGAGTTCATGGTGGTTCATGGACTGCTGAGTGGGAGGTGCTGCCCTCGGACTTGAAAATGCACAGCTGTACTCTGCAGGGGTGGTTAAGAAATCTTAACACTGCAAAAGTGACAATGATTGAAACAACTCTTCAGGAAAAAAACCCAAACAACTAAGCATGTCATGAAAACGAAAAGCTGTGCTAAAGTTTCACTAGCAAAAATTGTTAGCCCTTTACAAGGAAGAGGGAAAATTGCCGAAATTAAAAGCGTATGTCCTTTTCGTCTTCCCTGTCTAGCCAGCAATCACTGAACCATAATCTAGTTGCTAAAAAAGTAGAAAAATTGGTATTTTAGGGCCATTTTCTGTTAGGTAATGGAACCTTAAAAATACTGCAGATAAAATGATGTTTTAGAAATGCTTGACTGCTCTAAATCCTGAGTAACTCCTACGATCTGAGTAACTAAGAATCTAAGTCTTCCTTGTTATTTGTAAATGCGGTAGACCAAATAAATTCCCATTTTATCAATCAGACACTGTAGCCTGGGGATGGGATTTTCAAAGCATTGCAGATTAGCTGTGCTTGCTTTGAAATCATTCTAAACATCCTGATTGTTTCAGTGAGAACAGAGTTTGATCACTGTTGAATGCATCTAAAATTTCTTCTTTTTTTAACATGTTTTCCAACTTTATATGAGCCAGACCACAGAATCTGGTCCTTATCTCCAAGACCCTTGTAGTGACTCAGACAAGTTGCTATAAATAAGTATATCGGGCACAAATCATCTCTTCGGGGAGCTCTGAGAAGGCGTGTAAATACAAGAAGTTTTCAACATCACACATGTGAATTTTGACCCGTCCTCTTGCTGATGTTCCAGGGAAAGCAAATGCCACTGAAAAACTCCCCCACCTTTCCCTTTTCAGTGCATGAATATTTTTCAGATTAACCCTTCATTTGTGATGCCTTATTTTTCAAGTTGTGTGACAAGTATCAATCAGTCCTCCCTTGGAGGAGAAAGGCGAAGTAAACTGTTAACAGTCTTAGGCAGTTAAAATTAGTTGATTATGGGTTTTCTTCTTTTGCAGAAGGCTTCTTGTTCTGCTACAAACTCTGTTCATCACATCCACTGGCCAAGTTGTGGGAAAATTATGAAAATATGAGCCTTGGGCTATTCAGCTTGCTTTAAGTGAACTAAATACAGAGCTAGAAATTATGATGTAGTCACGATGTACTGTTTCCTCCAGGAGGAAGAAACTAAGGTTTAAAGTACATTAGTGATGAGATGAAGGGCACTGAGCAGCTGGTTTGTTCAAAGAATGCGGTTTGGAATTCATTGGGTAACACTCTGAAGGGCAGATTGCTAGACACGTCCCGATGATGAAGAGAAGTAGCACTGATACAGTGCTTGCTTATTTTCAGATGGGTGTTTCTGTCTTGGGATAGGATTTGTGAACATCCACAAACGTAGCACTGCAGAAGCCAGGATAAAGAAATCAGTTTATTCTCAAACCCTATTCTGAGAGGATACTTTTTTTCTTCCTCTCCATTCCCAACATGAAGTTCAACCTGTGAACCTCTGTGTCTCCTCTGCAGTATTTCATGCTCTTCCCAAATCCGGTAACTTCAGAAGTGAACATCCCATCTTTCCCATCTCTTTCCTCTTGTTCTCTTTTGTGCCTCACATGCCAACTCTGTTCTCACCACACAGTCCATCCAGGCCATACAGATCCTATCCAGAGCCAAAGGAATTCTGTTTCTCCTCAGTTCAGTAAGCTTTGGATCATTAAGCTGATTAATTCCTCCATAAGTAAAATGATGTAGTCAAAGATGATTCACAAGTTGTGCTATACTGTGCTTTTCAGCATACGTCTTTGTTTTTCCAGCTTCTTAAGCATATTTAAGAGCTTGATCAATATAATAAAATGGTAAAACCATATAAATTCATGTCCGTTTGATATACTTTTTTTAAAATAAAATTCATAAGGATGCTGAAAGTGTGGAATTTCAGCAGCTTGCTATGTTAACTTCCCATCAAAAACAAATGTGCGAGAAACATTGTCTTCACACATGGTCAGTTCTGATTTGAAAGAAGTGTTTTTAAGAATGTGTGCCATCTTTTCTTATGAAAAAAGTCTCATCTCTTCTTTTGAGATTAATGTCTTACGGTATGTATCCTGATGCATGTAACAGAGAAAAAAAAATTACTTCACTGAGCAACAGATTTCCAAATGAACTGCTGCTTATACGCTACCTGCCAAAGCACAGAACAGCTAAATAATTTGTAGGTAAAGTTCACAGGAATGATATAAATATAAATTAGTGTAACAGGATGTAGGCAAGAGGAGATCAAGTTCAGGGGACTCTTATCATGATGGATGCGACTTGCTTGGAGTTGAATGTCAGAAGGCTGGGCTCTGCCCCTACCAAACAGGATCAGAGGCTTCCAGTCTGCAAACAATTTGTTGGCACTAGTGCAGATCCATTTCAAAGTGCCCAGATTTATATTTTCCATTTGTATTGCATCTGTACAGGAGTCTTCAGCTACCGCAGTGATTCGGAGGCTGTTATAACCTTTTCACAGAAGGCTGTTTTCTTTCTACACAAAACAGCTTTCTACCCTGTGGAGCACTCTCACCAAGCGCTGCCTTCTAGAATTGCTGCTGCTCGTAAAGACGGCTGCAGAGTGCATCATGCACGGAGTTAAAGCATGGGCTTTACTCTGCACCATGCAGCAAAACCAAGGAAACAGCCATTTGGTAGCTCAAGCGGCAAGACACATCTTGGCTCACAGCTTGAGGCAAGCCCATCAAAGTCGGTCCAAAGCATCTCCTTTATTTCTTCGGGTCTGTGCTCAGGGCTGTTGTTTCCCCTCCTGCTGAGGGTTCAGACCAGTGACTAGAAAGATGATGTGATCATTGACGTGTTTTCTGATCTTGGTTTTTTGGCTGTGGCTCTGTGGTGGCTGGAATTAAGACCCTAAAATGAGAGAGGCAATGAGCAAGTATTGCTCGTGACTTGTCGATTTGGCATCTGCCTCATTAGAACGGGCTCAGCCCGCAGGTAGCCCTTAGAATATTTGGCAAGAGCAATGCGATCACTTGAAGAGCTAGGCAAAGCTAGCAAAGGAACGTGGCAAGACTGTTTATATAAATAATGCTTGTGATAGGCACATAGTAACTGAGTTCCCCTTACGTTCCTGTCAACAAGCGCTCGAACAAAGAGAATGAAGAGCTGGGGTGTGGGATACTCCTGAAGTACTTCTGTTTTCCACAAAATACTTCAGTTTTAAGCCCAGCAGAATTAGTGAGATCAAAACAAAGTCTATCGAGAAGTGTTAAAAGCCAACATATTTTCAATTTCTAAATAATATTTTATGTTGCCACTAATCTTTGCAGCCGTTAGTGCCACAGGGAGAAGTTTTAACTGCTATTATTAGTGCCTAAACAAAGCAGTGTTTACAAGATGAGCCTATTTTAAGCCTGGAAAAATGAGTTGCCAAGAAGGAAAAAAAGATGCTGCGTTTAATACGCTCTCTGTTCCAAGAGTCACAGCAAAGCAGTGGTGTTGCTAACAAACTCGACTCCTCATGTTCTTTCTCACACCTGTTTTTTTCAAATTAGACCTAAGAAGGAAAAAACAAGTAAAGAAAAATAACGTAAGTGGTCATGAGTGGTGGAGGGGAGGACTGTCTCAGCAACAGTGGTTTACCTCCAGAACAGGTCTGTGAAGGAAGAAGGTTTCTCTGCCAGGAATACCACTCACAGGGAGATGTGTTGTCTCAGCTGCTGAGGGGTGAGGTTGTAAATGGGGTGGACTTAAGGATATGGTAGCTGAAGGATGTCAAAGGCCCTTATAACTGCAGGTGTATAGGTAACCTTAGCTCTTCCTCATTGGCAACTGTGTGAGACCGGTTTCAGGAACAAGACCTGATAGCTTTAGGGAACAAATCTTAGCACATTAAAAAAGTAGAAAAGATGATAACTTCTGAACCTCAAAAATTGATCACCTAGTCATGCAGAAACTTGAGGCTTTTTAGGTAAAACAAGCTCATAAGCTCCAAAGTGACGTAGGAACATTTCTTTCATTGGAAGTCAATGGTACTTTTCATCATTATCAATTTTTGTCAGAAAGAAATCACCATTTTGTATTTTTCCTCAAGAAAAAGAGGAACCAAGGAGAAGGAATACCTCCAAAATAGTTTGCATCTGGGAGAGTGTGTGGTGATGGGAATTTTGGATCTGGACTGATATGAAAGGAAACTCAATTTTAGTTGCAGCGAAAACCCAGAAAACTTCAAGTACGAAAAAATAAATATCACATTGTTTGCAAAGGCATTATTTATTTTCGTTCCTTTCTCTTACAGGAGTGAAAGAAAGCCAATCCAAAACCATAGTTGTGTTTAAAAAAGGTTTGCAATTAAAGATTGTAAATAAGCACCAAGTTAGCAAGGAAAAATGTGCTGAAGCTGTCGATGAGAAGCTGCAGGAGACACCTGCAAGGAAGGAGAGCGACAGGATGAGCAGTGAGAGTCTAAACCTCAGAGTATAGTCATGGATCAGCCTCGCTGGGAAGCTGGGAAAGGGAAGACCAAAGGAAAGGACTTCAGCAACACACTTAGAAATGAGAAGAAATCAGTCAGGAAAATAGAGAGGAAAATTCAGGGAGAGCCTTGGGAAGAGCAATGCCTGCAGGTGGAGAGGGGAGGTGTCTCTTGAGCAGCTGGAGGACATTTCCCTAGGTCAGGGTAGCAAGAGGGGAAAAATAATTTAGCGAGCAATAGGACCACAGTGTAAGGATGTACGGTTGGGGGAAGAGAAGCTTTCTGTTTGGAGTTGCATCATCTTCCCGGTATATCAGAATAATTTAAATTTATTCCTATATATTTCTCCTGGTTTGTTTTTTAAGCATTTCTCTTACGTTGGCTGCTAAGATCATAGATACAGTGCTTAATTCAGTATCCACCACGAAAGATAAGGCACCGTATTTGTTATCTGAATTGCTCTGTGATCTGTGGAGAGAGTGATGCAGAGCCTCTCATAACAAACTGTTACAAGAGGAGACATTGTAGCAAGAGTCATGCTATGGTGTGGTCTGTACACCATCCTCTCCCATCTGTCTGTCTTCAGAGGGCTTGAAAGCCCATTTCAGCTTCGTTTACAAGAATAGTGATATAAAGGTTTTTTTTTTTTTTTAGTCCCTAGTGTGTCAACCAGAACAGTGTCCAACACAAGAAAATGTATTTTTCTGGACCATTTATTGTACATCTTCCAGGGACATGAATATGTTTGGCATCAGACATTTATCCATATGATTGGTGTTTTTTTTTCAATTCAGTAGAATAAGGTATCATTAAAAAAATATTTGTAACAGTCTTTGTTGTTTGTAGCATGAGAAAATCAGGTCTCACAGACAAGGAAGAAAACTGCAAATGGAAAAATCAAGTTCAGACTTTAATTAGGCCCTTTTTACTAACGATATAATTTTTGAAAATATTTTGCATTGTGTAAGTAAATATCTAAACAAGGCTTCATTTAATCCCATTTTCTCTCTATAGGAATGGTCAGATGAAGTGTTCAGTTTGGCAACGAATTTGTTGGCACAGAACATGTCAAGGGACGCCTTTCTGGAAAAAGCGTAAGTGGCCGTTGTATTTAATGCTGTGGGTGTTGCTCTTTTCTCTGCGTCATTTTCCTCTTTTCTTGTTAGTCACATTGTCATCTATTGTTTCTGCTTTGATGAGTTGTCACTTTTGTAAACACAGGCTGTCCTTTCTCATGGTTTTAAAAAGGCTGTTATCTAAATGTTATTTAAACAAAAATCTTGTTAGGGTTCTTCTTACAAACTATTAAGTTGTAGCAAAAAAAACAGAATTATCCCCTTGTAAACCAAAGCAGCAACTTCAGCTGTAGTCTGAAGCTCTCAATTTAAAATGAAAGAATATTCTGGACTGACTTGTTTCTGGTTTATTTTCCCTTTTTTCTGTTATTGATCAAAAAATGAGAAATGCAAGAAGTCCATTTTCCTCAGTCTTATCTCTCTGATAATCTGTCTGGTTATCACGTGATTCAGAGGGAAGCTGTGAATCCATTCATCTAGATTGCTTCCGACAAAGCAGAAAAGCTGTTTATGAGAATGTCTGGGGTGTAAAAACACATCTCCAAAAGGGAAGAGAAGTAAACCTGAGATTAGCAATTCTCAGCTGAAAGATAAGTGCACATGCTGAGGGAGTTTTGCATAAGTGAATAGCATTGAGAACAGCATGGCAGATCCTACCAGATAGTGATATGGTAATGAACCGGTGTATATGTTGGCCTTTTGGGGTTCTAAAAGAGAAGCCTACGAGCTGGCTGGTTAAATTCAGCTTTGTGTCTTCCTGAAACACCTTCTAATTTCAGCTCAGTCCAGCTAAATACCAAGCCAGGGCTTAGGTTCCTAAAGCTTGCCTCTATCCAAGAAGTAAGTTAACCCACCCTTTTTCTGGACTTTCTAAGGCTGTGCATGCCTAATTTCATTAGTTGCACTCATGTCTAGTCGGAAAGTTCCCAACTGCTTAACTTTACCATGTACGTATTCCTAGCTGCTTGTTCTGGGCAGGGTGTGCGTGTTTCCTCTCATAGCATTCATTGTGGTGCAGCTGAAGTGTTCCTTCAGCTCCATAGGTTGTAGATGAGTTACAGAAGTGATCTGATTACCACTCAAATCCTCAGGTGGCCAGCAGACTTTGCTGACCAGTCTGTAATGGGGACCACTGTGGCTGTACCTATTGGGTGTTTTCATGTCAGATTCACACGAGGAACATGTTATGCAGTATAGTAGAGCCAGGCTGATTCAGAGCTATTTTTCTGTGGTTGTTCAAGCAATATTAATTGAAGATGAAGTCACTGGACACATCGTGTAGATTCAGTAGCAGGAAAGCATGGCATTCCTATGTCTCCTTCTTTTTCCACTAATTAATAAATCACTTGGGAACTGTAGGGTTCCCAGGGTCATCCGCACAAATGCCAACTCAGAGTCATTTAAGAAATCTTTGGCTTTGAAGAGTAAAAATATTTCCTCGTTATAATTACTGTACTAAGCAAATGGTTGGTTGCGGTCCTATCAGAACCCCGTTGTTGAAATAGAAAAGCAAATTACATTAGGGCAGAATTAGAAAGGATTTTTTCTTTGTGGCATACAGTCCCTCGCAGTGTTGGAAGTGCAATAATAAACAGCTTGAGCCGCTCTCCTATGGTTTGGTCAGATGAGAAAAATGGGGTAAATTTTGGAGGAGGGGTGGTTAACCAAAAGGGCAGTTTTTATTATAAATTGCTCATTCCTCTGTTGTATCAATGCAGTGTATTTTTGTGTTGAGGTGCAAAAACAGACGCTGTAGTACATTAGTACTGAAATATCGACCAGTGCAGTAATGAGCAAAGGGTGAGTGCACTGTGGAAACCTTGGGTCAGTGTTACATCCAGCATTTGTCATTCTTGGAGTCAGCACTGCACTACTGAAGAGTCCATGTGTCCCATGTGCAACAAAAAATTTGGGAGGAAAAAAGTGGCAAGTACTGGGGGGGGCTGACTGTTCTTCAGACACACATTTTTAGTTTGCTTTGACAGCAGTTTAGAATTCTCTTCCTCCCCCCCCATTTTCTTTCATTTCCAGCTGTCTTGGTTGTAAAGAAAAACATTAAATGTGACCAGAATGTACTCAAAAGCTTAAAAAAAAAAAAAAATGTAAGGCAAAATAAAAGAAAACTTTCTTACTAACTGCTGTAACTTTTTCTTTTTAATCTAGCTCAGTGCTGGGAGATGGGTCAGAGGGGATAATATTTTTGTTTGGTGACACAGTAGCACAAGAGATTTCAGTTTTTCAGTTTCCAGAAGATGCATACGAGGAGACAAGGATTCATGAAAATGTTCCTATCTCATTTAGGGATATTAGCACGTACTTTGTTTTTGAAGTGGTTGCTAATGGCATTTTCTGTTGGGAAGAAAAGGAAAATTTATTAGAACCATGCAGTTTCTTTTTGTTTTGGTAGGCCAGTGAGTAAAGTGAAAAAGTTGAGTTTTTTTTTAACAACAACGACAAAAAATCCTCTGAAATACTTAAGTGTTGCCACATTTTTTCACCAGATTGTATTACTGCAAAACTCATTTATAGTTTTAATTGTATTCAAGTGGAAGACATGAAGCACTCAAAAAGTTGTGCTTTTTGGAGGCTGCTGCTGGTTGACGTTATGCTGGTTACCAGTAGTCCTCGCATACTGGCAGGATCATCGGATAGCAGCTGTAGGCCCAACTGCTTCTCATTAAAGCTACTGGATGACTCCTGTTTCGGTAGGCTTTGAATCAATGTGTTGAAGGACTTGGACAAAGAAAGATACATCCTCATCCTGCTGCCTTAATGAGCATGTGAGAGAAGTCACAGGTCCTGAGATAGTGAGATGCTCTAAATACTCAGTTCAAAAGCTGGATAATTGCCTGCCTGTAAGATGGTTTCAGTGTGTAATTTTCATATTGCTTCGCATGGGAAATGTCTTGGGTTAGCAGAGGGCTGCTAAATATACTGACACTCTTGCTGGTGCGGAGACATTTCAGTTGCCAGCCATTTGACTTCCTTCCAGCTGATAAGTAACAACATTTAGGGTCAAATGGAGAAACCGTCACAGACCTGTGATGGGGAGGACTTAGGGAGGCAGTCATGCTAGCATGCAACATCTAGACTTTTTCAGCCTCTGGAAGAGGAGGAGTACAGCCACCTTTCTAGGCAAATTGCATAGCCTATGTGCCACAATTCCGTCTGCTGATAAACTGACAGGCAGCCTGGGTGAGAAGGAGCTTTGGGGGATCATAAGTTTGTGCATTAATGGGATTTGCAATGTCCTCTTGCAAGACAGACAGTATTTGATGCTACAAGTGCACCACTGTTGATGGAAAAGGTAATTACTGATTAATATCCCAACAGGTTTTCATATTGGGCAAAAGAGATGAGTGAAACTTGCCACATGATCAGAACAATGGCAATGAGCTATAAAGTTGGTGGTGAGGTACTTGAAAATGCTGTAATAATAAAACAGGATGCTTTTCTCTCCACAGTTACACAAAACTTAAGCTGCAGGTGACTCCAGAAGGGCGCATTCCTCTGAAGAAGTAAGTTTTGTTGCCCTTCCTTATTGTGGAGTTTCTTCTGACCTTTCAGTGTGAAACATATATTTGAGATGTCAAAGACGTGTTGAGGATAAATGTATTCAAATTGCTTATCACTGAGGTAATATGAAGAGAGCAGTGGTGATGTTTTCAAATAACTCTCTGCTGTAATAGAGGCTTGCGTGGGGTAGAGTTAAACTCATTGCGGGCACCACTAAAGTCACTTGTGTTACCGAGCAGCCAGCCTAAAGGAAATAAATAGCTAAAGGTGTGATAGACTGGGAAATGATGTTCAGTCTTTAAACCACGTGGGCCATCAAGGCGTGTCTTGAAGCCAGTTCCCTCTGGTTTGTCTTTGTTTTGCAGCATATACCGCTTGTTTTCCGCTGACAGAAAACGGGTAGAGACTGCGTTAGAAGCTTGTAATCTTCCATCTTCCAGGGTAAGCATCTGAATTTTTTCCTGGACCTTAAAAAGTATTGCTTGTATTCGGCGGTGTTTATTGAGTTGAGGACAATTTGTTCAAGGCTGATCATGCTGTGCTGGTTTTGCTGCTGGAGAGGTCCTCAGCAGCTGGTCTGTCTTTCCCACACAGAAGTTCACGATACCCATCTGTAAATCGGAGTACCTTTCATTTTAAATTGTGCGGGGACGAGGAGTGCCTGGAAGAAGTGTGAATGGATTAAAGGAAAGGGCAGGTGGTTGTGTGACCTATCCTGGGCAAATCCTATGAGAGTATTTTAAGAGTCAGTGGCTGTTGTACACTATTCAAGGCATGATTTCAGAGCAGTGTTAGCTCAAGGTGTAGCTAATGGTGTAATCTGATTCCTTCTCACAAAAAGAGAAAAAATCTGTAGCTTGAGTTAAACGACAATTTAAACTCACTGTAACTTATCTAAAAGGTGCAAGGGGTAAATGTTGAAACGCTAAAGTGTCAAAGCTGTTAATGCTGCAGGGATGCAGCTATGGTATGCTGTTAATCCAGGAGCTCTCCTCAGCCTGGAGCATTTGCAGGATGGTACCTCACCGTCAAGAAGGCTTTTTCAAGAGGAATGAGCTCAAGCAGTTAATCCTGGTTAACTCTGGAGTGAAAACGTCTTGAGTCTTTCCTCCCAGGTGGAGGATAATTCCTATGTTTGGAGGTCTAAGAGGTGGGGCAGAGCTAGTCTGCAACAGAGACTTGCAGACTGCAAAAGAGCCTGCATCTCCTAATCCCTTGATTTTGTAGAAGACTGTGCTGTGATGTTCGCTCAGCCTTTGCTTCCCTAATGATTTCTTCGTACAGCAAATTCCTACGGCTCCAGAGGATCAACAGGGCAAAACCTTCATAAACCAAACCACAGATACCCCTTACCAATGAGACCTTCCTTCTTAGGTTTGGGACCTTAATTCCATGACATTCCAAGGAATGCCTGTAAAGTAGGTATAAAGGATTATAACCTTATCTGAAGTAAGGTTGCGAGCTTAGAAACATGGAAAGAAACATTTTAAAGATGAGTTTTCAGTTAATTTTTAGCAATCAAGATACGATGTTCAAAAAAATCTCTGAAGCTTTGCTTTTTAAATCTGTTGCTTTGTTACTTCTGTTTACTACATACCTTTGGAAAAAAAAAATCTAAACATCACTGGAGTCCTTGAAAGAAACTGCAACCTTTTTCTGCTATTTATTTCAATTGAGCCAATTTTACATACACACTGCTGGATACTTGTTGCTGGGATACCATCTTGAAAATTATTCATAATATAAAGTAGATCCTTTCTTTGGTTGAGAGAAAAGAGAAATAGGCTTCACGCAACAAAGAAAACTGTGGTGATTGTCTTGAAAAAATATTTTAGAAGCTAAGTGCTTAAGAAGCATGAAACGCTGAATCACATAGAGGTAATGGAGTAGAAGAAAATCAGTTCTTCAAGTACAGCTCTTTTGCTCTGTGTTCCTGTTTATCTGAACAAGTAAAATTCTTAGCATCAACTTCCAGCTTTTCTGCTTTGTTGTACTGGAGGACAAATGGTGTTCCCGTAGAGCCTTGTAAGAGCCCTGGACTCCAGCAGTGTATTTATATCTTCATAAATATCAGGGAATCTTGCTCAGCAAAATCACACCAAATTATTCAGAAAATTAATGAAAGTCTCTCATGGACATTAACTTATATTAGGCTAAGTTAGCTTGGAGGTTAGCTTAGGCTTTTTGTGGTTTTGTATTCGTGCCTCGTGAAGATCCCTCTAAATATTTTCTCTCGGGGTTTCCTATAAAAAACCACACCCATCATTTCTTAGGAAGATACAAGGCCCGTTGGCGATTAGTTTCACATGTTTTGCTGCACCTCTTGGAACCTGTGGATGACCCTAAAACACGAAATGAAATTCACAGTCTTGGGTAAGAGGATGCCAAGTCAGCATTTATCAGTCTCTTCTTGGTTCACAGCTTCAGGGTTGGGACAGTCCCTCATCTGTCTGTCATCACACAGCGACCTGAGCATAGGGCAGCCTGAGCTATGCTCCTTGGGTAGAGTATCGCTGCATGGACTTGTCTGTGAGAGTACAAACTTCACCATCCGCTAGCCCTGCTCTTCAGCAAAATCTCTGTGTATGTGCTTGCCAGGAAACCTCGTGGGACAACATGTAGGCACTGTATTTAGAGCGAGAGGAAGAAGAGTTCTCATTGCCTGAAAGTTTGTCTTCATCCTGCTATAGATGAATAGCACCACAGAGGCTCCCCAGAGTGCCAAAATCAAACTCTTGATTTCATGTTTAGGGACCTTAATAAGGGATGGATTCTCTGTAGCGCTGAGTGCTCCAGCCCTGATTCAGCTGCACAGTTGAGCGTGACTGCAATGGGATGACCAAGGACTTCAAGTCAAGCACATCTCCAAAGTCTGGATTTATTTATTTATTTATGGCTTGGACCTGGCATGTGTAAAGTCTTGCAGAACCAAGTCCTGTGTGATCTGATTTTCTGCAGTATTTGTTGTCCAGCGGATCTGACACCAGAGGAATGCTTATATAAATGTTTAAATGCAATTTTTAAAAATGCCAGTGAGTTTTTGAATTTGGCATCTGATTCCCCTATTTTTTTATATTTTTTTTTAAATCTTGGCTACTTTTGGGCAGTGGTAGTGTGGAGCTCTTTGTTGTTGTTGGGTAATTCTGTTTGTTTGTGTTGGTTTTAGTCAAAGATGCCTGAAATAAAAATGGAAGAGCTTTTAGTCCCCTGTTTGGCTGTGAAGACTGGTTTCTGCCTTCCAGTTAATGTAGAGGTTCACAATGAAGCATCAGTGAGCTTGACTGTTAACTCCAAATAGAATAACCAGCTATTGAGTCCTGTTTGTGCAAATAATCTGAATTAGCTGTTGTGCTGCCAAATGTATAACCGCATGGTTACAGATGTTTTAAAAGCAGGCAAATTATCAGAGAAATCATAAATCAACAGTGCTTGAGATTAGCTGAGAAGCTTAATCACAGAATAAAATTGAATGTCAATATTCAGCAAAGCCAGAAATGAGGGATGCTCTCATGTGGTATAGAAAGATTGTGATTTGTTCGTTGGTCTCAAAAAAGAGATGAGCGCATAAGGTGTGGGGGTGGTTCCACTGCAACGTGGATGGTTCAGGCCAGGATGAGCAAAGGGGCAGCATATTTTAATCCTTTTCAGCAGGCAAGGTTTTGGAATCCAAATATAGTTGTCTGAGGTTGTGCCTGGGGTGGCAAATGCATGCAGCAAGGCTTTCATCTCCCATCTAGATCTGTGTTTTGTAGCCCACTGATTATGTTACTGGTAGGAAATAATTAGTTATTTAAAAATTCTATATTTATGCCTTTGTAGATGTGTGTTGGGAAGCTAAGGTATATTTCCTTAATTGAACCAAGCAACAAATAAAAGCCTGAATCTCAGGTTATCGGAAAAGATTCACATTTTGTTCAGTGTGGAGTACCTTGAACTCCCTTGTAAAGGAAAAAATATATTAGGTCAATGGGAGACTGTAATTTTGTGGTAATTACAGAATCAACATCTAAAATGCCTTTAGGAGAAGCGCTGGCTGAGGAGCAGTACCCTGCTGAATAGGGATTATAGGCAGAGGGAAGAGTGGAGAGTGGGGTGGCAGCTTTAAGAAGAAAATTCACAAGCTTTATGTATCCTGGCCCTTAGGAAAATGTAAGTATCAGCAGTCCTGCTCTCAACTGAAAGCACTGCAGCTCAGATTTATCAAAATGTAGTAGGCGCAGTTTCATACATGGTTCGGTGTTGCCGATGGCTGTCGCTGAAAGGAGCTATTTCCATCCTCCAACTTCAGGTTACAAACTTCTCCATGCACCCTTGCACTGGATTTAGCAGTTGTGCTGTTGGCAAGTTACCTGGCTCAGTGAGCTGATCCCACGGTAAAGTGCCTGGGGTTGTTTTGGCTGGGTAAGTTTTGAACCAGTTCACCCTGCAGCCACTTGCACAGTCTGCCAGAAAAAGAAAGGCACGAGGATCTAATGGCTGGTGACCTTAGATCATTGAAGCCTGGAGATGGATACCCTGGTGGAGCAGGGATGAAGCCCAGCGTGAGCTGGGTCCCATTCAGTCTGCTCTTGTGGACAGAAATGCTGAACGTTGGTCACAGGACACAAACCTCTCAAGCCTCTGCAGGTTTCACAGATGAAACGAGAGATAAAGTGACACCCGTGGCATTCTTTTATTTATTTATTTTAACCTAAAGCAGGAAAAATAGGGAAAAGTTTCCTTCCATGTAACAAAGGCTTGAATCGACGCTTCCGTTTCCCTTGGCAACGGAGTTAAACAGGCAGAATAAATAAAAGCAATGATTTCCTCTATCAGCAGTTTGCTTGTGAGATGACCAGGTTCAATGGTGTCTAAAAGCAAATGGCTTTGTGCCCAAACCATGACACCAAGTTACAAATTTCTTCCTCCAGTTCATCAGATTTGGGCATTATTTGGGAGCCATGGAGAGGCGTCACGTGGGTCCGTGGTGTTCCTGGTGACTACCTGTCATAGCTTTTGATAAAGGTAGCTTGCATGGAGGAAACTCAAAAATTAGATCTTTAGTATTTGCGTTTCATGGGTTTTGTGTTTTCTCTGGGGTTTTTTTTGTTCCTTTATAAGGTTTCCTCTGCACAAAACACAAGCTTCTATGCCATTTTCCTTTCTCGGTGCACTGGTGCAAAGGCAGAAGACAGTGAGCACACTGCTACCGTTCTGTGCTGAAAAAAGCTTTGCACCTTCTTTGGGGTCTACATTTCTTCCCAGCCCCACTAAAGAAGCAGCCCTTGCTGCCTTCTGCAAAAATTCTGGAGCTTGAAGGCAGCCCATGCAAGTGGGAGGAGGGCTCTTAAGCTTCATGCAAAGGACTGTTTTCCTTATCCAGTCCAGTAATTCCCTCCAGTTAAAAACAGTAATTCCATTTTTTTAGAGAAAAGTCAGCAAGTATAATGGGGATGATGAAAGTACCATCTAAAAGCAGGATTAAATGTAAATTGTTCCAAATTTTAGAAAATGTAAGAAAAAAAAAATGCTGGTATCTCTTTTATAGGAGAGCATTTTTATGAATTCCTGTAAAAGAAATCTGACTGCCAAATGTGTTACATTGAGTGTTTAGGACAAAGATGTATGCAAAAGCTACGCTGTGTGAGTCTTGCCCAGAATTGCCGTATCCTGAATGTGTATTTTCAGGAAGGAAAAGGAAATGTTTCTGCTGCTGACGGAGAACAGGAGTATTAATACTGACTCAGTGACCCAGTTCATTCCCTGGTTCTCTGAAAGCTTTGGAAAGATGAGTGACATGCTCATCCTCTGTAACGCTGCCATTTTACCCACGGAAGCAGGCAGGCTCAGCACCACTGGCCAGCCATCCCGCTGGGATTGAGCTCAAAGGCTTGATCAGGATTGCTGTACCTATTTGTGCTATAGGTAATGTGGTTAGACGGAGACATGTCCTTTTTTTTTTTCTTCACAAGTGCTCAGAGAAAGAGCCTTACGGAAACTAAGATGATGAACGTATTCATATCTTTTAAAAAGATGTACTCTTTAAGCTGCTCTGTTATTCAGGAGAATTTATTATTCTGCAAAATCCGGGCTCCTCTAGGTTGCAGGAAGCAAATCAAAAGGAGTGCAGTAGTGAGTGATCTGTTTACAAAGAGCGTATAAAAGTGCTGTATTGTTCTTTTGCTATTTTTTTCCTGTTTTGCAGAATGATTCAATCCCTCAAGATGACTTCACACCAGACGTGTACCGGGTGTTCTTAAATAACCTCTGCCCTCGGCCTGAGATCGACCACATCTTTTCTGAGTTGTAAGAAAAGACACTCATTTATTTATTTATTTATTTATTCCCCTTCACTGATTTTCTGGGCTGGGGATGGCAAAGTAAGTTATTTAGACTGCAGCACCATGCAGCGATTGCCGTGAACAGATTTCAGTGTCAAGCAGGGCTGGTATTTAACCTTGGAACAAGGGTTCCTCCTCTCCCAAGCTTTTGCCTCTGTTTCTAATGGCTGGAGTTTTAAAGTCATTTGTTCCTAGAGGAGCACAACTGCTGGGTCTTGTTTTTCTGTATGGATTAGGATAGTTTAGGCTTCCATGAAAGTAGAGGAAGAAGAGTAATAAGCAATGACAGCATGCAATAAGCGTGAGAATATGTATAATCAGCCCCAAAAGCTTAATTAGGAGTTGCAAAAAATGCAGTAACTCTTAGGATTTGTGCATCACGAATTCACACCATGAAATTAAATTATCAGCCAGCTACAACTGATTTCATACGTTCAGTTACAACCTATATAACTCATGTTGCTTCTACCCCTTGCAGCAAGTTGTACTTGCCAGTTTCAGCGGTGCCTGATCAATGGAGTCAGAACATGAAGCAATATGAAAGCAAAGTAATTTCCAAAATACATCCCAAGACCACCAAAGCAATTAGTGAATGTATCTTTGCAACATGGGTGTGCTCACGTACTCCTTTTGTGCTTATTTTCTCTAAGGTTGAGGTTTCAGAGGAACTCAGCCTTGACCTAGTTTGCTCCCGTTGAACCCGAGGGTAGACTCTCTGTTGCTGTCTCGCAGGGCAGAAGTAGGCCAGTCCTCAGTGCTGTAGACAACCCTAAGCACGTCACCTGGCTTGGAGGCTTCGCTTCCTGGATCTCCATCTGGGTACAAATTGTACCCAAACTCTGCTCTTGTTACTAACTCTCTAAATAGGCATCTTTTTGCTTCCTTTGCAGAGTGCCTAGCATTTTTTAGCAGGTTTCTAAAAAAAAAAAAAAAACCTCAAGCAAATACTGGAATAATGAAGTCAAGGCTGCTTTTATTCAGCAGTAAAACCAAATAGTTGGGCCAAGAATGCCAACGGACCGTTTGTGGCAAGTTCAGGATTGAATTCTGTGTCATTTTCTCTTTTACATTTTAAAATTGCCTTGTTCCAGGAATTCAGAGGAATAAAAAGCTTTTAGCATTGCTCTAACTCTTCCCATTGATGTCAGTAATGCTGAATGCTTTTAAAAATCTTACTCCTAGATGTTTGACCAAGAATGTTTGTCGTTGCATGCTGGCAAAGTAAATTAGTCCAGAGGCACAGTGAGACAATATTTTTGTTGTACGATAGTTTGAATCTTGTTTCGGTTTCCCTGGGAAATTACAGAACATTGAACAAGATTTCAAGGAAACGTATTCCTTTTGTGGATTTTTTTGTTTATTTTAATGGCTTTGCTGTTGCTTTAATTTTTCTCTAGTGGTGCCAAGAGCAAACCATACCTTACTGTTGATCAGATGATGGAATTTATAAATTTTAAGCAACGCGATCCACGATTAAATGAAATCCTTTATCCACCATTAAAACAAGAACAAGTTCAACAGCTGATTGAGAAGTATGAACCCAATAGTAATTTGGCAAAGAAAGGTCAGTGGTTTTTACATTTTCGTTATACTTAGTTTCTGATTTGAAACAATGACTTAATTATCCTAGAGTGCATGCTAAAGCAAAATTTGGTTCAGAATCAGAACAGTTGCATTTCCAATTACCTCCTTTTGGATCGTACAAGCCTGTGAGACATTGGTGCGTTTTTAGATGTATTTGGTTGGGATCAGTTTAGGAAGGATGGGGCTGGTTTCAGTATTTAGTTTTCAGTATGTGTAACTGATAGTTTAGAACAGTTGCTCTGGCAGGCAAACTTCAGCAGAAACCTTACTATCACAATGACCGTTTACCAGCATCTGAAATGTAAAATTTTAAGAAACAATAGATGGCATTGAAACTAAGGTGATGATAATTCTATCACTTAATAATAGTAGCAAGTCCAGCCCTCTGCTTTCTGATAAAGTGGTACACAAAGTAAAATGTGAGAGTAGCCGAGTGTGTTTCATGCAATAATCGCAGAAAATTCCCTTTTGAAAAACTTGAGTGTTGTCAGGGCTTAACTGGGCACATTGCCAAAACCAGCGAGAGAACTCCTGCTCAAATCTCTGCAGATTTTTGCAACGACCACAAGTCTTAAAATAGCATTGAATTTGTGTCTGCATCCTGTTTTATTCTAATCCACAGATCCTCATGATTACCCCAGCTTTTAATATGTTTATACCTTAAAATTTTAGGGGCATGGGAATATTCTGAAAAACAGATCCAATATGAAATAAAACCTGGTTTGGTCCAGAGATTTTGGATCCAGAGGAATGACAATGACATCTTTCCCAAAAGTCTAGAGGTTAACTGAAGGCACTCCCCCAACTCTCCCTGAAAGCCTTCTGACCTAGATGTCTTCCTGAAGGGAACCTGAGGCTCTCAATGCCATGATTGACCTTGTCTCAAGGCAAAACTCTTGTGATTTTTCTCATAAGGCTTCTTATTTTTCTAGTCCAATCGAATTTAGTGTTTCCAGAGGTTCTGATGGAAGGTTAAATCCTGCATCTTTGTCATGCTTATGCAAACTATCTTTTGACGTCAGTGAGAATACTAGCATGAGTAGGTGAAAACACATTGGAACTTCCTTTCTCATCCATACAAATATTAGAATATTGCTCTGTGCTTGCCTCATTTCACATCAGCGACAGTCAAGTCTGGTACCTAAAAGATCATTTTTATTACCCAAATATTGGCACTTCATATAAACCAAATAAAGGATTTATTAGAAGGAGGTCTGCTGGTGTGCTAGCAGAACACCAAAGTCAAAATGAAATCGCATTTTGACTAGCAATAAGGAGGAAGCATGAAACAAACCTCAGAAAGAAGGGTGTTGCAATGGTGTTTGCTAGCACCCTCCAAGTAGGATTTGTGGGACACTTCCAGCTTAACCTAATTTACATTGATGCACACATTTGCTGCAGGCACTTGCTCTTCCATAGGTGCCTCTCTTCCTGGGTACGATTTATATTGCTTTTGCAGAATCAGTTCTCGGAGAAAATCTTGAGTTTAAGAAGGGAAAGGTACGTCATAGGGAGTTAATTCCTTTTGTGTTTTGTTTTGTTTTGTTTTGTTTTCCTCTTCAAACTTGTGCACTGATGTCCAGCAAACTCTGACAAAGCTGGTACAACCTGCAGGTCACCTCCGTGCTACTGCCACCACCTCTTATTTAGCACCCTGTCTGGTGGCTGAGCTGGGATAGCTGGCCCATTCTGCTAATCAGGCCCCAGTGCAAATCCTGAGTATACTGCCTTAAAATTACAGGAATTGGCTAATCAGGACTGACACCGGGACACAATATTTTCTGTACATCTGCTCCAAGTTGGGAATGCAATTGACTGTATATTAAATGAAGTGTAGGTGTGCGCTCAGTCCTACACTCATAGAATAATTGCAAACAAATGCTGCATGTCTGTAAAATGTCACCACAATATAACAGTGCATATTCAAAATAATGATTTAACCTTTTAATATGGTGTTTTGTAAAAGAAATTGTCACTCAGGCTTTATGCTGTCGGAAAGGACTGTTCATAGGCTGGATTGCAGGGATGGCAGACTGAAGTGACACGCTTCAGTGACATTATCCCTGCCACTGAAACTGTACTCACTTGGGCCACTGAGCAGAGGTGTTATTTTCAGTAGGCCTGTGGATGTTCGAATCACAGTTAGATATAGTGTGCATACACCCATGAACTTGTTGGCCTTAACTTCCCGCCTCTGCTGTTCATATATTCTGCTACATTTCTTGTGGTGGCATTGCTTACATCCCCTTATTTGCCAGTGCCAAAGTCAATGGAGAGGCAGGGATGGAAGTAGGATGCTTGGAACGGCCCCAGTGCTGTAATTTAAAATAGTAGGAGCAGGTAGAAACCTTTGGGCACCCAGGCCAGCAGCTAAAACAGGTGATAAAATAGCAGAAGCCTTCATCCAGTGTAGTTCTCAAAGAAAACAGGGCCCAACAGCTCTGTGAAGAGAGATGGGCTTAGGGTCGTTGTCCGCATGGTTCTTTATGCTGCTTTGTTTTGAAGTGCACTTGAAGAGGTCCTAGCTAAACAAGACCTCAGGATTAATGGGGTACACCAAAAACCAGAAGAGCAGCGTAGGGAAGAGAGGAGTAGTGTGGTAATAAGGCACATGAGGCAGAGGTAATGATGTGAATTACATGACAAACAGCAGGATGGGAAATGGAGTTACAGACGACTTCATCACTGTTGTGCCAGAGCAATGCGATTAAATAATTGGACTTTTGGAGCAGTTTGCAGAGTTTTGGTTCAAGAAGCAAGGCAGAAGATCTGACAACATGGTATATGTATTTGTTCTTTCTTGGCAATGAGAAGTTACTTCTTTGAAGTAAATCACAGATATGGGTCCAGAACAGAAGAAAATACCGTAAAGAAATTTAAAAGTTGTGATTAACCTCTTTTTGTGAGTAATGAGTGATTTGAGATACTTTGTGGTGGTAGAGACTTTAAAGGCTTGTTTGCAAGAATTGGGTGATAGAAATTGCCAGCCTTCATGCCAGTTAAATCTCTTTTCCTCAGATTGTTCTGGAGTTTGGACATTTGCAGCTGCTCAGTGTGTGTATGTGTTTGTGCATGCATGCCTGCACACAGGTATATTGTTTTGTTTCCGTAAGCTGCCTTGACCAGCTCTGTTCATTATCTTGTTCCATTTTCATAACATCAGATTGCAGAGAGGTTGGGGACAAACGTACACATAAATGGTGAAGGTCTGTCCACTTACATGTTTGTTTCTGTAGTATTTCTATATTTAATTATTTAAACAATCTGTCCAATGTTCAGATGCCTCACCAAAATAAAGGAATTCATGTTCAGCATCCTCATGAAATAAGCCAAGCTCTTCTGTTTAATTTGAACTTTAAAGCTTGGGTAGTCCTTGTTTAAACAGCCAGAGAAAATTACTTTTACAAAAGCCTGAGACAGTTAGTGGCAAATGTCCTTATTTTTCAGGTATTCTATGATTCTGTACATTTCTAATCATCTTTCACAAAGTTAAACAAAATATATATAGTTTTCCTTTTTTTTCTGTGCGCAGTAGCACACGTGTCAAGATGCAAACTTAAACTGAATACTTGCAATTCGAAAGGATTAAAAACATTTATGCTGTGGGAGTAAGATTTCATGTTTGCAATGTATAGGATGTCCTGGCCTCGATGTAGTAAATCACTTAAGCGTATGCTTAACTTTATGGGTGGTGTGGGAAGAGAGGATAGTTATATAAAAATTTCTTATGCTCCTTGAACATCATATTAATTCTCACTTTAAGCTCAGTTCCCATGATTATCTATTTCCCGGCATTGTTGAAGTGAAATTTCTGGGCAGTTTCTGGCCATAACCATGAGCACAGGTACCTGGGCAACTTCTGAGTGTGTGACGCACTTTCTTCTTAGCAAATAAAATTTTATGTATTGAAAAGTTCTTTTAAATAGAATTAGGGAATTTTTTCCTTGAAAACTTAAATCCAAATTCATAAAAGAGAAACTACATGCCTTCATACAGCAGCGTGACTCATTGCTCCCACTACCCTGTTTGGACAGTTCTAGACCTTTACTCCTTTGATGATTATATCTTCTTCTAATTTCCCATCTAACTGTATTCTTGATCTGTGTGCATCCACTGTACAACAACATTCTCTTTTAACTTAATTATTCTTCTCTCATAGCTAATTAAATGAAATTCTAAAGAATGCTTGTACTGTCTCTCAACTTTCACAGCACTAGTCAAATGCTTTTGACATCTCATAATTCTCCATTCCTCTGCCAATATAGCCCTTTTTCTGTACCTTTTGCAGCTAAAGTACAGTATTTTCAACACAGTAAGCTAGAATTGTACATGATATTTTAAACTTTTTCAACACAGCTCTTGAGGTACCTGGTAAAATCAAGTACCAATGTGCTTACTATGGGCCTTAGGTTGCGCAGTTCTGAGTAAAAAGGCTGCCGGTGTTCCTGCTCATCGCAGTCGTATTTTTAGGTATTGTATTGCTGGGATGTGATTGAGCTTTTGCAACATCAGCAGGTACGTGGGCTCGACATCTACATAGGTTAAGCATCTGGAGTAGTATTTTATTGTGGTTGAAGCAAGCTGTTGTGATTAATGTTTTGTGTCATAGAGTGAAGGAGATTAATGTGCTATGTATAGCACGTTTCCTTATCAGGTGGAAGCAGAAGGAAGTTCCTGGTACTGCCGAGCAGTCTCGCTGTCAGCAAAGCCATGCTGGGGGGCTGTTAGGCCTGGTGAAGTAGCACCTTAGAGTCTGGTATTTTCAGGCTGTAAAGCATTTGCATTGGGCGGCTGGCATAACTGCTAAATGTGTTCCCTTTCAAGTTACCAGGTTGATAATGGGATGTGTATTAATAAAACAGTTGCCAAGTGGCTGATTGGGAATTTCCTTATTTGCTTTTATTTCTAAGAAAGTTGTTCAGGATCTTGTTACATTATGGATAGGAGATGGGACATCAATGCTGAGTTTCAGGTGTCTCTGCTTACAGTGTCGAGGTTCCAGGGAATGATAGTTCTGGTTTCCAGAATTATGTGGAATTTACCATATACGTTTGGCACAAATTCTGCGAAAACGTGGAAGTTGCTCGTGACTTAACAATGCCATTTATTTCCAAAAGTTTCTAAGTTCAAAGGACACTGGAGCTTTGTGAGCTCAAATCCTGTTGTCTCAGTTAAACCTTTGCTTCTGAAACCAGTAAGTGTTTTGAAAACCACTGAGTAACAGTTTTGGCTCTAGGGGCATCCTGTGTCTCTTAAAGACTCTAAGCATGCAAGAATAAGAGCTATACCCATGTACCAGACTAGCAATGAAGAATACGAAACCAAGGCTTAATACGGAAAGGAGACACAGAAAAAGCTGGAATTGTGCTATAGCAATAAAATACATGCTTCCCACCATCCTTGTTAGTGAGAGCAAGACAAGGGTTAGGTCATTATTAGCCATTATTTTTAGAGTGGTTTTTATTGAGATTGTCTTAACTGTACTATAAGCTTTAAAAATAGTCTGGAAGTGCTCTGGAGATTTTCCTGGCCAGTGGATCTGTACACCAGTTGGTACTTACTAGAAGGCATCTTTGAGATAAGTGATGGCATAGAGATGTTCAATTTTTTTCTCTTAAGTATGCGTTCTTTTAAATACTATCTCTGCCTATTTAATTTTAAAGGGCCAAACCTGTAGATCTGTACAGAAGAAAAGAGCTGTCCTCCTATATTTCACAGCATTTCCTTCTCCAGATTTTCTCAACTGTACCTATTTGAAAATACATTTGGAATGTCAGTTTTAGTTAGACATGTATTTAGAAGCATCGTAGGGCAGCTGGTTCCATGACTCTCTTTGAATTCCAGTATTAATTCTGGTTTGCTATTGCACATTTATTGGCAGTTGTTGTGCTGGGGTTTTCTTAGGTAATAAAATAAATTATGCAATTAACATTAGATTAAGTTATATGTAATTTATACAGCATTTACTACATGTGTTTTTCTCATGGCAGCCTTAACACCAGGCAGTATTTACTTCAGCACAAATGTGTTTTTCCTCCTTTAAACATCAATACATTTTGAACATTTTCTTCCCACCACATTAAATTCACCTCTTAGTAACTGCTTAAGAGTAATTACATATTGGAGTCTTTTGAGGGCGGAAGGGGGTCATTTCCTAGGCAACAGATTTTAATGGCAAAAACAAGTACCGTGCAACTGTGGCTACACTTTTAAGACATACTTCATCATATTTAAAGCATAAATTCCAATGTATAAACCATGCAGTGAAATGGTGGGGTTTTCTGGCACTGAAACATTCGTAGGAAGTGTTACAAAATGGTTGAAATCCTTCGGCCTCCTAACTGTAACATTGGAAATTAAGAATACTTAAAAAAAAAAAAAAAAAAAAAACCATTAACTTTGGGATTTTCAGGGCTTTCCAGCATTCCAGTTGTACAAGAGAAGAGATCTCAGCATTATTTCTCATTCTCAAACAATGGCAGAACAATAGATGCCAGTCACAATTTATAACTCTTTAAAATTCATAAGCCACACAAAAGTTGTAGCCTATCCCATGCTGTCAGCAACAAGTGCTAAGTTAGGTAGCTTGCCAGAAAGCCTTTTAAAAATTATTTTTAAATATATATATGCAGCAAATGCTAGTACGAATAATGTATCACCATAAATAAGTTAATGGAAGCTATACTTGTCCAAATGAATTTGCAAAAACGTTTCTCTAATGCGCTGTATTTTCTTTTAAGTTGCTTGGGTTTTAGTTACTAGTTAAGCTGTAAAATTCATTTCAGATCTTGCAGTTATTGGGACAGTTGCATCTCAAGTAAAATACTAAATGTTGTAAAGTCTTAGAATGGAAGGTCCTCAATTAGAAGGATTCTTTGTATCTGCTTTACCCCTACCGTGCTTCAACTTTCTAGCTTAACAGTAACAACTTGATAACAAAATGAAACAGTGATGGGGACTAGTAATAATGGATTTTGCAACAGTGAAAAAAGACACAGTACTATCTGGCTCAGTAAAAAAGCAGAAGTTTTTACCATTTATCCTTTGGTTGCATTTTAAAAGTGTAGGAACAGGCTTGGATCTGAGACCCATGTGCTTATGCATAGAATTAGTTTTTGCTGTTGGCACTAGAATTAATGAAAATATCAAAAATATGTTTAGGGCTCCAGGGAGGGCAAGTTTCCTAATCTTCTGTGTGTAACACAGATACTTTGAAAGAAGCATGAGCTTGGCAGAAATGCATTTTGGGACTGGTGTCCGGTACCAGGAATAACTCCACTGACATCAGTGAAACCGTGCCGAATGTAAAATGGACAGACTTATTGTGGAATTTATATCTTCAGAGCTGCAGAGCATAAACTAATCGTGATAATATAAGTTCAGCAATCAGAGCAGACCTGCGCTAACTAATATGGAAGCTGACCATAGCAGTGACTCTTGTCCCATGTCCTGGAAACCCGATAGACCACCTGATGGACCCCAGGCTCAAACCCTACAGGCAGGCTTAAACCCCAAGTCCTAAAATTGAAAATGGATGAAAGAACATGGGGTGACAGGACCACAAAGCAAACATGAGTAGCAGTTTTGGAGTGTACCTAGAGTCGCATCGTTCCCTTCAGCTAGAGCTTTTGCTCAGGGGTAAGTAAAGAGAGTCTTACAACAATTCTGCATTTCAAGCGTTGTGGAGAAACATTTTTCTGCTGCTGCCTGCCTGTATTGTGTTTGACTCGGCTTCAGACTATCAGAGCCCATAAATAGAAAACTTACTCTAAAACAGCTTCGTTGCGCTTGTTGCTGTTTTTACTGCCTCTTTTATGGAACACAGTGAGGTATTCAATTTTAGCAGCAGGATTTATTATTTGAAGATGAATATCAGATAAAGTTTACTTCTGAAAACATAAAGCAGCATGGACTCAAGTGCTGAAGGAAACAAATGTAGATAAACTTTGAATAAACATTGTGGGGTTTGCCTCTTCATTCTGACTGCTGCAAATGTAGTGCTTTGCAGCTGCAAAGGGCTCATGAGGACAAAGGGAGTGAAGACTGCTGTGATCCAGTGGGTGACATCCAGAACTGGTGGCAGAAGAGCGCAGTTTTCCTGGCTCTGCTGCAAACGACCTCATTGACATTTGGCCATCCCCTTTCATGTGCCGTTTTGTTTTTTGCCTCATCCTTTGGTCAAGTCAACTAAACAGACGGTCTCTGCCTTGAGGAGCTAGCAATGATCTGTGAGTCTTTCAGTATGTATGGTATCTGTCATAACAGGGCTGTTGGCATAGTTGGAGTATGTGCGCTATTATAATACAACGACCATATGAGGAAGTTTCCCTTATAATGTCAGATGTAATCGTCTACTCTAACGATATCCTTTAGCTGGAATATGACTGTTGCCTATAAATACATCAGGGCTAAATGCTGGGGAGGGAGAAAGAAGTGGTAAGCTAAAGGACAATGTTGGCAGAAGAACACAGCAGCATCAAGTGGCCTTGAATAAATTTAGGCTGGAAATTAAGAGAGGTTTCCTAACTACAGTTCTGGCGCAGCCTACCAGAGGTAGTAAAGAGGGCAGAAAAAGCAATTGTTATTAAGATAGAGCTCGATTTGTTTATCGAATGCAGTGCCTGCAGCTGCAGGACCAAGTTTAAGGAGCAGACAAGGAAGTCCCTTTCAAGGGACTGAAGTCCCTTCTTTTTAGTTTATTTGAACTGTCTTTGCAGAGCCGTGCCTTTATTCTTTTCCACTTCTTTTTAATATTAACCTCTTCTTGAAGTGAAGGAGTTTCTGGAAGTAAAAATATTAGCTGTGAAGGCGGCTTTTCCTAGATTTTTTTCCCCACCTATTAGCATGCTTACACTCTCCTCTTCTCTCTTGCCATTATACTGCAGAACAGTCTTTTTGGCAAGTGCATTAATAGCTTATATAGAGAAGTATCCCTTAAGAGAGAAAAGTATGTATTTTTAGATGTCTTTTAATACAACTTAGCAATTGGAAGTAAGCCAACATTTAACATTATTACATCTCCCAGGATCACTCCGAGGCATTCTACAGAGTGTGTTTTTCAAAGGTTGGGAAAGACAGTGATATATTCCAGTAGTGGCCCTCTTTCAGGTCTGTCAGAAATAACTGCAGTATTGCTGGGATTAATGGTATTTTTATGTCTGATTTAAAATCTTTCCACTTATCTAGTTGTCTGCCTGTCTTAGAAATCTGCCATGTTGTAAAGTGCTCATTCCACTGCTAGCTAGGAACTAGTATGAAGGTGATTTTGTAGTGTTTTATACATTTAATTGGATGTAAACTATCTGCCTTCTTGTATCCTGTAAGAGATATCTTGTCAGAAACAATTTCTTTATGACATCTGTGCTGAATAGTCAAAAGCAGCTAGAGAATGGACTTTATGTATGTAAAAACCTGTGACCCCGCAGACTTTCTGTGCATAGTAATTTTTATAAGAGGTTGCAATTTGGGTTCAAAGTGTTCAGAAATACGAAGGTTAAGGTGGCTGCTGGGAGACTTGGGTGTAGCTCACTGCCTTTGCTTCATTTGTCCTCATGTAATGAATGAGACTTGCCCAGGTGATAGGGCCTTTAGCACCTCCTCCTGGATCATGCTCCAGACCTCAGCTGAAGTCCAGAGCAGCAGATAGGTTTGCATGTAGACAGCAGTTATGGTGGGAAAGTGGGTCTTGAGAACAGAGTTCCTTGGCACTGCAAGAATGTCTTTTACATGGCTGTGTTGCTCTGTGTTATCTCAGCTGAAATCGTCAAGATGTAGAGGCATTGGGGTTTGTAACAGCCAAGACCCCGCTTTTGGACAAGAACCTGGAAGACAGTAGCTGAGGCTTGCTAATGTAAAGACTGAACAAATCAGGCCAGCACTTTTAAGCAAAATTGAATTTGGACAGGGAACAAAAAAGAAAAAAAAGCAGAAGAGTAAATGCCTGCCAAGGAATAAGCTGCAGTCCCATGTGGTTCTCTAGCGAACTTTAGATATAGCGTTTCTTCACAGTCCAACTTGGAGATAATGCTGATCACTCTGCATCAGTCTTGAAACTTAGGAGAGATTGCTTGCTTATCTACACCAGAGTGGGATTTTACCCAACTCCTTAAAAACTACTAAATATTCAGACATGTATATATATGTCTGCTAACATTTTAGAAACTGTTTTTGTTTAAAGAAAAGCTACCCGTGACTGAAAAGAGAGGATGATAACCAGTAAGAAACTGCTTGATACTACATATAGGGATCTGGTTAAAAGTGAACTGTAACACAGGCGTGATTGGTTCAAGACTCTGGACAGTTGTATGTTTGTTAGCTATTATAGGCATATGCTATAAATATATATATACTATTTACTATTAATAAAACACTGTTTTACAGTATAACAGGTTCCAATAATTGTTCTCCTTAACTCAACACCTCTACTTACCAGAATCTCTGAGCTGTGGCCATACTTTGTTACAGCAGAGTTTTTTAAAGGTGCTGTGGAGATTTAGATGATCAATATCCATTATAATAAAGGTCTTCCCAACATTTACATTTTAAGGAAGAGAAAATATTGAGGGTCTAAAATCTTCCCTTGCCTGTTTGTGCATTTTACTGTTTTCTAGCGCTACTAGAGAAAAGTACATAAATTTCATAGGCTGTACCTCTGTGGGTTAGAGCCATCCTTCCTTGGGTCTTTCAAAAGGGCTGGAAAAACTTGAGACTTTTAATAAAATAAATAAATAGCATGCTCAACATTGCACGGTGACTTTAAGATCTTGTTAAAAAGGATGGCTCATGCCAATAGACATAAGTGAGGTTTGGAATCTTTTGTTTCTTCTCAGATGACACTCCATCTTCCTTTCCCTTTGAGATGGCAGTGTCCTTGGAATGCTCCCAAAGTTTTCACTCTGATTGAAAATGCTCTTTATCATAGAAATATGAAGTTTGCTATTTGGCATGGCTTGCCTAGAAGGTTATGGGAAATATTTCCTCCCTAAAGTGAACTAAGTGTCTTGAGTTGCAGTACCTCTTCTGAAACCCATACAGAAAAGTGGTTTTCTGTTTGCAAACGTTTTCTTGCAAAAAAAAAAAAAAATAATTATCCAATGTTAGTTTTCTCTGTGCGCTTGTACAGCTGATAAAATCGATATGATAGCTTCATTAGAAGGACAAGCATTTCTCATTCAAATATACTGATTTTGGCTTTACTTGGTTGGTAATCCTTACTCTGCAAAATATTCTGGATCTCAGTGTCCTTGGGCATGTGATATTTCTGCATGGATTAACTGATACCGAGCAAGCTCTTTTATGTCCGCTACTTGAGCGTAACATGTTTACCTTCCCGTGTTTTCCCTCTCTGACTGCTTGTCATTCAGTAAGCATTTATTTTGGATATTGTATCGGAATTGCCATTCTCTGTTTGTTTATATTCAGATTTCCCTGTGTCCTTGTACAATATACACGTTCAAGGGTAGAGCAATGAATCTTGCTCTTTTCCTTTTTTACTGAGTAAGTTTTCTGTTTCTTTTTCAAGAACGTGTTGCCAAAGAAAGCTTGTTTTGGTTTGTGGCCAGGTAACTGTCTAATTACAGAACGTAGTTGAGCAAGCGTAACAGGGCTGAATTGAATCTATTACGTTTTCCTTTAAGTTTAGAAATCTGAAATGAGGTTTGAACACAACAGGACATTCTCCTGGTTTGGTGTTAAAGGATTTAAACAATGAGACAACCAGTAAACCCGTTGCAAGAGTGTGTTTCCTAGCGCAATTAGTTGTAGCCCCCAGGCTTTTACAGACATTCACCCCAAGTTTTCTGTTGCTTACTCTGATCTTATTACTTGGTTTGGCCTTTGGCCACTGTAACTGTTCTTTCTCATCCTTACCATTTATACTTAAAATGCTTGTTGACCATTATATTATTGCCACTTTAGTTTTACATGTTTGATCTTTCTTGTTTTGGCATATATTGTGACATACTTTATTATTCTTAACACTTATCTAAATAATCTTCTTTATACAGACACATTTCTGATGCTAGTAAGCAAAAACTAGAGTCATGACAGTGGGTGCAGTGTCAGTGATCCCATTAAGATCCTTCATGTTGTCAACAGTTAAGCGTAACATATCCATTAAATCTTTGGGATTGGCTGTATGGTTAGGTTTATTTATGGATATGTATGTTGATGTATTTGATGCCATGCGTGTTTACGTCTTTCATCAATGACTTGATAGTAAAATGTCCTGCTAATCAATTACATTTTTTTCCAACCAACTTTTTTGATGCAGCTATATGCAGATGTTCTCTGGATCTTGTCTGCTTTTCAAGATGATGGACTTCTAGGCATCTTCTTCCCAATTCAGCTCTGTATTTGTATTTTTCTTTGTTTGAACGATTAGCTACCTAGCTTGAATTATTATTTGTGTTTTCTCATTTGATTTCCTTCCCATTTACCTGGTCCTGTTTTGATAACAGCTCCCAGAGAACTGCCTGTTCTTTAAACCCTGTGCCATTGAGTCTACTTTTTCAGATTATTAAAGACTGTATGAAACTAGAGCTACTGCTGATCAGTGTGGCAGCCTCTGGACTTCTCTCGTGCAGTTGAGCTGTCAAATTCAAAGAAACTCTGATCTTCTATTCTGACCTCAGTTTATTTCTATCTGTGCTTTCTGCAGATTAGTTTTTCCAATAAGGAAAAATTTGAATTTAGAAATGCTATTAAATGCTTCACTAATATTCAGATACAGCGATTCAGATGTATTGCCCTTCCTCTACTTACTTATTAATTTGATAAAACTGTCTGACTAGGAGGAATTTTTCCCCTTGCTGATCACGGAGAAAATTGCTAAAATGGAAGAGTTACTGACAACTTTGCTTGTGGTGTATACATGATGGTTGGCTTATAGATATTTTGAAGTATCTGCAGATCCTGACCTGAGGCCTGATAGTCTTTTCTGCTCCCAGTGTTTTTTTCTGAAAGTCCAGGAACACAATTGTAGGGGTTGTGGCATTTTCAGTCTTGTCTGACCTTGTACCATATTCTCTCCTTGTGATGACTTTGCTATTAAGAGGATGTTGCTTGGACGATGCAGTCCTGCCCTGGTTTAAAAAACTGAATACAGACAGAAATTCCGGTTACGCCATAGCAATATAGTAATAGCACACGTGTCTAGAAAGCTGAACAGGTTTCAGCATCACTTCCAAAATCACTTGGATGCAAATGCTGCAAGTGTTATCGGAGTAGCTCTGGCACATTGTGTCCCACACAGTGTGAATTTTATGTAAATTTGTCCTTGTGAACTTCTCTGCTGGCTCACAAAGCTAGAAAGCATAGAGTAGATAATACGTGCCCGGTATCAAGAGACACACGGGAAGTATATGCATCCTACTCTATGCCGTGCATGAAAATGTTAATACCTAATGAGCTGTAAATTGCAGTGCTGGTTTGTGAAATACAATTCCCAATGGGGCATATTGTACAGATCTCTTGCAGGATTATAAAATATCTGCTTTACTTGGTGAATTTTAATCTTTGAGTTGAGAGGACTGCTCAGTTGTATGGGATTACAGTGAATGTGATTAGTGTTACAGATTGCATTGGAATAGACCTGATTTTGCTGTCAGACAAAATACTAAAGTAATTCTGTGCTGCTGGCTGGGAAGTACGAGGTGCCAATTAATTGTCTCTTTTCCTTTTTTTGTTCATTTTCTTTTTTACTTTAATAACATCTCTTGGCACAATTGTGCCTTCCAGTTACATAACTGAGTGGATTAACAGCATGGGCGTAAACAAATGGAAGGCTCTATTAAGTTTGCAGATAGAAGGAAAGAAATGTTTAAGATCCATACAGCCAAACCTGTTGACTGCTTACAAGCAAGTACACATTTTAATTGTCGTACAAAATGTCGACACATTTTAACAGACAAGCAAAGGCTAATGTTAAAGTTGCAAGACTGCAGTGCAAAGAAAAGCGCAGATAAGTGGTCTTTTCTGCTCTCAGATGTGCCTCTCTTGTTTTCTGTCCTACTCTGTTGCCAGACTTTGCCCAAAGGATTGGAAGGCTCCCTGGGGCGGGCTAGGCAGAGCTGGGGAAAACCAAGTAGCAATCAAGAAGCTGCGCATACAGCTTACCTGTGGAAATAAGGCTGACGAAGTTTAGTTTAAGCAGTTGGGTTGAGAAGTTTGCAGGATTAGCTGTACTTTTATATTTCCTTCAGACTACTACGCTGCTGGGGTTTTGACCTTTATCCTGGGCCACTGCAGAGGGCACTGAACCGGTGAAGAAGATTCTTTTAGAAGCTCAGCCCTGCTTTGAACCCTCACGTCTTTTATCTTGTGCTTGGCAGAATGCTGCAGGTGTTGAGTGAGCAGGGGTTTGTTTACATCCTCAAGTTGATGAGCTGGGAAGCTCCCAGGGACCCACGAGCATTTCCACATCCAGAACAGTATGCTGGTCATGCTGGCACTCTAGAGAGGTTGGGAAAGCAGGAACTTGTTGTGTTACCTATGTCTCATTAAGCAGCAGGAGAAGGATTGTTGTGTCAAAAGCAGCCTATGCTTTTGGCAGCCCTGGAAACTGCATGAGAACAGTTTTATGTGAGGCTATTATCTATGCCTGCACTTGCCCGGGAAAGTGCGTAGTGCTCTGGCCCTGCACAAGGACAGTCACAGGCCCTGATGAGAAAAATATGCTCTGTTCTCTAGATTTAGTCAAAGAGGATTATGAAGAGCCTTCTGATAACACAGTAAGTCTTGAAATAGAGGAGCCTCTGAGAAGCATATTCACACAGTACAGTCTATCCTATCAACTGTTTCAACTGACTGGCTGGAACTCCTGTTGCACGGCAAATTTGTGAACACCATCTCCCAGGAATGGGGAGATTCCAGATCTCATAAACTGCAGAAGAAAACATTTTGATTGATGAATGCTGACAATATCCAAGAACCACAGAAGAGAGGATTCACTTCATTACCCCTATAGATTTTGTGCATTTTCAATAGGTCCTTTGCCAGCAGTATGCCACCTGCCTGCAGACAGCTTCCAAGAAAAAGGATTTGGGATGATGGAAGTGAGTCTGTTGTCTTTTAGACCCAACGAACATTAACCCCAAAGGAGCCCTGTTTCTTATGGGCAAAGCAACAGTTACATTTTTATGTGCTTTTCTTTAAACTGCCATCCAGGAAATTTTATGTCTTTGATCCAGCGTAATAGTTCTTGAAAGGTACAGGATCATGTAGCTGTAGCTAATAAGGAAGTATTGTGAAATACTCAGAGCTTGTCACTTCATTTGTGCTCTTCTCCCCCACCTTGTAACTATTTTGGAGCAATCAGGTGGAGCAAGGGATGCAGAAAAAGATCAAGCTGCTGCACAAACATTTCCCGTGTTTCATGTAATGAAGCTGATCACAGCCTGTGATATTCAAGGGAATCTCTCAGCATCCCTATTAAATATATTACTTTTCTAGTAGGAAATTATTTCTCCCTTTTACCAAATTTTAGTGAATAAATACCAGATTTGGTTGACCTCACTTGACTGTCAGTCTGGTGGTTCTGCCTTGATCTCTGCATGAATTTAACCACCAAGCAGGTCATATGGAGCAGCTGTTCAAGGTGTCCTGTGGATCCACTTGCTAAGAAGCTGCTTCACACTTTGCTGCAGGTGAAATGCTGAATGCTGAGGACATTTTTGGAGTCCCCTATATGGGCTTCCTCTTCCTTTGTGTAATTAAGGATGAGGTATGGAGGCAGCAGGTGGGACAATTGCTGACAAACTCCCCACCAAGCAACTGGCAGATGAAGTTGAGCTTCCAAATTAGAAGTGTAGGGGAGAAAAGGGATTGCGGGCATGCCGCAGAAGGACTGTTGGAATGTGCAACTGCAGTGCAAGCGAAACTTCAATCCGCAGCGCAGAAAAGTAGCGCAGGGATAAATCCAGAACCTGATGCGGATAGCTCTGTATGAGTTTGGACTAGATTTCTCTTGTAAAACGATGGCATGGGGAAACTTCATCGTGTGAATAACAGTTTGCGTGGGCAAGCAAGTGGTCCTGAATGTGAGGGTACCTTGCCATGCATTTCATACCTAGAAGGTAATGGCTAAAATGTTCATAAGATGTGGAGGAATCAAGGTCCCTTTCTTTTACAAGCTTCCTTCCCATTTGGAGAAAGGCTTTTGGAAGGTCTGTAGATGTATAAATATGGAGAGAGGCATGTAAAGGCATTTCCAGACTTTCCAGTGCCTCTAGCTCTTATAAGTTTTTAATTCAGATACATTTTTAGAATTACATAAAAGTGTATGTAATTTATAATTTATAGACAAGTGTTCAGCTGCACATTTATAATTTTGAGGTATTGGGAATGTCTGTGATTAAGAATACATTAGATGCTTTCATATTTCTCCTCAGTATGTTATACAAGACAACAAGTACTTGCTCTTTTATTTACAGACCTGTTCCTTTGCACTACAAAAACATTGAAATTGATCTGTTACTTACATGGCTGGCACAAAGCTTTAGCCAGTCGCTTAGTGTCCTTTGACAGTCAAATATCTTGCAGCTGACATCCATTATGGGTTTATTCAGTCTATGGAGTCCAGAGAAGAAAAAATACCTATGTTAATCATCAAACACAGCATATGAGCATCTTCTATGTCAGAGCTGGGTGGTTTTGACAAACTCTGCGAATCTTTCATCTCTGGCACATTGCGCGGTCGCTTCTTGTTGAAAATGGAACAATTGGGTTAGAATACCCTTCATTTTCCCTTTCAGGTTGCGTTGGCTGTGGGTGCACAGCTGCCCAGGCCTCTGTGAGGAGAGGCCGGGGCTGCCCCTGCCCTGATGGTTCCAGATGGTTCTGGCCAGTTCCAGCGGTGTAAGAAAGGGCAAAATGCTGCCGGCGGTGAGGAGTGAGGGGAAAAGTGTGAGGAGTGAGGGGAAAAGTGTGAGGAGAAGCCCTGTGAGCCCTGAGGGGAGAGGAGGAGGAGGAGGAGGTGCAGGCCCGGCCGGGGCAGGCATTGCCCTGTGTGGCAGAAGGTGTTCCAGCGGCACTGAGGGAAAGAGTTAAGTGTTGGGCATTTAAATAGACCACACACCACAGGAAAAAGGAGGCGTTTCTACGTTTGTGCTGTTTGAAGTGTTTTAATATAGCACTGCTGAGTGACCCCATAGGAAAATTCTAATTAATCAGATAAATAGAGATATTTGAGGGGGAAAAAAAAGAAAAACTTTCTTGTGCTGGTAAACTCCAAACCCCTCAGAGGAAAGGCTTTTCACTGAGCGCTGTAGCTGCTGACATAGCTTCTGTTATGGTTACAGCTGTGTTTGCTCATCTGGATCTGGCTTTGCCAACATAGCTAAAAGAGAGTCATCTGGAGTCTTGGCTTTCTTTGCGTAGCACTTAGGATTATTTAGTAAGGTCTTGAACCAAACGTTACTGGAGTTCGTAGTAGCGTTTCAACAAACAGTAGTGAGCTTTGGGTCTGCTTCTGTCCGAATAAGTGACATCAGATCAAATTTAACACGGCAATGGTGAGTGAAAAAGATAATCCATTTAAGACCACAGTTTTAAGTATATAAAGCACAGCAGTTATTTTGAAAGTTTCATCAAAGACCTAGGGTTCAGATGATTTTAAGGTAATGATGTGGAAGCAAAAAAAAAAAAAAAGAAAAAAGCATGAATCTGTCTTGTCCCTGTGTGTTTGTGCCTGGTGTGTTTGTTTTCCCTCTAACTTTTTATGTCTAATCATATCATTAAATCTTCCTAATATATATCTGAAGATAAAGGTGACAGCTGTAATGGAAAGAACCGATCACAGATTATTTTTTCTTGGCAATGTCTGTTATAATTGTAATATGCTTAAGAAAAACAGAGAACAAACCTTACCAATAAATTGAGGCCATTTCATTTTGGATGACTGTCCACCAAGGATCGTCCTCACTGCAGTTGGTCTCAGAATATCATTAACATTGGTCACAAACAATCTACTCTTTAATATCCAGGATACGAAGTCCCTTTGACATCTGCCACCTCTGTTCCACAGTCAAACTCTCACTGCTGCAATATGGGCTGTAATTGAACTTGCAAATTGCTTCACTTTCTGAAATGCTGACTGCTTAATTATGATGGGGAAAATAACATTCTACAGCCATAAGCTCAGATAACCGTGTAACTCAGAAACTACGTAATTATACGTGTGAATAATACTTGCTGTGATTTATGTTAATACCAGCAGCAATACACAGAAGGACCACTTTGCAGACCTTGTCTGACTTCAGTGTGGAGGAAATGCAGGTCTGGGCCTTGCTTCCTTTTATCCCAAAGGTGTTCAAGTTCACTCCAACAGGCTTCAAGAGTTTGTGCACTTCAACTCCCAGCTTAACCCACAGGTTTTCCATGGGATATTGTCCAGTCACTTAATTTATCCTTAGCTGCAGGTCTCCAGCTGATAAACAAGAACTGCAAGGACCCTGTTTTTCAGGTATAATCTGAGGATTAAACACAGAGATCGCTTTGAGATTCTTGAATACTACATCTACATGAACTGACACGAGTGTCTGTATAACAAAATGGAATCCTTTCTTTCCGAACACCACGTGATTGATTATGATGGCACAGTTTTTTGAGGAATTGTATGTATGAAAAACAGTATGTTTCATTTTCACCTGGAGTAGGAAGGACAGAATTTAAGCCTCCTAGTCTGGCTGAAAGGAATGCATTTGAGACAACAGAGAGATGTTAAGGGTGACTCTAGATGAGCAGTCTCAAACATCAGAAGTTGCAAATCACTGTAATGTGACATGGTTTTGCTGGTTTCCCATGTAGCAGCTATCCCTTTCATTTCTTACCCACTTTTCCCGTATGAAGTTGCTTGTGTGGTATGAATGTACGCCACAGAAAATATCTATATCTCAGTGAACTCAGTGCAGAGTGGATTTTAGCTCAAGCTAATTCCATGGTAGTGCCTGATACTGTTTACTTTTATAATGTCTCTGGTAGATTCATGCAGCAGATAAGTTATTCATAAATCTTTAGTTACATGAAAAAAACCTTAGTGGTGGATTTTTTCCTGATTTTCTCCATTTTATATTTTTTTCTTGTGAAAAGGAAAGTACATAGGCTTCTGTCTGTGGATGATTAATTACTCTATAACAAAGCAGCTGTGGAGCCTGACAAGATTGCACTCAGATTACAGTCTTAAAATAGTGGATGGACTTAATGTTTTTCCTTCCAACTATCTTACAATTGTTGTCATAAGAATGAAAGATAATTGCATTGCTCTGTATTGTCACTACATTCCTTGTCATATGAATAGGTTCATTTAGTGCCACCATCTTGGCTTGTTATGAAAATGAGGCATCTGAACTTAAGACTGTTAGATCTTTTCCGCTCTGATCGAGAGCCAAATCCTGGGGTCCAAGCGCAGGTTTTAAGTAAATGCTTTACATACTATATTTGCGTCATGTGGCTACAAGCTCTATAAAAATGATGCAGGGTTGCCCATTACTTTTTCATCTACTAGAAAAATATGTGTAAGTTTATATGTTTTAGGATAAAAAGGGATTGACTCTAAAAGGAGAGAGTAGCAGAGTTAGAAGTAGAACTCAAGTCTTCCATTTTTCAATGCCATAGTCAGTCAGCAAAGTTTTTGTTTGGTTTTTTTTTCAATAGAGATACTATGCAGAGTATTTTGGGTTGGAGACAAGAGGTAAGAAATTCTCATTGTTGGGAGTCACCAAGGCACACAGCTGCTTCAAGGTTCTTCAGAGGTACAGAAGATCTGGTTTACTATAGGAAGGAACTGAATTAACTAAAGCTAAGTGGTTGAGTAAATCTACAGGTGAAATCTAGACTAAATAACAAAAATACCAGGCAAAGAAAAATGCCTCAAATTTGTTCAGTTAAGCATTAATCTTCAAATATAGCCTAATGGCTTTTTATTTTTTTTAGTCTAAATGTACAAGATGACGCTAACCTTAAAATCAACTTTATGCAGAAGCCTTGAGAGAGAAATTCATCCTGATGTAATAGGCACAGCTCCACCGAGATCAATGGTGATATTTAAGCTGAGGATAGGACTCAGCTTTCTGATTTGCCAGCAAATTTATTTATGCTGGCACTCCAGTGAGATATGAATTGGAAGACAAATATAAAAATTACAAAGCAAAGCTTAGTTCCCTCTTGAAAGGTAGTTCATTTAGTTTGCTTTGCTTTGAAGTTTGGTTGCATTCGTATACACACACTGAATCCTATTCAAAAGAGGTCAAAGTTACCTGTTTCTTTGAGAGGTGCTGGTTTCTTGGTTTCCTCTGGAAAGCATGCTTTCTTTTGTCCCCAGAAGACCCCTTTCCTTGTTAGACTTTGTTTTATTTTCTCTGTTCTTACAGCCCTCTCTAACTCTGATTGCCCTGTGCCCTTGATTATCTGTAGACACTGATTATGAAGTGATTTATCTTTGGGACAGGTAAGGGGATGTGTATTACCTGCAACTTAGATGGCTGAAAATGAGGTAATAGTAACAAAAGAATATAGGAATAACGAGACGAAGGCCAGTCTGATGATTATATAGTCTTTCACACGCACCACTGTGTAAGTGTATATTGAACATAGCATCTGTTTGTCACAAAATCTGTACTTGAAATTAATTGGTGCATTCCCTGGGTCTGTGTTTCTCTCAGGACAGATATCAGTGGATGGATTTATGCGATATCTGAGTGGAGAAGAAAACGGCGTTGTTCCACCTGAGAAACTGGATTTAAATGAAGATATGTCTCAACCACTGTCACACTATTTCATCAATTCCTCGCACAACACCTACCTCACAGGTACAGTGTTGGAGAGATCTGTTTTCTTATCTTACAAAAATTCATAGCTTATTTGCAGTGGCACCATAAAATATACTAAAAGCATCAGCAGTAAATGATGATGGAGCTCAGTCTTCAGGGAAGCAAGGGTAGCACTTGATTGTTGTTCTATCTGCTATACACATACATCAAATATACTTTTATTAGCAGGTGAGCAGCAGTTGTGTTGTTCAGATAAGGTCTGGTCTGAAGCCAGTGAAGTCCTTGGAAAGTTTCTTTCAACTTAGATAGGATTCCAGATTAAGATGCTTATTTGGGGAGGAAAGGGAACGATGTACTTTTCGTGACAACCATGGATAGCCAGACAAGTATGCGAAGCAGAATATGGGAAACATCTCTGTAGCTAATAAATTTGGCCCTAAACATTAAATCTGACTGTTTGTTGAGCTCCATGAAATTTCCTTTGATTCAGAGATTAAAGAAGTCCCAACGTGGCACGTAGCTTTCTGACAGTCCATTCATATCTACAAAGAATGGAAATCTGGTCTCTGACTACATCTAATGTCTGACCTGAAATTTTTAGGTGCCATCATGTTTTTAAAAAGGCTGAGCACCCAGAAGCTCCTGTTAATTTGAATTAGAGTTAATGAGTCAGAACTTGTTTGCACAGCAAAGTCAACGATATTTTAAGAATCTGACAAAACTAAGGCAGTTTAGGAACCCAACTTTTGGCGCTCATTTTCCAGACTAAGATGTTGTTAACTTGTCAGAAAATAATTGTAAATTTATTATTTTAGTTTAGCTTATGTAGGAAGAAGTGTTTTTGACAAGCAGATATGCACAGGGAGTTCTCTCCTGTTTGATTTGAAGTGTGCTTTGTCTTGTCATGTTTGCTAATGACTTAGCATCATGTTAAAAAAAAAAAAAAGTAATGCTACAGTGTGTCGTAAAAATGTGGCTTATGGATAACATAACATTATTAAAAAACTTGCCTTAACTGACCAAGTTCTTCGGAATGCCAGTATGCCAAAACATAAACTAAACCATGCAGCGGTGATGCCCAGTTTAAACAGACCATGTAGTAGTTACTTTTATCTGTTTTGTGTTTGTTATCGCACTTTCTACAGCACCTTCTAGTGCTTTCATAAAGTGAATGAACTGTCACTGTTTCCATCAGACACCATTTTTCAGAGGTTTATATCTTGGCTGCAAAATGTGTTTTGTGCTAAAGCTTGTCATATAAGTATTCAGCTTGACAGCTATTTTGTTTCTCTGAATTAAAAGAAATGAAAATCAGCGTGGCCACTTCTAAGTTATGATTCCAATATGCAGAAATTTATGCTCTGTGGAAAAGTGCAGACATGTCCAAAGTAAAAGCAATTTTTAATTATGATATTTTGCAGGCCTCTTACTTCCAGTATGGACTTTGTTCTGTCAGTGGGGATTAGGACACACTTAAGCCAAATGCCGCAGCTTTATACAGATTTTCTGGAAGAAAACAGTAAAGCTGTTGTACAAATGTGGGAAGCATAAACCCACAGGGAGGCCAAACGCTGCAGTTTAAAGTTGGTGTGAAGGGATAAAACACTGCTCTCCCTTCTACCAGCATGAATTTATAGCCAGTACTGTACCACAGATTTTTATCAGGGCTGATCAAGGCAGAGTCATGTTCTAAAGGTCTAGAAGCACAGAAGCCAAAGAACTAAGAATTAAGGATGGGAATTCATGATTAGTCCAACCTATTCTAAATTTTTTCACTGCACCAAAAGTGACCTAACATATTTAATTATTTTAGGAGAAAGAAAGTTTACCTTGAAACTTTGCATCTACAGGTTTCTTTGCCTGCGTTTGTAAATAATTTCCGAAGCTACACTTGGAAGCATGATCCTCAGGCTTAATTTAACATAATATTCCTGGCTTAGTAAACTGGGGAGAGTAAGTCAGAGTAAACTCAGGGGACAGTGCAAAATAAGTTTGAATCTTTTTCAAATTCCCATTTAAGAGTGTATATTTTCACATTTACAGGCAAAAAACGCCTGCCCTTCCCTTTTAGTGGGTTCATTATGTTCGGTAAATGTGTGGCAGCTGGCCGACAATGGGATTAATGATTTGATTTTTATCTGCATGTTACAAAAACTGTGAGCCTTAGATTTTGCTTTGAGGCTAGACCAGATACAGCAATCACATTGCCATTTGCTTTCTTCCAACAAGGACTTAGTAAAATTAATGAAATTAATGGTGGCAGACTATTCTTTTTCCCAAGATTTCAAAGGGTCTGCTGAAGTGTTCGTGACTTTGGAAGGGAAGCTTTAGTAGCACCTCTGCCCTCATTGGAGCTGTGAAATAGCAACTAGTCACGTAATAATTATTAGGACAATAAGAAAAACATTCAGTCTACCAATACTTTATGATTACTGTGCTTAATGTACTACCAATTATCTCTTCCTTTGTTAGTTTTTTAAACCCAGAAAAAGGATGCACAAGGAAACAGTATAACATAAAAAGAAACATGTGCACACTCTGAATTTAATTTTAATTACGCTGATCATTTTCCTAGCCTTTAGTAGAAACCCTTGGCAGTACATCAAGTCCTGATTATTTATTTAGAAGTGCTGCTGCTTTCTTTTTCTTAGGGAAACGCAATTTTTAAGAATAAAGGTAAAAATCTGTGAAGAAAAAAGTGATTTATAGTGAACATTGGCTAGCTTAAAGAAATGTCATCTTCTGGAAACTTTGGAAACTGTCTCTCATTTTTTTCCTCACTGGTATCATATTTATTTATTTACTCCTTTGAACCCTTGATATTCAACCCTGCTTTTTTCTGGTTTCTCACCAGGCTCACCTCAGGTTACTGCTGTTGTCGCAGTGGGGAGTGCCTTTGCAGCATTTCTCTCAGCAGCACCCAAAGTCAAAGACAAATGATTATGTATCATTATCAGCATTGCAGACTTTGATGGCTATGCAACTTGCAGTTGTTTATGTGAAATGCAAAATATGAAAATCACAAGCTTTTAATGCATGTTTTGTCTTTGGCTAGAAGGGGAAATAATAGCAGCAGTAGGTTGCAGAACTCTGTTTAGCGTGTGTAGCCAACTTGGGATTCTCAGCATCTGCTTCCCTGCTTACAGTCCACTACTTTCAGTTGTTTCTATAGAAAAATATTTCATGAGGGGCATTTTCTCTTCTTTAATGCTGCTGTAGCCTCTCTTCTACTGTCCTCCAGCTTTTCTGTTCTCAGTGATTCCTCAGTCCTAACTTGTCACTTATTATCTGCATTCAACACTTCCTTGAAACCTTCTTCACCTTCAAAGCCTCCAAAACAGTATCTTCAGTTTTCAAGATGACAGCACCATATGGAAGGAAAGGAAAGCTGGGTGATGCCTGCTCTGAGCATGAGTTTGTCATACCACCAAGAGCAGTTTTTGCCTGGCTACTTCACACCTCTAGGGCTGTGCTGAGCTCAGGTGATCGGCTGGCAAGACCCAAGACTCCGCTCTCTTCCAGCCTGACCACATCTTTCTTGATGGACTAAAGGGTAGGAGAGCTCAGGGAGCTTGTACAGCAGAGAGGAGAGGAGCTGAGCTGAGGAGGAGCCGTAGCTGTCTTCCCGCCAGCAGACCCAGCTAAGCCTGTCCAGTAATCTAAGGCAGATGAATTAGGTTCTTCCTGGCACTGGGGTCAGTTTACCTTAGCATGAGGACTAATGGGTGAAAAGAGGGAGTAGTGGTTATTGTGCAGCTCTTCTATCCATCAGAAGTTTTGGGGGGGTATTTTTTTTTCTACCTTCCAGCTGTTGATATTTTTCATTATTCCCCTTCAGAATATCATAAAACCTTGTGTAACACTGAGGAAAACAGATGAGTTTTCAGAGATGAAGTTAATCTGAACACGATGACATCACCTCACAGGAAAGAAGCCACAGACCGCTATCTGGGCCCTGTGGCCTTTTCAGCGCAACTGTGGAAGCTGCTTCTACAGATAAATTGGTGAACTGACTGTAGCCATTTTAAAACAAAAATCAGTGGAGGGAAAGCTGTTGCTGCTTCACAAAATGGAAAGATGTTCTGTGTGGAAGGTCTTAGGTGGAACTTTCTGAGATAACCATTCGGTTTCCTGCTTTCAAAAAAAATCCTATACATAAAAAATAACTACAATCAGATGGTGAATCCCATCTGCCTGACTCTCTTGCATCTCCCTCTGAGGCAGTTGGCTTTTGTGAGAAAATGAATTCAATTAAGCAGAGCGAGTAAAAATTCCTTAGGTCTCCTGCTCTGCCATGTCTTTATCTGGCTGCTCTAATTTTGACAGCTGGGTGTTCATACTAGCACCATTAAACCTCAATTTATCTTTTTGTGGTCCTAAGGGGTACCTGCTCTCCCTTACCAGCCTCACCCATGCCAATTCCCTCTTTCTGAAGCCATGCACTTAAGTGAGGGAATTTCTGCTTTTAAAAGTGAGTGGAAACCTTGTCAAGGTGAGAGAAAAAAATCATCTAGATTATATCCTTAAGGCAAAATTAGTTATTCTAATACAGATCAGCAACTGACACCAAAATTTATAGAGGAAGCTTGCCTCCAGTAGCAGCAGAGGTGAACATAGAGTTAAAAAAATATTGGTTGGTCAGATCTGAGATAGTGAGTTCTCAATAAGGAGAAGAAAAGACAGATCATGAAAGTGTTCCATTTCCTTTATGTGATATTTTGTTCAGTACTGCTTAGTGAGTTTTCAAGATCCTCTGTGCCTTCTCTTATTTGCCTCTTTAGGTCAACCAGTTGAAGCCAATTGAAATAAGAGACAAGTTATTTGAAGCATATGGAATTAAGAGATATGTTATTTTTTAAACCCCCTCCTTTAAGGAAGATAAAACTGTGTTGAGGATTGGGTAACCTCTCTGACTCCAATAGCAGCATTTGAAGATCTTCAAATAGCTGAAATCTGTAAGACAAATATACAGAGAGCTGACATCAGGGGAAGGACTCTGTAAGTAGGTCCTGTTGGGTCCCGCTCCCTCACTGCACTTGGAGAGACCCAGCTAGTCATGCGAGGTGTCTTTCTCAAGTGTGTCCCACAGCTAGGATGAGGGTTACCCCACACACCCTGTGCCAGATAGTGTCCATCACGTAGTCTGGCTGCAGTGAGGGAGCTGCCTGGGCGCTGCTAGCAGCTGAGCTGAGATGCAAACTCAGAGGCTGGCCGGCCCCGGCCCTCCTGGCATCCACAAGCATTGCGTCTTCTGTTTGGGTGGGCCCCAATCAATACTGACAGGAAGTGTATTCGTGCTGCTGGCTGGAGCAAGCCTGACCGCATGTCCTACTTTGGTCCAATATTTGAGTTGTTAAAAATAAGAGCCATAGGGGAAGAGCCTTATTTTGACTTACATATGAGCTGTTCTGTTGCTGCTGAAGTCAAAAGCCATACTCCCAGCTGTTCGACGGCCTGAGTTTGCATGCTGAAAGCTACAGTGTATGATCCAGAGCCCTGTTGGCTTTTCCAGGACTTGCCTGAAGAGAGGAGGTTTAGCAGCTGATGTTTGTGCATGGCAAAGGAGGTACACAGGCACTTCTTCATGCTGGGAGAAGGTGGTGCCATGGGTGGGCAAGAGGGCAGCAGCAGCAGCCTCTCTTTCTAGAATAGTGAAGACTCAGGTGACCCCAAATACCTGGATCCAAGTATCCCCCAGAGGATACGTGTCATAAAACTGTAACCAAATTTTAAGTCCATGTCTTGCAAATAACGTGCAGTTGGAAAAACAGTGATTAATGAACCCAACAAGGGTGCACTTGCTGAGAAATGAGCAGCTTAAAGCTATAGAAGTGTGGAATTGATCTGTATGGGGAAACAAGGGTCATATCCTCAGCTTATATCAATTAGCACAGGCTCATTTTGTTTAGTGTCCTGTCAGGTATGATTTGGCTGATTAGTTTTTTTCTTTCCAAAAGTGAATTTTTGTCAAAATCTGTTTCTCCTTATCCAATATAGTGTGAAGAGATACAAATATTACAGTTTTACTTTAGATGCTGTTTGTATTATACAATGGAATAGATAATGCTTTCAATTTCCAGTATTAAAATAATTGATCTGTACTCAGAATATTAAAAATATCATACTGGAAGTATTCCCTTTAGTATCTGTGTTAGCACATTTTATAAGGCATCTATTAAAGGGATAGTTTGGAATAGATGCAAATAGAGACTCACATACCAGAAATTTATAAATAATATATGCAAAAAACATTTAAGGGAACATTCCTAATATTCCGTATTTCAGAAAAGTAAGTTAAAAACATTATTAAAACATTTGCTAGCATTTTGTACTCTGAGTGGGAGTCTTTCTGAAGATCAAATGTTTCGGAGGTTGAATATCCTCTTATCCTTAGCAGGATATCCTTCCAAAATGTCTGAGCCTTATTATTAAGGTAGTGTGGAGAAGTGTCATATGGCAAGCAATGCATGTCATGATTTACTTAAGCACTTCTGAAGGTTAAGGATCATGTAGTCCAAAATGCTTAGCAATATTAATGGCCAGTAGTCTGTTAGGACATGAAGTTGAGTTTGTTAATCATAAAATAGTTTGTTAATCAAAATTCAATATGCTTTGAGGGAAAAGAAAGACAGCGTGAAAACAGTTTTCTAAGTGAATGTAGTTTTTTAGCTAGCAGAGTTCAGTGGATCCATGTAATGACAGCCAAGTTTTCACAAGCAGATGCTTAGGGATGAGTACACAGCAATGTGTGCTGTTGTACCCTGATCCACACTCATGCTTGTTTGCATCCTGCAAAGAAGAGGAGCCACTGATTACCACAGACATTGGGATTGCACCAAAAAAGCTTTTATGTGAATAAAGACAACCTGCCATAATCAAAAGGGAAACACAGGAAAAAGTTAAGGAAAATAAAAAAAAAAAAAAAAAAAAAAGACACACGTTGTCACTTTGCTGACTTCATTTGGATTTTCAGAACCTTCCAGAACTGACCAAATTCTTCTGTTATTAACACTATTTCTCATTGCTTCCAGCAAGAGCTGAAAAATCTTACAGATTTCAACAGGACTAATGTTAATACCTCGTGGAGTATTTATGATTGCTCCAGCTGATGTATCAGACACAAACGGTAAACAGGAATTTTCAAATAGAAGGGTTTTTCTGGTACAGTTCTAAGTGGAAGGTGAAAATACAGAGAAAGCAGACAATGCTGTTCAGTGAAGCAAACCAAAACACGTAGTTCCCAGCATAAAATCTAAACACATAACCACAGAGACAATAAAATTATTAGAGTAGTCTGCATTATATTATACGCTAGTCTGGATATGAAGTATTTATATGACCCCCATCAGTGAGGAATCTTTAGCATAAATGAACTCACTGCCTCCTTAAAAAGCAAGTGAATTCCCTTCAAAAAAATCCAGGAAGGTCTTCTCAGGAACCCTGTTAGAAAGCAGGAAACTGCATCTATTTTCTTCACATCTAAAAAAAGCACTAAACCATTATTCCATTATTTTTACCTCTCTGCTGTAAGAAAGTTGTATCCATATAACTGGAATCAAACCTATTGCAGCAGATGAAGACACCCTGGCTGGATATCCTTCCCTGAATACTACTGGACTTCTTCGTTGGTTTGAGTTTTTGTTTTTTGGTGTTTGGGTTTTTTTGTGGGCTTTTTTAATACTTCCTGAGTTTGGGAAAAGCTGAGTTTTCCTTGTTTATTTTTAGATTTATATTATGTCATTGTTGGAAACTGGTAGTTTAAATAGATTTCTCTCTACGTAATGCAGTATCATATCAGAAAATTTACCTGACCAACTCAGGGCAGTGATTAGTGTACTAACTATTGATTTGGGACTTAGTAACGGTACCATTAGTGATGGTGCAGGAGGTTTGTTTTATCTTGTATTAAACTGCACTGCATGTCATCAGAAAATGTGATCTTGCTGTCCCAAGTCGCCTCTGAATTTCACATTGCTTGTCAAAGGATAACAAAGTCTTTTAGAACTAAGCCATGTTATGTTATGTTATGTTTTCGATGCTGTCTATCAGAAGTTTTTGAATTGGCTTCAGTTCGTTTCTCCTTTATCACAGCATTTTAACTGAATCCAAACCATGACATTATTTCCATTACGTTCTTGGGCTTTTTGTGCACCTTCGAATGTTATTCCTCTCAGCTGAGGGTAAAAGATGCTATTAACTGTAATTATTATGAGATTATTTGTATTTATTCCCAAGGCCCAAAATGACTTCCCATTTTTCATGTTCTTGCGCTGTCGCAGCTGGACAGCTGGCTGGTAACTCATCGGTGGAGATGTATCGGCAAGTGCTTTTGTCAGGCTGCCGCTGTGTGGAGCTGGACTGCTGGAAAGGACGAACAGCTGAAGAAGAGCCGGTCATTACACACGGATTCACTATGACAACGGAAATATCCTTCAAGGTACGGCAATAGAGCACACTGGTGTAGTTGGCTTTAGCTAGGGCAGTTTCTTTCAGGTAAAACGCATCACAAATACATTGCTAGAATATTACTGCAAAGGTGGAAGGGAAGAGAAATGTGAGGGCAAAAAGATGTTGCAAGAAGTGATTTCGGAGCAGATGCAGAACCATTGGAAGAGAAGAGTTACACTATTTGGACCTTGCACAGGAAGGGGTTTTGGTTCTTGTCTTCCTCCGTGGCTCAGTGCCCAGGTCCATACTCCTGTGCATGTCTCTGCATCAAGTCTCACAAAGGGGGAGAACTAGGGTAGACCAGGTATTGCCACCACAACTGGTTTTACACAGCGTGCATCGGGTTTGTGGATGAGTCTGGAGCCAGGACAGTAAGGAGGAAGGAAGGACTGGTTTGTGTTACAGCTCCATAGCGTGCAGCAGGGAGGAGAGCCGAGATGAAGGTCACAAGGATTTGAACAGCAATAAGCAATGTATCGGTATACTTTTTCTCTTCTCTGCCTGGTCAATGGGAGTGGGAGACAAAAGTGCTGAACTGAGGTAGGAAATGGCACATCTTATAATGATACATCAGAATATAATTTTTGAAGTGTGAAGAAATAATTCTTGTTCATCTGAGACATGAACTCGCCATGGAAATACGTCTCTAGATTTACCGGTGTGCAAGAAGTTGTGGAAGAATATTCATTACTGAATTTGGTTGTTACAGGTGTTAGATGTGGCTTCTCTACTAGCTACAGCTTTGAAGCATGTCTCCCACACTTGAAGCATGTTGTTGGTTTGGGTTTTTTTGTCTTCTGGTGCCTTCCTTTAGGGAAAAAAGCAAACAATACTGCCACACAAACAAAACAGCAAATTTCACTTGCACCAGAACAGTCCTTTCTTTTTTTCAATTTGTTTTCTCTAACTCCTCACTGATTAAGTTAATCACAGGAAAACATAAAACACAACCTTCTTGCATGTTCGTTACTAACTTTCCAGTTAATAAACTTCCTTTAATTAAGGAAGATAGTTCTCAACTCCTTTGGTTATGAGCAGGAATTTAAAACAAAGTAATCTGATGCTTAAAAGGATCATTAACAGGAATGAGGATTATCCCTGGTGGTTATTTACATGTCCAACTCTAAGTATTGTGTTTTCAGGAGAGATATTGGAAGGTGTTCTAAATCTAATCCCAGAATCACAGAATGATAGGGGTTGAACGGGACCTCTGGAGATCATGTAGTCTAATTCCCCTGCCTGAGGAGGTTTACCTAGAGCAGGCTGGACAAGAATGAAACCAGGTGGGTTTTGAATATCTCCAGAGAAGGAGACTCCACCACCTCTCTGGGCAGCCTGTTCCAGTGCTCTGTAACCCTCAAAGTAAAGTAGTTTTTCCTTATGTTCAGGCAGATCTGTGTTCCAGTTTGTGCCCATTGTCCTATTGCTGGGCACTACTGAAAAAATTCTGGCCCCAATCTCTTGGCACCCACCCTTCAGATATTTATAAGCATAGATGAGATCCCCTCTCTGTCTTCTTCAGGCTAAATAGACCCAGGTTTCTCAGCCTTTCCTCAGAGATGCTGCAGTCCCTTGATGATCTTATACTCAGGAATATGTCATCTGTCACTTCAGGGCAAATATTTTTTTTCTCCGCACAGAGAATGAAAAATGTATCGACTGCTGGTTTCTTTTCAGCACTGAAAGTGTGCTGCTTGGCTGAGGAGGAGCAAAATGATAGTGAAATAATGTGTCAGAAGTGCGTGAATCAATTCAGAGTGATCACTGGGTCTTGAATGCTGAATCATTTATCAGCTCGCGCTTTTGGCGTGACCACTGCGCACAAAGCTTCTGTTCGGTCTGTCAGTTTTCGCTGCCTCAGATAGGCTTTCTGAAGTGTGGAGACAGAAGCAATACATACTCCCCATCCTTGTGTTGCTGGGATTTTTACGGAGGTTTCGTTTGATTGGTTTTTACCTTGCTTCATGACATATAGAAATCAGTAAGGTTTTTCTCAGCTGCAGATTGTGAGCTGCTGCCAGGGTGAGATCTTGTAGGGAACCAACCAATTTTTTGGGCCATAACCAGGAATCTGTGCATGTGTACTTTATATGTACCTTGCAGACCTGTTTCAGGTGAGTCATTCTGCAGCTGGAGTAAAGTATGGAACTTACCACGTTGTTCCTCTCAGACCATAGATAATTTGCATTTACATTTGAGTGCAGTGCAAGACTGAATCACCAGCATACCTGTTTCTCCGCTAAAGCAATGCCTGGCTTTTCGTCCTCACATTTCATCACTGTAATCCTGATTTTACTCTTTCAGGCTATTTTCCCTGTGCATGCTGGATTTCATCCCTGTTTGCAGTTGAAAATAAGTTTATGGATTTACTCCACAGCTTGAGCAGTGTGTAGGAGCAAGAAAGGCCTCAGGACTGCTTTTGGCAGTACCTTTTGTTTCCAGCCTCAAGTGTTCTTAAGCCCTGCATGATGCTCCATAACCAAGGGGAGGGTGCAGGTGGGTGGAGACGAAGCCAGCGCTAATGATCTGGGTGGAGAGGACTCAATATTGTAACCCAATTCTTAGCATGGCTGTTTCCTTGTAATGGCAAAATTGCTTTAGATGCTTTTGCTAATCCTACCGGTTCTGAACAGTGTTAAAGTGTTACCAGCATTTAGTGATTTACTGAAGCTGGAAAGAAGGTGTGCAGTGGGAATCAATCGTACATTCCCCCATGGGAGAACCGCTGCTCTGAAACTGCAGCTTCCTACCTGCCTTCACCCAGCCTTCTGCACCATTTACTGTTCTTCTAATAAATGCTTTGCATTTCTGCTTTCTTTGAAGACTAGAAGTGGTCTTGGTTGAAGCACGTGAATGGTTAGCGATATGTGAAGCATTTAAATATTTGATGATTGCAGTTTATTAAATATAGTCATTCACCAGCTCTGTGTGCTGAGAGAGCTAGTTTCTCATCTTATAAGTGATAGTGCAACAATTTGTGCAGGAGCTGTGGGTTTTTTTCCACTTACATGAAGACTGTAAATTTTATTTGTATCCTGCCTCATATCGGCAAATGTTGAGATGGCTTGTGCTTTCCTTCCAGCCCTGGATTCTGCAACCCAGCATCAGAAGAATGTACCAGAAGCTCAGCTTTTGTTTTAGGAAGTGGATTTCTTACAGTTGCACTTCTCAATTGAGCCTTTAAAAGTACAGAAAATGAACAAAAGGAATCCCCAGAGGAGGCTTGTTTAAAATAAATAAATCCTTTTGGGTTTTAGTCATCCTTATGGCTTGGGAGGGAACAGGCATATGAGCTCTTATAAACTCCAGAGTTTGACAGCAATGCATATGGAAAGTCTTCAGTGTTTTTTAAGTTCTCTTGTAGCAGTGAGTGCATTACTATATTGTGCATCCCACTAAAATTAGTGTTATCAAATGAGTCCTCTACTAGGTTTACAGTTGCCATTTTCCATCAGAGCTGAAAGGAAACTTCTACAGAAGTTTCCGTTTCTGAGCCCTCTGTTTGATGGTTACTACACAGCCAACTGTTTTAAGTGAGTAATGTTTTTTTTTTTCCTTTTTTCCTTTTTTCTTTTTTCCTTTTTTTTTTTTTTTTTTTGCCTTAAAGGGATTTCTCTCATCAAAAAAAAGAAGGAACTAAAACTTGTGAGTCAGAGGATTTTATGGATACATGCTTGTGCTGATGATGTTTAGAAGATATGCATTTGTCAGACCATGTTTATTATTATGCAAAATAGTTCACGAAAGCCATAGCTTCAGGCATGGAACAGCTCCACACAAAGACCAAGTTTTACATTTAAACTATTGATTTAGGCAGACGAAAGTCATTTCTTGAGAAATGCGATGCTGGAGGCTCATGAGGCATTTTGGAGATTTGATTACAGTTCAGGTTGAACAATTTGGTTGTTGCAAAAGCACATCCAGAGCTTTCTGGCATGTTTAGAACAGAAGGTCTGATTTCAGGCAGTTTGGGTATGATTTCAGACCTCTTTGGGTCTTTTCTGTCTTCAAAGACCAAAACACTGCTTCTTTAGAGACATAAATTTGTAACTGTCTGTATTTTGATTCTTTAGGAAGTAATAGAAGCTATTGCTGAGTGTGCATTTAAGACATCGCCCTTTCCAATCCTCCTTTCCTTTGAAAATCATGTGGATTCGTAAGTAATTACCATGTTTTCCTGTATGGTGTTATATTTTTTTATAAGGTCTAAGCACAGGATTATGTATTGACTTGTGGCAGTTTTATTATATGACATGATCAACAACTCTTACCCAAAAAACACTTGTATCAGCTTAAGTAACCAAGATGATCCAAATGAATCGGACATGTTCTTAAAAACTTTCCTGAATTAGAACCTTTTGTATGAAAGAGAAAGCTTGAATAATTGTGAGACAAATTGTATGAACTTTACAGTTTTAGTATGTCCTGCTGGAACGTACTTCATCAAGGAAAAATAAGCAATCTTTCACCTGCTTATGACCCTATTCTGTGCATATAAGCATATTCTGCACATATAAGCGTATTCTGCACACAGAATTTGGTCTGGTTTTTGTATGTTAGAAGCAGAGGCCAGAAACCATAGACTAGCTAGGATTGTGAAACATGTGGTATGGAAGGCCAGGAACTATTCCATCTCTGCTAAAAAATACCAGCTTGCCAAAGCTGTTTTGCTTTTTTTTTTTTTTTCTTTTCTGTTATGTACAAGAAAGGACATTTTCCTGTGTAAGGAAAGCAAAAAAAGTGAACATTTTTAAATTTGTCCCAGTTATCCATTTGTTGTTGTTGGTATTATTATTATTATTGTTTTCGTTCTGATTTTTCTTTTTTAAAGTTTGACATTGACTTTGGTTTTGAATATAGAGACCACGTGGTTCAACGTGGGTCACGTTGACACACATGTACCTTAACTTCAGTTGCGGTTTCCCCTTTTGTTTTCTGTTGTGTAAGCATTTTCAACACTTCTGGGGCCAGTTTGGACTGAGAAACTTTTTTTTTTTTTTTTTAATGTGAAATAAAAAGTCATCTTTGGGGCAGCTATGAATCATTTAATACAAATCAGAAAAGATGTTGGCACTTTTGCTTCTTGCAGAGGAAAAGGGTGAGGGCTAACTGCTTTTCCATTGTTTTAGGAAGAACATGCTCGTCATAAGGGAAGGAACTGGTAGAAGAAGCTATGTAAGAATGTTTTTAAGAACAGATGTGCCAATACTGATCAAAAATGATGCAGGTAGAAAAATTTAAAATCTGAGAGCTGACCTACACTACCTGTATACCTTACAATATAAGTTTCCACTACCCTTTGTGGGCAAATACATGCTTGCACTGCGCACATTTGAAGGCCACACGGTTATGATTCAAACAGCTACCTTATAATCCTGTTTAGTTAGCTCTGTCTTCCTCTGAAAGACCACACAAATGCTGTATTTAATTTCTTTCTCTAATCAGTCCCCTCACTCCTTTCTTTTTGGTGTAAGTTATATCACTTCGGACTTGCATATGCTCACCTACTGCTGTAGGTTTTAACTCACAATGCTTTTCTCAGTGCTTCCAAAGGCAACCTGTGGTCTTTAGAAAAGGCCTCAACCATCGTTCTTCAATGTATTATGTTTTATATTCATTCTTCTGTATTTGTTAAAATATACATTCACTTAGTTACTATAAGGCAGAGAAAAAGCAACATCCAATTTATTTTAGAAGGGTTACATTTTTCTTCCATTAAAGTCATTAAGACTTAAATCTTCAGTTATTCCAGGGCGATCTCTTCTATTTTAGGAAAGTGAAGAAGTAAAGAAAAATGTATAAAATAAACTCCTGTCAGATGTAAGTTATGTACAAAAGTGGCTTTAAAACTATAAGATGAAATACTGTCAAAATCAAAGGCGGTGTGATACTGCAGGAATATGTCAAAAAGAGAACAGAGTTCCTGCTACATTACTGTGATCTTCACAATTTGCCCCACAGAAATCATTGGACCTTTCTCTCCAGAAAACTCCAGCCATGGAATAATGAATTATCTCTAAGTGTATTTATTTGATGTCGTTTCCCGTGCATTGCTATGACATAGGTTTTTAGCAAAGCACGTCTGCAAAAACAATAACAAGTGTTTTCTCTTTCTGAGGCTTTATTGCTATTTATTATTTTCTGCTGCAGTACATCATCAGACTTAATGTGTATGATTTCTAATTTTGCCTTGGATGAAAATAATTTCTGGTTATTTTACCGACTGCTACAATTATCCCTTCATTTCTTCACTAGTTGCCAGAGAAGTCTGCAATTAGTCATGCCACTCACAGAAACCTTCACCTAATTTCATGGAATGCTCCTTTTGTCTTTTAATTTACTTGGAATGTTGTTTTTCTCCTAGACCTTAAAGATGGGCTTTGCCCTAAGTATTAACAAAAAAAAAAGCTCAGTGATTTTGTAGAATTGCTGTCAAACAAATCCTGTGATATCAATTTCCACTTTTGGGTGACCAAATTTTTCTTCTGATTTTCAAGTTACAAGAGTCAGTGTTCATATGTGAAATGCTGGCCTTGTACAAATCAGTAGAAATTTTGGCATTGCCTTAAACAGAAATATGGGTTTAGCCTGTGTTCTGTATTCATGGCTTTTAAACAGACTGTGATTATCAGATGCAAATAAGTTTTAAGTCACCAGCATAGATATGACACTGTTAATCACCACTCGACTTAAAGTGCAATTTTTCTTCCGTATGGTTTATGTTCACGAGAATATTTTTAACACTTTTTGTCCACCCAAAGAACAAATCATTTATTAGCACATAATCATCTCATTTTGCTTTCTTTCAATGTTTTTCCTAGAAGGATTCCTCTCATGTCTTTATAGTATGTGAAGAATTTTCATTTCCATTACTGTAACTCCACTATGTAGTGTACTCATTCTTGCCTGGTTTTATATAATAAAAAGTTTAGAAAAAGAGACAAACATATAACTTTTAGAATATATAAAATATTATGTATGCCATTTATATTGAAGCCAATGTATGCCATTTATATTGAAGTCAAAACACGCACACTGAAAAAAGACAGTGCTAAGAAAAGATGTGGTTCTATAAAAAAATAGAAAAGTGCCCTGAAAACGTTGAAAAGACCTCAAGAAGACCTTGGCGTTTGAAATCGGGCTTGCAGAAGATAAGCAATCTGCAAATCTGAAAGCAGACACTATAATTAGAAATGCACTGATGACATAGCAAAAAGGTTAAGTGATCCTTGAGCAGTATCCATATAAGATTGCTTCCAAGATTAAATTTAATTACAGTTACTCATATTGCTGGTTTCTTGCTGGAATTGTTATTTCAAATATTAACAGGATTTTTATCACTTTTTCTTCCTACACTTTAAATTATTTTAGACTCTTCTGGGAAGCATCCGTGTCTTTGTCTTATGCAGAAGAAGGATCTCTGCAGAAGGATACTTAATACAATGTTAGGAGCATTAGTCGTGCAGTAGTGCCAAAGAGCCTCTGTGATTGACCTTCATAATAGGCATAATACAAACACAGTAAAACAAAGTACAAGCAATAGAGTAGTGGTAATGAAAACGTTTCTTAATATTCTTTATATTTTCGTATCTCCAGCTATGATGTTCCCACTTTATCTGCCCTTACCCTGGCATATTTTGGGGGCATATATCGTTAGTCTGTATGCTACCTGTCCATGTCTGCACAGTGAAAATCATAAAACAGATGAAGTCAGGTCTTTTAAGGCAATCAATTTTCAGTACAATACATGAATGCTGAGAGAATTCCCAATAACAGTAGATATGGACCAGGAAATACCTGCTTTTTTATTTCATAACACAAATGGGGAAATATGTTGATGTGGAAAAGTTGGTATTTCAATCTGTTGCTCTGGTTCATAATTTTGAAAGATGGGAAAATAAAAAGAAACTGATATTCCAACTTTTAAAATACTGTAATAATAATACATTATCTATACTATATCTAATGATCTGTCTCTTGAAACAATATATATATATTAGCAAGAGAGACAACATAAAAAGTACCACTTGGTTAAATTCTGGTACTCTTAAATATTTTTTTTTCCCCTCTTAGGAGCTTTTAAAAATATCTTTGCCAGTCCAGTTCACAAAGACGAGTGATTTTGTAGTGTCAAGATTGTCTACTACTGCAAGATTATTTTTTTATAGTATTAAAAACTGTTAGTTTTTCACATAATTTTCCTTTTCCTTCTTTCTGCCTCTGGGATAGAGTGACATTGGAATTTATACGCTACGCCAAAATAATGTTGCGTTACATTTTTCTCATTTGCAAAAATGAAAGTCCTCACTGTGCTCTCTTTGAGGTAAACATGTAATTAAACACAGAAGATCAGAAGAATTTGTTCTAGCTGTGGTGATAGTTTGAAATTTATTGGATTTAACCATTGCATATTTTTTTCTATTTCCTATCAAGAGTTCTTTTTGGAGTTGGTGTGCCCATCTAAAAACGCCGATGTCACATCTAATTACTACAATTTCAGTAATTGTGCTCTTTTTGATTCAAGGAGATGTCCTTTGAACTTCCTGGGTTCTAAGAGCATGGATCTATTCAAAATATACACTGGTGGAGAAGACAGAAATAAAATTCGCTATAATGACCCCTAGACCTATAGCAAATACCCAGTCTGCTTGCTTACTAGAGTGAGGTGCCTTTATTTTCCTTGTAAGCTGACAGTTAGAAATAGCTAACGCACTGTCGTAGCCTCATCTATTCTTCCCATCACCTTCTCCCTTGAGGGTTCTTAGTTCCGCTGCCTTGCTTGTCTTCATCTTAATTTTCCATCCTCAGCTAAAAGTGGCTCTTAGCTTTTTTGCAGAATTGGCTGCATGCAAAAAAAGGCATTAATGAAACGCTCTAGTGATTTAAACCGCATGCAGCACTTGCGTAGCTTTGTGGAATAATTTAAAGCCTCCTCGCAATATGTTTTGTCAGTGACTGAGCTAATGACCAGTTCACCCCATATGTACTTCAAGGGACACCCAGAATGCTGATCTCGGGGAAATTACATTTTCTGATTCAAATGCCACACAGCCCTTATCTCGGTTCTGGTTTGGCCTTGCTGACCCCTGGAAGAGCTGCAGAGCCAGGTGCTCAGTTGGTAGCTAACGACAAACTAGGTGTAACTGTTATTGCGCTCTTAGTTTGCAAGAATAAAATGAGCGCTCCTTTTCGCCTATATACCAGCTCTATTTTGTCATGAAAAATAGCTCCATGGTAACATAACCGCTTATACCATTCGTGTATCTTCTCTGATGTGTAGATCATAATTAACAATAGTTGAGGAAGTTATATTAAGCAATATAAACCCGTCCTTCAATCGAGGCTTCTCAACAGAGTAGCAAAAATGGAAACCTAATCTCAGATATTGCAGATTTTAAACAGGCACATATATCAAAAATACACAGTTGTCTAAAATTAGAAAGAGAGTGACTGTAGCACTGAGCTGCATTTTAAGATGGTTTGAGTAATATTTCTGAGCAGTATAACCCATCTTCAGTCCTAAAATTCCCATCACTGATATGCAGGAATTATTTCATTCTTTGGTTGCACTTTAGGAGAATTGATTATAAGTAGAGTTTACTGAGGTTCAGTTTACTTCTAGAGGATGTAATGAAAACGCTGAAGTAATTTACTATCGTAAAATTTGACACTCTGTCTGATTTAAAATAAAATTTAAAAATTTTTAGAAAAGGTGTCTGACCACATACCCAAACAACCTACAGTGATCATTGAGCAGCTCCATCTGGCAGCTTGTTGTTACATCTAGATCCCTACTAAGAAGGTTGTCTGGGTAAGTTGGTCCCAGGTATAAACACATAACATGCATGCAGTATGTAATTATATGCATATGAAATGCAGTTATGCCAGCTCTTATTACAGCAATTCTCCAAATTGCCGTAATACCTCTTAGCAGTAGCACAATTACGTCTACGCGATGGCTTCTGCCAGTGAGGAGATGTCAGGGGAAAATACTTGTGAGTGAGCTGGTGAGAGCAGTATGAGCTGTTGGTGCAAACCCAGCCCGGGAGGTCTGCGGATGGGTCAGTGCTTTGTTGTGGAGCGCAGCGCGGAGGTGCGGCTGCGGGCAGGGCTGTGGCTGGATGGGGTGCCACGCTGCACAGGCACAGCACCCACCTCACCTGGGCTGACACAAACAGGGTGGGGAAGCGGGCTGCATTGTAGCAGAAAATCCTCAGTAAAACTAACTGCGTTTTAGAATTCTGCTGTAAAACTAGCTGCTTTTCTACAAGTGCCTATAACTGCTGCAGTTTTGCTGGTTTTGAAGCCCAAGTATGTCTTCTGCCCCTTCTTCTGTATGGCTGTGCTTGTAGACGTGCTGAGTGAGGTGGTAGGTACCCACGGCTTAGGAAGTTTAACAGACGCCTGCACAGGAGACTGCTTTCTGGGTAACTGGTTTGGGTTTGACGCCTTAGGTTATGTGTGACAAAAAGAGAACACGATCCAGGTGGGGTTTTGGGGGCAGGGATGAGAAGAATACCTGGCATGTGTATAGAGTAACATAAGGAGGAAAACATTTAAACTTTGAATAAAGAAGCTGCCTGAAAGCAGCTTTATAACAGTTATTTCCTTAAAGGTAACAACTGACAGCCTCGTTTTATTATTTTCTACTAAGCGCATGGGAAAATATACCTCAATGTTAAAAGTTCAGTCTCACTGTTATTCAACTAACTAGTGCCTTTACTTCATGTATGATCCTTTTGATAAGCTCCATCAGAGGAATCAGAATAATTGCATGATATGCCTAGGCCTTTCTGAAAAATTCACAGCAATTGGATCAGGAAATTATATCTAGTTTAGGGATATTAGATAGCCTGTTACTGCTGCTTTCACTCTGTAGCATTAGTAGGACTCGCTTATTTATTTCTTTTCTCCCCTTTAGCCCGAAACAACAGGCAAAAATGGCAGAGTACTGCAGATTAATATTTGGAGATGCATTGCTTATGGATCCATTGGAAAAATACCCGGTAATATGGTTTAGTATTTATCAGATCACAAATATCTGTGTGAATTTCCGTTGAAGTGTTTCAGTCCTGTGTCATTCTTCACATTTGGCCTTTCAAAACAGAGTCTAAAGGCGGGGGTTAAACAACGTGAGCTGTTGGTGATTTAAGCATATAATTTCTGATGCAGAGATTGTTCTGATATGGTGAATTGTAATCTTCTAAATGCAATTGATTCTCATGGCTGCCATTTTATAACGTAGGCTTTCATATTTGAACTAATACTTATTTCAGTTATTACTGTAGACATTTCATAAAGCATTTTTCTTTTCTTCTTAAGCGCCCTCAGTAGCCCTGTTTCATTTAATATTGAGGTTACCTCTTGTGCAAAATACATTTCATTTGAACAGGGCTTATAGAGGTTACAAAATTATCTTGCACCATGCAGGCCCTAAGAAAATGCCATAAGCTCATTTCTTTTGTTATTGTAACAAATTTCTCTTCCTTTTTCTGCAAGCTTGAACCTGGGGTTCCTCTTCCAAGCCCTATGGATTTAATGTACAAAATTTTGGTTAAGAATAAAAAAAAGTCACATAAGTCTGCAGATGGAAGTGCGAAAAAGAAGCTCTCGGAGCAAGCTTCCAACACGTGCAGTGACACATCGAGTATGTTTGAACCTTCGTCCCCCGGTGCAGGTATGAATTGAATCTACAAATATATTTCTCCCTAAACCACAAATGCTTAATTACAGCTATAATTCAATGCATTTACATTGCTCTAGCAAGGTAAAGGTACTCCAGCGTGGGTCTTACTCAGCATGAAACAATGCTGTGTCTTTGATCCATGAGTCTGTGAAGGCTCACAGCTGAGGAATCACTTCTGGAGTTACCTACAGCTCAAGAGATGTGTACTAACATTTGTCTGCACTGCTTAGAAAGTAGAGTGAGCTGCCAGCTCCTCTGCCCTTGGGTCCCTTTTCTGTTTGCCCGAGCCCAATACCAAATATAAATGTTTTCTTTTTTCTGCTGCCTCTGAGATGTGCCTACCATTTTCAGACTTAACCCATTGCACAGGAGAACCACAGTGGTTCTGCAGTGTCTTCAGATTTAGAGTAACTGCTAGTGAGATACCTGTTCCTCAGGCAGGCTAGGGTCAAGCCGCTGTTGTCTTGCATTAGTTGGGAACACATTACAGACCTCTGTGCAAAGTTATATAAGATGTTCTTCTGTTCCAGAGACGAAAACAGGAAAAAATAATACTGCAAACAAATATTTGTTACCATCAGAAATTACGGGGAATGTAGCCAATGGAAAGCAGTGTATTACATTTAACTTGTTCATCATTTAGGGCAGGTTTAGATTAGATGTTAGGAAGCATTTTTTCACTGAAAGGGTTATTAAACATTGGAATAAGCTGCCCAGAGAGGTGGTGGATTCACCATCCCTGGAGGTGTTTAAGAAAAGGGTAGATGAGCTGCTTAGGGACATGGTTTAGGAGTGGTGGTGTTTTTATCAGGGTAGGTTAATGGTTGGACTTGATGATCTTAAAGGTCCCTTCCAACCTCACTGATTCTATGATTCTATGATTCTATGATTCTATTATTAGCAGAATTTTTAAAATCAGAAATGAAATAGAAAAGTTACTATAATTTAATGCATGTATTCTGGCCCTGCCTATGGGATGCATATATTCTGGTAATGCCTATGGGATCTTCAGGGGACCATTGTGAGTGTTGGTATGCAAAAATTAGTAAAAGATGGTCCTTGTCCTGAAGAGCTGAAAACCTCAGTAGAATAAGCAAAGACAAGTACAGAGAAAAAGATAAAATAAGGATTTGCTGTAAACCACAGGAGCAGATTAGCAGCAGGACAAACAACAAAATGTCTATATTCTGATTGCCAACCCAGTGTCTGTTCCCTGCGTTAGGATTTCTTCTTTCTATTAAGGCTGAAATTTTGGATTGCTAAAAGCATAGATATTTGTGCCACAGTAGTAGAATACTTATAGAGAAAATTGAAGGCTCTCCTGGAAAAGAAGTTCATTACCTTTTGCCATTAAAAAACTTCTTTTCATTGTTTGTAATTTTTTCCAAACTGATTAACTGAGCTGAAAATTTTCATGCTGGCAGTTTGCCTCAAGCTGAATTAAAAAAAAAAAATCCTGCTGTATTTGTGGATAACATTGTTTATCCTATTAGAAGCAAAGAAAGAGTTTTCAACTATTGTTGAAGAAACTTTAAAAAGGGCATGCTTTGGAGTAGGGCTTGGATTTCAAAGGAAGATTCATCCTGGTGTCAGGAATGATTTAATGCTGTTTTCTTTATTTGCTTTAGACAAATCCCAAGCAACAAAAAAATAAGTGTGCGTATGCCAACTGACTCCTTTTCAACACTTGAAATCAGCCCTGGGTTCCTAACTCTACATTTTTGTTACCAGCAAGCAAAGTGACAAAGTACATGTCTTTTCCTATATGTTTTCTTCTGAGTGCCTGATCTGCATAGAGGGTAACAGCTTTGTCTTTTAGGAGCCTCTCTATGAGCTTTTATAAGAAAAGACCTGGACTGTGAATCTAGATGTTGATGATGATGCATGGCAGTGGGGTTAGTCCCATAATAGGGTGTGTAATTTTACAAATTAACTGTGAATATTATGTCTGTATTACCTATGTAACAATCTCTGTTAACTGTAGATTCTGATGATGAACACTGAAAAGTTAGAAACTGCTAGAATTAAGTTGTGGTGTAAAATTGGTGTGGTTCATCTATGACTGCCAAAATATATCACTTGTAATCCTACTGTCAGCCATTGTTTCTCCTTAAGGACCTATGGCTCTTTTGGAGAATGCAGTTAGTCAATATTTTTTCTCTCCTGTCATTTTATACTTGATCCTAGATCTAGCATCCGCATCTTGCAGTGAATTTCTGTGGGGGTATCCAGGCTGCATATGAGCACTCGACAAACAGCAGTGAATTTATCCGAACAATGCCTGTGGGAAGTGAAATACTATTAGGCCAATTTTATCTAAGGACAACCAAGTCTGAGAGAGCTTAAGAACAGTTTAGGGGTGACTGACAAGGAACATCCAGTATCTGATTTTTCAAGAACACTTTGAATTTTTAAGTATTCCAAGCACAGCTCCAGAGATTTCAGCTACAGCTTACAGCATCGAGCATGCAGCATTTCTGTAAATCAGATACCAGATCCCTGCCCGTGAACATTTAAAAAAAATAATTGTTCACCATTTTATAAGACCGCTATGGCAAGACCCAGTGAAGAGCGTGGTTCCGTGGGGCAGTGCTCAACGGTCACTGTGACACACTTCTTTTCACTGTCTCGTTCCTTATGTGCGTCTCAGTATCTGCAATGTGTGATGCTGGAGCACTGCGAGCGCTGTGCTCCTCTATACCCAGTACTGATTTCTTTCTGGAGCATGAGAAGAGTAATGCAATTAAAGATTTACTAACGGAAGCCTAATCCTAAACATTTCTTAATAGGAAGTGTTTCAATTCTCTAACCTTAATATAATCTTTATATTTAGCAAGTTGGGTGTATTATTCAAATAAGTCTATTGTATTGTATAGCTCCTGTCAGAATTATTGCTGATCTCCAGGAGAAAGTTGTGCTGATTTAGCCTTCCTGAAATTTTAAATAAGTTTTTTCACAGCAGTGCAAAAAATACGGAGATTTGTACTTCAGTTGATAGCAGGCTTCACTGTGTCTTACACTGCTTGAGGTCAGATTTAAATCCAAACAAACCACTTTTTTGATATGTTTATAAGCATACCATATGAAAGCTGGGTGGTGGTGATATAATAGCAGTAATTAAAAAAGCAATTCTGAAACGAGCTTTGTGGAATGGCTGGCAAGATGTTAATGAAACGGATATAAAAAGTGACTTCAATAGAGTATAATATCTGTCAGTGGAAAAAACTTTCCCTAAAGGTACAGCAAAGCTGGCAAGGCAGCAAAAGAATTTCTGAGATAGCACTTGTGAGATAGGTTGTCATTTTGGTAAACAAGCGTCTTAGACCTGGCTGTTTTAGCACAGTGAATGGAAGTAAATAAGCAAGATTTTTCAAGTTAGATTACACTGCAAAAAGAACAGTGGCATTTCTGCAGGTACATACATTGTACCGAAAGTAGGCCTATACTGAGAATAACCAAAACTTGCTAATTGAACAGTATTTACATTTTCAATTGTTAATTTCTCACTGATAGGATGACATTTTTGCAGCATAGTGGGTGCTGCAAGGAAAGAGTCACAGGAAGACAGAGAGACAGGGTAGAATTGGTTCTATTGTTTCATGATGACTAAATAGAAAACTGGATAAAAAGTTCTCGGCACAGTGTGTGTAAATGCATTGGTACATTGCTGCTGCATGCCAGCTGAGGCCATGGCCCACTGTTACAAAGTAAAATATTTTAGCAAACTAAGTTCATTTTTTCCTTTCTAAAAATCGTCAAGTGCTGATGTACAGCCTGTGGAAAAAACCAAAGGGGATTTACCCCTCCAAGATGCTGGTAGCTGCCTAAACGTTACAGAGCTAACAAGCTGCAACACCAAGTACCACATTTATAATCCATTCTAGCTGTTATTTTAAAGGGGTCTGAGAAAGCAGATTATCAAATTCCTCTGATTTTCAAGCAATGTATAACCTTTCATTTTATTAGGCTCTCAATATCCGTTACGCTGCTCAGGCATGGTGAGAACGGATAATGTTTAGCACTCTGCTTCCGCAACCCTTGGTAATAGGGATTTGGCTTGTCATTCCCAGCTCTCCTCTTCTAATCATCTTCCATTCAGTATTAGTGTTGAACCCTGCTACCCATCAGTTGGGATTCAGCCTCCTTTGTCCACTTGTTACTTTGTCCAATGAGCATTTTTATGCCTTCCCCACTCTGCCCCACTCACTAGGGACAGCTCCTTGGAAACATCCTTGATACTGCCCCGTTACTCCACTGAGAAGTTTCCTGAGCCCTTCTGCCTATGAGCAGTTGACAGTATCTGCGTTATAATTTAATTATTGTGATCGGGAGCAACATCTTTTTATTTCTTGATGTTCTTCTGTCTGCCTCTTTCCATGGGCAAGCTCTTGACTCATACTTGGAGGGCAAGCCCTTGGAGCAGGGATCTCTATTTTTACTGTAGTTATATGCTACATAGCATGGAGAGGTCTTGGCCTGGGTTTGTAGTCCTGTCTAAATGCAAGTAGTAATTATGCCATTAGGGCCAGTTGTCCCTTAGACAAGCTCACATGTACATACTGGACTTGACCTGCAGCAGAGCTGCATATGGCAGCCCACATGCATTTATGATACGTAGTGAGTGTGCCCTCCTGGGAAGGGATAGGGATGATGTCATGGGGCTGATCCCACCACCACTGGGGGAGGGTGAGGACGAAGGTGTCTGCGGCACACAGACATCTCCTCAGCCTGGCCAAGGCCTCCTGTGACTTTATGTCCCAGCAGTGTAATAGGAAAAGAAGGTTGAGTTTGAGCGCAGGACCATGACACTGGGTGAAAGGCAGTGCAGATGGAGTCACACTTTCTAAAACACTTACTAATTTTCATTCTGTGTTTGCAGTCCTGTGTATTATTTTTCCCGGTTTTGCTGTCTGATGCAGAACTTGAAAATGGGATCGGATGTCCTTGGGAGTTTTCCTGTTAAATATTTTTAAATAAATGAATAACGTATTGCATACTTTCCTCCCTGGACACTTCTAGCAAGAACAAACTGTCATTTACCTGGTATCTCAGCAGTACGAGTTGGCTGAGGTCTGCCATGTCTCCCATTTTGTGGACTACGCAAAGTGTTTTTTTTGCCAGTCTGGTTAAATCAATTGAGAGCTTCCCATCCAAAGGCTGTCACTGCAAATCCTGTGAGAGCTCGGCTGGCTCTTTGCAATGTGTTGAGGTTCCCTGAGCCATCCCTTGAGCCTGTTGAGCAATCGTGTTATTTTCTTGAATGAAATGTTCAGGAAGAAATGTGTTCATGAATAAAAGCCTGACATTTCAACATCTGCATCTGGAAGGAAATGCAGCCTGGGTAGTCATCATTTGGTTGTGAAAGGAACACTCATTATTTAAATCATGTGCTGTCCATGTTCAGAAGGGGCCCACTGGGCATGATTCGAGGCCTGCTGGAACAAAGGGGAGTTTCTTTATTGACTCGGTGGGCTTTGGATTACACCCTAAATTGAGAGGAGGAACCGAGACTGAATTACTGTTCTCTGGAGTGTTTGGGAATGCTGCACAGTGGTTAGATTTTTGTACTGCCAAAATGAAATTGCCACTGCTGAAGAAAGCTGAAAGGTTTGTAGAATGAATCTTTAGAGAGAGTTGTCTGTCTTACAGGTGTGGATAGGTGACTGCAGTGTAAGTTAAACCTTCTTTTTCAGAGTCTTCTTAAGATGCGCAATGTATACTTTATGACAGCCAGACCCACAAGAGGAGTTACTAAAGAGAAAGATAAGCCTGATGTTCCTCAGTGGTTTAATTTCTGGTGCAACCAAATCAAAACATTTTGGAGGCGAGGAGAGGCATTCGCTAATTAACAATAAAGAATCTGTTTCTTGCCCATAGGAATTTGATGAGTACACCGCAATTGGGAGCAAGGCATAAAATGTGTTTTATTTGGTCCCATTTACTCCATCACTACTTTTTCAGGGAAAGGACGAGCCTTATGCATCTTCTTCATATTATTTGATTTGCACTGCCCTCAGCCGGTGCATCTGAGCTATGCCACCAGAATCCTAGCAGTATGGCACACCAAAGCAGTCTCTGAAGGGAACTGAAGTCAAACTATTGCAATTAGGCTCCTGTGCAGGATGCTCACAGCTATGCCACCTCAGTACACTGCGATACGTTCAGAACAGATGGACTTTGCTGAACCAGGCTTGCTACCACAGCACATGAGAATCTCATGAGTTTTCATCCATGGTTTCTTCACCTCATGCATGCTGTTACGTGTGAGCTTCCTGGAGCAGGTAAAGGCATTCACTGAAGGTTGTGCAGGGATCCTGCAACAGAGAGGGAGTTTGAACTCAAATCTCCTAAACCCCAGGGCTGTGCTGCAAGAGTGGGAACATCTCTTCAGAGTAGTTTGTGATACTATACCCACACACTGTGCACACTACACACACCACAAATGCTCTTTTCTCAGTGCTGATAAGTACCCCATGATTTGCAAACACTGAGCATCCAGCAGCTGCAAAGGAAGAGCTTTAGTTTGTTTGGACAATAAGAACTTATCAGTGCTGAGGATGGATGAATCCCTCGAGACAGTGTATTTGATTTGTGCTGTGAGAAAAAGCACATGTATAATGTAGTCTTCTTTAAGCAGTGGTATTTCCACATCTTTCTTGAATTTACCACTGGTGTTTATAACTATTGCTTATTATCTTCTGCTTAAAACTTTTCAGGAGAAGCAGAGATTGAGAGCGATGATGATGATGACTATGATGATGACTGTAAAAAGTCGTCGATGGATGAAGTAAGGGTGTAGATATGTTTTATGGTGACGGGTTGGTTCCAGCAGTTGTGGGTTGGCTTGTGTTACTAGGAGTGGGACTACCATCTAGTGGACAAAGGGAGGCAGAGCACTGGGAAACGTTTGTTAATCGGTTTGGAAACCCCTCTGCTTTGTTTATTTATATTTTCATTTACTGAAGAATAAGAATTAATAGCACCACAGCTGGTCTGTTTTAGACAACTGCTTGTGGTGTATTTAGCGTTGTTGGAGAAAAACTTGACATCAAAACCTCAGAGCTATATTTATCATTTATTCAACAGTACTGATAAATGTGCTCAGCACCATGCGGGTGTAAAGGTAATGCTGTCCCTTCCCTAGGAGCCACGTAAAAAGAATGAATACAGCAGCAGTTTAATTAAACATTTAAATTTTATAGCAAATTTTCTTCTTTCCCCGTGTGAGGCACTGACCTCACTAAGCCAGGATCAGTGAAAGATCTCATGGTTGATAGAAAACTGGGCTTTGGTATTTGTGGCATCTGATGGCATCATGGACAGATCAAAACTGCAGCATTTTCCCTTTTCTGCCCCAGGGTACTGCTGGAAGTGAGGCTATGGCCACGGAAGAGATGTCCAACCTGGTGAACTACATTCAGCCTGTGAAGTTTGAGTCATTCGAAGTATCAAAAAGTAAGTAAGCTAAGCGTAAGCAACATCTTGTACTGGAAATTACCTGACAAGTGTTTTGAAGAAAGTTCTGGAGAAATGCTGCTTGTCTTCTTCTCAGTTAGATAGATACAGGCACACGGACAGAAAATGTTCTGTTGGTATCCAGCCAAATAAATCCGTATTTATTTTGAAACGTGCGTTAGTCTAAATATCAAAATTCATCAACAGTAAACATGCTGCCATTTCAAAAACGTTTTTGAAAATGTTATATTGTATTTGTTGTCCATGATTGAAGAGTAACTTAAGCAGTTTGAGAAAGGTGGTCATAAATATTCATTTGGATTGGGCAAGTGCTTTATAGTTTGTCTCAGCTACTTTTATAGAGCGTTCAGTGTAAGCAAAGTCTGCCCTTCCCCATATGCAAATTCACTCATTCCTAACTCTGTGTATTGTATAGAAAAGGCCATAATTTCATCCCCCGCTGGCTTTTACAGAAGATGCCTTGCTAGAAGTGCACTCAGTGGCATCCTCAATAAACACTGCAGCATCTTTTCCTTTCTTGGTGCAGAACCCCCTACTGTTTGCCTGCCCTTTTTCACTTTGTTTTGACAGGTTGCAATATGCTCTTGAAGCTTTTTAGTTAAAGAAGTATATAGCATTTTAATTTATTATGGATTTATGGAGGCCTTGGCAGAGGACAGGTAATTGGTGCCTAAGTCCATCTCTGTATACAAGATTTTGCATTTACTCATCATGAATAATAAACATATAATAAATTATCTACTAATTCATTTATATGTGGGTATTTATACAGACATACACACAAGCATTCACAGAGTCATGCAGAGAGCTATGCTTGTTCCCTCTAGTTGTGTCCCTTTGGACATTTATAATCTCCTCTAACTCTAATGAGAATTACAAGAACACAGTGGGAAGGAGATATTCCTTCTGGAAAGGAAGCCATGTGAATCCTAGCAAGACAAGTTATTGCAGCTGTTACAAAATTGCGTTGTGTAGATTTCTTCTGTTCACATGCCTGTGCCTTTCTAAGTTCTGTCTTTTGTAAAGAACTGCTGATGTCCAGACTTTTTATCCTAAGTCTTGATGTGATCTTTGATTAATCATACTGTTTCTGTGAACTCATAACATTAAGGAATTAATATTTCTGGTGTTTGTGTTGAAAAAAATTAATCATTATGTGGTAAATGTGGCCAGTTCATTAAAGCAGTGCCCTTACGTAGTAAATGTTGCTAGCTAGTTAAAGCAGTGGACACTATAGCATGACTTGTGGGTTCTGGTCTGTGTCGTGGCCTGGACTCACTGCCGAACCTTCATTAAATTCAACAAAGATGAGCTGAATAAAGGAGTTAGATAAGGATTGCTTTTTAATTTGCTCCCTATCCAGTTGTTGCCCAGATTTTATTTTTGTTCACCTGACTTCATTTCTAAAAGTGTAGGGCTCCATACTTGTCTCTTGTACAGTTTTGTCATTTGGATGTTACAGCATTTTTGTAAATTAATGTTTTCTAATTCAGAATTTGTTTTGATTTGTGATCCTGGCCTCCATGGTGGTAACAGTACCTCACTGCTTCTGTCATTCGCACATTTTAGAAGTTCGTTCTCTGGTCTTGCATCCAATTCGTTAACAGAAATATTAAATAGCACTGGATTTGTAACAGTCCCCTGATTGCCCTCAGTAGGTATGTTCTCTCTTTGACAGCAAGTAGCTGTAACTGTATTTTTTCAAATTTTTTAGGCAGTTTTTCAACAAGTTTTTTGCAAACTCCAGAGTGACTTCCTTCTAATAAGACAGAGCAGCATAATGTGTCAAAAGAGAGAAATGTGTCTCCTGCACAGTCTTTTCTTCAAAGGGCAGGTTTCTTAATCCTCTCCAGATACTACAAGGAAGTAATTGTTCTTATTTTAATTAGGAGTTTGATTAAGCCCTGGACATTTAGTAACCGAGTCATTTAACAGCTACCAGTTCTGGTTTCCTACAGATGCTCTACTTTAAGATAAGGCTGAGAGATACAGTATATTCTGACAACATATTATAGCACCTATATTCTAAATAGAATAAAGCCACTATATATGTATGTTGCTAGTGCTATCCCATTAGTAAGGGGAAAGGATGTAGTAAGAATAATCTCAGTGCTTTTATAAGGAGCTGAGATGGAGGTGAGGTGGCTGGAACAGAGTCTGGAGAAAGAGAGGATATTGCTTGTTGAAAAGGAAGAGAAGTGGTAAGAGAGCAGCCTCTACGGAATGGCAGGAGTCTTTCGCTGTTAGGAGATAATAGCTATGAATAATGGCAGTAGCATGATGGTTGCTAATTAGAAATAGGGACCACAACAAAGTCTGAGTCCCAGCTTTTTTAGAGGGAGAGAATCACTTTTGGAACACCATGGTCATCCTATGACTTTTTCACCATACGCTGCGAATAGTTTGTAGTTTGCAGGCTGGCAGCACATTTTCCTCTCACGTTGGCCGAAACGATCTAGCTCCTCGCTTCCTTGGATCCACTGCTTCCTTTTTGGCTTCCTGTAAGGAAAGTGCCCACCTGTTTCTGTCCTGCTCCTCTCTGCAAGACAAGTACTTTTGTTCAGTTTTATCCCTCTCCTGTGGCTTCGCAGTTTGACTTCAAGGAGCCAGCCAGGCTGGCAGGGCAAGCCTTTTCTCTGCCTTATTGTTTGCTTTCAATAAAGTAGTGAGGCTGGAGAGTTCATGTTTCTATACAGGCACTGTTTCCCTCATTTTTAAAGAGAGCAGTGCTGAGATATCTAATGGGTATGACCTCCCAGCGCTGTGGCCCCTTCCAGGCAATCTACACAGCTGATTGTGATGAAATGGGCAGCAATCCTTACCTTCTGTCAAAATGTGTAAAGGAAAAAATGCTGAAGCTAGAAGGGTCTTGACTTAGGCTCTCTGCTGCAGCGTGTCACACGGGTACCTTGAAAGGCTGCACACATGTCAGGCAAAGGTGAGTAACAAATGTTACACAAATTAATGTTTAGTTCCACTGAGTTACAAGCTTAGGAGGAGTTTTTCACTACTATTAGGTCCGAAAGTCTGACCAAATTAAAGAGGTCATAGAAGCTCCATATCAGTCCAGGGTTAGGTCTAAAGACCTGCTGGGACACCGGAATGTACCTTCAGGCTTGATTAGATAGCAGTGTTTTCACGACTGTTTGAGACAGATGTGACCTTACTCTGACATACTGAAGATAACGAGAACTGCTGTAGGCACAGCTAGCGCACTGCTTAATTTAATCTGATACGGACATTAGTTATTATAGCTTCACATTGGCTCAAAGCCCTTGCATCTGCCTGCAAAGACAATCAAGAGATCCAGCAGGACCCTGTGTTCCCCACAAAAGCTGCTTCAATACCTCTTCATCACACCTGTGAGCTTTGGGCTCTACCTCTCAAATATATCAACATGGTATTTTGCAAGCAAACATGAGAGACCTCTGCTTGTGCACTGGGTTTCTGTTGCCTGCAGCTGGAACAGCAGCAATCTTAGACAGTACTGGTGCCCTTAATTTGGGCAATGCTAATGTGAGTTCAGCCGGAGCTCTTGAGCATGTGCAGGGCGAGCTTACTGCTGTCAGCGAATGATTGTGCATGTAAATTCTTTGAGATCAGGGTGAAATGAGCTGGTGAACAGTAGATGGGATAAGGGGACTGAGACTAAACCAGTTGTTTGCAGCTCATGCATCGCATATGATTTCATGCTCTAACGTGTCGCTGTTTTTATTTCCCCTTTAAACTTTCAGAACGCAACAAAAGTTTTGAAATGTCTTCCTTTGTGGAAACCAAAGGGCTTGAGCAACTTACGAAGTCTCCTGTGGAATTTGTGGAGTATCCTTGACTTTCAGAAAGCTGCTTTCTTAGCCTTTCTATATCTGAGATCTGTTACAGGGCTTTATTGAAATTTGGAGACAGGAGCTGGGGAAATAGGGAAGCCAAATGAAATTTGTAGATTTGACTGTCTTCCTAGATGAGTTAATTGGCCTGGGCTCTGATGAGCTAATTTAAAAGCTGGCATGAGTCCTTGTGCTGTGGGCTAGGACTAGAGGGAATAGGCATAAACTATATATTGAAGACCTGATACGCGTTGTTAAATTTATCATCCTATATGAGGTGGTATGAGTTATGGTGAGCAAATTATCAAAGTGTGGCTGACTTGGTTTTTTGCGACATCATACAAGAGAGCTTGCTTTCCCATCATACCTCTAGTTCTAAGAGCACTGAGCTGTTTTATTGCCAAGCAAATTTTTTTTTTTTTAGTTCTTTTTATAACTTTTAAAGAGCATTTAAAGTTCTTTTTATAACTTTTAAGGAGCATTTCTCTTTAGACCTTTTGATGTTTCTCAATGTCTCTCGTCATGCCTGCACATAAGAATGAATGGTCAAGATAAAATAGTGTCTTAAGGAAGATTAATGGAAAGCTATTTCCACACATAACCTGCAGCATGTTCTCATCTCTGAGATTTGTAGACTCAACTATAAGAAGTGCACACTCAACATTTCTGTCTGTATGTAAAGGCCAATTCTAATGCTTAGTCCAGAAGAGCACTTACTTTTTAACTGAGCACCTCTTCCCCCACCAGAGGAAGATTTGCTGTTTACAACTATTTGGCCTCTATAAATGCAATCTTAGGAAAATCCCAAATTAGTAACCATAATGATAAATGGAATTTCGTGAATGCTATCTTTTTAATGCATGTGTCTGTGCTATTTCCTTGCTTATTCTGAGTACTCTGTACAGGAACAAACAGCACCTTTAATTACCCATATTTATCATACCTCCTACAAAATTGTGGATGTCTGAAAGCATTGTGGTTGCAGAAATCCAATAAGAAACCCACTGCCATTCTGTAAAGATCACCTGCATTTAAATATTGAGTTGTACCTGTCTGCAAAGTGATTTTTGTAACACGTACTGTATCTTAACGACTCACTGTTTAGATATAACAAAATGCAGCTAAGCCGAATTTACCCAAAGGGAACACGTGTAGATTCATCAAACTACATGCCGCAAGTCTTTTGGAATGCCGGCTGCCAAATGGTTGCTCTTAACTTCCAAACTGTAGGTAAGTTATGCTGGTCTCTGGATTTTGTAAGCTATACCTTTCCACTTTTCTGATACAGTTTCTGATTCGTAGGTAAGAAAGGCTCTATGCATCAAAAGATGTCTAGTGATTGGATGATACTACAGAGCTGTTAATTAACATTTTTAACACAGTTTATTTTTTTTAAATTAGGAATATTCATAATTACCATGCTGTAGCTAGTATGATACACATACTTATGCCTTCCATATTGTCATCATTTGTAAGTGGTTATACTTGAGCAGCATTTCAGATCTGACGGGGATTTTTTTCCTGTGTCTTCCAAAATGTCAGTATATCGAGACATAAGGGACTTGGACAGCAAATTCCACTTTAAAAGTGACTGTTTAAGAAACAATGACATTTGGGCTTCTAGATGCACAAGTCACTTTTGAAATAGAATGTGTTGTCTTCCAAGTCTATGTCTGTTCTGAGACCTACAGATATTTCCATCTACTGCATCCCAGGACGTATCCTGGCCATGTTCTGCTTCTGGGCACATGGTATCATTGTATCATTCCCTTTTTCCTTTCCATTTGTGCCCATATGTACAGCGCCTTTCCATGGAAGGCAAAACCCTACACGGGCTGGGAGTCTGCAGAGTAGTGAGAGCCTCTTTGGGCCAGTTTCAACCAAGTATCCAGCACCCCGTTTCTGATGTTAGGAGGTCTTAGAAGCATAAGTACTCTGCTGGGTCAGGTACAACACTGAGGGACTCAAAACCTAAGTATCGAGGTTTCTTTTAAAATGTGAAAATGTTATCTATTGAGTAGTCTCCGTAAGATGTCTTACAAATATCTTTTTCTTGTCAAAAGAATCCAAGAGAGTGGCTGTGATCACGTCTGAAAACTCGTTTAACAAGCGACAGTGTGCCATAAATAGCTGTTTACATTACAGTCACTTTGAAATTACAGTAATTAGTATTATTTTATCATTTTTTTAAATTGTTATCTAACCAGAACATTATTCTTATTGATATTTTTAACACCTAGATTTGTCTATGCAAATAAACATGGGAATGTATGAGTACAACGGTAAAAGCGGATACAGGTTAAAGCCAGAATTCATGAGAAGACCAGACAAACACTTTGATCCATTTACTGAAAGTATAGTGGATGGAATAGTAGCTAACACCTTGTCTGTCAAGGTACGTACACAGCTGGTGAAAATGCTCTCATGACAACGTCAGAGCATGGATGTACAGTGGCCTAGCAAATGACCATACTGAGTAAAGACAGTAAAATGCATTTCATTTAATGGAGTGATGTTTCATTTTTAAATTGTAGAGGACCTTCTGCCTCACATTTCATATTGTAGGATAAATGGTTTTTTGTTGTATATATTTTTTTCCATAGAAGTAACTGGGAAGTGAATGGATTTAAGAGTAGTTTGGCTGTGGTTTTAGTAACAAAGAGCTGAATTTTAAAACACAGTTATGAAGTGGTAGGTTGCACTGGTATAGCTAGAACAGTACACTGTTAAGCATAAACAATTTTTCTGGTTCCCTGTAAGTTCTCCAGCAGAACTGTGCATCTGTAAATGTCAGCTGCAATTCATTGCCAACTTGGTTTTCTTTGCTCCTTTTTAAGGACCTCTAATGAAGTTCAAGGACTGCCAGGAATCTGCAAATTGAAAACTACTTGTACGAATGCTTAGAGGGATAGATTGCATTGGCTATGACAGGATCACAAATTTATACTTGGTATATCTCTAGTTATAAAAACATAAACTTTCTGAAATCCTGTTATTCCTTTAATGGACTTCCCCATTAGAACAGCGTCTGTATTATAGAATCCACCTGCAAAATAGCCTCCTGTTTTCATTGAGAGAGAACAAGTATTTCCTGTCAGGCTGCAGACACGAGCAGAGCAGTGCTGGGAGGGATATGAATAAAGTAATAACCTGATGACACGCGTGGTTAAAAAAGATGATTATGTGGGAATGACGTTTTGTGGTGACCCGTAATCATGGAACCTTTCGGTTCCTCCTGTGGGCTCAGAGGCACTTTCTTCTGCAATTTTTGTAAATGGAGATGGAAGTTATCCAATAGCTATTAGGAGATGCAGAGTGTTGTTAACAGGAATGAGCATCCAGGAGTCATGAGACAGCTGTCAGAAGTCTGCCTGTGAGGACTCTGCTGGTTACAGTGTCAGTGCCCGTACACGATACAGCTGAGAATGGATTAAGATTTGCTTTAGGCAAACCTGAATTTGTTAAGGTACAGTGACACTGCTACATATTCCTGTGCCTCTTCCATTTTCTGAAATAATTGCAGAGCTTTCTTTAACTTTTTAAAGCTGTCGGTTGTGTTTCCTGTTAAAAATAAAAACTAGAAAAGACAGCTATTTTATAACTGTTCTCTTTTCGCAGTGAAGCTCCTTATCCTCTGTGAAGAACCTTCATTAGAATACCAGCTTTTTAGCTTGTTTTCTCCTTCACAGTTAAAAGCATATGTAGTTTCTCTTTTCTTTTAGCGTTTTTTTGAACCTGTTGTTGAAACTGGGTAGAATTGAGAGTTCTCAAAGATACTGTGTTGCAGAAAGAGGCAGCCAGATTGAGGAATGAGATCCAAATGAGTATTCCTGCTGAGGGAAAGGCAGCAGCATGATCTCAGCCACATTATCGCTCATAGGGGAATTCAGGACCACAGGGTCACAGGAAATAAGACCTCATAAGTTGTTTTTCTGTGTCTGCAATACTAAACAGTGTGGGGGGTGGTGGTTTTTTGTGTGTTTGGTTTTATTTTAAATGCACATCTGATCATTAATGAGAATTATCCATCTGCATTTCAGTCATTCATTTCCTAATCCACCAAAGCGATCTGTAGTGATCTCCTTTGTTTTCATTTTAGATAATTTCAGGTCAGTTCCTTTCTGATAAAAAAGTCGGTACCTATGTAGAAGTTGACATGTTTGGCCTGCCTGTGGATACAAGAAGAAAAGCTTTGAAGACCAAGACCTCTCAAGGCAATGCAGTTAATCCTGTCTGGGAAGAAGAAACCATAGTGTTTAAGAAGGTCCGTGTAACACTTGCTTCCCAAATGTGTGCTGTGCTTGTTTTTTCACTGTCTGGTAGGGTAATTCTGTGGTTTACTGAAACTTTGCATTTGTTAGAAAGAAGAAAAAGAGATTCTGAATAGTTATTTCTTGAACTGTTTCTTGTTAACCAATTTTGGTGTAATTTTGCTGCTCTAGTCATGTGAGCTCCTACTAAAATGAATTAATTCAAAGCCACCTTGATTGTTTCGCTGACACAGCTGGAAGCAGCAGACGTGTGGATAGACTCATCTGCATGGCACGCTGCGGTGCCGTGCTATCAACGAGCAAGCGCAGATCCCAGCAGCAGCGTAGCTGAATTACCATGACGTTTTGCCTTGGCTGTTCAGCCTGCGAGCAAGATGACGTGAACGCAGCTATAGCAATCTGTCTGTCCAAGCTAGCACATTCAAAGCAATCTGTTATCTCTGCTTAGCGCTAGGTTGTGCTATATAAATACAACTAAGGTGATGAAACCACATAAATCCCATCCACTTGAAATGAGACGTAGGCTCCTTCCTCACTCAATGAATTTGAACAATATTACTCACTCGACTGTCTAAACTTTGAGGGAGCAGAAAATACTGAGCGTGTTTTAGCATTGTGTAACTTGAATGTCTTCCTGTGCTTCGCAATATCCTTGCAGCCAGTTTTTTAACAGACTCTCTGGGTCCTGCTTATTGGGCACCGTGGTGAAGTGGATCCTGAGTCCAGGTGTTTGGAAAACAATTTCTTTCATATTTCTCTCAGCAAACGTGGTTCACAGAGACGTTTATACAATTGGTACTTGCAGCCCTGCTTTCTAGGGAGGACAGCCCTTTTCCCTGAATATTTGGCCTTCTGAATGACTTTCCTTTGGCAGCCTGCCAAAGCTTAAGTTTGGAAACATCACTAGCATTTTTCTTCTGTAATGAACTTCTAATTAGTGTACTTCATTTCTTTATTTAGTTAACGATCGTGCCTAACTGCCTCTGTGCTCAGAGAAACATAGATTACTATTTTTAATAATGTTGAAAATAAATTAGAGAAACTCTTCGTTTTGGGTTGTTGCTTTTTTTTTCCCTGTCATTGTTTAGATAAATTTTAGCATATGTTCTGAAAAAAAGCATATCTGTGCCCAGGTTAAAAAATACATGTATTTGTAAGTATTAATATTATGTATTAATTAAGAATATGAGATTAATTATGCTATACTTTTTTTTAAGTAATATTAAAGATTCCTATCTTAGTAGGGTAGTTTAGTAACCTTTACCGATTTCTTTTTTCACTCTTTGGCCTTCTTTGTTATGTAATGCCAAGAAAGTATCTAATGTTAATAAACATCCTGCGCGATTAAACCTTTTTAGCCCCACCAGTGAGTATGCTGCAGCACTGGAAATTTCTACTGGGGTTGATATGGTTCATGTAATTCATACGTTCACATTGTGGAAAACAGGTTGAGTTGCTTCCTGAGTTTTCAACATAAATATGCCTATCAGTGACTTTTCTTAGAAGTACATAATCCCGTTGGCACAAACACAAAGAAAAAAAACACGTAGGGCTGTAAGTAGTAAGCAGAAAACAGATCGGCATTCAAGTGTGATAGGAGTTGAGCTGCTATAGTCCATTGTATTATATCGAAAACGTAGGGTCAAATCACTGGGTTCAACATACTATGCACAAGTCCCACCTCGTGTTTCTTGATTGAAAAATGTTTCTATGAGAGTTACTTTGACAAACAGGTGCATATACCCCGATCTCTTATATGGTAAGACCTTCGTATGGATGTGTAGATGTTACTATCTTCTAGACTGAACTTTCTCTTTCTGTCTGCTATACAGCCTATGTCTAGAAGGAGCTGTTTCATTCAGAGCAGAAAGTTAATAATGCATCAATATTGCCTTCTAGGTCGTTTTACCTACCCTGGCATGTTTGAGGCTAGCAGTGTATGAAGAAGGAGGGAAATTCATTGGTCATCGGATATTACCAGTCTCAGCAATTCGACCAGGTAAACTTTTTTTTTTCTCCGTTGAGATGGACATTGTGTAGTGAAAAGAAGGAGCAAGCCAGAATCCCAATGGTGCAAATCAGCAGCCACTCTGAAGATTTATAGCACCTGGGGATTTGAATAGTATATCTCAAGTTTGAAAAGGAAAATATCATCTTTCACCAGAAATTTAAATTTGTAGTTCACCAGGAAAACCAATAGAATTAAGCTTCAGGGGCATGGTTGGCACTTATTTGTCTCCAGTAGATCAACTGCACATTCACTGTTTATACTAAAAAATGCAACTGTACGCTTTTAAGAGGAAAGAGGGCAGCAACAGCCAATTTTGATGTCATCTTTGTGAGAATGGGAGATGTCTGGGAATGAAAGCGAAATTTGTTCCTCTAATGTAATTTTTACGTGCATGCAAGGACTGACCTATATGCAGGCTGTTGTATCTGCGCAGAACCTTTAAATCATCCCAAAATTACTTTCATCTTTATTGCTGAAAATTAAAAAAAAAAAAAAAAATCATTACTGGTCTCTTCCAAATCATATAATTATTTCTATTATAATTAGTGGCCACTTAACTGCAAATTGTCATGTGCGACAACTCAGCCCTTAGTTTCCAGGCTAGAGACTTGTTAGAGATCATGTTTCGGAAAGATACAGTGACTTTGGCATTTTGAGCAAGAGAAGCATTCGACTTCAGTGCCAGCTTTTCCAGTGAGGGGAGGGGAGGAAACTAAATTAGGGCAAGCATATGGGCCATAAACATCCTCCCAGCTTCACTCACACTGGAAAACGAAGAATAGCTGTATTTGCCCTGTACCTTATCTAGCCAGTCCCAGCAGTAGCACAGAACTCACGCGTTCCTGTATCTAACAGCCGTTGTCCATATTATTCCTGGAGACTTGTTCCCAGGTAATGTATAAGTCAGTCCCTGCTCTTGTTGCAGGTGATGTCAGGGCTCTTCTTAGAAGAGCTCCAAGCGGTTTTGTCTTAGCTGGTGTGGCCTCACTGCAAGCACAAACAGGCTCACCCTGAGAGGTGGCTGCTGGGCATGTCACTGCTCCAGGATTTCCTCACCCATTGTCACTTCTCTTTCCCTTCTTCCTTTCTCTCTACCCTGCTCTTGGCCATTCTGTTGTGCCAGCTCTGCTAATTTCTACACTTTTTTTGTGAGCCAACTCAGTTTATCAATCCAGCAGAAAACCCTCCACTGTCTTCTACTGGCTTAATGGATATAATTGCCTCATGGAGGATCTGCTGAGCTCCAGAGGAAGATAGGTGATTGCAGAGGAGAAAAGGGGATGTGAAGGATTTCCCTGTTTTGGTGAAATTGAACCCTTACCATAGCTGATCCCCTTTCTTGGCACTCACCCTTCATGCAGCACAGAGTCCATTCAGCAGAGTACTGAATCATGTACCTGCTTTTAAGCTTGTGCTACCTAGAACATAGACCACTGTATTAAATCATACAAGGACTTTCAAGAGCTTTTACCCACAGGCCTATCTTCTGTCCTATTGACTCCAGTAATCATTAGTTTACAGCATGTGATGGAGAACAGCATGTTGATTTTAGTTTGTGTACATGCTGAAGATTTGCTGGAGGAGCTTGAGAGAACCGGGAAACCTTTGTAATAGGCAATTTCTCTCTTTTCTGAGATATTATGGAAAACTATATGATACTGTCACATAAATCCACAGAATTACCATTATTCCCAAAGCAAGGGTTTAACCATTACTTAATTACTTAATGGTTAAAGGGAGAGGGAGTTTTTTCACATCAGTGAAGTGGCGATGCCCCCAGGTAAGTGCATCGTGCTCGTGACTGGTATCTTGGCACTACCCGTATGTGTGGCTCTGTAGTCATGCCTTCGAAGAACAACTTCAGCCGTGGTGCAAGCGGCACCAGTTTGTGAGGCAGAGGATGCAGCTTTGCAGCAATGCTGTAAGAGTTCATTGGGTCTGGAAGTCCTTTTCTCCCACTCCTACCCGTGCACTTCCATCACTGTCTTTAAACTGGCATTAATACATCTGACCTTATGGTGAGGCATTTTGGGGAGCTAAATTGAGGGAATACTCTTCACAGTTTCTGGAGGTTGCTTTTCCCAGAGTTTAGCTTTCTGAGCTTGTCTGCAAAGTCAGAAACATGTCAGTGAACAAGAGAAAGAGCAGGAGATGGTGGTAGGTGGCTGTGAAGAAGGGGTTTGGGGCTGACCCATGTGTGGTGCCTTGCCGTTAACTTGGCTAAGCTCTACTGTAATGTGTACCCTCACTCTTAAAAAACAGCCTGAAAATACTCTTTTTCCAGATATGTTTCTAAGGTTAGTCACGTGATGGGATTCATACACACTTTCTAGATACAGTGCCACATTGTTTGTTTTTTAAATTAGATTCTGTGTTGTGGATGGACTATTACATCTCAGTTTTACTTGGCTGTTCAGATTCCTGAACTTTTGAAAATTAAATAAGACCTCCAAAACTAAAACAAATTCCAGCCAAAGGTAATAGAGTGCATCAAAAATTATATAAATGACATTTTTTAGCATTATTCACAGATGTAAAAATAAAGGGAAAATACTATTTTAAACTACAGTGTCATATGCCTTTCTAAGAGTCCCTTGTCTGCATACTTACCTCTGGAACCCTTCAGGTAAATCCTTCCCTACTGGAAGTCCCTAGGATTGCTGGCTCAGTTGGAGCCACTCTGTAAATAACAAACGATAACGCAATTACACTGGAAATGCCTGTGGAAGAGTTTATGCTCTAAACTGGTTGTTTCTTACTTTGCAGGCTATCACTACATCTGTTTGAGGAATGAGAGGAACCAACCTTTGACACTGCCAGCTCTCTTTGTGTACATAGAGGTCAAAGACTATGTACCTGATACTTATGCAGGTAATTCTGTGACATTTTCCTACTGGGGAATATAAAGGGTAATTGAAACGCAAAATGAATGTGTGTAGATGACTTGCCATATTGGGATAACAGTCCTGTGAACAAACCTCTGCATCTTGATGGATCATTATGTCTCATCACTCATACAAGATGGCCTGATTTACAGCAGCCTGCCTGAGGTTTAGGATTAGGGCCAACTCTTTCCTTTTCAACAGACCTTGTATGACTCTAAAGGAGGAAATACCACACGCATTTGCCACTGAAACACAAATGAAACGTTGCTTACGTGACACAGTAGTATGTAATTGTTTCCTAAGCAGAGGCAAGTGCCACGCTTAATGTAGAGCTTTGTATTTTGGAATCAGCTCTAAGCAAGGATAGTTTTAAAGACCATACCGTACGTCTTCAGTGAAAAATAGTATTCTGTTATAGCTACTCTGATTATTTTTTTTTAGAAAAAGGATTTTTACTGATGCTTCTTTGCGCCTCATGGGAAGCAGGATCCTAGTTGGCTGATCCTCTAAGGTTGGAAAATCCATCATAAAACACTGTGCGGAAAATGCACATCCATGAGACCCAAGCACAAATTCAAAGGATACTTGTGCATGATGGTGTACTCCGCTGTTTCTAGGACCTAGGAGTACCTACCGGCAGCAAATCTGTATGAAAAATACAGTCTCTTTCTTAAAAACCTGAGGAGCAATGGAACCATAACATAAGGGGTTTGAAACTGAAGTCTGTGTGTTATTTCTAGATGTGATCGAGGCCTTATCCAATCCAATCAGATATGTAAACTTGATGGAGCAGAGAGCTAAGCAACTAGCCGCACTGACTCTGGAAGATGAAGAAGAGGTAAAGAAAGAGGTAAGGGAGGTTTCAGATTATGTTATAGCACCTACTTTGCTTAGAAAGACAAATATTGAAAGTACCCAGGAATGGCATGTGTTAATTACTTGAACACCTGTAAACATCTCACCTAGAATGAGACTAGGGCACATTAAAGCCGAGCAGCGTTGCACTGTGTGCGTGGTTTCACTGAAGGCAGCATGTTGTGCATGTAGCAAGTTATTGTTCGGAGGTAAAGAGACACCCAAAGCTGAATGAAAAGCCATGTTTTGTGTATGGTGATTTGCAACTTTTTTATATAGTAAATGAAATCGTCGTAAGTCATTGCCTATTGTTTTCCAGCGTGATGCTGAAGTTCCCCTTACAAAAAAGACAATTCTGTCAGTAACTTTTCCTGAAAATACTACAAATTTTTGAAAATTTCAGACTCTGTTTCTGGAGAGGTTTTTCTGTTCAGAAACATTCATGTATCTCAGGTTATGATGTCTCTATACATTCTCCACGAGCAAAAGTGCCCTAAAGAGACCCAGTACAATCATATAATAATTTAGATGGAAAGGGGCCTCTGTGGAGGTCAGCTGATTCAACCCTTCATAGACATTAGAAAGAGAGGTGAAGAGGGAGGAGACCACAGAGAAAATAAATGTTCAGGCCTAATCTAGCTCAGCAGAAAGCTGTGGGAGCTACATTTTATGTGGGAGCCACAGAATACATGATTACCTAAGGACTAACCTCTGAACCCTGTTGATTTTCCTGTATAACTGGAGGTGTTGTGCATACAAATGCATAGATGTAATTTTGAGCATAATTGAGAGTACTGGCAATTCAACTTTAGTTTTTGATAAACTATATGCACATTCAAACATTCGGTCTCTCTTTTCCAGACACTGTCATTGGGATGTCTTCTAGCAGGGTTGAAAGTGTCAACCTTGTATTTTAAAGATTGCTTGTGTCAGATGTTAGGCACATCGTGTGAATCAAAAGCATTCAGTACAGGTCTCTAGCGAAGATGGAGAAATGATCTGTAATTCTAAACTGCCCTCAGCTCTGGTGCCTGTCTTCTTCAATTCTCAGATGTGCAAAGCCTCATTGAACTAGATTTTGTCACCAAGAATACATTCCCAAAGCAGACCAGATGAGTGAAAGTCATTACAATTCAGTGGCCAACAATTTACTCTTTGTGCAGTGTCACAAGTTCGGCTGAATGAGGACACTGTGAAATGCTCAATAGTATCTTAGACATTTATCTAGGACACTCTACACATGAGATTCTATTTTAATAGCAAAGGTGTTTTTTTCTTTTTTTAACATAATCCTTTAAATACCATAGAGGTCATTTTTACTTTTGAAAAAGTACAGATTTTCCTGGTCTTTACAGGCTTATTTGGTAGAAAAATTCTGTCACAGAGTTTCTTCTAAAGCAAATGGGAAGAAGGAAAGATGAATTGTAGTGCTACTGTATGTCAAGGAGCTTGTAAGCTCATAGGATAAAGGAGATTGTTTTGGAGTAGCAGAGAAGTGTTTTTTGAATGAAAACTGTAATGATTGTAGTGGTGCATTTACTAAAAATATGTACCCATTCAGTTAGATGCGGTAGCAAGGGACGGGTACAAAATTGCTGCTTGAAGTGGCAATCTAAATACACCCTTGTTACCTTCTATTTATAAACACCCATTCTAGGTAAGATGTTTGGCAGCTGGGCTGTACTTGGAAATCTTGAATTGCCTGATCGTGTTATGTGATGATATTGTTTTCTTCATCAATCATCCAGGCTGGCTGTTATATTCACTTACATTGGCCCATGAGAATCACATCGGTTAATAATTGCAAGTACGTTCACTGGCAATGTAGCTCAACAAACCCAAGTATGTTTGCTAGGCGTGTACGCATAAGTGCACCTGGAGTCAATTTTCCTATGTGCAGTTTCAAATTTACACACTATAAATGTTTGTGTGCAAACCTGTGCTGTCTCCTAGCACAGATTCCTCCTCCCCGCACCTCTTTCCCTCCCCTCCCCTCACACACATTTATTTATCTGAGCTGGGTTCTGGCAGCTGTCACAGGAAAACGGAGAGGTTTTTTCTTTGCTACCTAGAAGTTTAAACTGCATCTCTGTGAGAAGTTGCCTAGGCTTTTTGCAAAACAGTAGTCAAATAAGCTACCTAGTAGTGAATCATTTTGAACAAATAAATTAGCCTTTCTTTATGCTTCAAATTACACTCCTTGTTAATTATCAGTACAGTAACATAAACGAAGAATGCTGAAGAACTGACAAAATTTACAGCGTCTTTTATGTATTTATTTGCAACGTTCTCGTGTAACATGTATTGCTACCTTTAGCTTTCTGGTCAGTTCTTACCTTAGAACAGCTTTTTTTTGCAAAATGGAAGCATCATAATACCTGCAATGTGGGTTTTGCACCTTTAACTGTACTTACCTGAATACATAGTAAATCTTTATAAGTGTACAGGTAGTGAAGGTTGCCTTCTCTTCCCCTGCATGGTGTTCTTTACAGTTAGGAGGAATAAGGTATAGAAATTTGCCGCTGGGAGTTTCCTGGGATGAATTAATCCCAGCGTAAAGTAGATTGATGTAACCAGTTTGTACGTTTTCAACCCCACAGCCACAGGAGCAGAAGTGCGTAGGGGTCTAGGAAAAGTGAGCCAGAGTAAAATGTATTTTGGCTGTGCCGGCTGGTATAACGTCCCTGGGGCTGCATGTGAATTCCCACTGCATGTGAATTCCCACTGCGGAGTCAGGGGCTCAGGAGGTCTTGCTGGCTCGTTAATTTGTCTGACATGGAAGCAGCAGAGCATCTGATCTGTCGTTTCTACCCATAAAAGTGTTGAAATGGCAACTATTGTTTTGCATGCCTGGACATAAATCAAATGTGTGTAATCACTCCCGTTGGCTTCTTTGGCTAAATAACATTATTTTGATAAGGAAAGTAAACAAAAACATCTCTAGGAGAGTGGCTGCCCTTGACATATCCGATACCACTATTTAAAATGAAAATTCAGGCATAATTTTGCAAAATATAATGATCACACCATGTTACAGTAATGGAAATTAAGTTGATCTGACACTACTTATAGGGAGACCTTGCTTACGCTGGCGCTGGCTTATACTTTGCCAAGGAGGATAGAGGCAAACTGACTTAAGAATTGCCCACGGTGCAGTACAGACCTCAATACATTGCAGCTCCTTTTCTCTGTAGAAATAAAAATTGACAATATAGATGTGTACCTGCATAGGTATGTATCTTTCTACTTAGTAAATATACTGTCTTGCAAAAGACATCACAATGTGTGAAATATAAACCATTTTCTGTGAATATTAAAACTATAAATTATAAGGCTGGATTACATCATGTTTTAAAAAGAGCCTAAAATATTCTCCACTAAGGGGAAATCATGTTTACTTTAGCATTGTGTGATGAATTATGAGAAGAGAAAGTGCTTTTTAATGAGATTAGACTGCTTGATGCAGTGAAAATTACTCTTTATTCACTTCCTGATCCTATCTCCTATTTCTGCTTTAGTTTATGAAAACAGATGTTTTATGTCCAAAAGTGACAGCCTATATTAATAGTTCCTCAGCAAGCTGTGATGCAGCATTTCACATCACATGCAAACCTAGTCCCCAAAAAATAAGATAATACCCACTTTCCCGTGCAGACATTTGGGGCACAAACATGCCAGAAGTTAGGAATTCTAACTTTATTTGTATTAAATGTTGATGATCTATATAGCAAACATTGTTTTTATTAATGAATTGCATCCTGTGAGGAGTATATTTTAAGGAGAACTGAGGGGATAACCATGTCTCTGTGTGTGTCACAGCTACAGCTTTTGCCAGTCACATTGTTCTCCTGTCATAAATGTTGGCTAGATTGTGTTTTGCCTTAAATTGCAGTCATTCCTGCTTGATGCAAATGAACTTGTTGGCATTAGTTTTCAATTGCATCGTATTTCTGACTACAGTATCTCTCTTCTATAATTTTGGTGGAAATAGGCTGTTGAGACAGAAATTCTTTTGCAAAATACAGTATGTTGTTAGGACCGAGATGAAGGAAATCAGCAAGCAGGAGCAGCACAAACCAGTTAGATGAAAATGTATTTTGCCTCTCTTGATGCAGTACAGGCTGATATTTTGCAAGCGTGGAGTAATCAAGGGGAAAAAACAACTGTGGTATCCTGCCTCTGCATGTAATGTGATTACCATCAAAGAGTGAAATGGAAGCAGCTGAAGGAACAAATCCAAAACTACCCTGAGACACCATGGCAACTGGCCCCATGCAGGGATAGCAGGAAGGGGGGCCTGGCCGTTTCAAAATAAAAATTGCTTTGAATGACCTTCTCTTTGCTGAAGGCTGGGTGCTTGCTTAAAACCCGACGGTCACAAGGAAAATTATAAGATGCTGAATGCATAGTACAATGTATGCTGTAAGCCTGAGCCTTTAGGAAACTGGAGAGAAAGAAAAGCTTGTGGAAAATGCTTAAATATTTGGATACCACAGATGTATTTATGCAGCAGGATGGAGGTACTGTTTACATATTATCCTTGGAGTGTAATTACAAGAATGTAAGACCTTGGGAATCAGAAGTACGTCTCTGTTCTGTAAAAATGGCGAATAATGATAGTGCTGTGTGTATATCTAGGAAATTTAAATGTAATTTTGTGTACACATTTTGTTCACAGCAGGGATTTGAGTAGCATTTTCATGTCAGCTTCTACGTTATTTCTAGAAAGGTTTTATGGCAGAGAACAATGCTTTTGAATAAAATACAGATTTTACATCTGGTGCAGCTAATATATACTGTACTGGAAAATGTCCCTGATGAGTTATATCCACTTAAAAATACTTTTTTCAGAATAATACATGCTCTATTTCTTCTTGAAATTTAGCTGCAAAAGTGAACCACCTGGGTTACTATGGCTTTTAAGGATACCTTTTTTTTTTTTTCTTTTAGAATTATTTATATACAACGCTTACAGAATTTTACGTTTTAAAAAAAGAGGTTAAAGTAGACCTGCAAATAAAAAATTTAAGTCTGTTAGTTGAGAAGAGTAATGTAAATTGTTATGTATTTTCAGATTGACCATGGAGACGCACCATCCGAAGCTAACAACGAACCTAGGCCAACACCAGCAGAAAATGGAGTAAATTGCACTGCCTCTCTCACACCGAAACCAGCAACTCAGGTTGTCCATAGCCAACCAACACCAGGTAGGAAAAAACAAAGCAGAAGAAAAATAGTTTTATCTTTTCAAATTAAATCTGGATAATAATTTTTCTTGTGCTTTGCATTTAAAGAACAGAGGGGGGTTTTGTGTGTGTGCGTTTGTTTTGTTTTTATAAAATAGGTAGCTTTCCCATTACTTTACTATGCTGTTAAGGCCAGTCTTCTTCAAATATACAAATGTCTTCCATTTAAGAGTTGCTTTTGGGGCGGAGCTGAGTTTCAATTACAAGCAAGAAAATTTGCTTCTTTTTGTTGTTGCAAGTGCAGGAATCTCTTTAAATTGTTTTTACAAATATGCCTAATTTGTGCATGGAGTTACATCTTATTCCACACGCAAAATACACTATTAGATACTTATAGGCTTGGTCTAACTGACTTCTAAGGAGCTGGATTGATCTTGTGTACAGAAATTTTGTACTGACATCATAATATAGAGCAGTTATAATAACCGCCAGCCTAATACCATTTAAATGACTCATATGAGTGGTATCAGTGAGTTCAATAACATCCTCCTCATAAGTAAAACAACAAAGTTCAGGTGGGTTTTTGGAAGGTTACCTTTTCGTGTTGCTTCACAAGATTGCCGATGTTTTCCATGTTGCTACTCTTCTGCTCAAAAGATTTGTTTTTGCAAATGACTAATAAATGCCCATGTCAGCATATGTCCTGTGTCACCTGCCGTGTTTTAATATGCAATCAAGCAGCACAATAACGGCTGTTGCTTTAAAACAATTAGAATCAGTCATCTCTTTTACCTCTAGGTTCGGTGAAAGCACCTGCAAAGACAGAGGATCTTATTCAGAGTGTCCTCACAGGTAATAAATACACAGTTTACACTGCATGAACAATACACTTTTTTGTCAGGAGAAAGACATTTCTTATGAAACACACCATCTGGCTTAGTCATTTCTTTGAGTGATTAGGGCTGGAGTAACTCACAGAAGGACTGGAGTAACTTATAGAATACGTACAGACCATGTTGTTTTCCTCAGCTTTGATGCTATTAAATGTTTGAGCACGTGTTTCATGAGCTCGGTAAGGGCTGCCAACAGGGAATTTTTTAAAAATATACCATCATTGTAGTTTCACAAATACAAAGTTACCATCTAATGCAGACAAAAGATGAGTGATATTATAAGAAGAGAAGTTAAATGTGCTCTGAATATCATGAATAGTAGTGAAACCATTTTATCTTCATTAGCCTCGCAGCATTCCCATTGCTCCTACAAAACTGAAATTACAATTACATTAAGCAAACCAGCCTGTCAGTTAGATAGTACCCTACTGTTCAACTGGGAGTGATGTCCTCCAGCTTGGAGTTAAGAGTTAGATTGCAAATCTCATAACTCAGTTTGTTTTATAGTCATTCTCCTACATTAGAACCCACTCCTTGTTCAAATCTTGTGTAGGTCTACATTTAGGTGTGGAAAACAGGTAAGACAGATAAAGTTCTCCATGTTGATTGCCTCTTATTCTGTCTCCCTCATGTGCTGTAGAAAGAGGCTGGCCTAGATTGTGGAAGTACCTCCTGGCCTCATACAGTCAGTCTGTTGTCTGGGAAGGGGTCTTCAGTCTGTTTTTTCCAGAGCTGTGACCCCAAATCACGCAAGTCATTATTCCCTCCAGGAGCTCGTGCAGGTCAGGCTAGCAGACCCTGAGCTCAAGCTGTGATCTGGGCTCACAGAGCAGGACCTGGTCTTGTGGGAGGTGTCCCTGCCTATGGCAGGGGGGTTGGAACTTAAACCATTCTGTGACACCCTTCATAGTGCCTTTTGGAGTGACAGCACTGAGCGCAGTGCTCGGCATTTAGCTACCAATCCTTTGCTAGACTGACAGACAGCTGGCCATGACTCCTCTGTTGCAGGGTCTCCATCATGAGAGAACTGAAGTCTCTCCTAAGATGCCATGGTGATACTGGAACAGCTGCTGCCAGGCAGTGCTTGGGTCAAGGCAGGAGAGCAGGCAGCTGCAGTGCTGGTTGTGAAGGGAGTTTAGACATCAGCATGTTACGTAGCCCATCCAGAGAGAGGGAGATTTGAAGTGTTGGTACAATCAGTGCAAAAAAGATCTATGGTAATATCTATGTAAGATCGTGTTTTTATACATTGGGCTGATGGGAATCTTTTTGCATCTGAAAGGGGTTGAGGAAAAAAAGTACATGGTTTTTATTTTGCTACACATCTTGTTGTTCTTAATTTTCATCTCACTTCTTACTCTTACATCAACACAGTATTTTCAATCTGGTTAGCTTATTTCCAGATAAGTCTATGCAGTTTAAGCTAGCACATTTCACTTACCAGCAGTATAAAAGCGTGCTTTGCTTCATTCCTGGGTTCTCTGATTGAAATCGTACATTATTAGGAAATTGAAGTGGCTTTTGTTGTTACCATTGTAGAAGTGGAAGCACAGACTATTGAGGAGCTAAAACAACAGAAGTCTTTTGTTAAGCTTCAGAAGAAGCACTACAAGGAAATGAAGGACCTTGTAAAGAGGCACCACAAGAAAACCACTGACCTTATCAAAGAGCACACTGCAAAGTATAATGAAATCCAAAATGACTACCTGCGACGAAGAGCAGGTTTAGAAAAAACAGCAAAAAGAGACAGTAAGAAAAGGTATGTTGAATGTAGCTTCCTTGGTATTGGAGATCTTTACTCAAGTCTTCTTTTATAGCAGACAACTAATATGGAGGTGACATTAGAGGACAGAAAAAAATCAAAAGCAGTGAGGTAAAATGAAGTCAGGGCCTTTGATACAGAAATCATCAGAAAACACCCTCTCCGTGATGTGCTGCTTCTCTGCTAGAAGCCAGATAAGTTGTTCACCATGTTCTACCTCTTTCCCTGTAAATGAGGGCACACTTTATCTGGGGACTTTCCCTAGACCGCTGGTATGGGTAGGTGACTCAGCTGCATGGGCAACAGCAGCCAGTGCTTAGATAGTGAGCTTGATAACAGACTATGAGAGGGGGGCATCCCCTGCATACTGGGACAGTTCAGGAACCAGTCGGCAGCGTGAAAAAAGTCAAACCTATCTGGATAAAGTGTATTGCTTTCCTACTGAGGTCAACTGCAGCACGTTTTATCAGAGCACCCCATCTTCTCCCATGCTGACCTCCTTCAGGAGAAGTAGTGTCAGTTCCCTGGAAACTTCTGTCCCACGCTTAGTAATATAACTTTATAACGTAGCTCCTTTCCCAAGTAAGGAGAAGTTTTTGCAGCCAGCACACATGGTCATCCTGCCCATATTAAGCAATTGGTTTACTCTGGGCCACCACAGTGTGCTGTCTGGTGGTGGAAGAGACCCAAGTGTCAAAACAGGAACAAAATTTAGTCCTCTTTAATGGTATTTACGGGTAAAATGGATAGTCTGAATTTGGGGATGAGGAGCATTGTCTCCAAATCGGAGCCCTGGGAAAAATTCATGCTACAGTAGAAGGCATCAGATGTACAGTTAGGTTAAAGGAACACCTGAAAGTTATTAACGTCTGACTACTGTTATAATTATGATTGATCCAGGCCACTTGGGGATCTCTTAATGATCTCTTGGCTTTGCCTCTGCATGCACACCCCTTCTGTGCTGTCTCTTTCTAAATCTTGCATTTCCCTATCTTTTTGTGTGTGCTGATATAATTTTTATATTACTTGTTTAGGTAATAATAAAAAAGGAGAGTTGTATTTATCATTATCAGTTTGAAAGGCAAAGACTGTTATCACTCATTAATCTGTCCACAATTATTGTCTTGTTCATATGGTAAGGAACTGTATCTTAATAAAGACCAATTCTTAACTCCTGGCAAATCATATACACACATAGGTACAATCAGTGTCTGAGACTGTCACAACTGAATGATGATCAGGTAAGGGTACCCTCCTAAAATTGTATTTCTCCTGTTAGTACAGCATTCTCATTTTAACGTAGTTTATTTTTTTAAAGTAACTAGATGAACGCAACAGTCCTTTAACTTTTACATAAAATGGATATAGCTGCAGTTCTTAAATATGAAGACATTGAACAAACATTTAAAAAAAAAATTCTTGATAGTTTTTGGTAGGAGATCATCAGAGAAAAGGGCTGCAGGCATGCTCTGGCTGCTGACCTTGTTGATAGTACCTCTCGTTGTAAGTGACTGGGACTGAGGCCATAACTTGTCCCTAGGAAGGAGCTTATTCATTGATGCCTGCCTGATGACAGAATGTCTTTGGGCTTAATAAGAGCTTAACACTTATAATATAGCTATGTTCAGCTGGCCTTAACTGTTGCCAGTTTCCAGGCTTCCGGTTCTACACTTGAGCTTAACAAAGTGCCTTAATGACTGGTTGTCAACTGCACACGCGGTGTTATTTTATCCACTGTATTTTCCATCATCAATGCATGCGACAGATAGTGGCTGACAAAACAAAAGTCATGTTTCTTTTCTCTAGCATATTCTATTCAAATTTAAGCAGAAAAACAAACTGAATAAATAAAATGACTCATTTATCTTTGAGTAAAAAGGATTTTGTTTTTTTTATTTCATTATGATCTGACCATAAATCATTCATGATATCAGGCAACAAAACCCTGCAGTCTATTATGTGGAGCTGTCACAGTGATTTCAGAGATGTGGAGTTTTATGTGCAGATACAGAGAAATCTGAAGGTTAAAAAATCTGAGGTTGAATTTTAAAAAGGCAGGAATATATTTTTAGGGATTCTCAAACTGGCAAGTACATATCTCAAATAGAAGACTTCTAACAGAATACTGCATCCCAAGGAAAAAAGTGATTTTTATCATTTTAAATTATTACTGAAGCTGTTTGCCTGTAACTGCAAAGTATAAATCACTACTTCATCAGGAGCCCCTGTATCAGATTGCCATACAAATGTGTTGTCCCTAGCCAGAAGCAATCCATGTTTCATGCCTTTGTCTAAAATTGGACCAAGATTCAGTAAAGCCATTGTCTATAGGAAGTTTGAAGTATTTATTTATACACATGTACAGGTGTTTTGCTGGCATTGTTCTGAAGTTTCCCTGATGAACACGTCCATTAAAACATAGTCTTAATACTTTAGCCAGCATTTAGAAATAGGCCTTGTTTCTTTTTTCCCCAAAATACAAGAGAAATGTCAGCTTTAAAATGCGTAGTGTAATGGCATAATATGCTGACTTGAATATTCATTAATGCTGTGTTCTAGCTCTGCATTTAAATTATCCTCACCTATCACACTGACACCACTTAACCTCTTAGCAGAATATTCAAATACAATAAAAATACAAGAAATAAAAAGAGGCTACCTTGGTTCGTATCCTCAGACTGGTGAAAGCAGCTTCACGTTATTTCAGTTGAAGTTACTCTAATTGACAGCAGCTGCAAGCTTGAATCTGGGAGCAAAAAGAGAGGCAAGAGTGTAGCAAGTTCTCTGTGTTGTAATCTTTGCAAATTTCTGAGTAACAAACTCTTTTTCTCACATTGTCGGCCCTCTCTGTCCAAGGTTTTCCTGTTTCATCCATCTCATGCACTGTTCCTGAGGTTTCCCAGGCAACTGACTTAACACCTGAGTACAGCAGTAAACACAGCAGCACAGCAGGGACACAGCATTTGTATTTTTTTTTAATGGTTTTCTTTGGCTTGGTTTGCTACTGGCCTGAGAATGATACTGCTTTTGCTGCTTATTTTTTCATTGAGCACTTCAGTGTTGTCATGTCATGTCTCCTTTCACAGTTAGACCTATCCTTCCTTCTTTCTTAAGGAAAAAAAACCCAACCAAAACAACAAACCGACTGTTCCTTAGTATTGCTTTTTAGCAATATAGTTATATTTTTCTTTTGCTCCTACGTGCTGCCTTTCTGAGGTTTACTCCCTACTAGGGTGTTAACTTTCCTCCTAAAGTCGGCAGTCCATAGAGCACTTCCCTCTGTGTGTGCTGTGCATGGCATTTCCTGAAGGGGGGAGAAAATACCAAATAAAGGGATGTTCCTAAGCATTTTAAGGATTTTATAAATGCAGATGTAGAGTTATGCTCTTAAAATTATTGCTAAGCGTATGCAAGAATGACTTGGATTTCAAAATACTTAGCATTCACTATTTCTGCTAAGGATTGTACAGCTTTGAAGTTCAAGTTACATGTCTGGAGGTGGATAAACAAGTTCCATGGGCATTTGTTTATGGGAAGTCCTGGCAGTAGCATTTATAGCTCATTTATATTAAGTCCAGTTCACACCACCACAATGGGTTAGTAAAATGAGGTTTAAAAGAAATAGCTGTCCCATTTAATAAACTGTCAACGCTATTTTTTTTCCTAAAAGGTGAAATTATTGGACTAACTAGAGCTAAAATCATCTTCTGGCCCCATACGTGGTGCTGAGAAGTTTCTTAATGAGCTACATATAACCAGCTGCCTTAAAAACAAAGTTTAAATATGGGTAGAGTGTTCATGCCTACTGACTTAAACCTCGGTGGTATGCGTGCATCTTTGCAGGTCTGAAACGAGCAGCCCAGACCACGGTTCTTCAACTATTGAACAGGAATTAGCTGCGCTCGACTCTGAAATGACCCAGAAGCTAGTCGAGCTGAAGGAGAAGCAACAACAGCAGCTGCTAAATCTCCGACAGGAGCAGTATTACAGTGAAAAGTACCAGAAACGAGAGCACATTAAGCTGGTACGTTTGTTATGTCGTCTGCTTTTCTTTAGCGATCTCAGGGGGAGTAATGAAAACAGCATGACATTATAATTAAGTGGGGCTTCCTCTTACTTGGAGTCCGTTTCAGAGCTTGATTTCCCCGTGGTCTGCTGCAACTTCAAGGGGTTGTTGTGTCACTTTGTCGCTAACGCTTCTAACAACCTGGAAGGCTTTGGATGGAAGGCAGAAAGGCAACAGGATTAATACTACTGCGAACGCAGGGAGTCCTTACCTCTAGTTATAGAAGTCTCAGTTTACTGCAGCTTTTGGATGATGCTCCCATTTTGTTCTGCCACTTTTTAAAATATACTACGCTTAAGGATGCAGCATGAGTTGGAAAATAAATTGAAGCACCATGAAAATAAATAAATGAAAATAGAGTCAAACGTGCCTCAGGGCACAGAGTTGTGCCAAACAGTGTTCCTGTGGCAGATGAATGCTTTAAGGGGAAGCAGGACATAATCTGTATGTGGTGAAGAAATCCTTTGCATCCATCAGCCCAAGCCAGCTCGTGTTTTTACAGCTGGAGTTTGGCTGACAACTACAGCAGGATCATAGGTTCTCTGAGCTGAAATAGAGGAGCTTGGGCAGATGGAAGCTGATGCTGATGGATATTCTCAGGCAGAAAAGAACATTTTAAAGGGTGTTATAGGAGTGCAAACTGTTTCTCAACTCCAGACAATCCTCTCATAATACTTTCTATTATAAGATGTTTTGCCTCATTACTGTTGGGTGATTTGTCTCCTGTGCCCTGCCGCGCAAAAAGAGCAGGTCAGAGGGGCGATATGTGTGGATATCACTCAGCGAGGCCTTTTCACAAATTCCTTCCCATGGATCATAGCACAGAGCTGCGGTTCCCCAGTGGTGCCCTGTTTATCACCAGTTGTACGTGAGTCACAGCTGCTCCAGTGAGGGTGCATGGACGGGTAACCTGTGCCTCAGGGAGAGAGTCCACATTCAAGTAACTGTTGTTGTCTCCATCACAGAGATTTTAATTTTTATAAAAAACGAACCATTTTGGACCCACGTAATTGGGCTTATATTGTAAGCTAATTTATTTCTCATTTCCAAATGGGAAATGGCATTTCTCAAAGCAAAGTTACATTTCACCATTGTCCAGTTAGGAAGTGTCTGGATAAATTCATTTTTTAGCACAGAACCTTCAGACGGTTTCCCCTCTGAGCTGTGCAGGAGTTAATATTTCAATTAAAATCTCCTTGCAGCTGAGAGATTCTTTCTGACGTCTTTCTTTTAGAGGAGATACTGTCGGTATCTTTCTTCTTTTATCTAAGGAATGAAAAGCTGGGTCAGACTAGCTAGGCATTATTACAGATTCTCTGGTTCATCATCCAGAGAGGATTATTTTACAGAGTCAGACTTAAACTAGAGGGGGTGATCAAACCAAACTGGTCCCGTTTCCCACTTTAATTCACCGTTCATTGAACTTGCACACAAGCCCTGTCCGTGTGTCCTCTCCCGTCAGCATCACCACCACCAGCATGCTTTTTGTGAGCAGTTTCAGCATGGATGAGGTTGGACCCAGCGCTGCACAGCAGATTTCAAACCAACGACTTGGATTTTTTGAATCCACAATTCTGTGATCAAAATGTAGGCTATGCTTATCTATACTTAGCTTTCTTAGCTATCATGAGTGAATTTTCAGTATCTACCTGACCACCCTGAAATCCAAGCTGCTCCATGTAATAATGCTCAATGCAAGAGGAATGTTTTCAGTACTTGCAGAAAACCTTGAGTATTCAGTTTGTAATTTATGTTGCATAAATTCAGTTTGTTACCATTTATGAATTATCCCAGGCATTTTAATAGTTGAATCTGCAACATATATTTTAGATTTACATCTGATATTCTGCAACTATATGACCTTGATGTACAAAGTAGTAGTTTCTGTGTAAGTTGGACATATGCAAATCTAGCTGGACTCCACAAGTTAAGAATGCATTTACACTGACAAGAATGTTTACTGGCTTTTGTTCCTTGGTAATTAATCAGGGAATGGTATAACACTTTTGTGTCTGCTGCAGACTTTTGAGGAAACTTAGATGCATGTATGAAGTTTAGCTGAAAATATGTATTTTTGTTTCTTGGGATTTTTTTTTTTTTTTAGCTTATTCAGAAGTTGACAGATGTAGCAGAGGAGTGTCAGAACAGCCAGCTAAAGAAACTGAAAGAAACATGTGAAAAGTAAGGTGCTATTCCCCTTATAATCGATCACTACTCTTTGTGGGTTTTGTTTATATGCGTTTTGAACTTGCCTTTATTTTTTATGCTTTAGAGAAAAGAAAGAATTAAAGAAAAAAATGGACAAGAAGAGGCAGGAGAAGATCACAGAAGCAAAGTCCAAGGATAAAAATCAAATGGAAGAGTAAGTATATCCCTGGATCCATATCCTTATGTGATATGAGGAGACACAAGATTTTTCACAACTGGAAAATCAAAGAAACACAACGCAGCTTTTAGTCGGACTGTAATACCTGACCAGAGCAGTGGAGTCCGTCTTACTTCTGCTGATACTAATTTAATTTCCTGGGACTAATCTAATCTCCTGTTCTGCGAGCATTGAGAGTCTGGGTCAGCTGCAAAGGTGCTGATGTCTGGTAAGGGGACATGCCTATGAGTGGCACGATGGAGTGATTCACCAAGATGTTAATCCAGACGCTCTTCCTCTAAGTATAAATAGACTTAGCAGCTTCAGTTCCTGCAGGGTTTGATTTCACCTTAACTTAGATTTTTATTTGTGAGTTATCTTTTCTTCTTAACTCTGTTAAAGCTGCTCTCCAGAAGAAATAGCAGTGACACACTGGAAGGTTTGCTCTACTTCTGCGCTAAACTCCCCTCAGATGTTGTGCTACTGATTCTTCTCCAGTGACATGCAGTGTGCAGTCACTTTGGGTGGAAGAGGGAAGAAAGCTGAGCTCTGAGGGTGCAGTTTCTGTGAGCAGGGACAGGAATATTAATTTCATTTATGCACCACCAGACAGTACAAACTGTAGTTGTGCAAGCTGATTATATTCTTCCCAAGGGCACAGTATCTAGGTTTGTTTGTCCTCCTTCATTTGTTTTGGCAAGCAGCTCAGAAAGAAAATGGAGCATTTTATTCTTGCACTGTTTGCTGAGATATTCTTTTTACCAATCTTTACTTTAGTAACATTTAAGGACAGTTAAAAATACAGGAGGAACAAAAAAAAAAAAAAAAAAAAAGGAGGAAAAAACCCCAGAATATCTGAGTTTTACCAAGTAACAAAGACACAACTATGTTAGTTTTTCTACAGGTAAAAAGGTTTATACAGGTTTTGGAGCCTCTCAGCGTAGAATCTGTGTATTTGGTAACACTGAAAGAAGGTCACGCACAAAATGAACTGCATAAGATGATTTAAGAATCTATATTATAAAATTGTAATAAACATCCTAGAAAAAAATAACAAAATAAGAATAATTGATTATGAAAAAAAGGAGAAATACTTAATGTGGTTAGAGCTGGTCAGAGGGTATGGATGTCATAGTGGAAAAAAGTAGTTAGTCATTACGAAAATGTTATAGCAGTAAAAATCAATTGCAATAGGAAATTATTTGCTGAGAGGTTAATGAGACACCAGTGAGAAAGGCTCAGCAACAGACAAGTAGAAATTCTTTTTTGTTTTCCTTTTCTGTTTTTTCTTATTTTCCCAAGGGCTTTCCTTGGCCAGGCTTTTCAAAGGGTCCTTGGGAAAGGTGAGATGGGAACTACAGGGGAAACTCAGCTTTCCTCTGGCAAGTGGCAGAGTTTTTCCTCATTCTCACAGTAGAACGGAGAGTAGTGAGACCTTCTGGTGGATCCCATTCGAGTCATCCAGGCCAGGCTGTTGTTTGTTTAAAGCTTTTACTCAAATTTGGGAAAGAATATTATACAGAGATAATACATTGTATTAGTTGTTACTTAATTTTTCTAATTCCTACATGCACCCAGGGGTAGTGTAACTATCTAAAACCAGGAGATTTTAGTGCCATAGATAGAAACTCCTGTAATTAGGTTTTAGAGTACTGTCCTGAATCTGGTCAACTCAGGTATCCACAAATTGTTATTTTATGTGCATTTGTCCCTTTGAGGGAAATCATCTTCAGCCTTTGATCAAAGCTTATCTAATAACTGTCTCGCCGAGTCCCTTAAAGTTCAAGCATTTCCTCCGAGTTCAGCTTCATGTGGTTTACCAAGCAAAGCTGGGGACTGAAGTCGAGCCTGCCCTGCTCTTTGTGGTAACTTTGCCATTGTCTCTGAGCTATCTGCTCGCTGACAGAGACTAGTTCTCTACTATATAATGTGCCACAATGTGGCAGTGTGCCTCTACTGATGATCGTGTGCTCTCCCAGACTGACAGTTGGGCCTTAAGGAACACCACCTCGCTTTGAAGACGTGTCAGTACTCTACGGGAAAAGCCTGTTGTGAAAGAGCGGGGGGGTTGTTGGCGTAGGTCATGGGGAAGTCTGAGCCCTTCATACACTACAGGTGCAGCCTGTTACAAAAGGCGCATTCAGGAACTGGATAGAAGTTAAATAGGCAGATCCATACATTCAAAACTTGGCCTTACTTGTTTTGTAAGGAGTCGGGGGATATTAAAATATATTGATGTGATCTTATTGACTACAATAACTTGTTGATTGCTTCTCCCCAGAGAGAAAACTGAAATGATTCGATCCTATATCCAGGAGGTGGTGCAGTACATAAAACGGGTATGTCAGACCATATGTTTATTTTTCGTTTTAGGGGGTAAAATGTCAACTTTCGTATTTTAGGTCATATTAAACTGCAGATTGTAAGCTTCGGTATAAAGATTTTGCAAGTGCCGATTTTTAACTTCACATTCTAGTTAAAGGAAAACTGGAATTTCAGACAGATCTTGATTAGCTGTTAGTCAGTGTTTGGGGGATGCTAAGAGGAGAAGATTTTAGTACAGTTATGATTTCACCTTTGAATATCTTGTGTTTATTCATGGAAAGTGTACCTTTTTTTTTTTTAATTGGGTTGCTGTCTCAGGAATGCAAAGATTGCATAAGGACTTCTGAAAGTCAATAAACATTTAATTGCAGAGTATATTTTAACCTTAATTACATTTGTACAGTTACTGAAATGCAAAAAACATTCTGTGAACCCTCTAAATAGAAGTCAAAGAATTTCATTACAGGTGTTAGCTTTTCTGAAGCTACAGGTGGTTTACACTGGGCTGAAAGTATGCGCTACAGTGTTTTGATGTGTGGAATCACAATGAAACATACGCCTCTCTTGAATTTTCTCTTAATTTCAGTGCAGAAATAGTTCAGTTCAAAAGTTGGCCCATTTTTGCTCACAGAGGCCTTGATTCAGGAAGCAACCTAAAGAGTTAGCAAATTAAGTATGCTTAATTCCTGTTGGAGTCAGACACATGTCTGGGTGCTTTATTAAATGAGGCCCAAAATTTATCAACATGTTCACCTAGGACTCTAGGGTGCAAATCCTCTTCTTCGGGGAACAGAGTCCATCTTGCACAGCTCATACAATAAAAGCTAAAGCAAAATAATATGATTTTTAAAAATACATTATGCTTTTAATAGCATTAGAAGTCTACAATAAATCCTTTAGACATTTCTGATTCTAAATCCCATATGTGAAATCTGAGATATATTGTCCACGTACAACTGTTAGAGTGGTTGTGCCCAGGGCTGCTTGTGACAATGGTGTGTAAGTTCATATTAGAATTTTTCATAGTGTTGATTATAACATTTTAATTTTGAAGGATGAAATATTTATTGGGGAAGAGATGGGAAAGTGAGGATGAGCAATATCTGAAAAAAAAAATTCTCTGATATTTTCTTACAGCTAGAAGATGCTCAGAGTAAAAGACAGGAAAAACTTGTAGAAAAACACAAGGAGATTCGTCAGCAAATACTGGATGAAAAGCCTAAGGTAAAGAGTTTTTGAACAATGTTATACTGCTAAAACATGTCCTTCAGGAAAGAAAGTGTTCTTACAGCAGGTAGGCTGATGTTTAAACATGAAAAAGTCCATTCATAGCATCATAGCCATTGTCTCTAGTATTCAGGATGAAAAAAAGTCAAGTAGCAGCCTACTATGGAGCCCCACTTCAAGTCCCGATGTCATATAATGGGTTTATTTTTTAGTACTCATTGTTAAAAATCTTTCAGTGTAAATGGTGCTTCTGACCAGCAGAGTGTGCCCTCCACTCTATTGTGCTTTAGCAGTACAAAACCAAAACACAGTTTACATTGAAAAGAAAAAGAGATATCTTTTTAGCATGCTTGCCGCAGATATTTGTGATAATTGATGAGGATATATTTTTTGTGGAAAACAGTGAGTGTTTTCATGATATAATTGCTTAATATTCTACATTGCTTGCTGGATTTCGTGCACTGCATCTACATGTAATATTCTGAAATACAGTTTTTCATCCTAAAGATTGCAGGCCGACTCTTGCTTCTAGTGAAGCTGGTGGTAGTTTTGACATTTACTTCAGTGGAGGAGGTTCAGAGTCCTCCACTTGCACATGGTTTTCCTGTAGGAAGACCTAGGTAACTATATAATCAGACTTCTGTACAGAGGGAGACTTGTTTTCAGCAGAGTTCATATCCAAGTATAATTCTTCACAGCCCATTGTGTCATGTCTGCTTTCATTTTTTCTGCACTTGCTCAAATGTGTGTTCTAGGCTTCACTTTTCATTTCATGTCTGTGTCCAGAGCCCTAAAGTTTCTGTGCTTGTATTGCAGCTTGAATTCTAGCATTGGGTGTCAGCTAATCAGTGTTGTCATGTCATTTCTGTGAATATCCAGAGAACAAATTAGGCTAAGCTCTGAATAGCTAGAAGTTTACAGTAGTTTGGAAAAATAAAGATGTTTGCATTTCTGATTTTCTACTCATCTGTTTAAAATCATGTTTATAAATTAGCTGGAACTTTAAGATATCCTGAGCATCTGGGTGTAAAGACTATACATAATATTATGTTTTATATTTGGTGCTGTAGAATCATGAGCTTCTCAGGCATGTGAACTAAAAAGACTGCAATTTAAATGCTGGAATTTTAAATTTTGAAGAATACTCAGCTAGTACTTATAACACTGGGTTTTCACAAATACTTGGGCACTTGATTACTTCTGTATCCTTTCTTCTTTTTTTTTTTTTTTTTTTTTTCAATGAGAAGTAGCATAAAACACTGAAAATTTGTCACTAAGGACTTGGGCTTCATTTTGAAAGATTGTGCTGGACCAGTAGTGTTAGACTATTCCATCAGCTGTCCACGTGCCAAGCGTTAGGTCATGGCACAGAGCAGCTCCAGACCCCGTCTCTCCCCCTGCATTTGGCCATCAGTTAAAGCGCTGCAGTAATCAGCCTTCCCCAGTCAGTGCTCTCAATTTCTCCTGAGGAAACCCTCTGCAGTAATGTGCCTCACAGGGCCTGGCTCCAGCATTTTTTTGCCTTTCCCACATGCTGAAATGGGCAGACTTTGCTGAATTTATGATGGTATGTGCCTCTTCCTGGCATGAGAGGATTTAGGCAAAACATAATTACTCGTTGTCCAAGTGGAGACCAGTGACGAGCAGCATTCCTCAGGGGTTGGTACTGGGGCCTGTACTGTTCAACATCTTTGTTGGAGACCTGGACAGTGGAGTCAAGTGCACCCTCAGGAAGTTTGCCAATGATACCAAGCTGTTTGGCGAGGTAGACACACTGGAGGGGAGGGATGCCATCCAGAGGGACCTGGACAGGCTGCAGAGGTGGGCCCAAGCCAACCTCATGCAGTTCAACAAGGCCAAGTGCAAGGTCTTACATCTGGGTTGGGGCAATCCTGAGCACAAATAGAGACTTGGCGGGGAATGGCTGGAGAGCAGCCCTGAGGAGAAGGACCTGGGGGTGCTGATTGATGAGAAGCTCAACATGAGCCAGCAGTGTGCGATCGCAGCCCAGAAGGCCAACCGTATCCTGGGCTGCATCAGAAGAAGTGTGGCCAGCAGGTCAAAGGAGGTGATTCTGCCCCTCTACTCCACTCTCGTGAGACCCCACCTGGAGTACTGCATCCAGCTCTGGAGTCCCCAACATAAGAAGGACATGGACCTGCTGGAGCATGTCCAGAGGAGAGCCACAAGGAGGATCCAAGGGCTGGAGCACCTCTCCTATGAGGAGAGGCTGAAAGAGTTGGGGCTGTTCAGCCTGGAGAAGAGAAGGCTCCGGGGAGATCTTATTGCGACCTTCCAGTACCTAAAGGGGGCCTACAGGAGAGCTGGGGAAGGACTTTTTACTAGGGCATGTACCGATAGGACAAGGGGGAATGGCTTTAAACTGGAAGAGGGCAGGTTCAGATTGAACATTAGGAAGAAGTTTTTCTCTTTGAGGGTGGTAAGGCACTGGAACAGGTTGCCCGGAGGGGTTGTTGAGGCCCCATCTGTGGAGGTGTTCAAGGCCAGGCTGGACATGGCCTTGGGCAACCTGGTCTAGTGGGAGATGTCCCTGCCTATGGCAGGGGGGTTGGAACTCAATGATCTTCAAGGTCCCTTCCAACCTAAACCATTCTATGATTCTGTGATTTTATTAAATCTCTTTCTATGTTTTACTTCATGGTCATATTTCATATCCATATTTGCTTCCTTAGCAACAGACAGGACATATGATATAAAACAGATCAAATGATTTCCCAGCTGAGAAGAACCAATGTATTTTGTGCAAACAGCAGCTATTCTAGGGGCAGCTTTTTTAGTAGTCTAGTCTCTCGTGCTTCAGTATTCAAACGTCCACTAAAATTTATGTTAGCTGTGTTAAAGCAGTTTTCTGGCAGTATCAACTCAACCACTAAACAAAGAGTTTAATATATTAAGAGGGAAAGAATTTTTAGTATTTTTACCAGCAATTCCTTTAGAGACAGATTTGCCATCATCAATCACTGTCATTTGGTTATTTATTACTGACTCACAGTTCGTTGTCTTATGACTTTGTGCACAGAGCTCTGTCATAGCCAGGAAGAATGTCTTTTCCCAAAGTGTTGCTGACAGAATGCCACACCAGTGAGATGGTTTGGTTTTGTTTTGTTTTTTTAAGTAAGAGTTTGCAGGTTCCTTTGTTGTGGTGTGTGTCGGTCACCAGAGGAAAATTTCCCTTAGAGTGCTGACATTTTAAACAACAGCTTTTAGAAACTGCACAAACTGGATGCAAATTAGTTCCCTGTATTGGAGGCAGAGTGCTTGGATATTGTTTAAAATATCATGTGTTTAGATGAAAGTACTTAACTCAGAACTGATTTACACCATTAAAATCTGCCTCTCCCTCATATATATCATTTCTTTTTAATGTTTGGATGAGAGACTGTTTTGTAGCTTTCATTTGAGGGTTGTTGTGTAACAAAAAGCTTTTTTCCTCA